>NC_079494.1:112761233-113961233 GCF_030052815.1 Hevea brasiliensis
TATTCAAGAAGCAGAAAAATCATTGCCTGTTGACATTAATCTCCAGAAAATCGATACACCTTTCTAATCAGAAAGACAAAAATCTCGAGATCCCAATTTGTCTTTAAAAGACCCCTGAATGCACAGTATTTAACATTTGTAAACTTTTTTTTTTTTTTAATAATTGCTCTAACTACTTAAAAAAAAAAATTGAGGAAGATGCTTGTAGAGAATGATGGGCAGCCTTACATGTCCACCTAGGAGTAAAAAAAACTAGAACAAGAAAAAATGATTTGAGGGAAAAAGAGGAAAAAGGACTATCGCTTGTGTAGTCATCGGCGAGAAGCTTTAACCATTTGAAGAAATTCTTTTATTGCACCCCTGTGTTATTCAATCCCATTTGAATATGGACCAAAACAGGATGCAATGGCAAGTGCCTTCATCACCACCCAACCAAAACATGAACCTGGACGCTCAGCTTCATTCCACATAGACTTAATATCCTGTAAATTCCCAACACAACATGACATTTAACTACAAAATTAAACTGCTAAAAAAAACTGAAAAAAAATTAAGCTTTCCCATTTGCATTGATTAAAATTTATAACCAAAAAAACAAAAGGAAAAATTTAGATTGTACTTGGTAAAAAGTTAAAAAATTAAGAATTAAATGTTTAAATTTTAACTTTTAAAGAGGTAATTATTAACTTAGTCCTCCAAGGTTAACTTTTAACTTTTCAAGAGGATATAAATATTAATGAGATTAAAAATTAACCTAGTCTTTTTAAATATTCAAATGGACCTTAATGAAAAGTTAAAAATTATAAATTACCCCTTGTTAAATTAGCAAGGAGGAGAGAAATGAAATGTCAAGATCTCAATCAAGTTAGGTGCATTAAGGATAAAGAAGGAAAAGTGTTGATGAAAGATGAGGATATTAAAGAAAGATGGAGAAATTATTTTAATGATCTCTTTAATAATAGTCAAAATGGTAATAGCGTGAATATAGATTATAGAACAATAAAAAAGAATGTGAATTATACTAGAAGGATTAGATCTTTAAAAGTAAAGGAAGCACTTAAGAGAATGAAAGGGGGTAAAGCCTGTGGACCCGATGAAATACCAATTGAAGTGTGGAAGTATTTGGGAGATATGGGAGTGGCATGGTTAACTAAATTATTTAATAAGATTTTAAACTTTAAGTAGTTTGCGCTTAGCCGGTCCCAAGCCCGGATAAAGGAGGAGGGTTGCGTAGGTGACAACCAGCAGAAAATTTCGTCACACCCTATGATATGGATTCAAATGATATAAACGCGTTGGGCGTCCTCTACTAACGATGCGCTACATCGGAGCCGGTGTAGTGATAAATATGCAAGGGTGTAGGCGTTCACCGAAAGCGACGCCATGCCGGCGCCGGTGTGGTGTTAAGTGAGCAAGGGTTCCCACATCATGGGCGGGTGTGGGTAAAGAAGTTAGTCCATAGGGACAGATAATAGAACAAATAGTGGAACAGAATACAAGATAGACATAGAAAATAATAGAAGATATCATAGATGAGACCAATTAGGAAAGAGCAGATAGGAGGAGGATCGTGGTTGGTACTTGGAATGTTGGATCACTTACAGGAAAATTAATGGAGCTTGTGGATACCTTGGAAAGGAGAAGGGTGAATATTGCTTGCATTCGGGAGACTAAATGGGTAGGAGAGAAAAGTAAGGAAGTGGGTAATTCAGATTACAAATTGTGGTTTACGGAAAGGAGAGAAACAAGAACGGAGTGGGTATAATCATAGACGGGACATTGAAAGACGCAGAGTAGCTGTGAAAAGAATAGGAGATAGAATTATACTAGTAAAGCTAGTACTAGACGGAGAAACAATAAATATAGTTAGTGCTTATGCCCCACAAATAGGACTAGACAGTGAGAGTAAACAAAGGTTTTGGGAAGATATGGATGATTTAATGCAAAGCATACCGAATGAAGAGAATGTTTTCATTGGTGGAGATTTGAATGGACATGTAGGAAGTGATAGGCAATGTTATGAGAATGTTCATGGAGGTTTTGGTTTTGGCAGTCGAAATGAGGAGGGAAAAAGCAACAAGGATTTTGCTATGGCATACGACCTAATACTAGCAAATACCTACTTTATAAAAAGAGTCACATTTAGTGACTTTCAAAAGTGGGCAACATAGAAGCCAAATCGACTTCCTCTTAACCAGGAAGACAAATAGAGCTCTATGCAAGGATTGCAAAGTCATTCCAGGAGAGGCTTTAACAAGTCAACATAGGTTGGTGGTCTTGGATGTCAAGTTTAGGAACAATTCGAGTAAGGTCAGAAGAAATAGTGTAGCTCGAACAAAGTGGTGGGAGTTCAAAGGAGTAAAGCAAGTGAAGTTCAAAATGAGCTTCTTGAGTCCAAGTATGGAAGCTAGATATGGAGGCCAATGATATGTGGATGGATGGCATCAAAGATTAGAGAAGTAGCTAGAAAAGTACTTGGGAGTCTAAGGACATGGACCACCCTCAAAAGAGAGATGGTGTTGGAATGAGGAAGTACAAAAGACAGTGAAGAAAAAGGGAATGGTATAAGAAATTACCTAAATGTGATAATAATGAGGCATATGAACAGTACAAGATAGCAAAGAAAGAGGCAAAAGGCGATTAGCCAAGCAAGAGCACAGCCTTTGAAAAGTTTTATGAGAAAGTTGGAACTAAAGATGGGAAAATAGATATTTATAGATTAGCAAGGAGGAGAGAAATGAAATGTCAAGATCTCAATCAAGTTAGGTGCATTAAGGATAAAGAAGAAAAAGTGTTGGTGAAAGATGAGGACATTAAAGAAGGAGAAATTATTTTAATCATCTCTTTAATAATAGTCAAAAGGATAATAGCGTGAATATAGATTATAGAACAATAGAAAAGAATGTGAATTATACTAGAAGGATTAGATCTTTAGAAGTAAAGGAAACACTTAAGAGAATGAAAGTGGGTAAAGCCTGTGGACCCGATGAAATACCAATTGAAGTGTGGAAGTATTTGGGAGATATGGGAGTGGCATGGTTAACTAAATTATTTAATAAGATTCTAAGATGAATGGAGGAAGAGTATTTTAGTACCTATTTTTAAAAATAAGGAGACATACAGAGTTGCTCAAACTATAGGAATTAAACTCATGAGCCATACTATGAAGTTGTGGGAGAGAGTTGTGGAGCATCGACTGCCATGATACTTCTATCTCTCTCAATCAATTTGGTTTCATGCCTGGTCGTTCAACTATAGAAGCGATCTTTCTCATTAGAAGCTTGATGGAGAAATATAGAGATGGGAAGAAAGATCTACACATGGTTTTTATTGATTTGGAGAAGGCCAAACTGGTGATAGGGAAGGAGTTAGTTTGAATGGAGTGACACTGTCCCAAAGTAATCACTTTAAATATCTAGGCTCAGTCCTTCAAGTAGATGGGGGATGTGAGGAGGATGTTAGTCATAGGATTAAAGCGGATGGTTGAAGTGGAGGCGTGCCACGGAGTTTTATGTGATCGTAAGATTCCCAATAAATTAAAAGGAAAATTTTACTGCATACCATACGACCAAGCTATGCTATATGGTAGTGAGTGTTGGGCACTGAAAGAGTCGTATGCATCTAAGATAAGAGTTGCAGAGATGAGAATGTTAAGGTGGATGAGTGGTCATACTAGACTAGATAAAGTCCGTAATGAAAGTATTAGAGAAAAGGTAGGAGTGGTGCCAATTGAAGATAAGTTGAGAGAAGGAAGATTGAGGTGGTTTGGTCATGTGAAGCGTAGACATACGGAGGCTCCAGTTAGACAAGTAGAGCACATTAGGCTAGAGGATAGAAAGAAAAAAAGGGGTAGACCTAAATTGACTTGGAGGAGAGTAGTACAGCATGACTTAGAAGCATTACATATTTCTGAGGATTTAACCCAAAATCGTTCAGAGTGGAAAAAGCGAATCCATATAGCCGACCCCAAATTTTTGGGATAAAGGCTTAGTTGAGTTGAGTTGAGTTTAAACTCAAAGAAAATGCCTGATGAATATGGAGGAAGAGTATTTTAGTACCTATTTTTAAAAATAAGAGAGACATACAGAGTTGCTCAAACTATAGGGGAATTAAACTTATGAGCCATACTATGAAGTTGTGGGAGAGAGTTGTGGAGCATCGACTACGTCATGATACTTCTATCTCTCTCAATCAATTTGGTTTCATGCCCGGTCGTTCAACTATGGAAGCGATCTTTCTCATTAGAAGTTTGATGGAGAAATATAGAGATGTGAAGAAAGATCTACACATGGTTTTTATTGATTTGGAGAAAGCTTTCTCATTAGAAGTTTGATGGAGAAATATAGAAATGTGAAGAAAGATCTACACATGGTTTTTATTGATTTGGAGAAAGCTTATGATACAAGAAAGGTCTTATGGAATGTGTTAGAACAAAAGAGGGTATCTATTAGGTACATACAAGTATTGAAAGATATGTATGAAGGAGCAACAACTATTGTGCGCACAGTGGGAGGGGACATAAGAGATTTTCCGATCTCAATTGGATTACACCAAGGATCAGCCATAAGCCCTTACCTTTTTACATTAGTTTTAGATGAACTGACGAAACATATACAAGAGAGTATTCCTTGGTGCATGATATTTGCGGATGATATTGTTCTGATAAATGAGACACGAGAAGGAGTCAATAGAAAGCTAGAACTTTGGATAAGTACTCTAGAGTCAAAGGGTTTTAAATTAAATAGAACGAAGACATAATACATGCATTGCAAGTTCAGTGAAGGCCAAACTAGAGTGATACTGCCCCAAAGTAATCACTTTAAATATTTAGGCTCAGTCCTTCAAATAGATGGGGGATGTGAGAAAGATGTTAGTCATAGGATTAAAGCCGGATGGTTGAAGTGGAGACGTACGAGTTTTATGTGATCGTAAGATTCCCAATAAATTGAAAGGAAAATTTTACCGTATAGCCATACGACCGGCTATGTTATATGGTAGTGAGTGTTAGGCACTGAAAGAGTCGTATGCATCTGAGATAAGAGTTGCAGAGATAAGAATGTTAAGGTAGATGAGTGGCCATACTAGACTAGATAAAGTTCGTAATGAGAGTATTAGAGAAAAGGTAGGAGTGGTGCCAATTGAAGATAAGTTGAGAGAAGGGAGATTGAAGTGGTTTGGTCATGTGAAGCGTAGACATACGGAGGCTCCAATTAGACAAGTAGAGCACATTAGGTTAGAGGATAGAAAGAAAAAAAGGGGTAGACCTAAATTGACTTGGAGGAGAGTAGTACCATATAACCGAGGATTTAGAAAAAAAGGGGACACATTTCTGAGGATTTAACCCAAAATCGTTCAGAGTGGAGAAAGCGAATCCATATAACCGACCTCAAATTTTTGGGATAAAGACTTAGTTGAGTTGAGTTGAGTTAACCTTGTACCAATCATCCCCTTAGATGGTAATAGTTAAAAGACTAAATGCTCTATCTCAACGCAAATAGGCCTCTCATACTCATCAACACTCTCTTCAGGGTTTAAGTGATCACCTACAATTTACAAACATCCCAACCAATTTCCACAACCATTTATGAAATTGCCAAATGACAGCCTATATAAATCACACAATTTTGCCAACAAGGCAAATAAATAAATCCCTGTTGACTCATGATTACTCAACCTATGGGGAAAGACACCTACTGGCTAGAAGGTTTGTCATTCACATCTAAACAGAAACCATTCATGGCAAAAAGTTGCATACCTTAACTGAATTTAAATCCACCAGAAGGAACAGTAAATTCACTTCCTCCAAAGTTATATCCAGTTGGGGGAGCATCACCCTGATGCAGTTCTTCATCCTCCTCCTCCCCCTCTAGCCAATATGTCTCAAGAATCTTTACTGCTTTCTCATATATGTCATTGTTATCATGACTTTGAAGGTTCTCAATCTTTTCTAATCCCTCTGCATCATCAATCATTTGGGCATACAGGTTCGCTTCTCCAGTATTACCTAAATTTTTTTCAGCTTCCCCAACCTTTAGAATGTTCTCAAGCCCTTCCAAGCAAACTGTGACAATTCTGGGGTCAGGACAGATCAGGAGATCACAAAATGGCTTGATACACCCCTGGTTCACCAAGAACCTACAATTCGAAAAACAAAGCACAACCTTTTTAATGTAACACATTAATTAAACTTACCAATCAAATGAAAAGATTGACCATGAAAAAAGAAAATATACTTTATTTGCTCATGGCTGCCGCCAGAAGTAGCATTTGAAATTGCCCAAGCAGCCTCTTTCTTGATCTCAAATTCAGCATTCTGAAGCAGTTGAACAAGGGGTGCAATTATACCAGCTTCAATTATGGCCTGCATATTTCAAAATGTTATCCTAAAACACCATCTACTTCAATAGGTGGGTTAAAAACAGACAATTAAAGCTAACTCATCATGAGTAGGTTCCAAATAGCATCCAAAGTCCAAACACATCTCTAGTTATGAATAATCAAGAGTCGAAAAACATGAACTATTAAAAAAACAATGAGATGGCATACAAGATAATTGAACTTGGCATCTTGAAGCAGTTGGACAAGGGGTTGAAGAAACTAAGACATTGATGAAGAGACCCACTCACCTGTATTTGATTTACATTTCCAGCTGTGATGTTTGAGATTGTCCAGCATGCTTCCTTCTTGATGCTCTTCTTATAATTATGGATAAGGAGGTTCAAAAGCCATGGAAGAGCTTGATGGTTTATTATACACTGCGATCAAAAGTAAGACGATGGATCAGTTCATCAGCTCATAACTCAGAAGGCACCACAATACCATTTGAAGTTATGCAAACATCACAAATTTGCTACAATGACCTTGATGGACATAAATGAAGTTTTACCCACAAAAAACTCAATTCAACTCAACTCAACTCAACTAAGCCTTTATCCCAAAAATTTGGAGTCGGCTATATGGATTCGCTTTCTCCGCTCTAAACGATTTAATTGTATTAAAAGATAAAATAGAACAACCTAGTATGAATGTTTCATGAGCCACAAGGCATGTCAAAGACATCATCAAGTGACTAGTTCAAGAAGACTAAAATATCTAAGTATTACCCTCTCAAAATCTTGCAAATTAAATCTCCCTTGTTAGTTACCCTTACTTTTTTTTTCTATTGACTGCTCCATATACCTTAAATATGGCTTTGCTAAGTTGATTTTGAAATTAGACTAAAACAAGGTGGCAAAGAAGCAAGATAGAGAAATTAGGGGGTGGAGAGGGGAACAGCATGACAAGTTGATACCTGAGTCTGCGTGTCATCACCAGTGACAATATTTCCAACGGTACGTAATGCAGGAATGAGCACTGTTGGAGATGAATGACTAACAAAAGAACATTCAAAAAGCATTTCAGTTTTTGCAACTACCTACAGGTAAAAAATGTTCATCTCAAATACATCAATAGAAAAAATACTACTTACAGCAAAAGTTCAACAAGCCTTGGGCAGACACCTGCCTCAATAACAGCTTGGATTTTGTCATTGGTTCCATCTGAGAGATAAGACAGTGCCCAGCATGCATCTGTCAGGACTTCCTCATCATTTGAATGTATAAGACGCTCAAGAGCTGGGAGAGCAGGCTTTGTCTGCTCAATGAATATCAACAGTATATTTATTATTAACAATTATCATAATAAGGGAAAACATATAACAGTTTCCACCAACAATGGATCTTGAGAGCCAAACCTGCTCAAATAAAGGTTGTGGCTTGCCCCTGCAGAAGTTAGACAATGTCCAGGTTGCATTTCTCAACATAGAAAGCTTTGCATGTTCATTGAACTGTGCAAGCAATGGCGTCAAAGCCCCACAGCCAAGGACAAGATCACGACACTTAGGTGAGTCTCCAGCAATGTTTCCTAGTGCCCAAACAGCCTATAATTTGAAAGAAAAATGAAGTGAAACAATCAAGAAACAACCTGGATTGCAAGAACGGAACATGGTTTGAACAAGGAAAAGTTATGAAAGTGTAAATAAATAATAAACAAAACTAAGGTCATCTACCTGTTCCCTGACATCGTCAGTTGGTGAACTTAAAAGCTTAACAAATATTGGCACAGCCCCATGATCAATTACAACCTTGGTGTTTTCTGACGTCCCAGAAGCAATATTTGTGAGAGCCCATGCTGCCTCAAACTAACAAATCAAACATTACAAAAGAATAATTAAGAAATATGAATTAATAACTATAATAATAATGAAGCTATAGCAAAAAGAAAATAATTTAGAGCTAAATTCAAACCTGAAGCTGTGGAAAGTCATCTCTTGCAAGGAACTGAATGAAACGAGGAACAACACCAGACTGTACAACTTCATTGATTGGAGGACTGCGTTCTGTATAAATATTCAAAGTAAGAAGCTATGTCTATAACATTATGTTACGCAAATGGCATACCAACAAAGAAAATAATTAAAGATAAATTCAACCTATTGAGAGCAACTTCCTAAAATGAGTGGTTGCCTCAAGCTGTGAATTCCTATCTTCTGACCAAACACCTGCAACCATTACTGGAAGACTTTCCAACTGCGATCAGAGTAATAAGAACATCAGTTTCACAGATTAAGGGAGTGCAAAAAACAAGAAATTCAAGCATCTCAATTAAATAAGCCACTGAATCAGAGAATAGATAATTTATTTCCTTTATTCACAAAAACAACAGCTTTAGTGAGGTATACCAGGAAAGAAAAGCGAATAATATTCTTCAAACTATTACACTTATTTCCTGCCAACAACCTCCCAGATCAAATATCAAAATCGAACTTTTTCATCATTCTGAATTTAGAGAAATGGTGGTATGAAGGCCTTTGCATTTTTAAGTCTTGGATTTCAACTCCACAATCAAATCTCTCAATATTAATACATTCAGAAATTAAAAAAAAAAAATCAATGAATCATAATCTGAGAAAGCACTTCATTGTAACCCAAAATATTTTGAATCCTGCTCCTCCATGAATGCATAATTCTCACAAAGCATACACAATAGCTACTGTAACACAACATGAACATTGAATAGTATTCCCTCTAATATTTGCAGCTCTAAACCTTCCAATCAGTTCGACAACAAAAACAAACATGTGCCTTCAAGTTTCAACAAACTTTATCTCTACTCGCTTCTTATCCAACAGAATAAATTACGTAATACAAAATACAAAAGCAGCTAAACTAAGATCCAAAAAGAGCAGTGAAATAACGACATATTCAAAAGAGAAAGGAAAATACCTTCTTATCGGTAGTAGCGGAATTGGAGAAGGAGGTGAGTTGCTGCTGCTGGGCCTGCAGTCCCTCACGTCGTTTCTTCTGCAAGTTCTCTTCTCTCTTATTCTTCCGGATCTCCACCATGTTGTCCTCTCTCCTCCTCCTCCCTTCATCCGCGTCCACTGCCACCTTGTACTTGTTCCTCCGGACCTCCGTCCTGGCGCTCGGCCTCAGCGACATGGTCAGCAATAGAATAGAATCGAATCGAAGGTGAAGGCAGAGAGGGTGATTGTGAGAGAAAAGGAGTGGTTACGTTTGAGAGATTGAGAAAGGAGGGAGTGGCAGAGAGGAGGGAAGGGCTTTTGAATATTTATTTGAGTGGATCGCAAGCGGGGCGAGGATTATAGAGGGTTTCCACATTCAACTACTACCTGGACTGTGGGGAAATGGGCCTGGATTGGCACGTATTAACGGAAACTGCCACTGTAATTTTTGAAGTTGAATTTGAATTTGAAGTTGGAAAGGGCTCTAAAGCCTTCGAACGTATCGCCGCCATGTTGATGCTTTTTCTTAACACTGTATAATATTTTAAAGGAAAATTTATTCTTTAGACGTTTTTATTTTAATGAATTTAATTATTTAATTAAAAAATATATTAATTAATTTTTATATTTTTATTTTATTTATTTTTAATTATTTTAATATTTTAAGACCCTAACTATTTTACAATTTTTTTAAATATTTTTAGTGTTTGAAACACTAAAAAAAGTCAATTATTTAAGAAAAATGGCTTTATTTTATTAAATTAAAATAAATTTAACAATTTAATTAAAATATAAAAAAACATATATATATATATACTATTGATTTAATATTATAATAAAAAATAAAAAAAAAATATTTTTATAGACAACATTTTATTAAAATATTTTTTATATATAAATTATTTTTTATAAAATAAATGAAGTATTATTAATTTGAATTTCATTCTGTTTTTTTAATTAAAGTCTTCTTATTTTTTAAATATTTATCATTTAGTCCTATAACAATAATTTATTTCTTCTCATTTGAATGCATCCACTAATATAAAATTTAATTTAAACTGGATAAGATAATTAAAAAGTAAATAAAATAAAAATTTAAGTACTAACTAGTACATTTTTGAAAATAATAAGTTAAATAGTCAAAGTTAAAATAAAAAAAAAACTAAATAGCAATTTTTCTTATTTTAAATTTATCTAATAATTTAAATGATTAGTATTTATTTTCAATTTGAATATGATTCCTCTAGCTCATCATTTTATAGCATCTCATAATTAACAGTCCACTAATAAATTACTAGATTTTTTAAAAAATAATTAAATAACATATTTTTTATTATTAAAAATAATAATTAATCGTTAAATATTTAAAATGATGATATCATGTAGTTATTATTGTATAACTTGTTACTACAAAGTACTTATAAAACAAATGTTTACAAAATTCCTTAATTTTTTTATATGGCATAATGTAAGTATTTTGATGTGTTTTTAATAGAGACTTAGGAAAGTAGGAAATTAGAAAAGTAGGGTTTCTAAGTCTTCATATGAGTTCAGCCCAATTTAGACATCTCAATGTGTATATAATGCTACTATATAGCATTTCACTAAAGTACTTATATTATAAATTTAACTAATGTCCTCTTCTTATCTTTTAAAAATCTAAAAAATTATATTTACTTCATAGTATTGGAGTTAATGATTCAACCCTAAAATTCTTATTTTTTAAAATAAAATTTCAATATATTAAATGAATATAAAAATAAGGGCTTAAGTGCAATATTTTCATAACTTATGTTGCATAATGAATTATCACTATAAAATATTTGTGTCCCAAATGGTTTAGTTTTTACATTATGTTTACAATAACATAGATGAAAAAAATGTAGAATTAATAAATGAAAAATTAAAAAAATGCAGAAAATAATTTTTTTTAAAAGCAAAAGATTTTTTTTTTGTATTTTATATAAAAAATGTACAAAAATAAAATGATTGTTATTGTATTAAAAAGAAAGAAAAAAGAAAAAGACGTCAAATTTCTAATTATCAGTGGGCAGAACAGAGAGACAGAAATGGAAAGCAAGCTATCTTCACCCCTCGCCCATTCAAGAACTCTCTCACTTAGCTAAGAGATGCAATGCCATCAACCTCGCTGAAGGCTTCCCACCCACCAGAAATTCGCTGCCGTTTCCGCCATCAATTCCAACCTCAACTAGTTAGGTTGCTAGCCTAATGTAGAAAATAAACTGGTTTCTGTCGAACAACTCGTTTTATTTGTAGAACTAATGCAGCCTAAGAGTTGTAAATCAAGGCATGTGCAAGGAATTTACGAGCACTTGGCGAAAATTATGAAGGAAATGCATAGTTTTGATGTTGACGCTCAGACTGATATAGCCATTCGCAGCCGCAGTGTTTGCTAGTTGTTTTCTGATCTGAAATTGTTAATGCATAATAGGTTTTTTTTTATCATTTTTTTTATTACACCAAGAATTTTGGGTGGGTATATATATTTATTTATGTTGCTGCTTCCATTTTGACAGTGATAGACCCGGGGGATGAAGTAGTGCTGTTTGACCCTTCATATGAGGGGTGCATCAGAATGGCTGGAGGAATTCCTGTAAGCTTTTTGTTGTCAATTAATGCGGGTTTTGATTTTGAATGTGGTTTTAAGAGTAGTGGTGATGATTGTTAATGGCAAGAATTGGAAGATTTGATTTACTTTTAGAAAAATGGATATGTTAAAGGTATATGTGGCACTCGACCCTTCCAATTGGAGTTTGGATTTAGACAAATTCTTGGGATCTTTTACTGGCAGAACAAAACCTGTGATATTAAACAGGTTAGAGGGTTCACTTGGGGGAACTGATAATCGTTTTTTTCCCAGTAAAAAAAGGTAAGGATTTTCTTATCATTGGCAGGACAATTCTTATTATTGTTGTTTGAATGAAATGCTTCAATTTTTGTGGCATTCACAAGCCTATCTGAGGTGCAACTTTGTACTTCACATTTGTGACCAAGATGAGAGTAAGAACTATCAAGAAAGATATTTATGAGCGGTACACATATAACATGTCTACATTTTTTCAACAGGCAATTAGCCTTCAAGTTTAATGAGCAATTGCTCTATATGAGATTCGCGCCTTGATTTCGGATCCTACAAACTTCAATTGAAGACTCTCTGGACATCTGCTAGATCACCCATGAAAGTGTATGATCAACAGCCTGCTCTTAGTCCATAACTTTGTTTATTACCTAGAGTAGATCGGAAGAAACTGGAAAAAAGAATGCAGCACCTTACAACGATTTCTTAGGATCTATGTCAAATTATAGAACTTCAGAGGATGATGCTTCAGAAATAATGAATTTATGCCTTACTGACATGAAGTGGCACAGTGCTCACAGTCCAACCGGGAAAGTTTCCATTAAAGATGAGATTCAGATCATTGCGGAAGCTTGCTGCGGAAGAGATTGCCTAGCTATATAAACAGATGAAATATGATACTCTATTGCTTACATTTGTGAACATTAGCATGATAGTCAATCTTGGTGGTTGGTGCCACTAACCTCCTGCTCCTTGCTATCTGAATACACAGTCCCAATTTTAGTGAGCTATTTTTCTGTCATCGAAATTGATCATCTAGGTGATTTATAATTCTTGAAAGAGAAACATGCCAAATTTTCTCATTTAATTTTTAAATTTTCCCGCATATCCATTTAATATTTTTTTAGTCTTTTAAATAATAAATATATTTATAAATTATTTTTTTATTAAACATGTAAATTGCAAACCAAACACCCTTCCACATTGGCACTGCTGTATATATTGTGAACCATTGGCTTATCTTATACTACTAAGAAAAATAAGCTTCTAAACTTTTAATAAGCTCTTTTGATTATGGCAAAAAGACTTTTTAAATACTCATAGAATTAAATGAGTGTTTATTAAAAGAAAAAATGTTACCTTTCCACCTAATTAATATTTATGATTTTTTGAAAGATTAAATATTAATTTTAGAGGGTCTAGATTTATAATTACCCCTTAAAAGTTAAAATTTATAAAGCAATATTTAATTCTTAATTTTTAAATCTTTTTTCAAATACACCCTAAAAATAATTATCAAGATCTTAAAATAATTAATTAAATTTAAAAACACTTATTTAACCATAAGGGATTAAAAATAACTTTTTACCATTGATTATTTTTATATTTCGAAAATCTTTTAAAAAAATGCCACAATAAAATTTAATTGATTATGTTTTCTTTCCTATTATTAATTAGAAATATAAACTATTAAAATATATATATATTAATTATGATTTTAATATAATTAATTTCTATAACACATACATTGCACTGTGTAATAAAATTTTATATAATTTATAACCGATATTTGATTTAAGTGATTTATAAATATATTATGATAATATTATATTGTACATTAATTTCACTATCTAATATAAGTTCAAATATTTATAAAATTTAAATAATTATGTGATGATATAAAATTTATTAATTAAAAAGAGAAAATATTTATCTTATTTTATTTGAATATTGATAAGTATAATTTTTCTTTTCTTTTAAAAAATAATATTATTAATTTTACAAAAAGTAGAAATTAAAAAAATAATTTTTAAAATTAAACATTAAATAGATTAAAATAACTACGAATATTAATAATTTGAATTAAAATTAATCAAATCTAAAAAAAATAAAGTTTAGAATTTTTTAATCATTAAAAAATAAAAATAAATATTTATATTACCTCCCTCCTCCCGTATCGCTGCCACCTAGGTTGGTCAGCCAAGAAAATGAGCAACAGAGTGCTGCTTGAAACAGTAGTTGTTCGCGTCATCGAGTGAAAACAAAACACGAAAGAGAAACCATACCAGTCAAAAGAGAGAAATGGCAACGCTGATCACAGTGACAGAAGATGAACAACGGCAACCCCTTCTCCTCCATAGTACTTCACCTAATAATGGACAAGAACAAGAGACCACACCTTCCTCATCATCCAACGACGTAGAGGAGACGCCACCACCGCCGCCGCCTACTAATCAACGGCTTATATCTCTTGACGTCTTCCGCGGACTCACAGTCGCGGTACGGACCCTAATAATCTCAATTCCATGATAAGATCAACTTCAATTTGATGCGCTGGTGACAGTTTTTGTTATTTTTTGGCGTACCAGTTCAAATTAGTGGTATATGCGTTTTGTTAAGCCTAGCGAGTGGGAATTGCATTGAGCATTAATTTTTAGATTATGTGTATCGATTAAGGAAATTAATACTGTTCGTAGGATTGTTTTGGCATGGCAAAAATTGTGTATTATAGAGGTTTAATGAAATAGGGTACACATTTAGAATTTATTGACATCCCAATCAGAGAATTCATTGAGTACTTGATTCAGTTAATTATTCACTTATAAGTTGAATTTAGTTTATTACAGCTCATGATTTTAGTTGATGATGCCGGAGGAGCTTTGCCTTCCATTAATCACTCCCCATGGTTTGGCGTGACACTAGCAGATTTCGTGATGCCATTTTTCCTCTTTGGTGTCGGTGTTTCTATCGGTTTGGTATTTAAGGTAAGGAAATTTCTTAAGTTTGAGATTAAACTTGCGGTTCAATTATGTTTATGAAGTCTGTAGGTGAGCATGCCTCACATGTGCTGGTTAACTTACTAGTGCTATTTCATATATATATATATATTGCAGTCCTTGGCTACTGAAATTGTTCTTGTTAATTTTCCTTTTTGGCATGAGAGTGGCATGTCTGTGTTAAAGCTTTATTTGTACAAACAATAAAAGGAGACAATATTTAGTAGTTGACAAAACTGTCTGGTCTTGTCCATTTATTTTGTATGTTAAACCTAGCCATGCTTTTATAAACTTTAGTTCTACCTCTTGTTTCCTTTGATAGAGGCATTTAATTTAATTCAGTAAGGGTGCGTAAGATTGAAGAGTCTTTCATGCCATGATTTTGGTCAATTTAGCAGTGGAGAGTGATAAATGCAAGAAGTGATATGTGATGAAACCATTGTTGGGTCAAAACTATTTGTATATGTATACTATCTAGATTCTTTGGAGCAAGCCAATTAATTATCTTCAGTCATGATACCATGCAGAAAATATCTAGCAAACCATTGGCAACAAAGAGAGCCATATTGAGGACAATGAAACTATTTCTTCTGGGTTTGTTGTTGCAAGGTAGGTTGCTATCTGCTCTACGGAATCTTGATTTACTGCCATTGCAAGTTGAGTGACTGACTTAAATTTGTTTTGCTTATTGGTTTATTGTTCTGATCAAGTTAACTATATTTTAGATTCTGATGTATTAGATGTTTAAATATTTTTCATGAGCATTATGGGTGCCTTTCCCTTTCTTTGATTATGGAGTAATTTATATATTCTGTCACTCAATGACAGTTTGACACTTATAAAATTTGGCTCTGTATTTCTTTTGGGAATGTACCTAGGTGGGTATTTCCATGGGCGTAACCATTTAACATATGGGGTTGATGCGGGCAAGATACGTTGGCTGGGTGTACTACAGGTAACATTCATAAACAATCAGTTAATTAAGTTTGGGATTTTTATTGGTGCACTTTATTATTGTGTGCCCACTGCTTTGCAAGGCCTTTGGTCTTCATATTTCTTGATGCTGGTTCTCTTATGCTGCTTGATTCTAATTCCTGAATTAGTAAGTGTGCTATGCATGAGGTGGGTTTAGAACCTTTAGATGTGGCAATGATTTATATCTCACATGTTTTAGGTTGATGCAAATTTGTGAAAATGTTTGAATTTCCTTTTTACTTGTAATTGTAATGATGGTTCAATGAGTTGTTAGGAGAGTGCTCTGAGTTGTATGGAACATCCTTTGACATGAGTTTTGTTTTGTAAGCATTTTTTTTTTTTATGATTTTTAAGACCATATGACTAACTTGTTTGATCCAATAGGCTCTTTATTTGTTATGGTAGACAAATTTAGAAGTGAACTACTACTCTTATATGTTTCTTAAGTTAACATGTCTTTATAATTTGCAGAGGATATCGATTGGATATCTTTTCGCTTCAATGTCAGAGATCTGGCTTGTGGACCATATCATGGTGGACTCACCTCTGGATTTTGTGAAGAAATACTATGTTCAGTGGTTAGTTCTGTCACTTAGAATTTGTACCTTCTGTAACATTCTTGCTATTAACATGCAAGCAGACGGTGTTGCAGGATTTGAGGGGCAAGCTTGATTGGGATTTGGAAAATATGTTTTTTGTGCTATGTTTGGAATCAAATGGACAAGAAATTCATTTCTTTTGTTAATGAATTCTATTAGAATATTCATTTGCAAGATGAATTATTCTACAAAGATGAAATGAATTTGATAAAAAAAGGCATTTGCAAATTAATTCCCATGTTCAATACAATATATGGTAGAGTCTAGAATGTCAATAGTTTATGTTGGGACTTGGGAGAGAGATTGCCTAATGAGTTTATGTAGGGGTATTTTATAATTCAATTCAAACGTACAATTCATTTGAAATTTTATGAATTTTGATCAAATTTTGTTCGAAATGTAATGAATTCCATGGGATTACATTTGTGGAATTTCAACATTATTGGGTTCCAAATATATTGCAAATGAATTCCTTGAAATTTTTTGTTTGAAGCATGATAGGTGAGGAACTAGAAATACATTTGACAGAATTTCATGGAATTCATTTGTTCCAAACACTATGATATATCACTTTATATGTTGGACTTGGAAGAATAAGATTTTGAATCGGATTTGAATTGGAAGTGAAATTAGGAATTGAATTCATTTATATTATTTTCTCTCTTAATTAAATTTCACAGATCTCACACTTACACACACATGTAGTTGGTGAGTTACATGTCTTTGTTTGTGGCTACTTAATATTAGTATTAAATGGAATAGAACTACGTAATGGAAATAGTAAACTTCTGCAATGTCACACCTTGGGCAAAGACCAGCATAACAACATGGATAGTGCAGGCTGGTCCATGTGACAAAAGCTTAATTTTCACTTTCTTAGTGGTAAGCTGCCTAAGTGCCTATACGCAATACCATTCCTCACATAATATTTTGATGTGGGATTGGAGTATCACAATAAGGACCGCACAGTCTCAGAAAGGCATACTTCATATTTAGACCAAAGTTGTGGTTTTCTATTATGTGTAATTTTGCTTTTATAAAGCCTTTTACTGCTTCACCTTTAATGTCTCTTTCCTTCTGGAAGTTATTGTTATTATGTGTTAGCCATTATTTTTTTATGAAGAAGAAATTGGATTAGAAATGCATTTTCTTTTACATTCTTTATGTGTTTGTAACCATCAAATATATTGTGATGATGTACCTACATTCTGGGTTTCTTTTTTTGCCAACTTAAATGCATTATGGATGCGAGGCATTTTTTTTCACATCAATTGCAAAACAAATATTTTTTTTTATTTTAATAGAGTGAATAAATAAAATATCTTTAATTTCGTATATCCATATCTTTCTTATCAGTGTTTTTAACATTTTTTAAGGTAAAACTTTTGCTTTATTTTGCAGGATGTTTTCTTTGTTACTCTGTTCATTGTATTTGTGCTTGTTATATGGCCTTTATATTCCAAATTGGGAATTTGAAGCTCCAAGAATGAATCTGTTTGGTTATGGATCTGGTACTCAAATTGTGAGTTGAATCATATGATTTTTGCACTTACTGAAAAAAATTCTATCAAGAGTTAAATCCACATTATCCTTTATGAACCATTTGGACCATCAATACAGAGGCTGATATTACTGTTTCTTTTTTCTTCTCTCTCTCTCTCTCTCTCTCTCTCTCTCTCTCTTATTTTAATCTGATTTGAGAAATCTGATCTACTAGTGATTAGTTGTCGTTATCTCTAGGTTTTTACTATTTTTGGATTGAGTTTTGTTAGCGGTTGGCTTTTTTAGTGAATTTAATTTGTTGGTTATCTACCAACCATTTTCTGGTTAAATAACATAATTGCCTTCTATCCTGATGTACCATTCTACCACTTTGGTCCTCTTATCATCTCCTTGTCAATGGACTGAACATGTAAGCTAGTAGTTTTGACCTCTTTTTTTGTTCCTTCCCCTTTTCTCAAATATGATAGATGCCTTTTTCTAGCTAATAAATGTTTGGAGACAACTTGTTAAAAATAATATCAGTAATGAATGTAGAGGGATATCTTTACAGGCCCTCATTTAGTATTCTTGCTAATATGAAGCTTTAATTTTATTCTCTATCTCTCTCTCTCTCTCTATTTTATGGAACTAATTTAAATAGACATGCATGTTTTGTAGGTGATTTGTGGAGTGAGGGAAGTCTTAAGCCTCCTTGTAATGCAGTTGGCCTGATTGATAGATTCTTTCTTGGTGAACATCATCTGTATCAGTGTCCAGTGTACAGAAGAGTAAAGGTGATGGGTTATGCTCTAGCAATTGATTTGTTCCTTTGTAAAGGATGAACTCAATGGTTCTCACAGCAATGTAGTGTTAACTCTCCTGACTATGGACCTTTGCCACCAAATTCACCTGCTTGGTGCCTTGCTCCATTTGATCCTGAGGGCATCTTAAGGTATTCATTGCCTTTGTTTTATCTTTGTCCTCTTCTTCACTATTTACTTACCATTATCAACTTAGTTACTAAATTTTTACTGTGATTGAGAAGGAACCTGAAAATGAAACTTATAGATGAGAACCATGTGCATATATAGTTCATGGATTACATTACATCCTCCAATGATGATGGAAAGAAAAAAGGAAATTTATGTAATAAAAATTCAAAATGTGTGAATCAAGAAAGCCTGTTCGACACCTAAAAAATTCTTAATAAAAATTTGTATGAAATTATTAGCTCAAGTGACATGTCATTAACCTCATTTTCTGACAAGCTGAAAACCTTCTTGGTATCAATTTATGCTGTTGGCATTCTGGTCTTTGAATATGAATAATAAACTGTTTCACTGAACAAAAATTTTCAGTTCCTTGATGGCTGCTGTCACATGTTTTTTGGGGTTGCATTTTGGGCATATACTTGTTCATTTTAAGGTATGGTACCTCTTCTTGTTAGGAATATGTTTGCTTGTAAAAGCTAATTATTTTTTATTTTTTGATCACGTGACATGCTTATAGATCAGTCTTGACCCAGCCATTTAGTTCGGCTGATAATATATTATATACTCATTTGCTGCAGGACCACAAGCAGAGGGTGTTTTTGTGGTTGATATCTTCTTTTTCTTTGCTGATCACTGGATATGTTTTGAAACTGCTTGGTAATTGCATGTAATAAAATAATTCTATTTCACGTTGATGATTTTCAAGGAGATCACGCTGTTTCTTCTCCTAACAATGTTTATGAATATTGCAGGCATTCCCTTTTCTAAACCACTTTATACATTGAGCTATATGTGCATCACAGCAGGAGCATCAGGCTTGCTTTTAACCATTATTTTTTATGTGGTAAGTTTATTGTTCTACTCTTAGCTTTATATATATGTGTGCAAAAACACGTATATGTTTTCGTTTGCACGTAAGGTTATATATGGAGGTCATCTTTCCACTTGCTAGATTCCTAGTTTATAAACAAATACAACTTGATACTAAATTGGCTGATAATATTCATTTGTTGTGAGCTGTTTGAAGAGGGACAATGATCATATTGGCCGAAACCATTTAACTTGGGCCATTTTATAATTTAGTAGGTTAAACGTAGTAGAGGCAGTTCATTCTGATTCACAGACTAAATCAGCTCAAGCTTTAGCTGAGCTCATTTACCAATATTTGGATCAAATTCATGCAAATTCATTTCCTAGTGATCAGTGAAGGAATTTCAATATTTTTTAACTTTAATCTTTTTAGATATGTTTAATGATTTACTATATAAAAAATAGGTTGGGTTGAGTTTTCTGGTTGTAACTTGCTAGAACTATTTTTCCACTTTAATTTTTATGGGAGTTGCTAAATTTGATTTCTGGAGGAGAGCAGAGGAACTGTCATGGGCTCATGGCTTTCTAGGTAAAGGTCAATGTAAATTTTGTGGTGTGAAAACTTTCTGCAATCGTTCCTAGGAGATGCTACTGTAATGCTAAATAGTCATTTTAGTGGTTATGAATATTGGAGATTTTTTCTACTTTGCCTTGGAGGAGATGTTTATGAGGTTGCGTAATGAGTTATCGCTCCAGATTTGGTGCTAGTTTAATAATAGAACAAATTCTACCTTACAAATTAGAGTACTTACAAAAAAATAAGAAACAAGATGCCAAGTGGTTAAGTGGGTTTGATGATTGACATGATTGATAAGTCAACTATGCCCGATTCTTTACGTGTTGAAAACCCAGAAGTGATTAATCATCTACTCTCTCTGGCTCTCCCCTTCATGTGTTGTGTGGATTTCTGAAAGGTAGACAATGGACCTAAGGAAGGGAAGGACAGAAGGTTAAAGCATAAATAATCCTCTCTAAGAATGAGAGTTGGAAAATTTGAGCTGGGTAGTTAAAACAGCAACTTGATAGCAGTTTGATTATCCGGTTGAATGTTTTTCTGTTTATGAAAAAATGATCCTAATTAGATTGCCTATTATCCTTTCCTACTGAATTGTTTTGAAAGAATAGGGGACTGAAATTGTGGATACCTAGGGTAGACAGGTTGTCTTTCATCCCAACCGTATGTGTTGCAGGTTGATGTCAAGCATTTCAAAAAGCCCATGGTGATATTTCAGTGGATGGGGATGAACGCGCTCATTATTTATGCTTTGGCTGCCTGTGAACTTTTCCCAGCAGCCCTTCAAGGTTTCTATTGGCATTCACCTGAAAACAACTTGGTAAGACCTTTATTTTCTATTGACTGCTGGTTCTGCTTCTGCTGTTCCCGTATCTGGAGTAGGTTGATACAGTTTATGGACTAACTTGACCAAATATAACTTCCAGGTTGATGGCACAGAATCGCTGATGCAGGCCATACTCCATTCAAAGAAGTGGGGAACCCTAGCTTTTGTAATTGTGGAAATCTTATTTTGGTGCCTAGTTGCTGGTTTCCTGCACATGAAAGGTATATATGTAAGACTGTAAAGCCATGTACGTATTGCAAGTTCACCATGGAAAGTTCACTGTAAAAGCCATGTAAACTTTATAATACATAACTTCCTTTCACTTTGCCTACACCAATGCACATCTTCCTTTCACTTTGACTACACCAAGCCAATGGAGAAGAGATAAATCAGCAAAAAAAAAAAAAAAAAAAGTATAGATTCAACTTTCAAGTTTTAGCCAATACAAAACCCTCAAAGCTTAATGAAGGGATTTGCTCAGGTCTCTGGAAAACTACCATGTGTTTTCCTTGCCTGATAGTCATATTTGATTACTTGTAAAGATTAAGTATTGTGTTTGGCAGTGGCCGTGCATGCTTATGAAATTAATTCTCTAAGCTTCTCTGCCTTGTGAATATCAACGTACGGGGTCACAAATAGTGGGCAAGGACCCACGACTCATCCGTTATATCCTTGATATTAACGAGTCTTTTCCAGGATTCGGTTGGAATCATCGACTGTTTAAAGGTGGTTAAGATAGAGACGATACATTTTGTGATTGTTTCAATATCAAGCCATTCGCTTGTGATGGAAAAAAAGTTAAAATGACAAAAAGAAAAAAAAATCCTGTGGCTTTTCATGTAAATAATTAACGGGAGAGGGAGAAATGTTATCAGTCCAAAAGCCAGAGGCAATACGCCGGTTGCTCCATTGTTCTGCTAATTATGCATGAGTACTGAACTAAGCAAACTAATAAAATTTGGTTACCATGAAAAAATGGCAGCAATGGCTACGGATTAACTCAAGTGAAATTCTTAAGTAGACAAGGGAAATTATTGGCGCTTAGCACTAAAGCTTACATAAAAAGTGTAACCAAAAAAAAAAAAAAAAAAACACCTCCATCAGATGGGCATTACAGCTACCAGAAGTAATTATGTTAGTGTTCGCCACAAGCATTAAAGTTATCAACACATTTTTTCATGCTGAAAAGGAAGCTTATGCTGATGAATGATATGAGCAGCCAAAGTTGAAACATAATCACCTTTAATTCAAAACTTGCAAGTTATCATTTACCTAACCAGTGAAAATTTTGATTAAAAATTAACATACATCTGAACAAACAAAGGGAAAAGAAAATGGTAGAACCATCCAAAAATCAAGTATTGTCTATGCAAAGAGCAGTGGTAAAGTATAACTAAGCTGACACTAATGGCTGTCCAGATCAAAGGTTGCTGCTTTGGTATATTTAGTTTCTTCCTATCAAAGTTATATGTAACTCCTTATTTGGCAAAAGAGATTTAGCATGGAGTTACCTTTCGGCCAATAAACAACTTTGCCTCATAACTTTGCCAGCTTCAGATTCCACTACCATATCCTGACGTGATCTCAGAAAAGATCTATAATCACTTCGTCTACCTTGTTTTCTACATGTTATACACAAAATCAAAAATAGGTACTTGCTGTGTCTCGCATATCATCTCTGTTCTTCCTCTCAGAACTCCTTCCTGTCATTGTGGGAGTAAAAGAGAGAGATGGCAACTAAGAAAGCCAACGATCAGGTCTTGCACACCCACAATGACAGCAACCAACAGAACTCTACAGAATCATCAGCTAACAGCAAGGGATTTGCAAAAGCACTTGCACAGAGGGCACTCTACAGTTCAAGCAGCAGCCGTCCTGGAAGCAGAAAGGTCAGAAACAATGATGTAAAAACATTACCTAGCAGGCTAAACAAGGTTTCATTAGCTGATGAAGCACAAAATTTGGGAAGTACTATTCCTTATTGCATGTATAATGGTTTGAGCTAAATATCATGTTATGTTTACTGAAACATTGTATAATTCAAGACTTCCTGTTATGTATTCATGACATTCAGTTATGTCTCTTCTTGAAATAAGGTAACTCAACTAGCAACAAATTAAGCTCCGTGTAGAACACTAACCTGAATAGATATCAACAAACAAGCAACAAAAATAGTTTTCATGACCCAAAATTTATCTAGCAGAATCTAGGACTGAGTTTAGAAAACCAATTTCTCATGGTCGTGGATGTTGCTAAAAACTGTGGTACACCATTCAGGAACATTAAAATATGCCTTTTTAACGACTCCCATATAAGCTTGACAACCACATTGAGATGATTTTCGATTATTTTTGCATCTTTCCTTCATCAGAAGCCTTTATCTGCGGATAGCCACCATGGTGGCATGAGAAATCCCTTACCGTGATTCCCCTGCCTACTCCATCTTTTCCTCGGGTACAACGACGCCTGATTGAAAAACCATATTGCTTTGCAAAGCTGCAATAGATCTAATTGCAGAGTCTTGGGAAACAAACCTCTGTCCAATAAATGGGACAAGGTTAATAGAAGTTTGCCGGGACAAAATTGTATCCTTTACCATTTCATCTACAGTGTCAATATCATCAGCACATGAATCCATGACACTTTCAGATGCTTCTTTCACTAAATCTGTTGATTTGGACATTACTTCCAATGTATATAAACGATACTGCAGACATAGCCTTGCATAGAATTTTTGAAAATTTGAAGATAAAAATACTTGTACTGCAAATGAAAACAAATAAGATATCCAATCGCGGCTCAATATCTATCTAACTCATCCAATCCAATGTGAACAAAATGTAAAATTTCAAACTATAACCCTAGAAAAGAAAATTACTACGTGAAATCACCGTAATCATATCATCAAGCAGAAATGTGTCAAATTCTACTTTCGCGTGAGATAGAAAGAATCGACAAACAAAATCGATTTGCCGAGAAAATGAAAGTGGACAAGAAAATCACACACCGAGAATCATAATATTTGAATTTTGGACAAAATTTACAGATTTTGAACGGGCGGGAGGTTAAAGCTCGGTGAGCAAGAACCTCATCCATGGACGACAACAGCTTAAGTGGCGAGGATACGTTATCGCGCGCGGTACGGAGGCACGAGGTTATGGAGCGCTGCATATTCTATTTTCGGCCGTTAGATTATATTAATGTTCCTGGATGGAAGCATTTGGCGGGCTAATGTGGATTGAGGTAGTTTTTGGATCAGCTGACTCGCATGAGAAGCGCTTGGCATAAACGTACCGGCGTTGGACAACCGCAGTCCTCCCTTCTACCGAGCACAAGGACTTTCGCCGAAGCAGCTAACTTACGCCGAAACAATGGATGACGTTAGCCAGTTGGACGGTTGGTTAGAATGCAATGGGCTGGGCTAGTTTTGAGACCCATGTAACTTTAAGAGAATTATTATATGAAACGGGAGCACCGGAAGATTTAATGGGCTAGACTAGTTTTAAGATGCATGAAACTGAGAACGATTATATAAAACGAAAGCATTAAAAAATAATAATCCTTTAAAAATAAGAGTAAATTTTCCTTGATTTTAAGAAAATAGAATCCTTATATTCAAATAAAGAGTATCGGATGCACTCAATAATCTCCCATATTGCAGAGCTGGAGTAAAGGTTTATTAACTTCATTTAATAGTCAGGATAATTAAATTCAAAATGATAAAATTTAGTCGATTAAATCTTTTGAATTTAAAAAAAATTAGATTAATTTAGCTCAAATTGTGATACACGTGCTAAAAGTAAGTCAGATGATCAATTACATTATTACTTTTAGATAAATTATTATTTAATTTTTAAAATTTTATGAAAACAGTGTTTATATTTTTCAAATAAATATTTTTAAAAATTTTATTGAAATTGTTGAATATTTGTTGGATTTATTTTTTTTATTTTTAATTTTTTAATGAGATATAAAGAAAAAAATAATAATTGATAGTAGAAAAAATAATAATTGATAGTGCTTTTATCTTATTCTTCAATTAATTCTTTTTTGCCATTTTTGAGGTTTTTAGGAGGGAAAAAAGGGAAAGGAACTGAGGAATGGAGCAAGAGAGAAAAAAATAAATTAAAATAGAGAGAGAACATAAAGATAAATTTGTAACATTCTACAAATTTTTTAAGGACTATTAATTCAATTGTGATAATAAAATAAAAGTTATTTAGTCTCTGTTTATTTTACAAAAATATTTTTTATATTTTTTTTATATTTGGAGACATTTAGAAAAATTAATGAATAGAAAATATTTTCTTGGTTAAAGAAAAATTAAGTTATTTTTAAAAAAAAATGGCTTTTATTTGTTAAAAGAGGAAATTATTTTTTGTTTTGTAAATTTTAAAAATTTTATTAAAATGTGAACACATATACATACATTAAATAAATAAATATTATTAATTTAATATTATAATTAAATAATAAAAAATATTTTTATAAAAAATATTTTTTATATATAAATAATTTTTTATAAAATAAATAGAGTCTTAAATTTATTAAGGACTGTAGTTTTACTAATAAATAAAATTAATTATGTTTTTCTAATTTTTTTAATTTATTTTTAATTATGAGCTGTCTAGGGCTCATTCTCTGCATTACACCAAGTACAATTATTGTGACCAAGGAAAGCACTAATTAAAAAAGAGATTCGACAAGAAGTTGTATGACTTTTTCGACTTTACTCCTAAAAATCCCCATTTGGGGTTGGTGTTGGTTGCTAAATGGTACACCATATTGGGCCACAATGTCAAATGGGTAATGAAAGTTTTTAGATTTTCATTTCCAACATAAGATGATCATTTTAAGAGAAGATTATGTGCAGCCGCATGCTTGAACTCAAAGCAAACAAACATAATCATATGGAGACTTTCCATCTAATAGTTACATATTCATGCGAGCATATGCATGCTCACCTTATCAAAAGGAGGGAGGAAAAAATGTAAAAAGTGGAAAAGAATTTTGGATGAATCTATTTATACGTCATTCACATAGTGCTCATATGTACATGCATGTGATATGATAATCCATTATCCTTTCTGCATTCTCTTTCTCGCACTGTTTGCAATTCTCATCCACACACAAACACACTTCCCTGGGAGAAATTTTGAGATAGAACCCGTTATTCAAAAGTCAGGGTACAAGACAAGGGCCCTATATTCAACTTCTTGCACTGATTTATCGACACAAATCACATGATTTAAGGGGTTTGGTTCATAGATATATATACGTCAAGATTTATGTACCTCCTTACAACTGGAGAATGTACAAACAGGCGACTTTGCCAACGAATGCGAGCACCCACTTGTGTATTTGTTCAAAGCTGCACGTTTATAATTTGTTTTTGTTGGTAAAGATTTTGGCATAATCACTACTGATATTAGCTTTAATAAGATTTCTTACAAAGCAGACAAGTATTAGTAAGTGATATGAAATACGATGAACTTTCTGCCAACGGCAAAGCAAAAGAGTGATTCAGATCTGGTGGGAATACTCCAACACTTAAAGTTAGTTTCGAATTTCATAGAGATTAGAAAAATGATGAGAAAGGAGGCAAACCAAAAATTAAAAATTAAAGGGGTTAAGAATATGAAACCAAAAGAAGAATAATATGGTGAAAAATATTATTTATATAGAGGATTAAGGTGGGCCTCACTTAATAGGTTATTATGAAAAGCTATCCATGAATTGTAATAGTGACCTAACTCATCCAAAATCGAGTTAAAGAGTTAGCGCTCAATCAAAAAGTCAATAAGAGATTATCAGCCCGAGCATCAAATGACTCAGATGACTAGTCTGAGCATCATATGGCTCAGCCAAATCCGAACCGAGCATGCATTTAAGTGAAGCAAGGCAATAGGGGGACTTGATGCTCGCCCAACCGAGCATTAGTAGAACGAGTTAACAATGAAGGCAGATCTGCTTGTGAGAATCTTGGATAGCAACTGATTATACTGAGATTCTTGCCACTAATTTCAATGGTTCATCCGAGTGGCTAGCTAATAGGCTACTACTGACTTCACTTGTTTTCATTGCGTCACAAGCTAACAAAGTAATTAAGCTGGTTAAAGAAACTCACGGCAGCATAGCATTGGTGAGATAAGCATAGTCTAGTGCACCTACCACAGTGGATGTATCATAAGGATGGAAGGTGGGCGTTCTATCCTTGTTAAGCATTAAATATAAACTCTTTTATTTAAGTCGATTAATGTTGAATGGATATAGTAAAGTCGATTGGCATTCACTCAACTCGATTGGTATTTTAACTTAGGAATCTAATTTGATTTGGCTTCTTATTATCGCTATCTTATCTAATAAGACTCTCTTAATCTCTTAATTTATTTGACTATTTAAAAAATTATATGATTTGACTTGTTAGCTTCTACATGACTTCTCATTAATTGTCTAATTTCATCCTTCATTGGTCTGCACGGTTGACCTTACCATCAGGAGATTAATTAACAGCCATTCATAAAGGTCTTGGTGCAGGATCAATCATGTACCTTCATATAATACAGGTAGGCTTTAATCGACTCTTCTGATAACAACAAAGAGGGGCTTAGTGGGTCCTTTCCAGGATTCTGCAATCTTTTGATGTTGTCTAGTAATAACAATTTAAAGGAGATGGATCGACATTACAATTTTGTCAGGTAAAAGCGATGTCCACAGTAAAAGAGACTAAGAGAGAGAGATGATGGAATCATTATCATATGGAAAATTAACTAGAACTAAAATTGATGGAATGAAGCTTGAAGCCAATGAAATTAGAGCCCTAATTGATGATGCTATATTCACATTCGCTTTATATATGATGAGATACATGTATACAGGATTTCTTTCATTGAATTCAAGTTTCACTGAACAAGAATTTCTTCGAAAGGGAAAAGTTGATTATAACAGAAGACCGATCGATGTGATATGCTATTGCCAATCCTTGCAGGTTAAGAAAATTAGTATTGGTAAAAGTACAATCTCTATCTAGCCGCTATACATGGAATCCTAGCTAGCTGCTGTCATCACTACATGTATTTGTTTGAGTTTGTCGTATTAGGGCAACAATATCTTGAAATATAGATCAGGTATCTTCTGGGGCAACTCTTGGATTAGACATTCGCGTGCAAGAGTCATGAACACAAAGTATATAGCTAGTTCCTGTGCACCATGGGACATCTGGTTCACTAGTTAAGTGTATTCTCGTGATGTAAAGGAGGGGGTTTTAGGATATATGTCATTGTCATTGATCTGATGGCCACTTGGTCCATGCTTTAATTAATTGCTTTGGGTTACACTATTGCATATCTAATGAGCAGACCATACTTAAGCAACTGCAACGCAGCCTTCGTTTTCTTGAGACTATTTGTGATGTTGTACTAAATTTCTGCATCAGCTCCAATTGGAAATTGTGAGCATAAGTATAAAACAAATCCCAATCAAATTAATTTTGACATGTGTAGCTAGGCCTTCTCATTATAGTAAAGATTGAATTGCATCTTTAAGTAGAATATGAACCCTGGATCACATAATATTCGTAATTACATTCATATTATTAATTTATAGAACATCGGTATAATTAAGCAGTTTAATTCATTTGCAGGAGAAACAACTTTTACAAGAGAGCTAGCACTAGAAATAATTAAGGCCCCTTGAAGCACGAATCACTCATGGAAAAGGTAAAAGGTTACATTATGAAGTCCCCCACATAAGGTGTCCTTTACAGGAAGTTTTGCGAAAGTTATTCAAAAAGTAACAAGGAACTAGCTAGACATGCAAAGAATAACCCTAAATGGCCCCATCAAGTGTACTTTGATATCCCTGAATATATACTTGGAAAGCGTTCACTGAAAAATCTTCTTTTTACAGGAGCACTTTAAAGTTTAAGTGAACATTTACACTCTCGCATTATTCTCCATCTTTCTTCAACCAAAAGAGTAGAAAGAAATTAAATAAGAAAAAATGGCATATAATACCACCCAATTAATGCATCTCTAAATTTGTATGGCCTGAGTTCAGAGAAAATTATGTTCTAGTTAATTAATAGTAATTAGGACAATAAAAACACAGTTCCTTTGATTTTTTTTTTATTTGTTTGAATTGGGTAGCTGCCACAAGGTATTTTTACTACTTTTGAGCATGAGAGACGACACTATAAGGGGAAAGAACACCAATCTGGAAGATATTAAAAGAAGATTACAAATTGTAGGGAAAATGAACTTGGCCACAAAAATATAATCCGACCGCCTGCCGGAATCCATACATATGGAGCGGAATGATGATTTGACGCCAATATGACAGTGGTGGGGGCAAGGCCTATCCTCTCTAGGCATCTCAAAAATTTCCCATCGGCATGCGATTTTTGTGCAAGGTTTTATCAGTGCAATGAGGATAATTAATGGATACATAATAATTTGTGGACTATACAATGAGTAATATTCTTTTCATTTTTCACCATAAAAATAATTAATATGAGAATTTCACAAGAAAGATCAATTAAGCTGTCTATCTCCTGATCAGCAATCAACCTCAACTTTGATGATTTAAAAAATCAAACCCATTGGTAAGAAATTAATAGCCCTTTTGTATTAAATGAAAGGGGACATGTAAACGTCAAGATTCTTGCTGCTTAATTTGTTTCACATTTGAGGTTGCTGTATATGATTGGACTGCTAGTCCTTTTTACCAAGGAGAGAGACAATGAAGTTGCACTGATGATTTAAAAAGTGTTTAAGGTTCCTTGTCACCCTGTCATATCTGAGGGATCAGGAAATTACTCAAAAATAGACCCAGCAACATCTCCAAAGATACCCTCTGTCACTTTGAATGGTTTCTTAATTCTCACCGAAGCCACTGGGATATTTAGAGAAACTTAACGTCAATCCAGCATGGATTATGGGAGACACTGTATTCATCCTTAACCCTCCACCAGGGGCGAAGGATGCGAGTTTGCCCATGCGCCCGTTAGTGGCCGACACCCTATCTTGTCGATGAGCTGGGGAGAGAGGTACCACACGTGTCGCTTTGCTACGGTAACAATTGACAAAGATAGGATGCCAAAGTACGTCAAATGATTCAATTAGATAGCTTCCCTTTTGCTTCAAACACAGGCCAATGGGGAAGATTAGAAGCTCATCACATCTGATCTCAAACAGTAGCTAGTATTTGCGTGTCATCGTGTACGAGCTAGCAGTAGCATCATATTTTCAAGTTGAAAATCATTAGATCAGTGACGGATGGTGATCCTTTTACAAGAATGAATTTCAAAATTTCCCTACCCTGTTTATTTAAAGGACTATGTATATCATAGCTGCCTTGTCAATAGGATTTCTATTCGGATATGCTTTGCAGATTTTTATTTGTTTGTTTACTTATTTGAATTGAATGCTTCATAAATTTTTATACAAATATTTTTTAAAATTTTTAGTTCAAGTCTTAACTAAAAATAATTATAAAAAATACTACTTACATATATGTAATAATATATACATATAGATATATACATACACGTGTAATCTCATTTTATTTGTTTATTAAAAAACTGCACAATTAATTAATTAACTAATAAAAAGAAAATAATCTGTGACGTAAAGTAATTCAAGTTTGGACAAAATTTATTGACAGAAACCTTCGAGCATTCAAGGATAGACATGCATTTTTGAAGATGGGCGAATTAACCTTACAATTACCTTGCGCCATCGCTTTTCAGCCTAAACCTTGTCTGGCTCTCCTTATACGACAGGACTTGCAAAAGAAATTTGGAGACGAGACAACCTTGACACTTGCTAGGATCTTTGTCCACATGCGCAAGTTTTCTACCTATATATGTAGAAAAAGTATAACTCGCTTTAATAATGTTCTTGTTAGTAGCTTGAGAATAGTATATATTACTATTATCCCATTAAACAAGAATTAATCATTCTAAGATCCCTATAAGTAAAGGGCAATGCTCTCTTACATCACACAAGAGAGTCCTTCACTGACATATATGGCAGAAAGCTCAGCTCCATCTCAACAGTCCTGTCACAAGCCGGCCGCCTCATCAGCCCTGAAACTATTCGGTTTCCCATTAACTGAGCACCGTGAAATACTAGCCAAAACTGAGAATTGTGCTGAAAGCAGGAAATTCGAGTGCCATTTTTGCCGGCGAGCCTTTGCCAATTCACAAGCGCTAGGAGGCCATCAAAATGCGCACAAGAGAGAGCGGCAAAGAGCCAGGCGTGTCCAATACTATTGTGATCGGCGCTTGTTTACAGCTGCTCCAGTTCTGAGCACACATGCTGTGAAAGCATCATCATCTTCCATTTCTACAGGAGGATTTACTAGCGTCGGTGTTGCTGCTAAATTTAGGCCACAAGCAGCTGCAAGTCATTGTCCGTCATCGACGACAAGGCCCCTGCTGCTTCCATCACCTCCTTCTAAGTTAACCTCTCTAATTTATGTTAGGCAGCCTTTGCACGTAGGTACTGCTATGCCATCGTTTGTTGAATTTCCTGGTAAATCGTTGTCTGATGAGGATGTAGGGATTGATCTTTGTCTCAAACTAACTCCTTCCGTTTAGTCATATATAGTTGAAACCAGTTAACAGTATGCAATTTTTTCCTTTTTTTTCTTTGAATTATTTTCTTTTGGGAGACACCCTTTTAAGTTCTAATGCTTTTCAGTGAGTTTGATCGTTATGAAATTATTCAGCTCAAAATTCCCCAATCGTTATGAAACAGTTAACACTTCAAATCTTCATAGTTCTGTTCTTTCTTTCTTCGCCGTTCTGAATCTTTCATTGAAGAACCCTCATACTTCTATAATTGTATGAATTATTGAATTGAAAAGAACATGCTAATTATAGTAATTTCTTCCCATTACTCATCAAATACATTTTTTTTTTCTAATTTGATATTTCTTAAAGGAAAGGAGTGTCAAGATTTAAACCTTCTGACATATACTCCATCATAACTCAACTATTGGCGCACTAATTCTATAAGAATAAAAATTGACAACCACCATGAGGCAATGCAGAATGAACTTTATAACTTTTACATATAATAGAAGAACCTTTCCATATTAAAAAATATATATAATTTTTAATTTTAATTAGTAATTTAGTATGGATATCTTTCTTAATAATCAAATTAAGATTTTATTTAGGAATCTGAATTTTTAAATTAAGAAATTAACCATTACAAAATGTAAGGAAATAAATATATAATTAAATTGATATATTTCAGGGAATCAATAATAATGGGCTTATCATCTCAAAATAGTAATAATAATAATAACCAGCTAGCTTCATTGTGCTGCTTTGTGGGATGAAGATTACCTTTTAAAGAAGACACGAGGATTTTTATTTTTTTTTTCTTGATTAAAACAATGAATATAAATTAAATTAAATGAGCATCATAGTCATAGGGAACGCAAAAGCCTTCCTCTGGCCAAAAAAATCCGCCAACAGCAAGGCAGTCCACAAGCCACTGCCCACTGCCCTTCCAGCTAACCAATGCCAGTATTATGCTTCTCCCTTCCCTTAAATATTCTTTTTCCTTTCTAGCAATTTTTCTTTAATCAACAAATTACTATAAAAAAATATATATTTATTTCGTCGAGTGCTGAGACCACAAAGGTAAACTTTAATATATTTGCCTCAACCCCAAAAAACTGGTACAAAACAACGCTGTCTCTCTCTATCTCTCTGCCTGCTTTATCTTACTTTCATTCAATGCCCTTCAGCCGTTCCTAAAAGTCACCCGAAGTTTCAGTATAAACCCTGAAATTCCTTTATACATTTTCCCTTATCTCACTCTCTCCGTCTCTTGATCCACTCTTGATTGTTCGGATGGACGGGTACGGTCAAAGGTCTTACGGTGGTGATCGGAGATTCGAGATTGTAAGTGGCAAGAGTTTCGCGGCTGCCAACCAGATCTACTCGACGCCCGATCCGCCACCGGTTCCGGCTCGCGCGACCAGGCAGAGTCGGACCACGTCAACGCCCTGGAGTTTTAGCGATCCTGAGATGAAGCGGAAGAAGAGGATTGCCAAGTACAAGGTTTACACAGTGGAAGGCAAGTTCAAGGCTTCTTTCAAGAACGGGCTGCGTTGGATCAAGAATAAGTGCTCTGAGATCATCCATGGATATTGAGTGGAATTTTACGGTTTTGATTATCCCACGTGGGACGGGTCCCATGTCAAGTGGTCCGCGGTGCTTATGTGGTAGGATCTTATTTGCGGGGAAATGGTAAGCCAAAGCTAGCCCTTGTTTGTTGAGTTGTCTCATTGTCTGTGTTCAAACTGCGAAATACCTGCGGCTGCGATCATTGGACATTTGGAAATTTTTTTTTTATAATTTTCTGCTGATGAAACTAAAGGGTATTGTCGTAATTTAGTTGGTCAACACAATTTTTAAGTTGGAAATTTTGATAGCATTTCATGAATTTGTCTTTAGTATAATTGATTCGAATTTAAATTTGTGTTTGACAACGAGTTTAACGATGTTCTTGAAATTTGATAATTGATGAGTTTGATTTGTATTAATTAAAGATTAGTGCTGCTAATTGGTAAAGCTACCGTGCCCCTTGATTAATTCAAAATTTTATTATTTTAGAAGAATATCCTTTCATTTCATTGCTGTGCAGTTTTCATCATAAAAAAATTATAAGGGACTAGTATAAATTAGTTTTAATTAAGGTCCAACCCAAAATTAGCCCAGCCCATAACTTATGGAATTCAATTAGACAGGCCCAGCCCAATAAATTTTGGGTGTAAACCTATGTGTCCGAACGAATCTTATATATTTATTATATTTTATTTTAATGAAAAATTAGATACATAAAAATATATTTAATTTATTTATTAAATATATTTATTATATTTTATCTTAATAAAAAATTATATATTTATTATATTTTATCTTATATATTTATTATATTTTATCATTTTTTTTTTCCACGGAAGAAATGTAATGCACGAAATTACAAAAACAATGCAAACGACAAATGAAACGTACCTATTTCCCAGATTGTCCCCGTTGAGTAAAACCCTAAAAATTAAAATGATCACAGAAAGTTTAATAAATTAAAAAAAAAATTAGGTAAAAAAATTAAAATTAAAATTAAAAACATTTCTCCACTTCCTCCCTCATTATTAAATATTCCACCCGCCGAACGCAACTCCATGCATGCATGTGCAACCTCATATCCCTGTCTTCTGGGAAGCCTCACGTTGAAGCCTCATTTGTTGATAAAATTGAGCTATAAACTGCTCAGCCTTGACGTCTATCATCTCATCCCCACCTGTGTCATCATATAAACCATTCTCTTCTTCATTTTCCTCGCATTCATCCACCTGATCAAGCTCCTGCAGATTCGTTGCCGACGCGTATTGGCTCATTCCGCACGAGGATGAAGCTGCGCTTGCATAAGCTGGTGATATAGGAGGTGTTAAAACCTCCTGATGATCAACATCCAGGATGTTTCGTAAAGGCGTCGGCGGGGCCTCCATCACCATCAGTCGTGATGGAGATTGTTGGCTTTGCAGGTACAATGGGCGCATGGAACCCACAAACTTCTTCCAAATGGAAGTTGCATTAAATGGGGCACATTTTGATTTGTTAGATTTCTTAAGTTTTAGCACATACGATGCTAGCCTAATGAGGCGAATCAGACTGCGCTTTTTCTTCTTTCTCAAGCCATCACGGTCGAAATAACCTTTGTTGTTCGGTGTGAAAGCTGCACTGGAAATCCCGATTTTTGATGAACTGTATTCCATCAAAGGAAAGAGAACGGTAGCCTTTTTGTGGTGGTTCCGGCAAAGGGAGTTGGCCCGTTGGGTGGTTTCTCTCTACCCTGCGAAGAGCAGGAGAGAGAGAGAGAGAGAGAGAGAGAGAGAGGGAGGGAGAAGCGGAGAAACCTTGGAAAAAGACTTATAGCAAGGAGGATTATATATATATTACCAAGAATAGAAGATATGCCATTTTGTAAACCCTGGGTATTTTAATTTAATTTATTTTATTTTTTTGTCATTTATAAGTGGTTTAATTGATTGTTTATTATATTTGAATTATTTTTTTAAAATAAATTGTATAACAGCCATACCATATTAATACAATTATACATATTTAAAAAAAAATTCTACAATGAATAAACGTAAAATTATTTTATTAGAATTAATCTACATTGCAGAATTATCATATAAATATTAATTTGGGCTACAACTCATACTCAAATTTATTCTTTATTTCAACTCGTTTAAGGCAAAATATTGCTAAAAAAGGAGAAAAGGGTGAAAATTATATTATAATTTGAGGCAAAATTAATTTTATTTGTTTATTGAAAAGAAAAGAATTGTTTAAGCCCAAAAATTTAACAAAATGAATGAATGAAATAATTTTTCCCTCTTCGGAGTTCTAAATCATTAATTTGAACTCGATCTCTATTAAATTAGACAAAAAATTTTATTTATTTTTTATTGTTTTAATTGCTGTCGTATAAGATAATTTATAAAAAAATGAAACTTATTTTATTTTTGAATAGAAGATTAAAGGAATCAGAATTAAATTTAACTCTACTAAATAAGTAATATATTTTTACCATTAACTAAAGCCAAGAAAGTTATTGATTCATCGTATTTCAATGGAAAATAATCAAATTTGAGAGTTTTAAGTTGAAATTCACTCGCAAGTAAGAACTTATAAAGAAAGAGACGCAATGAACCCTGGCAGAATATTGGAAGCTTTCTTCATGGAAATGGCTTGGCAGGAGACGACGTGGGGGCGGTATTTAAGGCACGCAGTAAGATATGGCGAAGGACTCTGTTCCAGAAGCAAAGCTAATAATTGAAGCTCTAATTTGTTATCCTAACTTTTTCTCATTATTGAACCTGCTCTGTCTGTCACCACCCAACAATCGCACACCTTTCTTCTATCTGTTAAACTAACCAACAAAACAAAACTATCTAACTTCAAACCATGTACTTTAAGCCATTTTTTTTATATTTTATTTAATTTTAATCAATATTTAAATTTAAAATTTCATAATTTTAGACACCACTAATTAAAACTTTAGCCAAATTTGAGGATGATAGAGTTGCCAATTTCTTATTTGATATGCTCAGCCACAATTTTCCCCACTAATTTAACAATTAATAAAAGTTTGAAATTTTCTTGCATACAAACTAATATATATAGATAGCATTTCAAGGAAAGATGGTTGCTTTCATGTTGTCACACGTAGAGATATATGTATCGGGCAATATGGGTTTTACTATATAAATGAAATTAAAGTAGTCTGCTGAGAGCTGGCATGCAGCTGGTCATTATTGCTTACGTTGTTTACCTCTGGAAGTTTTGTTTTCTTCTATAAGCCTTGAAAATGAGCTATCACAAGTATATAATTATAAATGCCCAGAATCATGGTTCCTTGCATGTTGTGTTATGGCAGCCAGTTCACTCATAGCAGGTGAATGTCATGTGATTTTGCTTGTCAACTTGTGTTTTTTTGTGGGAACACCATTGCTAAAAATTAGCCGTTTTATCGAATTAAAGAGCAAAAGTTTCAAACCAACCCAACTTATTCCCTATGGCTTTGCTGCTTCCTAATCCTACCTACTTAGCTTGTCCTGGATTTCTTCATCATGTGGACCATAACTTTTAAATATTTGGTGTGGGTATTTGCATACATCTCTCTATATCTTATTTAATTCTCTTATTTCCTTATTTTAGGGGTGTGTTGGAGTCATTGTACGTTTTTTCTTTAAAATTAATTATAAGAGTAATATACATACACAACAATGGCTAATATGCAAATTAAGAACAAAATTATCGAGTTTAATAATTTCTGAAAATAATAAATTTCATTCCTAAAGTCATTCTAATAATGCAATTCTAGTTAATTAATTGTTTCAATGTTAACCCAAAAAAAACCTATCTAATCTCATAGATTACATATAATTATAAGAAAATTTTATTTAAATTTAATTTATTATGAATTTAAAATATAAATGTGACTCTCACATGTTATATATATATATATATATATATATATATATATATATATATATATATATATATATATATATTAAATTTATAATGAATCGAATCTATTACAATCTCTAAAGAGAGTTGTGAACACAAGTGGTGTCAGAAGTCATTTCATGAACTAAAAATTATTAGCTTGATAGCAATTCTCTATACGTTCTTGCAGTAATCATTAATATAATCTTCTTTCTGCTTATAAAAAATAAATAAATAAATTTTCAATCTTATTTTATGAAGAAAAATAGATTCGTCCTTTATTTTAAAGTAGTCCTTTGTAAATTCACATTGCCATCTAAAATAGAAAAAGACATCAAATGATTAGGACAGCTATAAAACACGATTTAGCATTATCAACCGTTTAATCAATTTGTCCCATTTCAAAGCATAAACTAATGGTATCTCTCTCTCTCAACTAATTAATTTTCTATGCTTATAATAAATAAATGAATAAAAGAGGGTCAACATCTCTCTCTTAAGATCCTTAAAACGCATGAATAAGCAAGCGTTTACTTGTACAAAGTCGTTAACCTGTTTTTAAGAAAATTTTAATTATTGAGTTCATGTTAGATGGGGCCCTTTTTCTGCTATAATTTGTTTCAATGATTTTCCAACCTTAGAATTTTCATTTGTTGAATAATAATGAAAAGTACAAGTAAGTCCAAGAAGACAGGGTTATATTTGGAATTAAAGAGATTAAACTCCAGCTATCTACCGTACAATCCGCGTTGGGTACAGCCGTCTACCCCGCGGGGCTCCACCGCCCATAGTTCACCTCTCGACGCAAAACAACTTTCTTTCAGCTTTCCAAGCAACTTCTCTTTCTGAAGTCTCGTATAAATTCTCTCTCATTGCATCCCCATTCTCCCATAACCATTCACCACCCGAAAATCTAATAGCTACCCAACAAAGAAGTCTCAACTTCAACTCTTCTCTACTAGGCAAACTAGCAATGGCAAGAAAAAATTGTAATGTTGGTCAGAGAGCATGGAACATCCTGCGTCTAGCATTGTTATGGGCAAGAAAAGGTGGTGTTTTCAAGAGACGTTTGATGGTGGAACTACGTGTTTTACCCAAGTTTCTTAAAAGCCTAACCCTAGGCCACACTACTTCTACAACTCCTCGCACCCAACTCTTTTATAGAGAGCGCCAGCTCTCCTTCGACAAGACACCTATTTTTCACGTCAAGATGCACCGCCCCGGGGCCTCCATGCGATTCCATATTCCTTGCATTACCCCGCAAGTCGACTTTGATTATGACTTCGACGATGATGAAGGAGGATATGAATATGACGATGGAGGGAGAAGGAGTTTCATGAAAGGTAGAGAGGAGGAAGAATATGAGGAAAGAATTCCGGAGGAGGAGAAAGAGATTGATTTGAGAGCTGAGGAGTTCATAGCTAAGTTCTATGAGCAAATGAAGCTTCAAAGACAGGTCTCTTGTCTTCAGCACAATGAGATGCTAAACAAAGGCACAAGTTGATTATTTCCTGTCCTGAGACTTCTTTGCAGATTCGTGACCATTTCTTTGTAAAACAAGACTCTGTTGCGGAATTTTGTAAGTAAATATCGGAAGGTTTCCGTTGAGTTCAATAAATTCTTGCGATTTTTCCTTAAAATGATTATCGTTATGCATTGAATAATGAGAATACTCAGAGAAATCAACCATACATTCAAGACAAATTAAATGTACCATTAAGATTTTCCATTTCATCGTTGTCCGTCATTACTCATTTGTGTTGACCGAGGCAGACTTATATTCGTTAATTGTAGACTTCTTAAAGCAGCAGCAGAGAGCATTAATCAATCACCATTGGGGTCGACTGAAGCAGACATTACTCCCAGACGTTACCATAAGAGTAGCTGGTATGCTGCTGCTCTTGTTCCGATTTATATTGTGTTTCGATTAGGTGACAATTTCGTGAACTTGATCTGTAAATTGCTAAAACAAAATTTGCATATCTTTAAAATAAAATGTATATATGAACGCCTTCCCCTTCCATGCCAATAATTCATCCTTGGATTGTACTAACTAATCCATATGTATTATGTCTATTGAAGCAGAATATACTGCATCAAATAGCATATGCCATCTTTTCCTCCATTACAAAGATCCATCCTACACTAACCAAAGCCAAAGGGCAAAGGCTATGTGAACTGCCCAGAGAGCCTTATTGGCTGCAAACTGAATCCTACAAAGTTGCCTTGTATTAGTAACAAAAATGAAATAGAACTGCCCACAATATGCATGAGATCAACCCAAAACCATTCATAACACAGACCAATTGGTTGATATTAGTTTCTATTTTGATGGTCATGTATGACTTGTATGGGTCAGAATAGGAAAGCCACTGCCAGTTAACTAACAATTTACATTTTACAACTAGGCAGAAAGCACAGTTCCAACCCAGATGAACCACAAGACCAGTTTCATTTCAACCTAAAAAGTTCTTCAAAATTTTGTCAAATGAACCTAATCTCTTTCCCAAATTTTACTCTTTTCTGATAAGAAATAAGTAATAACTACCTCGAATGGCTGATTTGGAAGCATTATGCAAATCAAACCCCATTCTGGTGATTGTTAAGATATCCTTCCAACTTTCCCGTCGCTGCCAATATGAAACCTACATTGCAAATGTCAAAATCTTAACACCAGAATACCAAAATTGAACAAAAATCTATAAATTGCTTGCATGAATAAATTTAAAGAAATTGCCCACATTCTACTCCTTTTCTATCAATAACATTGCAGCCTTCCAAAAACAAAGGATCTTTCTAGTTTTTTGGGGAAAATAGACAATTTCCACACTAGATCACCAAATAAATAATTGCATGATAAGATTTACGTTGAAGACGACAACTTATAGCCAATAACTATACAAGTTTGAATGCATCAATCAAAATTATTGGAAGTAAAACATTTCATTTTATTGCTATTCTGCACTGATCTTTTCCTTAATCAAAAGCCCCATGCCTCTCTTCCTTTCCATGGACACACCCATCCATATTCCCATTCTGCTCACAAGGGTATCACAGGTGAAAAAAGTTCAATTAGTGATAATATCATAACAAGTACCTAAAAATAGAGGTGAGGGCCTTCGGGGACGTGATTTGAACTCTGGATGAAACTGCACACCTATATAAAAAGGATGACTTGGAAGCTCTAAAATCTGCAGAACAGAAGACAATTTTTAAGCTTGAGATTTCAACAGTATTGCTAAGCATAAAGTTCAGTCCTGTCTCTTCAGCATAAAGAATGGCAGCTAGACAAGTTCTAACCCATTGAGCTTTAATGCATGTGAGAAATGCATTAGAAACAAGATTTTATATATATATATATATTCGAGAAAAAAAAAGAAAGAAAACAAAGCTAGAGGATAGAAAAAAAAACCTCCATTCTCTTTCTTGTTTCATCCTTCCCAACAAACTTTAAACCTCTTTCTTCTAGAACTCCAATTACGTCAGGGTTTACCTGCAGCATACGATGTCAAAACATCGTGCTTAATAAATTAATAATATCATGTTAGTTGAGCACTCTCTCTTCCAACTTATTAAACCTTGCAACTAACCTCATATCTATGACGATGCCGTTCATCTACATACTGAGGATTACCATACCTAGCAATTAAAATCAATTAAAACAAGTGGATGCAAACACCAAAATATTCAAATCACACAGGCGGTTCATTATGTCCCAGCAACAGTAGTAGCCTCAAATCTAACATGCAGCAGCACGTAACTGGTTGCTGGTCAACAAAATGGCCAGGGAAGGGGAAAAAAACAAAACAAAATTTATCAATATCTGCTACAGCTCCTTTGGCTTCAATAGGATATAGTTGTTGCTACTGCTTTTTCTTTTTCTTTTTTTCTTAAAGTTTAGTGAAGGCTTCACTAGTTATGGGCACAGAAACTATATTCATAGTACAGATAATACGCACAAAAATAGAGAATCTTCAAACAGTATTTTTCAGTAACAAGGTTGCTTCATGTACATCCGAAATAGATGAAATATAAAACAAAACACATACAATTTAGCAGTAATACAATCAGGGGTCTGGAAAAAAGTCTTCCGGGATCCTAATCTCATTGTGCTTCCCATGTGTGTTGTTGAACCCTGCATTTAAGTAAGATGATAAAACAGTAAAAAGTAAATGCAACTACATGTAAAAAGTAAGTAAAAAATATTAAATGTACAATAGTTTCATACCTCAGGCATGAACATCACAACACGGTCAGCTGTTTGAGCATCAAACTCCTCGCTATTTGCTCTTTCCATACCCAAAGCCTAAAATGAATAATTAGAGTAGGACGTATAGTTGTAAAATTGAAAAGTTCTTGGAAAGAAATCACTTACGGATCTAGCAAACTCAATAACAGAAATCTGCATGCCTAAGCAAATCCCAAGGTAAGGAATATTGTTCTCTCTGGCATACTTGGCAGCCAGTATCATTCCTCTTACACCACGATCTCCAAAACCTCCTGGCACTAAGACACATGCTGCATTCTGCAAATGAGGATTTTGTCAAAAACAGATTCTGAAGAAGAAAAGAAGGGTGAGGTTTAGGGGTTTGGGGGGTAATCAGTCACCCTTTTCCCTTCTATTAAGAAAACATCTGTTTCCGCTGAACTAGGGGTGAGCATTCGGTTCAAACCAAACCGAATCAAATCATGAAAATCGAATTACATATTTTAGAAACCGAACTGAACCGAAATGGATAAAAAATCGAATCGAACCGAACCACTCTATTTCAATTCGGTTCGGTTCAAACCGATTAGTTTTGATTTTTGATTATGTTTTAATTGACTTAATTTTCCAGTTATTTGATCTGATTTTGACCTTAATTTGAACCCAATAACCATTAATCAATAAAATTAAACAATTTATATATATATAATTACATATAATTCATAAATTCCCCATAAAAATAAATCAATTCAAAAATTAATAAACCTATTTGGTTCATTTCGTTTAATTAATTTTTTCTCTTCAAAACCAACCAAACCGAATAACCGAAATTTTTATAATATAAAATCGAATCGAACCGAATTATATTAAAAACCAAACCGAATGATCGAATTAAGGCAGTTCGATTTGGTTTATTCAGTTTGAACCTAATAATGCTCACCCCTACGCTGAACCACCAAAAGTATAGGCACAGACTAAAAAAAAAAAGCCTAAAGGGAGAAAGGGAGAGTTGCATCATTAAGCAATTTAGAGTTAAAAGAAGAATAGGAGACGGGAGGGGGCCTGCAAGAGAATTTAGAGCATCCAAAACCCTCGTTACAATCTACTTTGCTACATTTTTCTCCCCTTCCTCCAGTCTTTTTGAAAAACCAAGCCCAGGCTATACAACAGGGGGAAACCTTTCCTCCCAATCCCCCCCAAACCCCACCCAATAATAACTCTCCTCATCCATGAGAGGTTGCTAGCATGGTATTATCAATCTATTTTAATAAAAAATAATAATAATAATAATTTGTTCAGTGATTATAATACCAAATGCTTGAAACATCAAGAAACAAGTGAAGGAAGCAGTTTAAACTTCTAACTCATAGTCCTTGAGAAAGTCAGGCGGATGTCACAATGTAAACATCAGACAATGATAAAAGGGTGGGAAGGAACAACTACAATATCATTATGTTGAAAGTCCACAATGGAAAAGCAAAGCAATTAAAAGAAAATGATGGCACCCATGAGAATTGTGTAAATGAATGTCAGTATTCAGTAGCATTCCTCACACAAGGATGATTGAGAAGTCAAAGTTTTTAGGGGAAGGATATATGCATATGAGATAAAAGGAAAAAGGAAAACCAAGGAAAAAGAGAAGAGGTAGCACAAAGATATTGTTTAAAGCCTACCCTCAAAGTCTCCCAAGCAGCAGCATGAGCTTCTGGTGTCTGTGTAAGACAAAAAAAAAAAAAAATGTTAATAGAGGGAAGACTTTTCATAAAGATACATACCAGGAATCTACATGCAACTAGACAGGTTCAATACCAATTTTGCACTATCATCTTCAAGATCTGAAGCTGCAATCCAATCAATTGATGGCTTCAATGAACATGCAATACAAGCATGTAGAAGGGCCTGCAAGCATGACAAAGCACGTTAATAAGAGGTTGAAACAACAATGTCTATATTTTGAGCAACCCAGCTTCACTGTTCATATAGTCTGTCTTATTGAATTATGTAAATGGAAATAAATAATTGGTGGTCATATACTTTTATGCTAAAAAAATGCATAATTCTTCCATAAAACAGCATGTGCTTGAAATGTACATAGCACATCACTGATTCCCTTCAAAATCATTTAGATCATAGTTAAAAAAATCAGTCAATAGCGGCACAATGTTACACAAATACAAACCCACACTTACATCTCCTTTACTCTATTAGCATCTAACATCTAAAAGGATATTTTCTTCCAAATGAATTTTAATTGGTCAAATAACACAACACAGAGTAGAGAATCAAATTACCCTGTACAGGGTACATTTTTCTTCCTCAAATTAAAAACCAATATAAAAGATAGCATACCTTCACAACAGATAGATACGAATCTGTCAGGCCAACATACTTCCCAACCATTGCAATCCTAACCTGCACATTTTAATCTCACCTCGTTTGAGGAACAAGAAAGAATTAATCAAACAAGACAATTACAAATGGTGACCCAGTGCCCAAACCATCCCACATTTGTGGGCTCTGAGAGGATGGATGTACGTAGCATTACCCCTACTTGCAGAGAGGCAGTTTTCGTGACTTTAAACTATGACCTCCAGGTCACAAACGGAGTAACTTTATAGTTACACTAAAGCCACCCTCAAATAAGACAATTACAAGCTAACTGATTATAATACTTACAGAATTGGTGAGATTATCATAAGTCTCTGCCATCTTGGTCCAATCTTGTAAATCAGGAGGTGTTGCAATGCTGAAATAGAACATTATGACTAGTTAGCTAACCTGATCAACCTTCTTGCACTCAATATCTCATTCATAGTTTTTACCACACATTTTGTTTTGCAAGTGTCCAACAAGTTCAATTGTTAGCTATACCGCCAATAATCACAATATAAAAGGCAAAAAGAAATGTAATCAATCAAAAGAATTAAAATTTAGCTAGAATCAATTTTATAACTAGCTTTATTCCATTGTACAACAAAATTTTGGTTGGGTTGAGGTTGATTAGTGCCACAACTAAAAGAAAATTTTACCTGAGCAAGTTAAGTTGTTTTAGAATTGCATGATGACCATTTTGGTTCTGTAAAATAAAACAATATCAAACAAAATTAAAACACATATGAATTGTTGAGAAAACGTATCAGGCCGAATTCCACCCCAAAAGGCACCTTACGAGGGAAAGATTGCCCAAGTCATATGGAAAGCACATTTACCAATACCCAACCAATGTGGGACTTAACACACCCCCAATGAGGTTTGTAGGATTACACATTTTTAGGTGGCCCAACATCGAGATTGGAGACCATGTTGATAAAATGGATTAGGCCTAACTCCACCTTAAAAGGCACCTTATGGGAGAGTATTGCTCAAGTCATATAAGAAGCACTTTTGCGTAATACCCAGTCAATGTGGGACTTAACATGAATGAAAAAAAGAATCTGAAAAGATTAAGCTTCCAAGAACCAAAGAACTAACATGCAACCTACCATAAGTAATAGAGGGATATGCCAAATGTTTGGAACATCATGGATATTGAGAATATTAGCAGCCTGCAGACATTACAAATAGATACTTTAACACTCCAAATAAATAAAAGATATATAAATATCACTAGAAAGGTTACAAAAAAAAAAAGTTTATCAAGCTTACCGGAACATGACAAAATTGAGACAGTTTCTCCTTTGTATTTTCCAACAAAGGCTGCAACATAATTAGCAAAATTTATTCTAATGCCTAAACTATCAAATTTAGCCTTAAACTAAATGTTAGTAAAAGCAAAGCTAATAATGTCATGATAACTAGCACATAAAAGAAATACACAAGGACTTCAAAATGTTCAGTAGTGGAAATCTAGGTAAAACTTGGGTAACACAAACTAATTCAGCTGTGTAATCATCAAAAGGAGCATAGCCACACATCTAAAGATAATCAGTGTTTACTAGTTTCAGGAGATTTACGACGATACAATAGTATATACAGGAACTAAAATGACAAAGCTGATATACTGGGTCTAAAAAATGAGTTGTTCAAGGCTTCAAGCAATTCTCAATGAAATACTGCAAAGATTCTTTGGCCAAAGAATTCTGCTCAATAATCCTCTTGCAAAAGTATAGATATCACACAGGGGAAATTGACTTACCTGAGCAGACCGACATGCCAATAGGTGTGGAGTCAAGCCTAATGCTCTCAATTCACGGACACTGTGTTGTGTAGGCTTAGTTTTCTGCATTCAGAAAACAAAGTAGGTGGCATGATCATGCAAATGGAATATAATGAACTTGGACTCCAAACAAATGAATTCCAACTTGAAGAACTAACACTTATTATTTAAATTCAAAAATGAATTGATTATTACTTGCTCTCCAACAACTCCTAGCACAGGTATCAGGCTCACATGAATAAGACAGAAGTTTTCATGTCCTGCAAAGGGAAATTAATGTTAGCAATGATTACAATAATCATGAAATAATCTATTCAAGATCATTACAGGTACATGAGAGAAGAAATTTGCTACCCTCAAACATGGGTTTCTGTTACTTTTAAAAAAAAGAAAAAAGAAGAAGAAGAAGAAGAAGAAGAAGAAGAAGAAGAAGAAGAAGAAAGAAAGAAAGAAAGATCATTTAATGTTAGCATGTTAGCAATGATTATAATAATCATTAAATAATCTATTCAAGACCATTTACAGGTACATGAGAGAAGAAATTTGCTATCCTCAAACATGGGTTTCTGTTAGGTTAAAAAAAAAAGGGGGGGAGAGAGAGAGAGAGAGAGAGAGAGAAGAAAAAAAGGAAAGAAAGAAAGAAAGATTAATAAAAATGCCCCTTATACGCAACTATTTAGTTCATTTAACATACAGTCATGCAAACAAATCCAAAAAGCATAACAGAATGAATAATTTAACAAAAATCAAATAAAACACAATTCTTGTAAACTATCGAGCCAAAACAGTTAAAAAGTTCATAAGATTTCCCAAAAATCTTATGGGGCACTTCCTAGAGGTTTAAATACACACCACTTTATAGCATGTCAAGGACTACTAATCAAATCAGAGAAAAAGGATCCATACATAAAGTAACATGGGTAACACTAATAATGTCCCAGAAGATATAGCAAAAAGCATAACTTTACCAACTGAAAATGACAATTGACGCAAAGCCTCAATGAATGGCATTGATTCGATGTCACCTAAAGGGGAAACAAAAGGCATAAATTATCCCTTCATACAAAATCAACAAGCAGATACAGAATTTTTAATGAGGCTGATCTATCTTTGAATCAAACTGCTCTCACCTACAGTTCCTCCCAATTCTATCACACACACATCTGCAGGGCCTTCCTTTCCATCCACAGGAATGACAGCAACCGACTCAACCCAATTTTTAATGGCATCAGTGATGTGTGGAACCACCTGGAATTTACTCAAAGCTCAGTTACCAATAATCTGCACATGCATAATCCAATTAAAATTAACAAGCATAGTCTAGTTAGCTACAAAGCATCACCTGAACAGTCTTTCCCAAATAATCACCTCTCCTCTCCTTTTCAATCACAGACTGATTAAAATCAAACAAAATCAATCGCTCAGAATATCTACAGAACTAAAAACCTGATATATTTGAATCTACTGGCTATGTTCAAGTACCTGAAATATCTTTCCGGTGGTAATGTTGTTATCCCTTGTAAGTGTCACATCCAGGAACCTCTCATAGTTACCCAAATCTAAATCAACCTTTTAAGAGAAACCAAGGTGTAAACCTGTTAATGTATTGATTAGCACATCATTTTCGCTACCTGAACATTTACATATGCACAAGCAACAAAAATATAGTATTGTATCTGGTCTCGTGAGAAAAAAAAATGATTCAAAGAGAGTTTATATAGGAAAAGAGAAACAAAGTTGAAAGGGTTAGACCTCTCCGCCATCATCAAGAACAAAGACCTCCCCATGCTCGAAGGGGGACATGGTACCAGCATCAGTATTCAGGTAAGGATCTGCAAAGATATATGCAGAAATATAAGGCAGTGAAAAGTAAAAGGCAATTGCTGTAAGATCAAAACTCAAATTATTTAGCTGCATCAAAAAAGAAGTAAGGAGAATACACATCAACAAATGGACTAAAAAGAAGAAGAAGATGGTGCACACACTGCCACATATACCCACCAAAAGAGTAATAAGCCAAAAACAAAATACAATGCAACTAAAAAAATATTAATAAAATTAAACAATAAAACTTAGAAAATTAAAGATTCCAATCATTCAAGTACCCCAAGCATTACACGTTATTATTCCCAAAAGAAACCAACATATAACGGAACAAGTAAAAACAGAAGCCAAAACAGAAATAGGTAAAGAGTTACAGTTAAATACAACTAAAGAAAACCTATTTTGATGGAGGTGACTCGAAGGCCGCAAGCTTTAAGGACGACGCCTATGCTGCTAGCAGTAACGCCCTTACCGAGCCCACTGACAACTCCTCCTGTCACAAGCACGTACTTCATTTCTCTATCTGAGTGTCTTTGACCTGGGCTTTTGTGGCGGTTCCCTTCTGTCTCCGTGTGTAGGCAAAGTGTTTGGATTAATGTCTGAGCGGGAAAGCCGACACAATTTGACTCTTGTGAAACCGAGGAGAGGAGAATGGGGCTGCGCTCAAAGACTTGGTAAGTAGGTATTTATACTCTTTTTTTTCCCCATGAAAAGTGTTAGAATTTGAGAAAACAATACAAAAAAAGGCCCAAAGCCATCCATGCAATTGGAACATACCAACGTACCAATGATAGGCAACGTGAAAATATCAAATCGATTTCCTGATTGTGACCATCTTATTTGTAATATTTCTATTTCAAATTTCACATAGATTTTAACATTTTCTTTAGCATTGGTAAGTACCTATCTTTTTAAAATAGCTATCTTACCTTTTCTTTTCTTTATGCCTAATAACGCTAATCAAATCTTTTATTTTATTATATATATATTTTTTAAGGATCCAAAATAACCATCTTTTTGTTAAAGGATCATATCAATATATAGAAGTATAATTTTGGATGGTTTCTCCACCATAGACATTGGAAAAAAAGCATAGCATACCAACCTCACTTTGCCCTCCATTATCCTATGATTCTTTTCCCAAGCACCAGCATTCTCACCACAAAAAGAATTCACCTTTTTCTCTGCATGCCATGTTATGCACATTTCGTCCCAAAACATTAATTGTAAAAAGTCTCTATCTCTCTTAATTTATTAACGTAACAGTCACTTTGTATGCCATGTTATGCACATCCCTTTGGGTCAGCCAGACCAAGAGAAGTTGTTCTCCAGGAGAAAGGAATTGATTAGAGAAAATCGATCTCTATCTGGAGCAACAAGCCTCCCTCGTAAGATATTCTCTTCACTTGTAACAGATACATGTGAAAAATGCTTTGCCTACACGAATAAGAATTAGCATCAAACAACAAGGAAGCTAACCGATTACCCTCAAAGTGGATTTCCTGTCTGAATTTGCATTTGAAAACTAGATTTTTCCGTCAATGCTTTGGATTCACGTGCATCTCAATCCCCCCGGTGAATTGCTTTCGTTGATTCAATTTTCCTTTTTCTAAAATAAACTGAAACCAAATCCATTTTAACCTACAAGGATGAAAATGAACTGTTGGATTTTCCCTGCTGCTTGGCCGCTTACCAAAAGACTTGCATTCAGGGGGAAAAAAAGCGCTAGTAAATAGGGGGAAAAAAAAAATCGCAATTTATTACAACTTTTAACTCTTGTTCAGTTCTTTTGAGGCAATGTTACAAAGTTGCCATTACAATGAGAGGCTCTAAAGGGAAAGATACCCATAGATCAAAAACAAGACGCAATATTTCAAGTTAAATTGACAAAAGCTACAATTCGCTGTATTTCTCATCTCAGGTAACACACTCAAATGGAATGGGTCAAGATTGCATGTTTTAATGATGGCTCACCCCTTCACCCCTTACAACTTCACCAATACGATATGCTTTATAATGTCCATCCTCAAGTATTTTGTGGGATGCTTCCTCAGTAACGATTAGAACCATGCCAATGCCCATGTTAAAAGTCCGCCTCATCTCCGCATCTTCTATTCGTCCAGCCTGATGCCAAAAAGATAAACAAAGAGTAATTTAAATAGTCACATGTTCTCATAAAACGTGCAATAAATCATAGGCTATAAATGTTGGCCTTTTTACAAACATTATACATGCAACTATATAATAAGGTCTTATAAACAAAAAGTATAATTACAAATTCTTGCAAGTTCATATGGGTGAGTATAGAATGGTAATTGAAACTAATATCATAATCAAGGATTCCATGTAAAATGCATTTACCTCTTGCAGCCATTTGAAGACAGTTGGGACTTCCCAGGAGTTATTATAAATAACAGCTCCAAGACCTTCTGGAAAAACTCGAGGTATGTTATCTGTAAAACCACCTCCAGTGATGTGGGCTATGCCCTTTACACCTCCCTTGCTAATTATGTCTAGCACCTATTCAGAAAAGAAAAAATATATATTTTAAAAATAACCTAGAATCTAATAAACAGGATATAAAAGTGCCCCTAATAATGTGAAATGCTTGATGCCCAACCTGCTTGACATATATCACAGTTGGGGCCATAAGGGCTTCTCCTAATGTAATGCCTTCACCAGGAAGTTTGTCTGTCAAGGAAAGGCCACTTCGAGCCAGAACCCTATAAATACATGCATATATCCATTAAAAAGAACATTCTATAGAAGTGACAAAATTTTAAAGTGAGATAAACATTCATCCAAATTAGACAATGTTTTCACAAATGGAGAAGCAAGTAAGGAATCCATTAACCAACATCAACCTTCTTACAAGAGAGAAGCCATTAGAATGGACTCCACTTGACGGCAAACCAATGAGAACGTCCCCAGCCTTAATGTTTTTCCCATCAATTACTGAGTCCTTTTTAACAATTCCCACAGCAAAACCACTAAGATCATACTCGCCATCTGCGTAGAAATCTGGCATCTCTGCAGTCTGAAAGGAATTCATAAACCATGAATGCCAAAGAAAACCTATAATTTTTAGAGAGAAATTTTAAGTACATACGTAGAAAAGAAAGGAAGAAGAAACAAGAATAGATTTTGACGTGGGGAAATTTCACTGTAAGTCATGCATCTGTAGGTCTGTTTAACAGATTGCAGGAACATGGCAATATCAATGTCTATTTACAAGAGCAACATAGTTTCATCTCTCTTGCTGTTTGTAATAAAAATTATAAACGTGATCTATGAGTATCCAAATTTAACAGGTTCTACATTCCATAGAGTATTGAATGGTAGCACCAATTGATATTTAAGCAGCAGAAAGTACGGAGAAATTTTTTAGAATACCTCTCCCCCTAAAAGAGTGCAGTCAGATTGTTTGCAGCCATCAACAATGCCTTTTATAACCTAAAATAGAAAGTAAAGAAAATATGAGATAGCTACAGTTTGCTTTACACACACAATCATATACACTACGAAACCAAATAAACCATGAGCATTATATATAGTCTATACCTTTTCAGCAAGGTCAACATCAAGGCGGCTTGTAGCAAAATAATCGAGGAAAAATAGTGGTTTTGCACCAGAAGTAATAATATCATTAACACTCATCGCAACCTGTAATGGAAATGCATTAGAAATGATATCACTAGTAGCAATGAACATATAACAATGTCCAATTCAAATGTTACCAGATCAATCCCAATAGTTTCATGGATTCCAGTTTCAAATGCAAGTTTAAGTTTAGTTCCTACACCATCTGTGCCGGCAACAAGGTATGAATCACCTGTTTGTATGAACATAATCAGCATAACAATGAAGCCACCTTGACCAGCAAAAACCACAACGTAGACCGCAGAATCTTAAAGTATTCTAAGAGAATGATCACCAGCAATTAATCCTACCCTCACCCTACTCCCCCAGTTTCCTTAACTGAATACTAAGAATAGCTTTGATCAAATATTTTCCGAATAATTTGTCAAACAAATAACATATATAGCAAGGGAGTTCCAAACAGTATGACACAAATAGACATAAATGTTATACAGGGAAAATCACAGGCAGCAAAAAGTAAATCAGGTGAATTAAACATAGTGAATTCTTGAAAACCTTATGAGAAGCAAACATAGAGCTTTTATCTAAACATTCTGCTAAAAATTGTAAAAATACACAATTGTCAGACTAGCCATAACCAAAGTTCATTAAAAGCCGCCACAAAGAATTGAAAACCATGAATGAAGAAATCAAGAAAGGCCACGGAAAATCATTACCAAGAGGGAAAAGGCCCCCAAATCCTCCAATCCCAGGTGCCATCTTTGCAATTCTCCTAACAAGCTCAGACCCGGCATCTATATCAACACCAGCGTCCTTATAAGTGAGGCCTCCAGCCCCATCAGCTATTGTTCTGCCAGTTTCCTTCGACATGGAAAAAACGCCGCTCTTGCTATTGGCAGCGGCAGAAAGAAGCGGAAATCTATAGGATAAGCGGTTAAATGTGCAACCAAGTAAGGGTGGTGGGGTTGGTCTGGGTTTAATAGAAGAGGGTCTGATAGAGGCAGCAAAAACACGCGATATCTCTGCGTTTGCTGCGAAGCTGGTGGTCATCGCAACTAGGGACTGAGAATAGAGGCGGGTAGTGTGGGAGATAGATGGGAGAGCGGCGGGAATGAGCAGCAGTAAAGCCGGAGAGGAGACTGAGGGCAGATGTTTTTTCACGCGTTCCCTAATTCTGGGGCCCCTGTTCCGGGGAATAAGGTAAAAAAATCCAATTCAACCCGATTAATTTGATTTAATTAATTTAATTTTAAAATTTAATATTTAATTTTATATTATAAAATTTTAATTATTTAGATTTGATTTGATTTTAAAGAGTAAAAATTAATTAAATTGGATTAAATTAAATAATATTTTTTTATATTTAAATTAAATCAAATCGAATCGAATTAATTTTTAAATTAATTTATTTTTATAATAAATTTATAAATTATATTTAATTATATATATAAATTATTTAATTTTATTAATTAATGATTATTAAATTTAAATTAAAGTTAAAATGAGACCAAATAACTTAAAAATTAAATTTAAATTAAAATTAATTAAAAATCAAAATTAATCAATATGAACAGAAACGAACTAAAATATAACGATTCAGCTCTATTTAATTTTTTATTCATTTCAATTTAATTTAAATTTTAAATTATATAATTCGATCTTTATAATTTAATTTGATTCGATTTGAGTTAAATACTCACTTCTAACGGGACTTAGCGGATCCAATGTAGATATATAATCAACTAAAATTCTTAGATGCACCAAAGGCGACGCCCACCCAATTAGAAATGTAAAAATAATGTTTTTCAGTGAGACTCATCTTGTTTGTAACAGGCATTATATGAAATTAAAATTTATTATTATTTTAATATAAGTATAGTGAAAAAAATTAGGGTGTTTTAACTTTTTATAATTTAATAATCTATTAATTTATCTATAATCAAAGTAAACAAAGATTTTTTTTAATTTAAATTGTTTTATTTATTTATATGTTACTTTTTATTAATTTGTCACTTTATCTGTAGAGATATCCAATCAAATTTCTTCGACTCTTATATTGTACAGGACAAAGAAAGAGAGACTTTCTTCCTATGCAAATCCTTATAACTCACCTGCATGATAACTTTTTTTTTTAATTAAAAAATAATTTATTTTTATATATTTATGTATTTAAATATTATAATTTTAAAAAATATAAATATATAATTAAAATTATATTTTAAAATTTATATTTGTAATTTATATTTTATTTTTTAATAAATAAATTTATATTATATAATAATAAATTAAAATAAAAATAAAAAATAAAAAAGTCCCGTTAGAAATTATAATATATATTTTATATTATTAATTAATAAAATATTAATAAACACATATAATTAAATTGTATTTATCAAAATAATATATTTGTCACAACCTGTCACGACCCAACCTATGGTAATGACCAAGACTAGGACACAGGCACCTAAAGCCCCCGAGGCCCGTAGTAAGCCTAACTGTTCATTAACCCAACTCTAAGGCCCATTTGGGCCCAATATCCAGAAAACAAACGGACAGAGTCCGGCCATAAAATGGACTTACCAACGGAGAGTTTTCGACTCACCCGACCTGTAAACACAATAGATAGTCAATTGGGGAGCTCAGCTCACCCTCCACATACTCATCAACATAATAATAAATGGGAGCTCAGCTCCCTCATCCAATCCATCAAACATGCATAGCATATTAAGTTTACAGGTCCCAAAATAATAATTTAGTTTACAGACCCAAATCAAATAACATTTCTAACACATGCGGAAATTCTAAGATTTAACAAGTTTATACAAACAGTAATAATTGACCTGCGAGGGAGAAAAGCAGGTTAACCAAAATAAAATCCTCCTATAGCCTGAAAAAAATATTGAACAGGAGTGAGCGTTCGACTCAGAGAGTAAAATATCAATTTTAACCATAATCCCTATAACTATCTAAAACTAATGCACCCTGTAGAGTGAAATGCAACATCAACAACATTTTTACATCATAACATCAAAAAGGTAATTTGGAGCACTCACACACCCTGTAGTATCAATCATAACATATGGGAGCTGATCCCCTATACAGCTCTCTTAAATCCAACCTGGTGCCAGCGAATTACTCAAGCTCGGACTTCCACTTAATAACCAAATCGAGGGTCCCAGCGAATTACTCAAGTCGTGACTACCCCTCGAAGGATCGGGTCTCAGCGAATTACTCAAGCCGTGACTACCCCGTCCTATCCATAGTCCACACCACATCACACGCACGCCAACGCACGCACACTGCTCCAAATTACCACAACAACATCCATGTCACATCAACAGTTATGAATGCAACATAAATCGTGCCTAGAGTTTAACTACATAAATATATGCATATAAGTGATGCATGGGCATGCTTGAACATATAATAATATCGAAATTACAATTAAAATTAATATTCTACTCACAGACTTGAAGACAATCACTGTGGCGGCTGGGCGGAGGAAGAAGGCTGTCCCGGCTCACCTGACAATTTTTATTACAATCATTTAATGAATTTGACTCAATACAAACAAAGAAAAAGACCAATACGTCCTAAGTCGTGCCGAAAATCCGGCAGAGTCTCCCCTATACCTAGGACCTACCCAACCTGCAAAATGGTTCAAAACACACTTCTATATTCACAATCCATATATCCACAGTTCAATCATATCACACAGCCCCTCCTGGGCCCATCAAATCAGTTATCCATCACAATACGCAAAATTTCAATTTAGTCCTTATTATTGATCATTTTTGCAAAAACTGCCCAAACAAGCTCTAAAAATTATAAAACTTTGCCCCGCGGTCCTTAGCAATATTACTAAGCTATTGCAAAAAGAATCGTAATTTTCTAAGCTACCACGAATATTTTATGGATTTTCAATCTTGTTTAAGCACTAGAAAATTACGAAAAAGCAAGGTTCGGGTTTACCTTTGCCAATTCCGACTTCGGGGACGCACTCGGGACGTTTGACAATGGGGGGCTAGCCAAAACCTCGGTCCAATTCGGAGACTTTTCCGGTAACGGGTCTGTCTGGCCGGAATTTCGCAGACCCGGTCAACTGTCGAATTTCCGCGAATCGAGTATACCTACACGAAGCCCATAACACGGGGGTTAGTACATAAATTTTTCAGAATTTTCTAAGCTCATTTAATGCTCGGAAAAACACTACGAAGTTTCGTGGGACCCACCGAAAAACGGTGTCGAAAAAATTCGAAATTTATGTCGTTGCGAAGCTCTCGACGAGTGGAGCGTGCTGGTAGCCTCGGTTTTCTCGTGGGATTCACGGTTTTCGAGAAATCTAGCCCAAAAGTCGAAATGGGCTAAAATCTTCCCGAGCAAAAATCGAACAAACCGCTCGATGGATTTCGGCGCTCTTGGTGTCTATGGAAAGCTCTCGCCGAGTAGATGATTTTAGACACAAGACCGGGTCCAATTGGTGGCCGGATCGGCCGGATTTGGCCGGGGAAGTCGGCAGCCTTGTGAGGCGTTCGCGTGCGTTTTCCATTTAGGCGTGGCCATTGGGAGGCGGCGCCGGTCGGGGGTGGGCGGTGGCCTACCGGGGGTGGGGAGGAGAGAGAAACAAGAGAGAAAAGGGAGAGGGACGACGCGCGCGGGAAAGAAAAAGGGAAGAAGGAAAAAAGGCCGGTCCGATTCGACCGGTCCGATCCGGTCCGGTTCGATTCGGCGGTTCGATTCAGAATACAAAATTTTGAATTTTTACTCTGCCTCGGGATCGAAAACGAGGTTCAAAAATTCCGAAAAAATTCCAGAAAACTCAGAAAAATACATAGACTCCAAATATATTTTTAGTTTTGCCACGTGGTCTTTAAATTAATTTTTAAAAATCATTAAAGTTTATTTTTTCGGAAAATCGAACCCGATTTTTAAAATCCGAAAAATCTCAAAAAAATTCCTAAAATTTAAATAAAATTAAAATACCAAAAATGCTCATAAAATTTAAAATTTTGGGGTGTTACACAACCCAACCTATGGGTCGGACCGGCACTAGGACCTGGGTCAGCCTAAAACCCCCGAGGCCCGTAGTAAGCCTAACTATTCATTAACCCAACTCTAAGGCCCATTTGGGCCCAATATCAAGAAATCAACCGGACGGAGTCCGGCCACAAAGTGGACCTTTCAACGGGGAGTTTTTGACTCACCCGACCTGTAAACAAAATATATCATCAATTGGGGAGCTCAGCTCACCCTCCACATACTCATGTCGAACATAAAGATAAATGGGAGCTCAGCTCCCTCATCTAGTCCATCAAACATGCATATAAAAATTTTACAGGTACACATAACAATTTATATTACAGACCCGAATCATTTAAATATTTCTAACACATGCGAAAATTCTAGGAGTAAATAAAATTACACAAATATTGATAAACAACCTGCGAAGGAGAAAAGCAGGTTAACCACAATAAAATCCTCCTGTAGCCTGAAAAAATATTGAACAGGAGTGAGCATTCGACTCAGAGAGTAAAATATCAATTTTAACCATAATCTCTATAACTATCTAAAACTAATGCACCCTGTAGAGTGAAATGCAGCATCAGCAATAAATTCACATCATAACAGTAAAAAGGTAATTTGGAGCACTCACACACTCAATAATATCAATCATAATATATGGGGTGATCCCTATCTGACTCTCTTAAATCTAACACAGTGCGTGAAGAACTCAAATTTGGACTTTCGCTTAATATACCAAATTGGGGTCCCAGCGAAGAACTCAAGCCGTGACTACCCCCGAAGGATCGGCTCCCAGCGAAGAACTCAAGCCGTGACTACCCGTCCTATCCATAGTCCACACCACATCACACGCACTCCAACGCACGCACACTGCTCCAAATTACCACAACAACATACATGGCACTTTCACAGTTATGAATGCAACATAAATCGTGCCTAGGATTTATCTACATAGATATATGCATATAAGTGATGCATGGGCATGCTTAAACATATAATAATATCGAAATTACAATTAAAATTAATATTTTACTCACAGACTTGACAACGGTCACTAGGGCGGCTGGGCGGAGGAAGAAGGCTGTCCCGGCTCACCTGACAATTATATTATAATTATTTAACACAATTGACTCAATACAAATCATGAAAAGACCAAATACGTCCTAAGTTATACTGAAAATCCGACAGAGTCTCCCCTATACCTAGGATCTACCCAACCTGCAAAAGGGCTCAAAACACACTTCTATATTCACAACTCATATATCCACAATTCAATCACATCACACAGCCCCTCCTGGGCCCATCAAATCAGTCATCCATCACAATATGTAAAATTTCAATTTAGTCCTTATAATTGATCATTTTTGCAAAAACTACCCAAACAAGCTCTAAAAATTCTAAAACTTTGCTCCGCGGTCCTTAGCAATATTACTAGGCTATTGCAAAAAGAATCATAATTTTCTGAGCTACCACGAATATTTTATGAATTTTTAATCCTATTTAAGCACTAGAAAATTACGAAAAAGCAAGGTTCGGGTTTACCTTTGCCGATTCCGACTTCGGGGACGCACTCAGGACATTTGACAATGGGGGGGTAGCCAAAACCTCGGTCCAATTCGGAGACTTTTTCGATAACGGATCTGTCTAGCCGGAAATTCACAGACCCGGTCAACTGTCGAATTTCGGCAAATTGAGGATACCTAAACGAAGCCCATAACACGGGGGTTAGTACATAAAATTTTCAGAATTTTCTAAGCTCATTTAATGCTCGGAAAGACACTGCGAAGTTCCGTGGGACCCACCGAAAAACGGTGTCGGAAAAATTCGAAATTTATGTCACCGCGAAGCTCTCGACGAGTGGAGCTCTCTGGAAGAAGGAAGAAAAAGAAAAAGAGAGAGAAAGGGAGAGGGGTCGGGACGCGCGGGGAGGAAGAAGGAAGAAAAAGAAAAGGCCGGTCCTATTCGACCGGTCCGATCCGGTCAGGTTCGATTCAGCCGGTTCGATTTAAGATACAAAATTTTAAATTTTTACTCTGCCTCGGGACCGAAAACGAGGTCCAAAAATTTCGAAAAAAATTATAGAAAACTCAGAAAAATTCGCAGACTCCAAATATATTTTTAGTTTTGCCACATGGTCTTTAAATAAATTTTTAAAAATCATCAAAGTTTATATTTTTGAAAAATCGAAACCGATTTTTAAAATTCGAAAAATCTCAAATAATTTCTTAAAATTTAAATAAAATTAAAATATCAATAATACTCATAAAATAATAAAATTTAAAATTTTGGGGTGTTACATTTTCCCCCCTTACAGAAAATTCGTCCTCGAATTTTACACAAGGCAGAATAAAGTACAAGATTACACATTGAACAGATAAGGGTACTTGCTACGCATGTCCCGTTCTGACTCCCAGGTACACTCTTCCACCGACTGGCTCCTCCACAAAACCTTAACCATAGGGATCTGTTTTGATCTTAGCTGTCTCATTTGGTAGTCCACTATGGCTACAGGTTGCTCCTCAAATGTCAAATTTTCTTTTAGCTCTATCACATCCGGTCGTAGTACATGGGAAGGATCTGGAATGTATTTCCTGAGCATGGAGATATGAAACACAGGATGAACATGAGAAAGGTTGGGTGGTAGCTCCAACCGGTAGGCAACTGCTCCAACTCTATCAGTAACCTCAAAAGGTCCGATATATCGAGGTGCCAACTTGCCCTTCTTTCCAAATCTCATGACTCCCTTCATTAGAGAAACCTTCAGGAATACATAGGCGCCTACTGCAAACTCCACATCCCTCCGTCTAGGGTCTGCATAACTCTTCTGCCTACTGAAAGCTGTTTTTAATCGTTCCCTGATTAAAGGAACTATATCTGAAGTGTACTGCACTAGGTCTACGTCATGCACCTTCGCTTCTCCCATTTCTGTCCAACACAGAGGAGACCTATACTTTCTTCCATAAAGTGCCTCATAGGGTGCCATCCCTATACTAGAATGGTAACTGTTGTTGTACGCAAACTCCACCAAAGCTAGCTGATCATCCCATTGACCTCCAAAATCCAAAACACTCATGCGAAGCATGTCTTCCAGTGTTTGGATTGTCCTTTCGGACTGTCCATCTGTCTGAGGGTGGAAAGCCGTACTAAAGTTCAACTGTGTGCCAAGTGCCTCCTGCAACTTTCTCCAAAATCGAGAATTGAACTGGGGCCCTCTGTCAGATATTATGGAAGCCGAAACTCCTTGTAATCTGACTATTTCTCGAATGTAGAGTCGGTCGTACTGTGCCACAGAATATGTAGTCTTCACAGGCAAGAAGTGAGCTACTTTGGTTAGACGGTCTACAATTACCCATATCAAATCATATCCTCGCGTGGTACGAGGCAACCCAGTCACAAAATCCATAGTAATCATTTCCCACTTCCATTCTGGAATAGGGAGCTCTTGCAGCTTCCCTGACGGTCTCTGATGTTTAAACTTCACCTTCTGACAAGTCAAGCACTTGGACACAAAGTCTGCTGTGTCTCTCTTCATGCCATTCCACCAATAGCTATCCTTCACATCATGGTACATCTTGATGGAGCCTGGGTGGACACTGTACAGTGTATAGTGTGCCTCTCGCATGATTTCATCTTTGAGATTGTCCATATCGGGCACACATATCCTAGAACCTTGCACTAGGGCGCCATCATTGGCAAATCCAAACTCACCACCTTCACCTTGTTGTACTCTTTCTATGATTTTCATCAATTGTTGGTCTCTGTGCTGGGAAACTCTAACTCTGTCTCGCAAGTCTGGCCTCACTGAAAAATGAGCTAATAATACCCCTTCATCAGAAAGATCTAGGATTAAACCTTGATCCATTAACTCATGTACTTCCCGAATCAACCGTCTTTTCTCTGCTGAAATGTGCGTCAAACTGCCAGAAGATTTTCTGCTCAAAGTATCTGCTACTACATTGGCCTTCCTAGGGTGGTACTGGATAGTGCAATCATAATCTTTCAGAAGCTCCATCCATCTCCTCTGTCTCAAGTTTAAATCTCTCTGTTGGAAGATGTACTTCAAACTCTTGTGGTCGGTGTATATCTCGCACACTTTACCATACAGGTAGTGTATCCAAATTTTTAGTGCAAAGACTACAGCCGCCATTTCCAAATAATGGGTGGGGTAGTTCTGTTCATGCCTCCTTAGCTGTCTTGAAGCATAAGCCACTACTTTCCATTCTGCATCAAAACACACCCTAGGCCAACTCTGGAGGCGTCACAGTACACGGTGTATCCTTCATCACCCATAGGTAGTGTCAACACAGGGGCGGTGGTTAGACACTCCTTAAGCTTCTGGAAGCTCTTCTCCTAGTCATCTGTCTAAATGAATGGAACATTCTTCCGAGTTAACTTAGTTAGGGGAGCCGCTATCCTGGAAAAATCTTGCACAAAACGCCTATAGTAGCCAGCTAGACCCAGAAAACTTCGCACCTCAGTGACTGTTGTAGGCCTAAGCCAATCAATTACAGCTTCAATTTTCTTAGGATCCACTTGAATGCCGTCACTAGAAACCACGTGTCCCAAGAATGAGATGCTTTCTAGCCAAAATTCACATTTTGAAAATTTGGCATATAGCTGGTGCTCCCTCAAAGTCTACAACACCATCCTCAAGTGCCACACGTGTCCTTCCTCGGTCCGAGAGTATACCAAAATGTCATCTATGAATACGATGACAAAACGGTCCAAAAATGGCTTGAACACCCTGTTCATCAAGTCCATGAAGGCTGCTGGTACATTAGTGAGTCCAAAAGACATCACCAAGAACTCATAATGACCATATCTTGTCCTGAATGCCGTTTTGGACACGTCCTCATTCCTGATTCTCAACTGATGGTAGCCTGATCGTAGGTCTATCTTGGAAAAGAATCTAGCCCCTTGGAGTTGATCAAACAGGTCATCGATCCGAGGAAGTGGATACTTGTTCTTCACAGTTACCTTGTTCAGCTGTCTATAGTCAATACACAACCTCAATGACCCATCTTTCTTTCTTACAAATAGCACAGGAGCACCCCAGGGTAAAGTGCTCGGACGTATGAAACCCTTGTCCAAAAGCTCCTGTAGTTGCTCCTTTAACTCTTTCAATTCTGCTGGTGCCATCCTGTAAGGCGGCATTGATATGGGGTTTGTACCCGGTACAACATCAATGCAAAACTCTATTTCTCTTCTTGGTGGTAACCCTGGAAGCTCCTCAGGGAAGACATCCATGAATTCTCTGACAACAGGAACATTTTCCATGTTAACACCTTCTACAGATGTATCTCTCACCAATGCCAAATACCCTTGGCATCCACGCCTCAACATTTTTCTAGCACTAATTGCTGACACCAAGTTATATGGAGCCACGCTCCTGTCACCATCAAAGCTAAACTCTTCCACACCGGGTATGTGAAAATACACCTTTTTGTTCCTGCAGTCTAAAGTGGCATAATGAGTTGCCAACCAATCCATCCCCAAGATTACATCGAAATCCATTACTGGTAGAGGAACCAAGTCTGCTGGGAGAATCTTTTCATCCACTACTACTGGGCTACTCGGAAAAACCATATCTACCTCTATGTTGTCACTAAGTGGGGTAGCTACAGACAAAGGGCATTCTAAAGTTGTAGGGTTTCTACCCAATCTCATGGCAAATACAGGGGAGACAAATGAGTGCGTAGCACCCGGATCTATCAAAACACGAGCCTCATAGGAACAGACTAGTAGAATACCTGCCACAACTGCATTGGAAGCCTAAGCATCCTGGTGGGTCAGGGTGAAAACCCGAGCTTGACCCCTACCCTGAGTGGCAGAACCCTGATATTGACTTCTACCTCCTGATCTGCCTCCAAATCCACGTCCCCCTTGTCCTCGGCCACATGTTGTGCACTGCCATCTTTGGAAGCATCCAGATACAACTGACGAGGAACATTTGCAACAGAACCCTGTGACCCCATCTGTGGCTCGCTGAACATGGGGCATTCCCTAGCAAAGTGAGCTGGTTGGCCACACCTGAAGCATACTCCTGAACCCATCATACAAGGTCCTGAATGTCCTCTTCCACACTGTGCACAAGATGCCAAGGAGGATCCTGAACCAGACCTAGAACTGCTGTACCCCAAACTGTGACCACTACTGGATTCGTACCCTGGTCTGAACCCTCAGGATTTGTGTCTAAAACCACTCCTCTTATTCCTGCTTCTTCCTCTGTAAGTAGTCTGGCCACCACTATCCGTAGTACCCACGTGGGGAACACCTGAAGAACCCTCTGCTCTGTTTTTCTTTGCTCTTCCGCTGTCATCCACAGCATAGCTAATATCTATTTGTCTGGCTCGATCTACCACCACATCAAAAGACTGATCCGACATCATGGCCAAGTTTGCATACCTCCCGTCAAGCCCCTTTAGGAACCTCTTCACCTTCATAGTTTCTGTAGCAACTGCTATGGGGGCATACCTGCTCAACTCAAGAAATTCTGTAGCATATTCATCTACAGACCTGCCATTCTGTCTTAAGGCCTCAAAGGCCCACTGCTTTTGATCCCTGAAGCTTTCTGGCACAAACCGATTGATGAACAATTCCACAAACTGAGTCCACGATAAACCCTCTATCCGAGGTAATATGTAGTCATTCATCCATTGTCTAGGCATAGGCCCCATGACATGCTGCATGCACTCTATTAGTCTTCTATCGATCAATGCAGTGCATTCTGCACATGCGAGAATCCAAAAACCGATATGCATCGTCTGACACATCATAAGTACCGGGCACCAACTTCTTGAAATTGATGATCTGTTTGTAAGGTTCCCCTCTTGGTGCGGTGGACTGCTGCTGCTGTGGAGGGTGGACCATATACTGCGCCATCATGTCGATGGTTCTCTGCAACCCAGCTAGAGTAGCTGCCATGGGATCCATGGGACCCTATGCCATGAAAGACTGATCCTGAACTGTTGGCAGCTGCTCTTCTACTTGAGCAGCTCTAGGCCTCCTACCCTGCCTCCTCAGGGCAGGCGCCTGATCCTGTGCTGACACCTCATCAGGCACATCTGGTTCTTGTGCGGTGGCAACTCTCCTGCTTCTACGCATTTTCCTGAAATTCAGTAGCATTAGCCCACAAAATTCAAAATTGCTCATTACACAGCTCTATAGACTCATATTTACACACAATATATGAAGCAGAAACTAGAAGCAAAGATGACAATGCAAGACTAATGTGGACCCTATTTTTCCGCATGTGACTCCTAGTAGACTCTTCCCAACACTTAGACAATTTTTCCCTATGAATCTGGAGCCTAAGCTCTGATACCACATTTGTCACGACCCAACCTATGGGCCGGACCAGCACTAGGACCTGGGCCAGCCTAAAGCCTCCGAGGCCCGTAGTAAGCCTAACTATTCATTAACCCAACTCTAAGGCCCATTTGGGCCCAATATCAAGAAATCAATCGGACGGAGTCCAGCCATAAAGTGGACCTTTCAACGGGGAGTTTTTGACTCACCCGACCTGTAAACAAAATATATCATCAATTGGGGAGCTCAGCTCACCCTCCACATACTCATGTCAACATAAAGATAAATGGGAGCTCAGCTCCCTCATCCAGTCCATCAAACATGCATATAAAAATTTTACAGGTCCACATAACAATTTATATTACAGACCCGAATCATTTAAATATTTTTAACACATGCAGAAATTCTAGGAGTAAATAAAATTACACAAATATTGATAAATAACCTGCGAAGGAGAAAAGCAGGTTAACCACAATAAAATCCTCCTGTAGCCTGAAAAAATATTGAACAGGAGTGAGCGTTCGACTCAGAGAGTAAAATATCAATTTTAACCATAATCTCTATAACTATCTAAAACTAATGCACCCTGTGAAGTGAAATGCAGCATCAGCAATAAATTCACATCATAACAGCAAAAAGGTAATTTGGAGCACTTACACATCCAATAATATCAATCATAATATATGGGAGCTGATCCCCTATACAGCTCTCTTAAATCCAACCTGGTGCCAGCGAAGAACTCAAGCCGGACTTTCGCTTAATATACCAAATCGGGGTCCTAGCGAAGAACTCAAGCTGTGACTACCCCCGAAGGATCAGGTCCCAGCGAAGAAAGAACTCAAGCCGTGACTACCCGTCCTATCCATAGTCCACACCACATCACACGCACTCCAACGCACGCACACTGCTCCAAATTACCACAACAACATACATGGCACTTTCACAGTTATGAATGCAACATAAATCGTGCCTAGGATTTATCTACATAGATATATGCATATAAGTGATGCATGGGCATGCTTAAACATATAATAATATCGAAATTACAATTAAAATTAATATTTTACTCACAGACTTAACAACGGTCACTAGGGCGGCTGGACGGAGGAAGAAGGCTGTCCCGGCTCACCTGACAATTACATTACAATTATTTAACACAATTGACTTAATACAAATCATGAAAAGACCAAATACATCCTAAGTCGTGCCGAAAATCTGACAGAGTCTCCCCTATACCTAGGACCTACCCAACCTGCAAAAGGGCTCAAAACACACTTCTATATTCACAACTCATATATCCACAATTCAATCACATCACACAGCCCCTCCTGGGCCCATCAAATCAGTCATCCATCACAATATGTAAAATTTCAATTTAGTCCTTATAATTGATCGTTTTTTCAAAAACTACCCAACACAAGCTCTAAAAATTCTAAAACTTTGCCCCGCGGTCCTTAGCAATATTACTAGGCTATTGCAAAAATAATCATAATTTTCTGAGCTACCACGAATATTTTATGAATTTTTAATCCTATTTAAGCACTAGAAAATTACGAAAAAGCAAGGTTCGAGTTTACCTTTGCCGATTCCAACTTCGGGGATGCGCTCGGGACGTCTGACAATGGGGGGGTAGCCAAAACCTCGGTCCAATTCGGAGACTTTTCCGGTAACGGGTCTGTCTAGCCGGAAATTCACAGACCCGGTCAACTGTCGAATTTCCGCGAATTGAGGATACCTACACGAAGACCATAACACGGGGGTTAGTACATAAATTTTTCAGAATTTTCGAAGCTCATTTAATGCTCGGAAAGACACTGCGAAGTTCCGTGGGACCCACCGAAAAACGGTGTCGGAAAAATTTGAAATTTATTTCGCCGTGAAGCTCTCGACGAGTGGAGCGCTCTGGTACTCTCGGTTTTCTCGTGGGATTTACGGTTTGCGAGAAATCTAGCCCGAAAGTCAAAATGGGCTAAAACTTCCCGGGCAAAAATTGGACAAACCGCTAGATGGATTTCGGTGTTCTTAGTGTCTATGGAAAGCTCTCAACAAGTAGATGAGTTTAGATACAAGACCCGGTCCGATTAGTGGTCGGATCGGCCGAATTTTGGCCGGGAAGACGAACGATCGAGCGCGGCGTCTTGGCGTCGCCAGTCGTTTCGGCGTTCGGTGACCGGTGTGGGGAGGGGTGAGGCGGCGCGCCGGCGAGCTGGGGTGGCAGGGGAGGTGGCGGGGCTGCAAGGGGAGGAGGGAGGAGAGAGAAAAAGAGAGAGAAAGGGAGAGGGGTCGGGACGCACGAGGAGGAAGAAAGAAGAAAAAAAAAAGGCTGGTCCGATTCGATCGGTCCGATCCGGTTCGATTAGATTTGGCCGGTTCGATTCAGGATACAAAATTTTAAATTTTTACTCTGCCTCGGGACCAAAAACGAGGTCCAAAAATTCCGAAAAAAAATTTCAAAAAACTCAGAAAAATTCGTAGACTCCAAATATATTTTTAGTTTTGCCACGTGGTCTTTAAATAAATTTTTAAAAATTATCAAAGTTTATATTTTCGAAAAATCGAACCCAATTTTTAAAATCCAAAAAATCTCAAATAATTTCTTAAAATTTAAATAAAATTAAAATATCAATAATACTCATAAAATAATAAAATTTAAAATTTTGGGGTGTTACAATATTTTTAACAGAAAAGTAATTATAAATTAAATATTATTAATAAAATTACAAAATCATAATTATAAAATATATATTATTAATAAAATTATATTTCACATATTAATTAATAAAAATTTAATTACTTGAGTTACTAAAATAAATATAGCTGAATTGATAATTACAAATTATTAATCGAATTAAATTAATAGTTAAATATTGTTATTAAAATAATTAAATTTTATTAATTTGATTTGTTTTTTTTAATCAATTATTAATTTGATTTGTTTAATAGGTTAAATTTAAATAATGTACATTCTTTTTTTTATTAATTTTATAGTTTTATTAATTAATTCAATAGAATAGGCGAAATTACTTAAATGCCCCTCCTTTGGAAACGCGTCGAGAACCGCTTGTCTCTATAAAATTATTCTTCAGGGGAAAGAGCACATGTCTCAGTTTTAGCGATCGCTCCTCTGAGCCAAAGCAATGGCTTTTTAGCGTCCTAACACAACAGAAACCAACGGCAGCAGAAGAACATTTTCTGGTCCGAAACTCCCAATTTGCAAGAACTAGGAATTGTCTTGTTCTATTGTATTTTGATCAAATTTAATCAAATGAGAAGGTAAAAATGGGCTCCGATTCGAACTCCACACCGGCATCAACATCCACACCAACGGCTTCGCCCAATGGGAAGCGAAGTAGAGATCCCGAAGACGAAGTCTATCTCGACAATCTCCATTCTCACAAGCGTTACCTAAGCGAGGTTTATCCTTTAAAAAAATCATAGTTCTAAGTATTTCCATTTGTACTGATTCTTCCATTTTGTGACAACCTCTTTTTGATGGGTCATAGTGGGCACTCTTCGCCAGACTTGAATTGGGTTTTCTTCAAATGCTTATCTGTTTGTTTATTGAACTTTACTGGATTGTGACTCTTGATGAAGTTTGTTTCCTGATAAAGCTTGTTTCCTGATAGACACAAAAGTTTGTTGTTTTGTTTTGTTTCTTTAACAATTGAGTACGAAAAGAAGTAATTATGTTTTTTTTATGGATGGTTATCTCTAGGATATATAAATTTTGTTGTCAAGTGTATTTGGTATGCTTATTTGTATTTAGGTCCTTTAATTTCTAGAAATTTTGTTGTTTTCTGCAGATAATGGCATCTAGCTTAAATGGATTAACTGTTGGAGAACCACTTTCTGAAAATCTTATGGAATCTCCAGCAAGGTCTGAAGGCATGTTCTATGCCAGGTGAATTTCTTGGTTTACACATGAAAATAACTGCTTGAGTATTTTTTATTCTTATGGTTTTGTAACTTTCTGTACCACTTCTCCTATGTTAGCAGTTTATTCTATTAATCAGTGAATCATGCAATGCAACGTACTTGGATTAATTAATGGCCTAATATTTTCTGGAAATGGGAATGTTTGCAGGCATCAATGGAAAGCAAATGGTAATTTGTAGTGTTGTAGTTTGAAATACAGTTGTGGTTATCTTATCAATTAATGTGATGCATACAGAGCACTTAGATTGTTAGTATTCCTCTCAATGGCCAGTGGACTCCAGGCTGTACTATGTATGTTAAGAGCTACTTTCCGCATTTCTTCCTATAATGAAAGGAAGGGCAATCTGATTTTGATCGCATTATCTGAATAATAATTTACTCATCTGGTCTTCTCTTACCTTGGTTCAGTAAGGCAGTAACCGTGACGAAGTGGAGCTTTTAGCAAGTTTACGACTTGCATAATCACCATTAGTCTTAAGACAAGGTTTGCAGTGAACTACTAGAACCATAGAATTTCGCAAGTCATCTATGCTTGCTTGAATCACGAGAGTCCTTGAAGTCATAGAAAAGCTTCCAAGTAGTTTTTGAATAATGAAAAGGAATGGTTGATACCTTTTATGTTAGAATGTTAAATACCAGCAGGAAACTTCCATGCCCAGTGCGTCATGCTGTTAAATGCTGCAAGCAAAATGTGGTCTAAGGGGCCAGTTGCTCATGTATGATTTCATTTAATGAATGAATTTGACTACTAGGGAAAATGTTTTCATGTTTTGCTTTTTCAATATATTTAGCTCAAACAAGATGATGCCATCTGAATACACACTGACTTTTGATCTTATGTGAAAATGGTGCCCTCAGTCTACATTAACTTCTTTGTATAATATTTTTCTTCTTATTACAAATTAGTAGCATATGTACAATGAATATCGGGTCACCAAAAACCCATTCTTTTGTTTCCACAGCTCTAAAGTGGGAAAACTATTGCTGAATGAATTGCAAACAAAAAGATTTTTAAGAAAATTGAGATGTCATAAAAATTACAAAGATATCCCTTCTCTTTGTATTTATGCACTCTTATCTTATATGTGCATAGTTTTCTGTCATAACTGGGGAACTATTTGTAAGCATGACTCCACATTCTTTAAGGTGGATGTGTTTGTTCTAAAAAAGTCTATTGGTCTTAAATTGTACAATAGCATTGGTAACACCTCATTGTCATATTTAGTTCTTTGAAAGCTTCAATTCTTTTTGTTAATCCTCATTTTTGTTGTGTTTTCTCAAATTTATTATTTCAGGGATGAAATGTCCTTGCAATATTCACCAATGTCAGAAGACTCGGATGACTCTAGATTTTGTGAGACCCCTATAAATACTTGCTCGTCACAACCTGAGAGTCTGCCCACCAGTCCAGTTTCTCCCTATAGGTACCAAAGACCATTTGGTGGGTTCTCTACCGCTTCTTCTACCAGCTCATATCCAGCGCATGGCTGCACTGCCACTAGTGTCACTTGCTCACAACCTCGTCAACGAGGTTCAGATTCTGAGGGTCGGTTTCCATCATCACCTAGTGATATTTGCCACTCAGCTGACTTGAGGAGGGCTGCACTCTTGCGATCCGTGCAGATGAGGACACAACCTCCTGGATCATCATCTTTTGAATTGCCTTTTGGCTCAGGGCAGGAGCCTGTATCTAATATAGAATCTGATGAGCGGCCATGCTTATATATGAAGTCCTTAATTGATGAGAGAGATTATCAGATTGAGTGCTCTTCTAGGGGTGCCACTGGACCTGAATTTAATGATGGAAAGTCATGCAGAGTGTTGAATATGAATATAAAAAGAGATGAGTCTGGGGGTTAAACACTTCTGGAACTGGATTATCAAACTGACTTTGACCACATCTTGTAAGATTGCTATAGCCTGCAGCAGTTCAAGCATTTTTTCTGACCTAAAAGCTGTTTTTTTTTTCATTGAATTCGTTGATGATTGTGAGTTTTGTATCAGGCTTTTTTTTTTTTACTAAGAGAGAATCTATATGCTGCATATACAGTTTTAATAATGGCTATTTCATACATCCAAAAGGAGGTTTTGAGGATGTGATTATACATTGTCACCTGCTTAAGTAAGCCATCACTTGATATTGGTGGCCAAATATGACCAAAGTTGGGTTAGCCAAATCTGACCAAAGTTGGGTTAGTGATCTTTGTAAATCAGTAATATATTATATTTTATATCTCTTGGCTCTGAAAGGTTTTGATGAAATAGAGAATTTAGAAGTTGATCTTATGATCAAAGGATCAGCCAGTAATGTTTACCATTTGATATATATTAATATTTCTGCCCTTCTTGTCGTTCTTTTTGATCCTCTCTCTTGGATCTATAATAGATAGATATGAGATTCTGATGAAAAGCCTTTGCTATGAGGAAAAAAAAACCCGCAGTTTTTTAGTGTCTCTCTCTACAAGCTTCATACCGTGTAAGTGTGTTTGTTTGCCCACCACTATGCCTATTTCAATGTGTCTATTTTCTGCAGCATATTTGTATGTACATGGTTTCTCTTACATACTTTCTATGGCATAGATGAGAATATGCCAAGGGGTGTCCCGTTCTTAACTAACCTACAAAGATACAAAAAAACAGAGGGAAGAAAGAAGAATGCACTGGATAGCATGGTCCAAACTGGTGGATTGGTTTCGAGACATGGAATGCTTTAACCAAGCTCTTCTAGCTAAGCAAGGATGGAGGATTTTAGCTAACCCAACTTGCTATCTAGACTGTTGAAGGGGAAATATTTCCCTCGCTCATCTTTTTTGCAGGCTAGATAAGGTAGCGGAGAGCTTCTTGGGGGTGGCAAAGCATTCTTTGGGGTACAGAGATTCTTTACAAGGGGACTAAGTGGCAAGCCGGTAATGGAGAAACCATTATGTGTGAGGAGGATAAATGGGTTCCTCAATGTTTCCCCAATCCGCCGAGAACTTCTCCAAGCCATGATAACGAGATAGTGTGGGTTTCACAACTGATCAACCCCATCTCCAAATCCTAGCAGGTCCACACAGTTAAGGCCAACTTTAAAGAGGAAGATGCAAACCATATTCTTGCAATTCCGACTAGCTTATGCTCAAGGGAGGATTGAATGGTATGGCATTATGATAGGTAGGGGTTATATTCGGTCAAATCTGGATATCGAGTGGCATGCAACATGAAGAAAGACTGTTCGTCACATGGAGCCCAGGTCCGTCCATCCTTATCTCGTAAATGTCAATTCTGGAAGCAGTTTTTGAAATTAAAGCTACCAAGTAAGCTTGATGATTTTCTTATGGAGTTTGTTTGAAGAGAAATTGCCCTCAAATGATTTGCTACACTGAAGATTTAACAACATGGCTCCAGACTGTAACATAGGAAACATAGACACATTGCATTATATTTTCTTATCCCGTACACTAGCCATCGCTGTTTGGTTACATTCGCCTCTTAGACTGCATTCCTTGATGCTAGCTCATTCGTCCATGATTGATTGCTAGAATGAACTTTGTTCTTTTCTTCATCAGATGCTGGATGGGCAGGAGTTCATTCAGCAATCAACATTTATTCTTTGGCATGTGTGGAAGGGTAGGAACTCCCTTGTTTATAACCAACAAAATCAGACTTATCAATAAATCATTTCAGCAGCGATATATCATTACGAGGAATTTAAGCAAGTGCATGGAGCAGATAATAATCCAATTTATGTTCCCACAGTTAATATTCCTTCTGTCAGCTCATAGTCACCTCTTTTGGGTTCAGCTCTCAAATTGAATGCTGATGCAGGGACAGACAAAAGAAATAATAGAGGCACGAGAACTATTGTTATTAGAGGGCTTGTTTGGCATTGCTGTTGAGAAAATTACTTTTTTAAATATACTAATTAGAGAAAATATACTAGTCAGAGAGTATTAAAAAATAATTAAAAATTAAATTTAATCAGTTTTAGTTATAAGAACACTAAAGTAATAAATCAGTTTTTTTCAAATTACTTTTCTCATCAGCATATAAAATGATGCTTTTATTTAAAGAAGTAGTTTCAGACTCTAAAACCCAATGCTAAACAGGGCCAAAAATTGTCTAGGTCACTTCGTTGATTGGCGCTGCAGAATGTTGGAAGCAATTTAGAACCCTTTGATTCTTGAAGGTTTGATATGTCGTGAAGCAGCTTTGCATGCAAAGCCAAAAAATTTTCGTAATATGATTATTGGAGGAGATTTCGCTACTGTCATACAAGCATTGAATGTATCCCCAACGCCTCTTGCAATACAGGATATGGTTCTGAACATTCTTTGAAATAGCCAGATTTTTCCAGGAGGTTACATTCTCCTTTGTCAATAGGGGTTGCAATCAATCAGCTCACTCTCTTGTACACAAGTATCTACATGATACTTCCTTTAGCTGTAATCCCTATATGCAACATCACTATGTATCACAATCTTTGCCAATTTAAAGGCTAATGAAGTAACATTTCTGAAATGTAGTGATCATTTGATAGGGACGCTACCTGTATCATACGCATTAATCCCTACTTCCCTCAGTAATTAATCCCATATTGTGATGTTTACCATAAAAAAGCAAAAATCATTGAAATGATAATAAGTTGTGCTAAATATTTTATGCCCAGTCTGCCAAGAGAAATAAAAACATTAAAAACAATGAAAACAATCGTCAGCAAGCAAGGGATGGCTGTAATCAATGGCACAAGGATCGGGGCAGGAATGCGCTCAGGAAATGTCTTAACTCATCCATGTCGAGCAACAATTCATTCAATCGAGTGTCAAGAGAAAAGAAAAAATGAAAAATTCATCCAGGTTGAGAAGTCCTTATCAGCACATTTAATTGGCGTGACTAGCTTATCTAAAGTTCATCTGAGAAATTCAATCTACTGCCATTGTTAATAAAAGTACAGATATAAAGAAATACATATAAAATAACTGCACTCGCTAGCGGTTCTCCAAATGGTTTTTGCTACCGCATGTGTGAGAAGTAACCTTGTTCTATGAATTTCAAGGTGAACATCTGGTGGCGGCAGATTTTTTTTTTTTTTTTTTTTCTTTTGGTGCAAGGAACCAATCCCCACAAAACCCAATGATAATTAACCACATAAGTATTGATAAGTGAATAAAATGATCCACAAGATCAAGCAAATGTTGACAGGATATTCTTCTTAAGGGTGAATTCATCTGCCTTCGCTGGGCTGATTGACTGCACAATAAAAGATGAGCAATGAGTCAGCACAACTATTACATGCTTGTTAAATTCACATTTGTTTATATACTTTCTGATGATGATGTCAACGCCCAAAATCGAAAAGGCAATCTATTTATTAGAAATCACCAAAGAATATTGTATGATTATTTGTGACCTCAATCAGAGATTTTTCGCCCCAATGCTGTCATCTTAAAATGTAGGAAGATTTTGCTAAAAAGGTGTAAGAAGGATAAACTTTTAATTCAAATTATACTTCAACTGGGAGAATGCAGTATGTAATGTTACCTTGTCAAGCATGCGCTGCAGCCGCTCAATTTCATTTTTGGTATAATCAGAACCTTTGGCCATACAGTTCTTAGCAGTTTTCACGTAAATCTTTCCATACCTAATAAAACCAGGAATAGACATGGTCATATCCTATGTTCACAAGATCTTTAATAAGAAAAGTCAAATACACAAAACCTACGACAGTTTTGAGCAATATATTTATTAAATTAAATTTAAAAAGAACCACTGATCCCATGAGGTACCTTGCAGTGGAACCCTTAAGTTTCTCAACTTCCTCTTCTATCCGAGAAACCACTGCTTTCTTTTTATCATCATCGGCAGCTACAAACTCTTTCACCAAGGCATCCAAAGATTCAACTATACCAGCCTATCAAATAATAACAGATTAAATGCTTAAGTAAGCGATAACAAAAAGTTACATTTCCAGTCTTTAATTTAGTAACTAACTTTTGAGGTAAGTTGTCCTTTTCCATCACGACTGGTTCCACATTTTTCATTAATGAAACTGACAAAGTCTTCTAAATCTCTACCACCCTCATATTCTTCCCCAGCTTTGTTGCCTTTTGGAAAGAATTTAAGTGTTGGGAATCCACTTACTCCAAACCTGCATATGTCATAGACCATTAACATTGATTCTTATTGAATAAAGACTTTTAACAGATGAGCTCATAAATTGTGTTTGCCCTTACTTTTCAGCCAGATCCTTATATTTGTCAGCATCTAGATTTGCAATCACTACATCTTCCTCCGATTTAAATGCTGTAGATACCTTTTCATATGTCTGCCGACAGAAATGAAGTCAGGGTAAATGCTGGTGCGGGAAGAACCCAGCTGCCACCCATAAAGAACACAAATCCACACACACAAACAAAGGTATAACAATAAATTAAATATTATATGATGTTTGAGGAAAACCAATAGGATATATCACATACAGGAGCAAGATTTTTGCAATGGCCACACCTGGAAGAAGCACAAATTGAAAAATCAATTAATAATGGACAATGCAAAATTAAGATAAAAAGAGAATCAAACAATAATTTGTAAGATAAATAGTAGCTATATATGTTTCAGAAATAAGAATAGTAATTGAACGAAGGGCGCACATGCTTACCATGGTGCATAAAACTCAACCAAAACATCTTTGGTTTCATCCAAGACAACCTCATTAAAATTATCAGCCGTCAGCACCACTACATTGGATGGCACTGTAGCTATCTTTACATTGGTTCCTGTAAGCAACTTATCTGATTAGGAACGTCTAATTCTTTTTTCCACTACATAAGTATTTGATTAACAAATTTGTGTAAAGCAACTGGAAGAAAGACTATTACCTCCTTCATTATTCACAAACTCAGCAAGGGATTCTGCATTTCGTGGCCCTTCATACCTATGAATACCAAAAAATGACTTTTCATGTGCTCCATTCAAATAGAAATAAAGGCAATGAAATTTGGAGCATTCACATATTTTATGAACAATTATGTAGTTTAACGATTCTCACTTTTTGGGCTCCAGAGATCCTTTAGCGAACCATTGAATTGTTGGATATCCAGAAACCCCATATTTACTGCATAAGCTCTTATGCTCATCACAGTCCACCTACACACATCAAGAACATGTCATAAGGAAGTACAAGTTTCAAAGTTCCTATCAAGAAAAAAGAACAAATTAGTCTGTGTCTAAACATTGTAACATACAATGCCAATGTTTGCGTTAGCACTCACAAAAAGGACAGTAAAACCATCCTGGACAAAGAAAAAAAAAACAAGTATCAATAACAAAGAGTATACCTTTCCAATCAAAACGGACTTTGCCTTCTTAAAGCTTGTTCCAAGTTTCTCATACTCGGGAGCAAGCTTTTTACAATGTCCACACCTGTTCCATCCAAAACATATAAGTGTAGTCCATGATAAGTGATGAATTAACCACTGAATTATCGTACAATTAACTTTCACTTGACTACTAGAATGAATTTGATAATCGAACTTCCAACTATTTACTAATGTTTTGCTATAACCTTTTGCTTTTCCCCCCCTTTTCTTGTTAAAAAATACTAAGAAAATATATGCATGTAAATAACATTTATTATTAGAAACAAGAAAGCCATACAATTATGTAATTAATCTAATAAACTAAGATTCTTTTATATTTTTACTGTAAATATTTCCAATATCAATTATCAATGAAGGGATAATTTTAAATTCAATCTACTATTGTTTTTAACAGTGTACTGTAATAGACGTAGTAGTTAAAATTGGGAATTAAGTAGTTATGTTCAATTTCATGTTGTTAGAATTATTGTCTCAAAAGTATAGAGAAATTATGGGAAAACACTGACACAAACTGGGACAACACATTCGAAAAGTTTCAAATAAGGACATCGTGGAAATGTGCACCGCACATCGCATTGCAAATATCTCACTGTTAAGCAACATCCTATAGGCCTTAGAAAGCAAAAGTGAAACACACAATGAACATCTTTCACCTATAATCCCGCCTATTTACCATCACTCCTTATGATTTAAACAAAGTTTATTTCACCAACCCATTGAATTAGACAGCTCAAGAAACCAATTAGCTCACACTGCCTAAATGACCATCTATATAATTCTGTTACTATTTCTCCCTCTGTTTCTCCATTGTCCATCTATCATAGGGACAAATTATGATATCAAATACCTAGATTTTGATGGCTACAGGATTAATCAAATACGAACTAAATAGAACGCATTTGTAAATAGTAAAACTTAAACAGATCTATCGATAAACTAATCACGATCAGCACGCAAAATCATTAACATCAGCTCAAATTCAACAACCGAAATTAGAACGAAGAAATGCAAGAGTAATCGATAAAAATTTTACCAAGGAGCGTAGAATTCAACGAGAGCGCCTCTGTCTTGACCGACCTCCTTCTCGAAGTTATCTTCTGTTAGCACAACGACGTCGTCTGCTAAGGCTGATAAGGCGAAAAAGGTCAGTGTACCTAACACTAACCAGATCTGCTGGTACTTCTCCATCACCATCTTTCTTTCCTTCTTTCCGCTGTTTAGCTTTCCTTGTTTTTTTAACCTCAGCTTAAAAAGGACTAGAGTCGAATTTTATTCGGCATGAGAAATGTTAAATGAAGAAGACACTAGGTTTATTCCATAGGCTCGACCGTCACATTTCTAACGTGTCAATATTTGATTTGTGGAAATAGTGAACCTGTGTCTTGCACGTAGGAGCTTTCCTGCTCCTTCCTGTTACGAACTTTGTGACGTGTTTTGATGATGTGGCAAGCTGTAAGAGGTCCATTGTTCTGAACAGCGTGGAGGTTTTGCGTTGGTTTACCTAGAAAAAATGCGGGTCAAACGGGGAATGGGCCATTGAAAATGGCTAAACTGAGATCAGCCCATCTCAAATGTTCAATTAGAAATTGAAATCCGAAACAAATGCAGAGCTGATGCTTTGACTGACCAGGGCATCACACAGGTTCAGGTACGCAAGAACACTGCTTATGACAGGGAAAAGCACCGGAGATTCCAAATGGTGGATCCATTTGCATGGAAATCAACAGATTACTGAGAAATAAAGCCTTGGTGTTATACCATTCATACTAAATATTTGTTGATAAAAATATGTTTATATATTAATTTATAAATTATCGAAAGGTAAATCATATAGTAAATTAAAGTTTAATGTTTTTATTATTAGATATAAGGAAACTTGAGAACTAAAAAGCATGTTAAGATAACTTTTAGCGAGAAAATTATGCTAGAGTTTAATTAAAGTTTATAATTATTAATGATTTCCATAGTAAAAATTTATATAATAATATTTAAATCTCAATTAACTAATACTTTATAATTTTTAATTAATGGTTATCCATTATTATCAAGGATCAATATAATGATGTTAGAAAAATCTAAAAATAATAAATTTTTTATACTATTATCAAATAAATTACATGATTCTATTAACCTAATTATTGGTTTATTCTGGTTATGATTAATTTTTACTTCTTATCTTTTAAATTTATAATTTAAATTTTTATACAAATTAGAATAATGAGAAATTTTTATTTTTATTAAAAAGTAGAAATAAAGGGAAAACCTTTTATTAAGGGGTGAATTTTATTTTTTAAAATTTAAATAGTATTTTTTTATATATTTAAAAATTTTAAAATATATTTATTATGTGTACAATAGTTCTTTCATTCTTTGGCTTTGCCATCCCCACTGCCACGGACATGTTAAAGGAAACAAGTATAATAAATATATATATATGTGTGTGGGTGATGTAATAATTGAGGTTCCCAAATGATGTAATAATTATTAAATAAGATAATTTATTAATAAATTCACAGTACATATTACATATATTGTATGATACATGGAAATTCATCTAAAGAATTATTTTTACTATGCAATGTATAATAAATTGCTTTAAAAATTTTAATTACGGATCTGCAGGTTTTTTTTTTTTTTTTAAACTTCATTTTTTTTATTTTACTATTATTATTATTATTAAGTTTTTTGGAAAAAAAAAATTTAAATGATATTGGTGAAGGAGCGGAAGCATGAAAAACATAAGTTTAGATCATTGAAATTAAAAATTTTCATCTATGGTCACATGCATTATACAAGATTCATTTTTATTTATTTGATTACAATGATAAACAACATATTAAAACTCTTTTAATATGTTTTTGGATTTATATTTGCCATTTAAGATTTTAGAATTAATCAGATTAATTTTAAAACCCTAGATTAGATCAAGAACAAGTGCACTAACCTTTTGATGCATTATAGTGTGTTTGGCACCTTTGGGATATGTCTTTAGGACACCAGATGTTGTCTCTCTAGCTTGTCCACACCAAGATCACCTATGGCAGCCCTTGAACATCTTCTAAAGCTTTTTCTATGAATTAGAAAATCAAGTTTTGCCTTTTGAGATAATATAGATGTAAACAAAACACTATAAACAATTTCTAGTATTTTTAATTCAAGAGTGTCACGACCCAACCTATGGGCCGGACCGGCACTAGGACCTGGGCCAGCCTAAAGCCCCCGAGGCTCGTAGTAAGCCTAACTGTTCATTAACCCAACTCTAAGGCCCATTTGGGCCCAAATTCAAGAAACCAAACGGACAGAGTCCGGCCATAAAATGGACTTTCCAATGGGGAGTTTTCGACTCACCCGACCTGTAAACACAATAAATACTCAATTGGGGAGCTCAGCTCACCCTCCATATACTCATCAGCATAAAAATAAATGGGAGCTCAGCTCCCTCATCCAATCCATCAAACATGCATAGAATATTAAGTTTACAGGTCCAAAATAATAATTTAGGTTACAGACCCAAATCAAATAAACATTTCTAACACATGCGGAAATTCTAAGATTTAACCAGTTTATACAAACATTAGTAATCGACCTGCGAGGGAGAAAGCAGGTTAACCTCAAAAAATATCCTCCTGTGGCCTGTAAAAATTTTTGAACAGGAGTGAGCGTTCGACTCAGAGAGTAAAATATCAATTTTAACCATAATCTCTATAACTATCTAAAACTAATGCACCCTGTAGAGTGAAATGCAACATCAACAACATTTTCACATCATAACATCAAAAAGGTAATTTGGAGCACTCACGCACCCTGTAGCATCAATCATAATATATGGGAGCTGATCCCCTATACAGCTCTCTTAAATCCAACCTGGTGCCAGCGAAGAACTCAAGCCGGACTTTCGCTTAATAAACCAAATCGAGGGTCCCAGCGAAGAACTCAAGCCGTGACTACCCCTCGAAGGATCGGGTTCCCAGCGAAGAACTCAAGCCGTGACTACCCGTCCTGTCCATAGTCCACACTACATCACACGCACACCAACGCAAGCACACTGCTCCAAATTACCACAACAACATCATGGCACTTTAACAGTTATCAATGCAACATAAATCGTGCCTAGAGTTTAACTACATAAATATATGCATATAAGTGATGCATGGGCATGCTGAACATATAATAATATCGAAATTACAATTAAAATTAATATTTTACTCACAGACTTGACGGTGGTCACTGAGGCGGCTGGGCGGAGGAAGAAGGCTGTCCCGGCTCACCTGACAATTTTATTACAATCATTTAATAAATTTGACTCAATACAAACAAAGAAAAAGACCAATACGTCTTAAGTCGTGCCGAAAATCCGGCAGAGTCTCCCCTATACCTAGGACCTACCCAACCTGCAAAAGGGCTCAAAACACACTTCTATACTCACAATCCATATATCCACAACTCAATCACATCACACAGCCCCTCCTGGGCCCATCAAATCAATCATCCATCACAATATGTAATATTTCAATTTAGTCCTTATAATTGACTATTTTTTCAAAAATTGCCCAAATAAACTCTAAAAATTCTAAAACTTTACCCCGCGGTCCTTAGCAATATTACTAAGCTATTGCAAAAAGAATCATAATTTTCTAAGCTACCACGAATATTTTATGGATTTTTAATCCTATTTAAGCACTAGAAAATTACGAAAAAGCAAGGTTCGGGTTTACCTTTGCCGATTCTGACTTCGGGGACGCGCTCGAGAAGTCTGACAATGGGGGGCTAGCCAAAACCTCGGTCCAATTCGGAGACTTTTCCGGTAACGGGTCTATCTGGCCGGAATTTCGCAGACCCGGTCAACTGTCGAATTTCCGCGAATCGAGGATACCTACACGAAGCCCATAACACGGGGGTTAGTACATAAATTTTTCAGAATTTTCTAAGCTCATTAAATGCTCGGAAAAACACTGCGAAGTTCCGTGGGACCCACCGAAAAACGGTGTCGGAAAAATTCAAAATTTATGTCGCCGCGAAGCTCTCGACGAGTGGAGCGTGCTGGTACCCTCGATTTTCTCGTGGGATTCACGATTTTCGAGAAATCTAGCCCAAAAGTCGAAATGGGCTAAAATCTTCCCGAGCAAAAATCGGACAAACCGCTCGATGGATTTCGGTGTTCTTGGTGTCTATGGAAAACTCTCGTCGAGTAGATGATTTTAGACACAAGACCCGGTCCAATTGGTAGCCGGATCGACCGGATTTTGGCCGTAGAAGCAGAAACGCCAAGGCGAGGAGGGAATTCGCGGTTTCCGTTTAGCGCGTGGCTGGGGTGGCGGCGCCTACTGGGGTGGCAGGGGGAGGTGGCTGGCCGGCGGCAGGGGAGGGAGGAGAGAGAAAAGAGAGAGAAAAGGAAGAGGGAACGACGCGCGGGGAAGAAAAAGGGAAGGGAGCCGGTCCGATTCGACCGGTCAGATCCGATTCAGCCGGTTCGATTCGAAATACAAAATTTTAAATTTTTACTCTGCCTTGGGACCGAAAACGAGGTCCAAAAATTCCGAAAAAATTTTAGAAAACTCAGAAAAATTCGTAGACTCCAAATATATTTTTAGTTTTGCCACGTGGTCTTTAAATTAATTTTTAAAAATCATCAAAGTTTATATTTTCGGAAAATTGAACCCGATTTTCAAAATCCGAAAAATCTCAAAAAATTTCCTAAAATTTAAATAAAATTAAAATACCAATAATGCTCATAAAATAATAAAATTTAAAAATCTTGGGGTGTTACATTTTTCCCCCCTTACAGAAAATTCGTCCTCGAATTTTACACAAGGCAGAATAAAGCACATGATTATACATTGAACAGATAAGGGTACTTGCTACGCATGTCCCGCTCGACTCCAGTGCACTCTTCCACTGACTGACTCCTCCACAAAACCTTAACCATAGGGATCTGTTTTGATCTCAGCTGTCTCACTTGGTAGTCCACTATGGCTACAGGCTGCTCCTCAAATGTCAAGTTCTCTTTTAGCTCTATCACATCCGGCTGCAGTACATGAGAAGGATCGGGAATGTATTTCCTGAGCATGGAGATGTGAAACATGGGATGAACGTGAGAGAGGTTGGGTGGTAGCTCCAACCAGTAGGCAACTGCTCCAACTCTATCAGTAACCTCAAAAGGTCCAATATACCGAGGTGCCAACTTGCCCTTCTTTCCAAATCTCATGACTCCCTTCATTGGAGAAACCTTCAGAATACATAGTCGCCTTTGCAAACTCCACATCCCTCCTCCGGGTGCATAACTCTTCTGCTCATCGAAAGCCGCTCGATCGTTCCTCGATTAAAGGAACTACCTCCGAAGTGTACTGCACTAGGTCTACATCATGCACTTTCGCTTCCCCTATTTCTGTCCAACACAGAGGAGACCTACACTTTCTTCCATATAATGCCTCATAGGGTGCCATCCCTATGCTGGAGTGATAACTGTTGTTGTAGGCAAACTCCACCAAAGCTAGCTGCTCATCCCATTGACCTCCAAAATGCAAAACACTCATGCGAAGCATGTCTTTCAGTGTTTGGATTGTCCTTTCGGACTGTCCGTCTGTCTGAGGGTGGAAAGCCGTACTGAAGTTCAACTGTGTGCCAAGAGCCTCCTGCAACTTTCTCCAAAATCGAGAAGTGAACTGGGGCCCTCTGTCAGATATTATGGAAGCCGGAACTCCATGCAATCTGACTATTTCTCGAATGTAGAGCCGCATACTTGTGCCCACAGTATGTAGTCTTTACAGGCAAGAAGTGAGCTGATTTGGTTAGACGGTCTACAATTACCCATATTGAATCATATCCTCGCGTGGTACGAGGCAACCCAGTCACAAAATCCATAGTGATCATTTCCCACTTCCATTCTGGGATAGGGAGCTCTTGCAGCTTCCCTGACGGTCTCTGGTGTTCAAACTTCACCTTCTGACAAGTCAAGCACTTGGACACAAAGTCTGCTATGTCTCTCTTCATGCCATTCCACCAATAGCTATCTTTCACATTATGGTACATCTTGGTGGAACCTGGGTGGACACTGTACAGTGTGTAGTGTTCCTCTCGCATGATTTCATTCCTGAGGTTGTCCACATTGGGCACACATATCCTAGAACCTTGCACTAGGGCGCCATCATTGGCAAATCCAAACTCACCACCTTCACCCTGCTGTACTCTTTCTATGATCTTCATCAATTGTTGGTCTCTGTGCTGGGAAACTCTAACTCTGTCCCTCAAGTCTGGCCTCACTGAAAAGTGAGCCAACAATACCCCCTCATCTGAAAGATCTAGGATTAAACCTTGATCCATCAACTCATGTACCTCCTGAATCAATGGTCTCTTCTCCACTGAAATGTGCGCCAAACTGCCAGAAGATTTTCTGCTCAAAGCATCTGCTACAACATTGGCCTTCCCAGGGTGGTACTAGATGGTGCAATCATAGTCTTTCAGAAGCTCCATCCATCTCCTCTGTCTCAAGTTTAAATCCCTCTGTTGGAAGATATGCTTCAAACTCTTTTGGTCGGTGTATATCTCGCACACTTCACCATACAGGTAGTGTCTCCAGATTTTCAGTGCAAAGACTACAGCCGCCATTTCCAAATTATGGGTGGGGTAGTTCTGCTCATGCCTCTTCAGCTGCCTTGAAGCATAAGCCACTACCTTTCCATTCTGCATCAAAACACACCCTAGGCCAACTCTGGAGGCGTCACAATACACGGTGTATCCTTCACCACTCACAGGTAGTGTCAACACAGGGGCAGTGGTTAGACACTCCTTAAGCTTCTGGAAACTCACCTCACAGTCATCTGTCCAAATGAATGGGACATTCTTCTTGGTTAACTTAGTTAGGGGAGCTGCTGTCCTGGAGAAATCTTGCACAAAACGCTTATAGTAGCCAGCTAGACCCAGAAAACTTCGCACCTCAGTGACTGTTGTAGGCCTAAGCCAATCAGTTACAGCTTCAATTTTCTTGGGATCCACTTGAATACCGTCACTAGAAACCACGTGTCCTAAGAATGAGATGCTTTGTAGCCAAAATTCATATTTTGAAAATTTGGCATATAGCTGGTGCTCCCTCAAAGTCTGTAACACCATTCTCAAGTGCCACACGTGTTCTTCCTCGGTCCGAGAGTATACCAGAATGTCATCTATGAATACGATGACAAAACGGTCCAAAAATGGCTTGAACACCCTGTTCATCAAGTCCATGAAGGCTGCTGGTGCATTAGTGAGTCCAAAAGACATCACCAAGAACTCATAATGACCGTATCTTGTCCTGAAAGCCGTTTTGGACACGTCCTCATTCCTGATTCTCAACTGATGGTAGCCTAATCGCAGGTCTATCTTGGAAAAGAATCTAGCTCCTTGGAGCTGATCAAACAGGTCATCGATCCGAGGAAGTGGATACTTGTTCTTCACAGTCACCTTGTTCAGCTGTCTGTAGTCAATACATAACCTCAATGACCCATCCTTCTTTCTCACGAATAGAACAGGAGCACCCCAGGGTGAAGTGCTCGGACGTATGAAACCTTTGTCCAACAGCTCCTGTAGTTGCTCCTTCAGCTCTTTCAATTCTGCTGGTGCCATACTATAAGGTGGCATGGATATGGGGTTTGTACCCGGCACAACATCAATACAAAACTCTATTTCCCTTCCTGGTGGCAACCCTGGAAGCTCCTCTGGGAAGACATCCATAAATTCTCTGACAACAGGAACATTTTCCATGCTGACACCTTCTACAGATGTATCTCTCACCAATGCCAAGTACCCTTGGCATCCACGTCTCAACATTTTTCTAGCACTAATTGCTGACACCAAATTATATGGAGCCACGCTCCTGTCACCATCAAAGCTAAACTCTTCCACACCAGGTATGTGGAAATACACCTTTTTGTTCCTGCAGTCTAAAGTGGCATAGTGAGTTGACAACCAATCCATCCCCAGGATTACATCGAAATCCATTACTGGTAGAGGAACCAAGTCTGCTGGGAGGATCTTTCCATCCACTACTACTGGACTACCCGAAAAAACCATATCTACCTCTATGTTGTCACTAAGCGGGGTAGTTACCGACAAAGGGCACTCTAAAGTTGTAGGGTTTCTACCCAACCTCATGGCAAACACAGGGGAGACAAATGAGTGCATAGCGCCCGGATCTATCAAAACACGAGCCTCATAGGAACAGACCAGAAGAATACCTGCCACAACTGCATTTGAAGCTTGAGCATCCTGGTGGGTCAGGGTGAAAACCCGAGCTTGACCCCTACCCTGAGTGGCAGAACCACGACATCGACTTCTACCTCTGACCGCCTCCAAATCCACGTCCCCCTTGTCCTCGGCCTGTTGGCCCAATCGATCACCGCCATGCTGGAAGCACCTGGATACAACTGGCGAGGAACATTTGCAACAAAACCCTGTGACCCCATCTGTGGCTCACTGAAAACGGGGCATTCTCTAGCAAAGTGACTCGGTTGGCCACACCTGAAGCATACTCCTGATCCCATCAAACAAGGTCCTGAATGTCCTCTTCCACACTGTGCACAAGGTGCCAAGGAGGATCTGAACTGCACCAGGCTGCATTACCCGAATCGTGACCACCGCTGGATCCGTACCACAGTGCGAATCCTCGTGGTTTGTGTCTAAAACCACTTTTCTTGTTCCTACTCTTTCCTCTATAATTACTCTGGCCACCACTGTCCGGAGTACCCATGGAAGGGACACCTGAGGAACCCTCTGCTCTATTTTTCTTTGCTCTCCCGCTGTCATCCGCAGCATAGCTAATCTCAATCATGCAGCTCGATCAACCACCACATCAAAAGACTGATTAGACATCATGGCCAGGTTCGCATACCTCCTGTCAAGCCCCTTTAGGAATCTCTTCACCTTCATCGTTTCTGTAGCTACTGCTGCAGGGGCATATCTGCTCAATTCTAGAAATTCTGTAGCATATTCATCTACAGACCTGCCATTCTCTCTTAAGGCCTCAAAGGCCCACTGCTTCTGATCTCTGAAGCTTTCTGGCACAAACCGATTGATAAAAAGTTCCACAAACTGAGCCCATGTCAAACCCTCCATCCGGGGTAACACGTAGTCATTCATCCATTGTCTAGGCATAGGCCCCATGACATGCTGCATACACTCTATCAGTCTTCTATCACCAATCAGAATTACATTTCTGCACATGCAGGAATCCAAAAACCGATATGCATCGTCTGACACATCATAAGTTCCAGGCACCAACTTTTTGAAATTAATTATCTGTTTATAAGGTTCCCCTCTTGGTGCGGTGGACTGCTGCTGCTGTGGAGGGTGGACCATATACTGCGCCATCATGTCGATGGTCCTCTGCAACCCAGCTAGAGTAGCTGCCATGGGGTCCATGGGACCCTGTGCCATAAAGGACTGATCCTGTACTGGGGGTGGCTGCTCCTCTACTTGAGTCGTTCTAGGCCTCCTACCCCGCCTCCTCGGGGCAGGCGCCTCATCCTGTGCCGACACCTCGTCAGGCACATCTGGTTCTCAGTGCAATGGCGCTCTCACCTTCTACGCATTTTCCTGAAATTCAGCAGCATTAGCCCACAAAATTCAAAACTGCACATTACACAGCTCTATAGACTCATATTTACACACAATATATGAAGCAGAGACTAGAAGCAAAGATGACAATGCAAGATGAATGTGAACCCTATTTTTCCGCATGTGACTCCTAGTAGACTCTTCCCAACATTTTAAATGAACATTCCCTAAGAATCTGGAGCCTAAGCTCTGATACCACATTTGTCACGACCCAACCTATGGGCCGGACCAAGACTAGGACACAGGCGACCTAAAGCCCCCGAGGCCCGTAGTAAGCCTAACTGTTCATTAACCCAACTCTAAGGCCCATTTGGGCCCAAATTCAAGAAACCAAACGGATAGAGTCCGGCCATAAAATGGACTTTCCAACGGGGAGTTTTCGACTCACCCGACCTGTAAACACAATAAATACTCAATTGGGGAGCTCAGTTCACCCTCCACATACTCATCAGCATAAAAATAAATGGGAGCTCAGCTCCCTCATCCAATCCATCAAACATGCATAGAATATTAAGTTTACAGGTCCAAAATAATAATTTAGGTTACAGACCCAAATCAAATAAACATTTCTAACACACGCGGAAATTCTAAGATTTAACTAGTTTATACAAACATTAGTAATCGACCTGTGAGGGAGAAAGCAGGTTAACCTCAAAAAAATATCCTCCTGTGGCCTGTAAAAATTTTTGAACAGGAGTGAGCGTTCGACTCAGAGAGTAAAATATCAATTTTAACCATAATCTCTATAACTATCTAAAATTAATGCACCCTGTAGAGTGAAATGCAACATCAACAACATTTTCACATCATAACATCAAAATGGTAATTTGGAGCACTCACGCACCCTGTAGCATCAATCATAATATATGGGAGCTGATCCCCTATACAGCTCTCTTAAATCCAACCTGGTGCCAGCGAAGAACTCAAGCCGGACTTTCGCTTAATAAACCAAATCGAGGGTCCCAGCGAAGAACTCAAGCCGTGACTACCCCTCGAAGGATCGGGTTCCCAGCGAAGAACTCAAGCCGTGACTACCCGTCCTGTCCATAGTCCACACTACATCACACGCACACCAACGCAAGCACACTGCTCCAAATTACCACAACAACATCATAGCACTTTAACAGTTATCAATGCAACATAAATCGTGCCTAGAGTTTAACTACATAAATATATGCATATAAGTGATGCATGGGCATGCTGAACATATAATAATATCGAAATTACAATTAAAATTAATATTTTACTCACAGACTTGACGGTGGTCACTGAGGCGGCTGGGCGGAGGAAGAAGGCTGTCCCGGCTCACCTGACAATTTTATTACAATCATTTAATAAATTTGACTCAATACAAACAAAGAAAAAGACCAATACGTCCTAAGTCGTGTCGAAAATCCGGCAGAGTCTCCCCTATACCTAGGACCTACCCAACCTGCAAAAGGGCTCAAAACACACTTCTATACTCACAATCCATATATCCACAACTCAATCACATCACACAGCCCCTCCTGGGCCCATCAAATCAATCATCCATCACAATATGTAATATTTCAATTTAGTCCTTATAATTGACTATTTTTGCAAAAACTGCACAAATAAACTCTAAAAATTCTAAAACTTTGCCCCGCGGTCCTTAGCAATATTACTAAGCTATTGCAAAAAGAATCATAATTTTCTAAGCTACCACGAATATTTTATGGATTTTAATCCTATTTAAGCACTAGAAAATTACGAAAAAGCAAGGTTCGGGTTTACCTTTGCCGATTCAGACTTCGGGGACGCGCTCGGGATGTCTGACAATGGGGGGCTAGCCAAAACCTCGGTCCAATTCGGAGACTTTTCCAGTGCAGTGCATTCGCCGAATTTCGCGAACCGGTCAAGCTCCGAATTTCCGCGAATCGAGGATACCTACACGAAGCCCATAACACGGGGGTTAGTACATAAATTTTTTCAGAATTTTCTAAGCTCATTAAATGCTCAGAAAAATACTGCGAAGTTCCGTGGGACCCACCGAAAAACGGTGTCGAAAAAATTCGAAATTTATGTCGCCGCGAAGCTCTCGACGAGTGGAGCGTGCTGGTACCCTCGGTTTTCTCGTGGGATTCACGGTTTTCTAGAAATCTAACCCAAAAGTCTAAATGGGCTAAAATCTTCCCGAGCAAAAATCGGACAAACCGCTCGATGGATTTCGGTGTTCTTGGTGTCTATGGAAAGCTCTCGTCGAGTAGATGATTTTAGACACAAGACCCGGTCCAATTGGTGGCCGGATCGGCAGGATTTTGGCTGTAAAAGCTGAAACGCGGCTGGGGTGGCAGGGGGAGGTGGCTGGCCGGCGGCAGGGGAGGGAGGAGAGAGAAAAGAGAGAGAAAAGGAAGAGGGAACGACGCGCGCGGGGAAGAAAAAGGGAAGGGAGCTGGTCCGATTCGATCGATCCGATCCGGTCTGGTTCGATTCAGCCGGTTCGATTCGAAATACAAAATTTTAAATTTTTACTCTGCCTCGGGATCGAAAACGAGGTCCAAAAATTCCGAAAAAATTCTAGAAAACTCAGAAAAATTCGTAGACTTCAAATATATTTTTAGTTTTACCACGTGGTCTTTAAATTAATTTTTAAAAATCATCAAAGTTTATATTTTTGGAAAATTGAACTCGATTTTCAAAATCCGAAAAATCTCAAAAAATTTCCTAAAATTTAAATAAAATTAAAATACCAATAATGCTCATAAAATAATAAAATTTAAAAATCTTGGGGTGTTACAAAGAGATTGTTTGCTAATCTCTTAAAATTGATGAGAGATGAAGAAGAAGAGAAGGGAGAGGTCTCCAAGGTGGCGGTACAAAGAGAAAGGCAGCAGCTTGTTATATTTTTCTTTTCATAACAACAATTAAAACCCTTGCCACATGTCACCTTCTGATTGGCTCTAGGTTTAATTGACCCAATCACATTGTGCCAAGTGTCAAACCTATATTTAATCTTGACTTTGATCATCTTACACGATTAAAAGATATTTGGCAAGTTTATGTGTAGTGCCATGTATCACCATCTCATGGTGCCACTGTTACCCTGTGAAATGACCAAAATACCCATGCGTCTTAATTTTGAGTTTTCAACCCAAAATAATTATTTCTCTTCTTCTAATCAATTTATATTTAATATAAATTAATTAATTAATCTCCATTAATTAATTTCTCATTAATTAAATTTATATTTAAATACTTTAAATATAAATTTAACTTATACTATACATTCAATAATATAGATTTGGTTTCAAGCCATGCTAGGGACTTTGCAATCTAATTGCAAACCGAACATATTTAATTAATCAATTAAACTCTTTAATTAATTAATTAAATCACATATAATTTGGTTATTACTTGTGTATGTGTGTGACTTACTAGGCTCATCACTAATGGGCAATGAGACATGATATCAACTCTTAATATCATTAGAACTCTTTTTTACCATAAATAATTTCTCTAAACCATTTTATGCACCTCATAGACCATGGTTAACACCTAGTATAGCATGCCATGGCCACCCAATCAGTAATAAGGTTTACATTAAATGAACCTATAATCATATGTTACCATGCACTAGAATCTCTCTGTTACAAAATCTTAATTCGAGCTGGAGTCATGGTTTATGTCAAACCCCATTTGCTATGAATATTATGTTCTCTTTTAATTTCAGTTCTTGATTAAAAGATTTTTCTCATCAAAAACTATTTTCTAATTAATCTATCTGTGCTGGCCAGGAACTTAAAACATCAAGAACAATTAAATGAACATAGGATTTTATCCCTATTTACGTAGAGGAACAGATTTCATCTTGATCAACACCTACCTCCATATATAACTAGCAGGAGCCAACACATACCCATATACCCATACACAGTACAAGTATGAAAGCAGTATCAAACTCAAACCACCTATATACAAGAAAACTGTGCTATCTCAGGTCTAAAGATTATATGCACTTATATGATTTATGACAATGCATTAACAAGAGTAAACTCCATGTGCTTGTCATAAGTGTCACTGGTTCGGCCTACTTATCATGTATAAGTGCCTATCATATTTGTTATATGGCATGATACTCACCATTCTATCTTATTTATATCTCAGATAAATAACTTGAGAACAAACATGATTACAATCTTTCTGGATAAGTCATGTCCTTATTGTGAAGTATCCTCTATTGTGAACCTATTTATGATTCTTTGTACCAGAAATACTGTCACTCATATTCTTAACAACTTAAGAATAGAATTTCTAACAAAATATTAATGGGCCTTTTCTATTACACATAAATATATTATGTAAACGGAAAAATGAAAATGCCCTTTTATTAATAAAAATATGTACAAGATACATACTTAAATGATATGCTCTAGGGCATACTACTAACAATCTCCCACTAGCACTAGAGCCATTTATTACAATATCTTAGACCCATATTCTCAAAATGTCGGTCTAACTGAATCTGTGATAAAGGCTTAGTGAATGGATCAGCTAGATTTTCAGCTGATGCTATTTTCTGCATGGCTATATCGCCTCGCCCAACTATTTCTCTGATAATGTAGTAGCGCCTTTCTATGTGTTTAAATTTCTAGTGAGACCGGGGTTCCTTAGCCTGTATGACTGCTCCATTGTTGTCACAGTGAAGTGGAACTGCTGAATCAATGGAAGGAACTACTGCAAGTTCTGTCACGAACTTCTTTATCCAAACAGCTTCCTTTGCGATTCGATGCAAGAATATACTCACCTCGAGTGGAATCTACAGTCGTGCTCTGTTTGGAACTCTTCCAACTGACTACACCTCAATTACGAATGAATACATACCCAGAGGTAGACTTTCTATCATCGATATCTGATTGGAAATCATAATTAGTATAACCATTCAATTGCAATTCTCCACCTACATATATCAAGAATAAATCCTTAGTTCTTCTCGAGTACTTAAGGATATTCTTGACAGCTATCCAGTGTTCCAAACCTGGATTGGATTGATATCTGCTAGTCAAACTAACAGCATATGCGATATCTGGCCTAGTACATAACATTGCATACATCAAACTTTCAATATCCAAAGCATATGGAATCTTGGCCATTTTATCTTTTTCTTCAGGTGTCTTTGGAGACATCTCTTTAGAAAGGTGGATACTATGTCTCACTAGTAACAATCCTCTATTGGAATCAAGCATTTTAAACCTCTTTAACACCTTTTCCATGTATAGACTTTGGGATAAACTAATTATTCTTTTCGCTCTATCTCTATAGATGCGAATCCCAAGAATATAGGTTGCCTCCCCTAAGTCTTTCATGGAGAATGTATTTGACAAACATACCTTTACAGTTGTCAACATACCTGTGTCATTATCTATCAGCAGAACATTATCCACATATAAGACAAGGAAAGTGATAACACTATCACTAACCTTATATACACATGGCTCATCCTCATTTTTTATAAAACTAAATGACTTAATGACTTCATCAAAATGGATGTTCCAACTCCTCGAAGCTTGTTTCAACCCATAAATGGATCGCTTTAACTTACATACCTTGGAACCATCTTGGGATTCAAAGCCCCTAGGTTGTTTCATGAAAATGTTTTCTTCAATGTATCCATTGAGAAAAGCTGTTTTGACATCCATCTGTCAAATCTCATAATCATACTATGCAGCTATTGCTAATAGAATCCTAATTGATTTAAGCATGGCAACAGGCGAGAAAGTCTTCTCATAATCGATTCCTTGCCTTTGGCGAAACCCTTTCGCTACTAGCCTTGCCTTATAGGTCTCTACCTTTCCATCAAAATTAATTTTCTTCTTGAAAACTCATTTGTTCCCTATAGGTACAATACCTTCAGGTGGGTCAACAAGATCCCAAACTTGATTCTTATACATGGAATCAATCTCGAATTTCATAGCATCAACCCATTTGGAAGAGTCTATATCTGATATAGCTTCTTTCTAGGTAAGTGGATCATCTCCATGATCAACTTCTTCATGAGTGGACAACTCTTGTTCTTCCTCATGAAGGAAACCATATCTCACTGATACCCTGGTTGTTCTACAAGGAACAGTTGTAGATGTTTCATCAATAGGTGTAGGTTGACTAGATGGATCTATATCTATCTGATCTGTTGGTTGGTCAGAATTCTCCAATTCTAACTCTATTTGCCTTCCTTTGCCTCATTCTTGAACAAACTGTTGTTCAAGAAATGTGGCATCTCTATTTATCACAACCTTTTGTGAAGTAGGCAAATAAAAATAATATCCAAAACTATCTTTTGGATATCCAACAAATCGATCATTTTCTAATATGGTTTCCAATTTATCAGTGTTCAGTTTTTTGATATAAGCTGGACAACCCCAAATCTTAACATGCTTAAGACTTGATTTTCTTCCATGCCATATCTCATAAGGTGTGGAAGAAATTGATTTTGATGGAATTCTATTCAGAATATATAAAGCTGATTCTAATGCAAGTCCCCAAAAAGAGATTGACATATCAGTATAGCTCATCATACTACGTATCATATCCAATAGGATACGATTTCTCCTTTCAGATACACCATTCAGCTGTGGTGTTCCTGGAGGAGTCAGCTGGGAAACAATGCTGTGCTCTCTCAAGTATTCATCAAATTCAGTACTCAAATATTCACCTCCACGATCTGATCGAAGAGCTTTAATACTCTTTCCTGTTTGATTTTTTATTTCAGATTTAAATTCTTTGAACTTTTCAAAGGATTCATATTTGTATTTCATCAAATACAAATACCCAAACCTTGATTTATCATCAGTAAAGGTAATAAAGTAACCAAAACCGCCTCTAGCCATTTCCTTAAATGGAACACATACATCACTATGCATTAGCTTCAAAATATTTTCAGCTCTTAGCCCTTGTCCAACAAAGGGTGATCTAGTCATTTTGCCCTGAAGGCAAGATTCACATGTTGGAGTAGGCTCAGAGCCCAATGAGGATAGAATTCCCATTTTCTCTAATTTTGCAATCCTATCTTCTGCAATATGACATAACCTTAAGTGCCAAATATATTTTGAACTTGAGTTGATTTTCACCATGGCATTGCATTCATTTAGATCTCTTGCATTCATTTTGTGTTTGTCATTATTATCTAAATAATAAAGACCATCATTCATATAACCCGAACCAACATATTTATTTTCAAAATAAATATTAAAAACATCATCTATGAACTAAAATTCATAGCCATTTCTAGTCAAACTATATATAGAAATGATGTTCTTAAAAGCATCAGGTACATATAAAATATTTTCCAAACACAAAACATGTCCAAACATGTAAAAATATTTAGATCGTATGGCTAAAGCTTTAACAATTGAGCCATTGCCAATTCGGACTCTAACATCTCGAGAACGCAAGCTACTACTATTTGCTAGTTCCTGCATATCATAAGAAATGTGAGAACTGGCACCAGTATCTAAAACCCAAGCTTTAGATGAACTATGAGTATCATCAAAATCTAAATAACAAGATATGGATATACCTTCTGAAGGTGTATCCTTCTTGTTCTTCAAAGAAGCAAGATACTTTGGGCAATTTCTTTTCCAGTGCCCATCCTTCTGGTAGTGGAAACACTTTTCTTTGTCTCCATCAGCTTTAGTCTTCCCTTTCTATTTAGCTATTTTCTTGGAAGGACCAGGAATCTGAGGTTTCTTTTTCTTATTGCCCTTCTTCTTGTTGGACTTTCCCGTAAAAGAAGATGCAATCAAGGCTACCTCTTTTCCTTTATTGCCCGGCATATTCTTTTGAGCAATAATCAGCATGTTGAGTAAACTAGCCAAGGTGCATTCCTGTTTAGTCATATGAAAATTTATCATAAAATTTCCAAAAGACTCAGGAAGGGACTGAAGGATCAAATCCGCCTGCATTTGAAAATCCATGTTAAAGTCAAGATGTTCCAGCTGCTCAATTAGCTGAATCATCTTGTGGACATGATCCCCAACATTCTGTCCCTCATACATCCTCATGCGGAACAACTGTCTAGATATCTCATACCTAGCATTCCTGCTGTGCTCACCATACAACTCTTGTAGGTGAAGGAGGATCTCACTCACACTCTGCATGTTCTCATGCTGCTTTTATAACTCATTACTAATGGAAGCAAGCATGTAACACTTAGCTCTCATATCATGCTCCTTCCACTTGACCAAAGTTTCATGTTCCTCTTGAGTGGCCTCTGGAGGCAAGGAACCAGGAACATTTGAGTCTAGAACATATCCTATACGTTCAAGGTTTATGACAAGTTTCAAATTTCTTAGCCAATTAGACAGATTAGGTCCTGTCAACCTATTGCGATCAAGTATGCTTGCAATGATATTGGATGGTGATGATTGTTCTGTGCTCATTATTATCAGAAAATTAACTACAGAAAATGATCAGATTAATTAGTAAATGTATTATGTAATTAACCAAAATAATTATGGTCTTTTAATTAAATTGGTCCTCCCACTAACTTAGCGAATCCTACACTTCCAAAGTAGAAAACAGAAATCCTAGTTGGATGAATTTATAGTGGGTGATTGAATTATTATAATTTTATTGATCATCCTCAGGTACATCCATTATTGGAATTACAATAAACTATAAGTGAACAACTCCTTGCCCATCACATCTCATGTGAGGTTCAATCCTTTACCAAGCCCCTAATGCTCAAAATCTCAGGTACATCCATTATTGACTTATCTTGCATTAGTTAAGTTGATCCCATTGAGCTAGTAATTATGCAAATGATTGTAATGTCCTTAGGTATATCCAATATTGGCCAACAAACCATTTACATATTTACAACATCTCATGCTTAACAATTATTCTTAAGAAAATCTCTTAAATTAATTGCATCTTATGCAAGTATTTAAAATTTCTTAAAATAATTGCCTCAATGGAGGGCCCATATTATAATTACTTTAATTATAGCATTTCCAACTTAATCATTTATTTGAAAGATTTTATGGTCGTCCTAATTACTATTAAGGTCTCACTTTGCACATTATCCATTTAGAGCATGCATATATCATATAGTTGCATACATTCCCATACATCTCATGCATTCATGGATAAACAGTAAATATGGTATGGTCATGGACTTTCTAAGGGATTCAATTCTGAGTCACCAAGAATTGAATCAGGGCATTCCTAGGTGCATTTCATTTATTCATATTACAAGAGTTGCTGAAGGAGTACATAATCAACACTTGATATTGAATTTCTCCCACTGGTCACACTAATACTCTTGACCTCCTTGATCTTCTTGCAATCCAATTACATAGTAATCTTTGGCAAACCAAGGCGAATTTACAAGAACTAAATGAATGAAATTACAACCCAAAAATTATTACAACCTTAATAATACATGCCCAAAATAAATTAAAATAAATTAATTAATTTACAACCCAAAGAAATATAAAAGAAATAAATCCAATCATATTGGTGTTTTATAGTCCATAATCATCCATCATGCATATCACTATTTAACAATTAAATAAAACATACATACATAAATTAAATTGAATATCACATATTCAACTTAAAAATTCATATTTGAATATGATTCAAACAAATTTAAAAATTCATATTTGAATCACATTCAAACAAATTTAAAAATTCAGATTTGAATCACATTCAAACAAATTCAAAAAATTCAGATTTGAATATCATTCAAACAACTTTTAAAATTCAGATTTGAATCATATTTAAACAACTTAAAAAATTCAGATTTGAATCACATTCAAACAATTTTTAAAATTCAGATTTGAATCACAATTTAATTGTGTGATTAAAACAACGAATTAAACATTTTAATTAGTCATAGGATGAACCTTAAAACATGTAACAATTACAGATTCCAAGGCCAAACCTTGAGCACCACTTTGGAGACCATTGATGCGCGCCATTGATGGTGTTGGTCACCAAGTCACCACCTTTCTTTGCAACCAGCAATGGATCTATCATCTCATTATTATACCACACAATTAAATCATATAATTAACAATCTAAATGGTAAATATAGTGGCTCTGATACCAATTGAAGGAGTGGAAGTATGAAAAACATAAGTTTAGATCATTGAAATTAAAAATTTTCATCTAGGGTCACATGCATCATGCAAGATTCATTTTTATTTATTTGATTACAATGATAAACAACATATTAAAACTCTTTTAATATGTTTTTTGATCTATATTTGTCATTTAAGATTTTAAAATTAATCAGATTAATTTTAGAACCCTAGATTAAATCAAGAACAAGTGCACTAATCTCTTGATATACTGCAGTATATTTGGCACCTTTGGGATGTATCTTTAGGATACCAGATGTTGTCCCTCTAGTTTGTCCACACCAAGATCACCTATGACAGCCCTTGAACAGCTTCTAAAGCTTTTTCTATAAATTAGAAAATTAAGTTTTGCCTTTTGAGAGATCAGAGATGCAAACAGAACACTAGAAATAATTTCTAGTATTTTTAATTCAAGAGATTGTTTGCTAATCTCTTAGAATTGATGAGAGATGAAGAAGAAGAGAAGGGAGAGGTCTCCAAGGTGGAGGCACAAAGAGAAAGGCAGCAGCTTGTTATATTTTTCTTTTCATAACAACACTTATATAGTTAGGTCACCATTAAAACCCTTGCCACATGTCACCTTCTGATTGGTTCTAGGTTTAATTGACCCAATCACATTATGCTAAGTGTCAAACCTATATTTAATATTGACTTTGATCATCTTACATGATTAAAAGACATTTGGCAAGCTTATGTGTAGTGCCATGTGTCACCATCTCATGGTGCTACATGTCAACCTGTGAAATGACCAAAATGCCATTATGTCTTAATTTTGAGTTCTCAACTCAAAATAATTATTTCTCTTCTTCTAATCAATTTATATATAATATAAATTAATTAATTAATCTCTATTAATTAATTTCTCATTAATTAAATTCATATTTAAACACTTTGAATATAAATTTAACTTATATTATACATCCAATAACCTATATTTGGTTTTAAGCCATGCTAGGAACTTTGCAATCTAATTGCAAACTAAATCTATTTAATTAATTAATTAAACTCTTTAATTAATTAATTAAATCATATTTAATTTGGTGATTACTTGTGTATGTGTGTGACTTACTAGACTCATCACTAATTAATAATGAGACATGATATCAACTCTTAATATCATCAGAACTCTTTCTTACCATAAATGATTTCTCTAAACCATTTTATGCACCTCATAGACCATGGTTAACACCTAGCATAGCATGCCATGGCCACCCAATCAGTAATAAGGTTTACCTTAAATGAACCTATAATCATATGTTACCATGCACTAGAATCTCTCTGTTACAAAATCCCAATTCGTGCTGGAGTCATGGTTTATGTCAAACCCCATTTGCTATGAATATTATGTTCTCTTTTAATTTCAGTTCTTGATTAAAAGATTTTTCTCATCAAAAACTATTTTCTAATTAATCTATCTGTGCTGGCCAGGAACTTAAAACATCAAAAACAATTAAATGAACATAGGATTTTATCCCTATTTACTTAGAGGAACAGATTCCATCTTGATCAACACCTACCTCCATATATAACTAGTAGGAGCTAACACATGCACATATACCCATACACAGTACAAGTATGAAAGCAGTATCAAACTCAAGCCACCTATATATAAGATAACTGTGCTATCTCAGGTCTAAAGATTAGATGCACTGATATGATTTATGACGATGCATTGACAAGAGTAAACTCCATGTGCTTGTCATAAGTGTCATTGGTTCGGCCTACTTATCATGTATAAGTACCTATCATGTTTATTATATGGCATGAGACTTACTATTCCATCTTATTTACATCTCATATAAATAACTTGGAACAAACATGATTACAATCTTTCTGGATAAGTCATGTCCTTATTGTGAAGTATCATCGATTGTGAATCTATTTATGATACTTTGTACTATAAATACTGTTACTCGTATTTTTAACAATTTAAGGATATAATTTCTAACAAAATATCAATGGACCTTTTCTATTATACATAAATATATTATGTAAATGGAAAAGTGAAAATGCCCTTTTATTAATAAAAACATATATAAGATATATACTTAAATGATATGCTCTATGGCATACTACTAACAATTGGCAGATCGAAGATGAGATCACTTCTCTTCTTTATAGGAGTTTAGGGTCGATATATGAATTTCCCCAAAGAATAGCGTGATAGAGTAAGTTTTCCAATGGAAATTTTTATTTTTAATTTTTTATTTTAATTTATTATTATATAATATAAATTTATTAATTAAAAAAAATATAAGTTGCACGCAAAATTTTAATAATATATTTATATATTTTTTAATTATGTTATTTAAATATATAAAAAATATTTTTTTTAATAAAAAAAAATAACACATTATTGTGCGAGGCGATTATGTGATTCAAAGTCTGAATATTATTAAGATAAAAACAAAATAAAAAAATTGATCAAATTCATGACTAATTAAATTAGGTTCAAGTACTTTTATCCTCTCTATAAATTTTTTGAAGATTTTTTTAAGGAAAAAATTCGTTAAGGTAATCAATATATACATAATTAAAAATATTAAGGAGTTCAATAAAAAAAAATATTGAAAATTTTAAAACATAAAAATGCGTTTACTCGTTTGTCCTTTTTTCGATCACCCTTTGCAATTATTATTAAAGGAAAAAAGGAAAAAGAAAAAGAAAGTACATTCACACTTGACCACTTAACAGCATCCAAACACGCCTGTATGCTACATTTTTTTGAAAAATAGTCCATTGGAGAGGTAAACTCCAGTTTCTAACTTTCTACTTTACAATGATGATCACCACTTTGAAACTTGTACAGAAATTCTTAAATGTACTGGTGTGTATAATCAAGAAAGTAGCCAAGCAACGGATGCATTTTGCTTGTCATGATCTATCTCTTCTTGTTTTTGAACATCTCCTAATTCACTATTATCACTCTCCCAAATAGAAAATATCGTATTATCCACATTTTCATCCCATTGCATCAGATTCTCCCAGCTCCATTCATCAAAGGAATACGCTGTTGAAGAACATACGTACAAGTCATCATTTGAGCTCAATTTACCATTTTCTTTTTCACGCTGATCTTCGCTTCTTACAGTACTTTTCTTCTCTCCCTCCAAGCTAGTTAATGAGACATCATCTTCTTGTTCAGCATCCAGCAACTCGTCTTGTATATTGTCGTCAAAAAGTAGCATTTTGCCAGCGAACCCATGATATGGTCCTAGCATTTCTGATTGTTCTTCCTCGCTTAAGTGCAACACCAATCCTTCTCCTTCTCCTTCTGCTCTTTCTTGACATGGACTTGGAATCACAAGGTCCGTTTGCACCTTTTCTTCATCTTCCACACGTGGATCCAAAATCGCTGTATCCTCGCTGGCAACAGATAAGGTCTCTTTCACTAAAACAGGGGTCTGTAGCGTGGGTCTAATTCCGTCACCGTCTTTAGAGGGATCAAGGCCAATGCAAATTTGCTCGAGCCCACCCTTGGTTGATGCCCAAGGTTCTTTACGTACATGGCTTTTGTTGTTCTTCATTGCAAATCTGTCTGCTTTGCGTTGCTTGTTGCTTCCCATCATCAACTTAGCTTTATGAATAGCCAGTGGTCGATTTTCATTCCCAAGCCTGCTAAAGATGTGAACTTTCCTGCTCAGATGGGAACTCCAGTAATTTTTAATCTCGTTGTCTGTTCGTCCGGGTAAGTGACTAGCTATCAAGGACCATCTGCATTATTTAATTTTAAAAATATTTTTAATACATTCAAATTAACAATTTTAAAAACATATTGATATTTAAAAACATATTTTTGTAGCCTGTAAATTCCGGCTAACTAGCGATAGTAATGAATGAGCTCTTCCCAACCAACTCATTGGACGAATAACTGTGGGAAATATAATAGTTGATAGTGACAGAAATTAAAGCGAAAGATAAACAGCAAATGAAAGTGAATGAAGGAAATGAAAAGTGCTGCAAACCTAACCTATTCCCCAAAGAGGCATGCAATTGGAGAATAATTTCTTCCTCGTCGGCTGATATACTCCCTCTCTTCAGGTCCGCTCTCAAATAATTAATCCATCTCAGTCTGCAACTCTTCCCGCACCTCAATAATCCTTTCAACCCACAAGAACAAAAGAAAGCAATATATCAATGCCACATTACATTTGGGAAAGAAACAGAATCAAATTATATAATAACATATATAACTCTTGGATAGACACCTGCATTCTTGGGCACAGACCTCCATGAGCCTTCCCCATTAGCTTGAATATAATTGACCAATTTCTCATCCTCCTCCGCCGTCCACCTCCCCTTCTTTAACCCCACCTTTTCACAACAAGGTGCTCTTCCCATTCTCCACACTACAGTCCAACCCAGGGAGAGAGGGAGAAAGAGATGGAAAGTGTAAGTTTGTCAGTTGCTGTGGGATGAGCTAAGATAGGGATTATATGTATACGTAGAGAGAGAGAGAGAGAGAGAGAGAGAGAGAGAGAGAGAGGCAGGGGTCGTGGTTTGTGGGGTCCTTGATGCAGGGTGTGGCTTTAGATTGTGCTACGAGTACCTCTAGAAACGACACAGTCGTGGCTTCTCCACCGTCGAGAGCTCGTTGCAGGCAATGCATCTTCCACGTTCATGCACCGCACCTACTCGGTCAGACGTTGTCCCGCCGTGCACTAATTTGAATTGAAATGGACTTGGATTCATTTTGACTTAAATTGAATTGAAATGAATAAAATTGGTATTTAATCAGAATAAAATCTATTAGTTTAATTTCATATTAAATCAGATTTTTTTTTAATTTAAAAAATTAAAAATTTCATTCTTTAAATTTAATTAAAATTAAAAATTAAAATTAAAACTAATAGTAACACTTAAGTATCAATTTAAAGCTTATTTAGTACAATATTAATAAGGGTAACTTTTCTTATAACTTTTAATCTCATAAATATTGTTTGGATAATATATTATTTTTTCATTTTAATAATATTTATATATTTTTTAGAGATTAAATGATTTCTTTTTTTAAAAATTAAAATTTTTAAAATAATATTTAACTCTTAATTTTTTATCTTTCTATCCAACACAATTTTAACTTTAAATCAAAATCACTGGTTGTTGTGAAGAGTTGGATTGTAACCGCCCCTTGATCATCCTAATCTTTACCCTGAAATCATACAAAAAGCACCATTTATTGAATTAGAGTTGCTAATGTTAAAAGTATTATTACATATTTAAAATCTCAAAAATAGAATGACAATTTTGAGCGAACTCAATATTTTTTTTAAATATTAAAAATCAAATATTAACAATGACAACATGCATCAACTGCATAATACATTATCCTATTGCTATTATTGGACGACTTAATACGTGCTTTATCTTATTAACATTTTTAATTCTATTTTAGAAACAAAAGACAAAGTATATCATTTGATTTAGTATCTGTATATAACCAAAATAATAACATTTGGACAAAATTATGAAAAAAAAATTACCTTAAATTTATCTATTTATTTATTTATTGGCTTGCAAGAAATGGATTACACGGCCTTTAAGCATCAGCAAAACAACAGGACAAAAGCGAGCGCCCTGAAGCCAATGCTAACATTACCTACCACGAAAAGCTTATGTTTGGTTGAAGCGTTAGCCCAATGGATGTGTGTGCTATTTGCACAACGACATTGCGTTCAAAATTATGAATATGAAAAAGCATTTGGGCTTTCAACCAAAGTGGAGGCTGGAGATGCATTAGGAAGAAACTTATGCTAGCAGATTGGATTCGAAGGATCTGATCCTATGATAGAAGAATGGGTTGGGTTGGTCCAACATAAAGTCCACTTGCAGAGGACGAAGTAAAGTTTTGCATCAGCAGATCCGACGTCGTATAGAATAAACGATACTTCAATTACAGGGATTGCGTACGTGGTTAACATTGATTGGTTGGAACAACCTCAAGCATGCGGTGATTGGTTGGTTTCGACAATTACACGTTGCCAAAGGTGGTCACTGAAGTTGGTCAAGTCATCGGTGACTTCCGTTTTGGTGCTTAACCCTGCCATCCGCTTTCAAGGTATTTACCATCCCAGAAATTACGAAGCCAAGAACAAGAGCGCGCGCGCCAGAGAGAGAGAGAGAGAGAGAGAGAGAGAGAGAGTCGGTTTCATTTAGAAACTCGAAAACTTTAATTAGAGAAGGTGTACAAAGATCTAATAATTATTTAGGTTTTCAGATTTGGAGAGATCAAACTCTCCGGATTTAAATCTTCAATGGCGCTTCGAAGAGCAAAGCTTCTGTTTCTATTATGCGCTCTTTCCTACGCCTTAACAGCCATTGCAGGGTATGCCGCTTTCTTTCTCCGTACTACTGGTAGTATTTGAGTATTTTTTGCTGAATATTAAATATCTAGTGCAGGAAGAGCTATTACGATATATTGCAAGTGCCGAGGAGTGCATCCGATGAACAGATCAAGAGAGCGTACAGAAAGCTGGCATTGAAGTACCATCCTGACAAGAATCCGGGAAATGAAGAAGCTAATAAGCGATTTGCTGAGATTAACAATGGTAATAATGATTTATTTTTAATGTTTTAATTAATAGTGATGAATTTACGATTAATTTAAGTTAATCATCATTATTATTAGCGTATGAGGTGTTATCGGACAACCAAAAGAGGGATATATACGACAAGTATGGAGAGGAAGGGCTTAAGCAGCACATGGCTAGTGGAGGGAGAGGTGGAGGAATGGGGATGAACTTTAATGACCTTTTCAGAGAGTAAGTTTCTACTTTTTCTGTCTTTTAGTGTTTTTTGAAATTTTGTTATGCAACTGCCGCACCCAAAATAGTTTCAATTGAATAAAATGTGTTAGCTTCGTTATAGAACTGGGATGATTAGTATATTTAGATTTAATGGATTGATGTGATTCTGGTATATTTTGGCCTTGTCATAATCCTCAAAACTAAAAAAAACAACTTTAGTTGCAGGTTACAACATGTTTCCTTAATCCATATAACTGTCTTATGAAGAATCCTACTAACTTTAGCTTCAGGTTACAACAATGTAGTTTGTTAAAACAACAAAACCTTTCAGATGGCCACCTACTTAATACGGGACTTAGCTTTCATGTACTCATGTTCTATCATTCATACATGTTGGCCAGATATCATTCATAAGTTCACAAAAAAAACATAAGCATTATGGTTAAGATGTTTTCCTCTGGAAATTTGTGGCTCTTTACTGCGTGCATAAGCCTTTGTTCCATCTAATAATCATTTTAACATTGTGTCACTTTTGTAATAAGTTACTGAAAGTTCTTTAATCTAACAAAATGGTCTCTCTAGTTTCTTTGGTGGTGGAGGTGACATGGAAGAGGAAGAGAAAATTGTAAAGGGTGATGATGTAATTGTCGAATTGGATGCGACACTAGAAGACTTGTACATGGGTGGCTCACTGAAGGTAAGGATCATTATATTTATTATTGAGTGATTTTTGTTTTAGAAATTGAATTTGATTGCTGGAGTAAGGACATATATTAAAGTTCTATAGGCTCCTTGTAATTAGTATATAACATTTGTTATAACCTTTCTTAAGGGAACCTTTGTCTGTATCTTACATTGACACCACCACCTGCAAACCACCTTCCCAAGCAACAAAAGAAAAACTGAAAAAAGTAAATAAGTTAACTAATTAAAGGGGAGGAAAGGGGGGAGTCTATCTTTGCATAAGCTGTGAATATATTATTGATTTGGATGATTGAGCTTTGTTGAGCTGAGCAGCAAGCAAAAGGAGATTGTCGTCCTCTCGCTTTACCTTTTTCAAAACCTTTTTTTCTCAAATTGAACTCATGATTTTGTGGTCACAGAGGAGCAATGTTATGCTTGTACCAAGACTTGACCTCAATTGAACTGCCAGCTATCATTTACAAATTGAATAAGGTCAGACAAAGTCAATCTATTAGTATTAGGACACGGTCAAACATAGCTAGGTGGAGCAAAATCTTAAGTTAAAGCCATTAAAATAGTAGTTTTGATTGCTTGATATAATTTTACCTTGCAGGGGCATGTGTGTTGCCCTTTTGTTTATTTTACTAGTTGACAAGGGGGGAAAATAGAAAGTGATTTTCTGTTAATGTTTTAGCATGCTTTGTTGATGTGTTAACTTTCATGTGGATTCATCAGGTTTGGAGGGAGAAAAATGTTTTAAAGCCAGCCCCTGGTAAAAGACGCTGTAACTGCAAAAATCAAGTCTATCATAGGCAAATTGGTCCAGGGATGTTTCAGCAGATGACAGAGGAGGTATACCATCACCTGGATAAACTTGTTGTTGAAATGTGATGATAGCTTCTCTACACATTGCATAAAAAATGCTTGAAAACCATAATTGATTGGCAACACGTGCCTCCTTAAGAGTCTTAACTTGTTTTCATTTGTTTTATTGCCATCACTGTGCCATCTGCCATAATTCTGAGGATTTAAGGAGATATTTTCTTTCAGGTCTGTGACCAATGCCAAAACGTCAAATACGAACGGGAGGGATATTTTATCACGGTTGATATTGAGAAAGGCATGCAAGATGGACAAGTAAGCTTTCAATCTCCTCTTATTTAACTTGATTAACCATCACATTGTGGTGGAAAACTAGGCATTTCAAACTCCATGCATATGAAAATTGTTATCCCTTCTTTGTTTTTTCCTTTCTAATTACCTGTTTATTGCCTCACACCAATTGCTGTCCTATCTTCTTTGTAAGTCCTTTGTTGCATGATGGTAAAGGTTTCTTACTTTGAAATGTCTGTGATGTAAGTGTATGTTAAATGCTGCGTAATAGCTCTTAGAGTTGATGAGAATTGTCTGGTATTTTAACTTCTATTTCAGTTTCTTTTTTAGACACTTGTGACTTTTTGTGTGCTTGCTTGCCTTGGAGTGCTTATGAAAATTTGTTATGGCTTGCCTCTCTGAGTGATTCTGATAAACAATTATAATCCTTGGTGTTGTTTGAAACATTCTTATCAAACATGTGATGGTGCATGCTTTATGCTATATTCTGATTTCCCATATATAAAAATGTACCTCACTATGGAAATCTCTGCAAATTTTGCAACTTTTTCTTTGAAAATTAATTCCAAATTCACAAGTACTTGCTCATTGCTACATTCCCAAAATTTATGTTAAATCCCTTAGTTTGGGTGGGAGATTGCAACTTTAATCATCAGATCTTGGATAATACCAACTGCATCACCATATTTTTGAAATATTGTTGGTGTCAACTGGTGGAGTTTGAACCTGTGGATGGGGAGATATTGTGTAGCCTTATGTTTCTTCTGATAGCATTTATAAGAGAGGTGACATTTATTATATATATGGTGGTGTGAGTGTCATTGCTTGCATTGTCATGGCATATAATGTTTTTGCACATGTTGCAGGAAGTGGTTTTCTATGAAGATGGTGAGCCAAAAATAGATGGCGAGCCTGGAGATTTGAAGGTTTGTCTTTAAGTCACTTTTTGACTTTTTGGCTACTGTTGTTTTTGTACTAAATACTAACAGTCTTGACCGTCACAATCTTGGCAGTTCCGTATTCGTACAGCACCCCATGATCGCTTCAGAAGGGAAGGCAATGACTTGCACACAACTGTGACCATTACACTGGTAAATTTCATGCACATGCTCAAGTACCTTCTTCTTTGCTTTTTGTTGTGTAAATATTGTGACAGAAAATGTAATTAATTTCTTTAACCTCTATTTTTGTCAGGTTCAAGCCCTTGTTGGTTTTGAGAAGACCATTAAACATCTCGATGAAAAATTAGTGGACATTAGCACAAAGGTTAGAGTGGAACATATTCTCCATATTTTTTCTCCATATTTTTTCTGTAATATTTACTTTGGAATAATAATTTAATGAAGTATGAAGCAACAATGACATATCATTTTAACTCAAATGACACGTGTAAATCTTGTACAGGGAATCACTAAGCCCAAGGCAGTAAGGAAGTTCAAAGGGGAAGGGATGCCACTGCATTTTAGCGCAAAGAAAGGTGACCTTTATGTCACCTTTGAGGTTCTTTTCCCCACCTCACTAACCGAAGATCAAAAGAAGAAGATCAAGGAAATTCTTCGCTAGGGTATAGAATTAAATTCTTTTCTGGGGTTCCAAAATGTTCCCATTGTAACTCGATATTATATAGAAATCCAGGAAGACACGAGGCTTTTATTTTCTTTCCTTGTTAAGTAGCAGCACACAAATTAATGGATCTCCTTTTTGCCTAGTTGATGTACAATTTTCCTTCAAGTGAACTGTTTGTTAGAAGTGCAATAGAAACTGTAATCAACGAGGAATCCAGTTAACCCTGATGCAGCCACTAGCGATACTACACATTTCATGCGTTTGCATCCTGTTGGTGGGTTGAGAAGTGCATAATTCAACAACGATCAGCTTGGTTGAATCTTTGGGAGTTAAATTTTTAGCTGGGACTTTTTACCTTTGATTGCTTGTTTTCTCATCCAAGTTAAAATTTTCCAAGCTTTTATAGAGATGTTTGACATGGTATCTGGTGTTTTATATTGACAAATCTCACATGGATATCAAGGCAACAGAATTTGCTGCACAACGTCGAATCCAATGGTTTTCGACAATGTTCAACTGCAAAGATCATGAGTTTTGCAGCCCTTCTCTTGCTACCATCTTTAAGCAAAATGGCCAAGTAAACATCCTAAACAATCCGCGATTATAGGATCAGGTGGCCTTGAAACTGGAAATTTAATTTCTAACCATCGTTTGCATTTACCTAGACCAGAGGTTAGTAGATTGTTAATTATATATATAAAAAAAAGGCCCAACAAAACAGATTCTAGTCAAAGACAATCAAAACAAGACAAAAATTAATTTATGCTATTGCTCAACTGATGCCTAGTTTCTCCTCATCCACCTCAAAAGTGGTTAAATTTTGGCAAGTGCTGCAAGGTCAAAGATCTCAACCATTCTTAATTACAACAGAATCGTAACAATGTAGGTCTCTCGATATATATCAAACTAATGGATAAATTTTGACAATTGTCTTTGAACTTATTTAATTATAACATTACAGTCCTTTAACTTAAAAATGTAACATAAAATCTCATCAACTTTCATATTTTATATAGTAAAATTCTCAGCCTCCAATTACCGCTTTTTCGCCAGATAATCGACTGACAATTCTAGCATGGAGTTTAGTCAAGATTTCTCTTTCTCTCAAGTCATGTACAAATTGCATCATTTTTCTTTTATAGATGTAATTATTTTTCATGCATAAAGAGAATAATTTTATACTTTGCTTAAGAGATGAGAGAAAATGTTGACTTGTGCTACATGAGCTATTCACATCGCTTTCTAATCAAAAATCGAATTGAAAGTCAGAGAGATTTTACTGTGCAAAATTTGAAAGTTTAGGGGGGGGTTTATGTTACATTTTAAAATTAAAAGACTATATTGTTACAACTATATAAGTTCAGGACAGTTGTTGAAATTTATCCTCAAACTAATTGATTGGAATAATAGTCCCAAATCCTTCTCTTCCACATTCACCATTGCTCTGTTGCATTATAATTTGATAAGAACTGGATTGACTATGCTTTATCAAATTTGTAACATAAGCCAGTGTTTTGATTTAGCTTAGCATTCATGGACCCTTTAAGATTTGATTAAGCCATGCTTCCCAACACCCCATCTCCCTTGTACATAGATAAAGAGGCAATGTTAGCTTATTTGTGGTACAGACACGGGCAAACTGTTGCACCTACATATAGTCCATAACTTGCACAAGATGACATGGATTTAAGGGTATAATAGAAAATAAAAATGAAAATCTGGTGCAAAATTTCCTACAACATGAATGATAAAAAATTCAGTGGTCAAAATACCTTGCGAAGTAGGTACAGAAAATCTTCAATTCATAGCTTCCCCCTTTTTTATCCTATATCATGCCCCTGTAAAAATTTAGCAAACATTCATAACATCCACCATAACATCTTGCCTAAAGCCTGTAAAAAATGCTTTCCAAATTTTTTAAACTTATAATTCTATACGAAGTAAACCAAACAACCTAGCAAGCAGAAATTAGGCAACATTTACACTGACATGCTTAATGTAGATTTTAGGAAACAAAGAGAACCTGAAAAGCAGTGGACGGCGGCAAAAGAGCCCAGGTATTGGTGGAGAAGAGCCGAGAAACGGTGTGTCAAATCATAGAGCCAGTCGCCATTTTATGTAGAACGACAAAATAACCTCATTTAATATATTCCTGAGTGTCCTGCCAAAATTCAAGCAATTGCTACGACAACTGTGTAGTTTTGTTAATGCTTGATATATCTTTCACATTGCAGGGCATGCATAGCGTTGTTACGCTAAAGTGATTTGCTAAGAAGGGTTCAGTTTTCTTTGCTAATGTGTTACCTTTAATGGGGATTCATCAGGTTTTGAGGGAGATAAATGCTATAAAGCTAACCCCTTATATAAGACATTGTAGCTGCAGAAATGAAGTCCATCATAACTTCATAAGCAACTACGTTTCAGCAGAAAATGATAAAGGAAATTAATTCATAATTGATTTTCTTGCCTACTTGAAAGTCCTGACTTGTTTTTATTTGCTGCAGCAGCAATATCAGCATGTTGACATCTTTGCTTGGCTTGGCTTGGTTTGTTTCATTGCCTCCACAGCGCCAACTACTATCTAGATTTCTTACACTATATTGATCAAGTGGAAATGTGGAATGGAAGTTGGTTGAAATTCTGTTGGACTTTAATTACTCATGGCTAGGGATGGGATCAATTGATCTTAAGCCAAACAAAGTCATTAACAAAAATTTACAGCCCAACTATCAATTATGCAATACATGTATCATTACTCGAATAATAATGAAACTCTTCCACCTAATTTACACAAACTAAAATTTTAATGTCAAATTTTAAGTTTTCATCAATAAAAATCCTAAAAAAAAATCTAATAATAATTATATATAAAGTTAGAACACTATAAAAAAGGTTAGCAGCTGACTAAATCAGTTGCTAATAAATCAAAATCGATTACTAATCGATTTAATAATTGATTCTGCAATGAAATTAATTGTTAATCGATTAGTAACTACTTATTAAATCAATTTCTATTAACAATAAAAAAAAAATATTTTTACATTAATAACCAAGTTTATTGTTTGTACCCAAAATCTTCTAAATCCCAAGAATTAAGATTTCAGTAAGAAAAATAAAGAATAGCATGAGTCCAGCTTTATTGATCATTGATCAATGATCATGGGTTTATGACAAATTAAATCAAGCATAATTCAGCAAAAAAACGTATTGCTCGAGCAGGACGAGGACAAAAGGCATCATATAAAGAGCCAAAATTGGAAATGGATTTAGGGTTTAAAATTTCAAATATGATCAAAGTATGGATTTAGGGTTGATAGAGAGCATGTTACATGTGAAAAGGAATAACACTTTAACCTTTATTTTGTAATTTATTTACATTTTAATTTTTAAATTATTATATATTATAAAATATTTAAATTTTTTAAGATCTTATATTTTATGTATATTAATGTTAATATAAATATTAAATTTTGAAATAAGGATTCAAAATTCTTATTATAATAAATCTGAATATTACATTAAAAAAAAATCTAAACATTAAAGTTTTACTAATAATGATAATAGTAAAATTTAATATTGATAAATAATATTAAATTTTACTGAAGAATTTGGATTTTCTTCGCTTCATTTTAATGTCTATATTACATGGATATTAAGGAATCTTATAATTAAACTCATAGCTTAATCAACTTATTAGTATTTATTTTTTAAAAGGAAACAAATCTATTTATATATAAAAAATAAGTACATTTTTTCTTTAAATTACCGTTTAGCATTTATTTTTGGTGCTGTCTATAGATTAATTTATTTATAGTTAATTATTATTACTATTTATATTAGATATTTAATATTTTTCTATTTTTTTAATTATTTCTATTACTATTATTATTAGCTCAATTTTTACAACTAAAAATTTTAAATAATTATTTTAATTAATAATTCATTATTAAAACTTATGCTCTCAATAATTAAATTTACTTTTATATTTTAATTTATTAAATATATAATTAATATTTTTTCTTTAATGCTCATGTATGTATCTCATTATATTCATAAATTTTTATTATGAATATATATATATATATATATATATATATATATATATTTATGAAGTATTGTGATATGGCACTTACTTTTTGTACTGCCACATAACACTTACTATATAAATTAATTTCTTTATAATTACTAGTTATTGTTATTTTTAATAAACATTTATTTCTCTTTTTTTTCTTTTAATTAATTTTATTATTGCACTATTATTTCAAATTTTATAATTTAAATAATTATTTTATTTATTAATTAATTATTAAATTTTAAGGTCTTTTTAAATTATCAAAGATATAATAAATATTATTTTTTCTATAATATTCATATCTTTATCTCATAATATTTATTTTGACAATTCCTTAATATTTTTATCTAGTGTTATATATTAATTTGTAAGATTGATGAACATATCTTTATTATCACTTAATCATATTTTACAAAACTAATTTAAAATAGATTAGTAATTAAATTTAAAATAAAATAAAATAAATAAAATTAAAATTTTATGATTTATTAATTATTATAATTAGCAAAATATTTCATTTAAAGTTTGCATATTCTTTTATATGAAAATTATTTTTAGCAATGTGTATACGTGTAATTCTCTAGTAAATAAAAAAATTGAGACAAATGAAGAAAGACAGGTGTTGTCCATGTAATGAAAGGATAAATACTTATCTGCGGAGATGTGTACATCCATATCTCTAGAACCGGAAGTAAGCTCGAAAGGAAAGAAACAAGGAGGATAGCTTTACTGACACGTCGCTTGCTAAATCCTATGTTTTGTAGTTCACCCGTTCGTTTTGACGTGGCAATCTGACCCAATAACTCTGCCTCGTCGTGGGTCCCCTCATCACATGCGTTTTCGTACTAAATTAAAGCTTCTGCGAGCTGCAACACGGCCCTCACACAGGGAATCCAATCACCCACACGTGCGTGCTCGACGCCGAAGCAGAAATAATACCAAAACGACGTCGTGCTCAGAGACAGCTACCACAGTAACGAGGTCCCTTTCAACTCAACTCGAGGGATTGGTGTCGGCCCAAATCCCGTTAAGCAGAAAAATCAGACAAGAATTTTAAAAAATAAATATAAAAATAGGGAGCATTTTAACAATTTGATCCTTAATTTTTTTTATATTATATTTTAATTTTTAAATTTTAAAAAATTAATTATTTATCATTAAATTTTATATTATATTACACTTTAATTTTTAAATTTAAAAAATTAATTATTTAATTTATAAATTATATATATTAATTTTAATATATAAAATAATTTAATCTTATATTAATGAATAAAATTATTATAAATATTGAAATATATGAATTAAATTATTTTTTTATATTAAAATTAAATAGATGAAAATTTAATTTTTAAAAATTTATAATTTAAAATATAATATAATAAAAATTAAAATATTAAATAATTAATTTTTAAAAAATTTAAAAGTTAAAATATTATATGAGTAAAATTTATACACCAAATTATAAATTCCCCTATTTTTTTGGGTGAGAAAACAAGGTAAAAAGGGGTGTGTAGGTTGGTGACCAATTCGGTTACAAACGCATGCCAAAGACTTTCTTGCTCTTATAAATATATATACACAGCAACAAGAAGAAGAAGAAGAAGAAGAAGAAGAAGCAGGCGGAGAAGGAGTTCAAAAGATTGTGAGTGCACGTAAGCTCCTTAAACCTTGGTGGTTGTACGCTGGCGGTTTTTGATAGCCCTCAACTCCTTTCCTTGATTCTCCATATATAAATTGTCAACCAAACAAACCAAGGAAAGAAGAAAGAAGAAAGAATCGTTGTTTACAACTCATACCTCTCTTGGAAATGGATACTCTTTGTTTAAAAACAGGAATCCATGGTACTGTTCCATCGATTTCCGTAAGTGGGTCCTTGGAGACCCGTTCCAATGCATCTCAGGTGAGTGCGGTGGCTCGGGAGATATCCACCACCGTGGCTGCCGCTCCACATCAGAAAGCCGCGTCCAGGTTCTCTTTTAGATACCCTTTGCGTTCTTTGTGGCCCGGTGGAGATCAAAGTAATAGGTATAAAGGGATAGCTGTTGATGATGCCGTCTTGATTGATAATGGAGAGACGAAAAGTGGTGCCGGGAAGATGCCGATACTAGAACAATGGGCTCGTCTGAACGAAAAAATGGGAACTGGGTGTTAAAGATTTTGCACCTGAGGTCCCTCAGGAAGGTGGAGGAGGAGGAGGAACAGGGGATCAGTGGTGGTGAAGGATCAATTGAACAAGGTAGTGATGTTGCTTTGAATGATGGCGTTAATAACAAGGAAGAGGAAGAGTGTGATGTGTGTAGAGTTGAGGATGATGACGAAAAACAAATTGAATTTGATAGGGATTCGTTTTCGAGGTTGCTACGGAAGGTGTCATTAGCTGAAGCCAAGCTATACTTGCAAATGTCGTATCTGGGAAACTTGGCCTATTCCATACCCAAAATCAAGGTACCAATGTGCTGGTTTGTTTCCTTTCTCTTTTTTTTTAACAATTATTTTGATCAATCCATTTGTTTGACGTTTCTTATATGTTATATCTGTTTAAAACCAATAAATCTGCTGAACTCAGTTTATCTTGGTGATTATGGAGGGATTAGGAAGGCATTTGATTGATGGGTTTATGGGTTCTTAGATCTAGCTTTGCATGCTAAAATTCTTGTTTCTTTTTTAGATCGTGATAAAATCAATCTTTGTTTGTTTGAGATAGATTGAATCATATGGCTGTTAATAAGAATGAGTTCAATAATTAATAGGCTGAATCATATAGGTCATAAATTTGAGATCTTCAAGTTTGCTGTTTTTCTTTTTTCGTCTGCTTTCATGGAATGGAATACCAGGAAATTTTTTTGGTTTGGTGCCATTTCTTTTAGCATGGATGTTTTAGCACCATGGTTCTTTTAGCGTCTTCCTCATTTGAAAAATTAGTTAGAGTTAATTGCGTTCTAGACAACACATGGTTGATGAAAGAAATTTTTCCCTTGTAAATCAGGCAGGAAATCTCTTAAAAAAATACCGTGGCTTCCAGTTTGTGACTTCATCAATAGAGAAAAGAGAATTGGCGATGAAAGCAGAGAAAGTTCAGGTGTCAGCTGAAGATCAAGAAGCAGAGAAAGGGCGTTCAGAGAAGGAGGCAGAGGGCACAGAACAAAAGAATAATGGCCATCGTATAAGTGCCTCCACTGCTTATCAGATAGCTGCCTCTGCTGCTTCTTATCTTCACTCTCATGCCAAAAGCATACTTCCATTCAAATCCTCAAAGGCTGAGACTGGTAAAGATTTGCCTAAAGGAGACTATGGAGACAATGAGAATCTCAATATGTTAAACACAGAGATGGCTTCTCTCATGGCAACCACTGACTCAGTGACAGCTGTGGTTGCTGCAAAAGAGGAAGTAAAGCAGGCTGTTGCGGATGATTTGAGTTCAACATGTTCTTCGCCATGTGAATGGTTTATATGCGATGATGATCAGGGTACAAGATTCTTTGTGATTCAGGTAAACTATCAATTAATTCTGTAAATAATTGATTTTCTTTTTCCTTAATACGGTAAATTATTGAATTCCTTGCTAAGTTTGTGAGGTGGCGGATTGGCTTGTAATATCCATAGAATAATTTTATATCTGTCATAAAGCATGTGCCAGTTGTGCGTGCCATAGGCAATAATGATTGCCATTAGACCACAGATGGTGAGACACAAAAAAAGTGATAACTTTTTTATTATTTATTACTGTTATCTTCTGTATATTCTGTCATTCTTAGTTATTGTTGTATTTCTGTTGTGCAGGGATCTGAATCACTGGCATCTTGGCAAGCAAATCTACTTTTTGAGCCTGTTCAGTTTGAGGTAAATTCATTTTATCGTTGCCAAATTCTAGTTTATATTTTCTAAAGATTTTTATATCTGTTGACTACTTTATAATGTGATGGATTATTACAAAATGTTCAATGATGATTTCGCATAGAATTATCTTGTGAATGATTGAGTGATGGCTATCTTCTGAAGACAATCAATTCAATTGAAGAAAGCTATTGTTTATCCTTTATGCCAGAATTACAGAAATGTTATTTATCTTCTTGTTCCAGGGACTGGATGTGCTTGTGCATAGAGGTATTTATGAGGCTGCAAAAGGTATATATGAACATATGTTGCCTGAAGTCCATGCTCATCTAAAGTCTTGTGGGAGACAGGCAACCCTTCGTTTCACAGGGCATTCTCTTGGTGGGAGCTTGGCTCTTCTTGTAAATCTCATGTTGTTGATAAGAGGGGATGTCCCAACATCATCCTTACTTCCAGTGATAACATTTGGTGCACCCTCAATCATGTGTGGTGGTGACTATCTACTTCGCAAGCTTGGGCTACCACGAAGTCATGTTCAGGCAATTACAATGCATAGAGATATTGTACCCCGTGCCTTCTCTTGCAATTACCCTAATCATGTTGCAGAGCTTCTGAAGGCTGTTAATGGGAACTTCAGAAATCATCCTTGTCTTAATAACCAGGTATGTTCCACTATTAAATGAAATATGAACTTAGTGGTTGTCCATGAAACATCAACTAAAGTGTGGGTGCCCTGTTACTACAGAAGCTACTATATGCTCCAATGGGGGAGCTTCTGATTCTACAGCCGGATGAGAAATTCTCACCTCACCATCATCTGCTTCCATCAGGCAGTGGTCTATATTTCCTAACCTGTCCATTGTCTGACGATTATGACGCAGAGAAGCTGCTCTGGGCTGCACAGACTTTGTTCTTAAACTCACCACACCCACTTGAGATTCTAAGTGATCGCTCAGCTTATGGTTTTGAAGGAACCATTAAAAGGGATCACGACATGAATTCTTACCTGAAATCTGTGCGCAGTGTAATTCGGCAAGAGTTAAACTGCATAAGAAAAGCGAGGAGAGAGCATCGTCGCAAATACTGGTGGTCCCTTCTGGCACCACGTGGCAGCAGTGGTGGTGTCGTCGTGAGAGGCCTGTGGTATCTGTCAACATGGGCCAAAACCAATTCAATTTCTCCTGCGTCATACGGAATGGGAGAGAATCCTTGAAACGGTTCAGCAGGCTTGTTGCATCACAACACATGCATTTGCTTGTGGTTCTTTTGTTTCCTGCAAGACTGCTATTTCTGGGAGAATATAGCGTTGTCAATTTGCATTGACCAGCCAATTAATTTGGGATAACTGCATTTTCTGTCATGGAATATCGTATGGGTTGCAGGCATATGGTCAGCAAGATCATTATCATTAGGTGATTCTTTAGATCATTATCATTGGGTGATTCTTTATTCATTGTTTTGAAAAAAGGGAAGAGAGATTCAAATTCTTATTCTTATATAGGATTTGTAATAATGTTGAAATGTCATGTAGATAGAAACTGCAAGCCAATGTTCTGGTCCATAATCCAGATCCAGGTGTAAAATTCTTACAGAAATATTTTTACGAGCATGTTGTGGCATCAAAACGTGTCTACAGATTTGAAAGCGAAAAATGGTGCACATGTTATGACACAAAATTAATATCATTTGGTAATGTGGATATCATTTGCTGAACTATCAAAATATCTCAACTATGCTGAGTATCAATTTTTTGTTTTTTATATTTACGAGCCAGAGTATCAATATCAGTCCATTAATAATTGAGCCATGCACAAAGCAAGCAAGCATCTACATAAGATACCCACTTCCTGAAGCTCTGTGTTAAGTGAAATTGTACGACGTACAACTCTCTCACAAAGGGAAAAGAGAAATTGTGCAACGTACTACTATCTATCTCAGAAGAGAAAATTAAGGTCCAAAGAAACAAGCAGAATCTGCATTTAGATTCATTACGCATTAAGCACATGGAAACTTACGTGTAAGACAAAAGCAAAATGGACAAGCCCCGAGGCTAAAAGTCGTGGTCAGCTAAAGGGTGCATAAAAGGCTCAATGGGTGTGTCCCCAGTCCATATTGGCTGGTGCTGCTCTTCGTACGTGCCTATCCATCCAACGAGGCATAATTTTTTCTTAATGGGCGTATCCAGAGCAGAGGTGATTGCGATGAACGCGCGTCGCTTCATGTCATCATCTTGGCTTTCTTTGGAACAAAAAAATGCTAAATGCTGCCTATATTGTTGAATATGGGATGTTGAATAGTGGTGGTCAAGTGGAAAGTGGCTTAGGGTGGACCAGAAGACTGCGACGTTTCAGTTTGTTTGAGTCGTTAGGAGGTATGGAATTGAAAAAGGGAAAGATTTTATAAGACATGAGATGATATTTATTAGGGCTCACTGGGGCAATTGTGGGGTTTAATAATCACTAGAAAGTAGTTACTAATGTCCGCATCATAAAAGGAAGCAAAATATAGTTTTCTACTTTTCATAATTTCATTTACAATTTACAATCATTGAAATTATGGTTAAATTTGAATATAATCATTGAATTTTCAATTTGTAATTATTATAATATTTAAAATAAGATTACCATTGCATTTTTTTTTATGAAAAATATAATATTTATTTTGTGATGATTTAATAAGGTAATCCTAAAGCTCATAGAATAATTTTAAAAATATTTTAATTATTATGTGAAAATTATTATTCAACCCAACAGGTTTCTGTTGGACTATTCACTTGATAAGCCATTGTTTAAGGGCCAATTGAAAATGGATAAGTAAATGAGAACAGTCCTAATTTGCATACCATACCAGCTATAGACTATAGGGCCAGATCGAAGAACCCAAAGCTTGAACAATCTCATGGACGAATTATCCAGTGCACAAGAAGCCCGTATGGCCGTGTCCATTGATTCCTTCGCAAAACTCCCAAAGTCACTTGCAGAATGGCGTGGTGGCAGCCCTAAGTTGGGGAGATTATTAAGTGCCTACATTTTATATTATAAAAAGAGTTTATTTTTTTATACGAAAAAAAATAATATTTTTATATATATTAAAAATATTTTATAATCTTCCCTCTAAGTTGAAGATTATAAATAAAGATGAAAAAGGCAAAACTTAATGTATTAAATAAAATCAATTTACAATCCAATGAAACACCAAGAATAAAAAGTAGGGTGAGGATTCGGTTAATCTACTCAAACCTAAATTTTGAGCTAATAGAATCAAATCAAAATTGACAAAAAAAAAAATAAATCTAATTAAAATAGAAAATATTTCATCAGTTATCAATTATAACAAAATTAACCAAAAATAAAAATTTATATTTATAATATTAAGTGATAAACAAAATATTAATAAAAAGTATTTTAATATTTTTTTATAAAAAATAATGAATATGATTTATTATTAATAAAATAATAATTACAAATTAATATTATTTGTAACACCCCTGATTTTATATATTATTATTGGGCTTCGTGTAGGTATCCTCAATTCGCGAAAATTTGTGATTGTCGGATGCGTAATTTCCGCATGCACTAGCTACCGGAAAAGTCTCCGAATTGGATCAAGGTTTTGGCTACCCCACCATTGTCAGGCATCCCGAGCGCGGTCCCGAAGTCGGAATCGGCAAAGGTAAACCCGAACCTTGTTTTTACGTAATTTTCTAGTGCTTAAATAGGATTAAAAATCCGTAAAATATTCGTGGTAGCTTAGAAAATTATGATTCTTTTTGCAATAGCTTAGTAATATTGCTAAGGACATGAGGCAAAGTTTTATAATTTTTAGAGCTTATTTGGGCAGTTTTTGCAAAAATGGTCAATTATAAGGACTAAATTGAAATATTACATACTGTGATGGATGATTGATTTGATGGGCCCAGGAGGGGCTGTGTGATATGATTGAGTTGTGGATATATAGATTGTAAATATAGAAGTGTGTTTTGAGCCATTTTGCAGGTTGGGTAGGTCCTAGGTATAGGGAGACTCACGGATTTGCGACTTAGGACGTATTGGTCTTTTTCTTTGTTTGTATTGAGTCAAATTTATTAAATGATTGTAATAAAATTGTCAGTGAGCCGACCTTCTTCCTCCACCCACCGCCTCGGTGACCATCGTCAAGTCCGTGAGTAAAATATTAATTTTAATTGTAATTTCGATATTATTATATGTTCAAGATGCCCATGCATCACTTATATGCATATATTTATGTAGTTAAACTCTAGGCACGATTTATGATGCATGATAAGCGTTAAAGTGCCATGATGTTGTTGTGGTAATTTGGCAAGTGTGCGTTGGCGTGCGTGTGATGTGGTGTGGACTATGGATAGGGCGGGTAGTCACGGCTTGAGTAATTGGGACCCGATCCTTCGAGGGGTAGTCACGGCTTGAGTAATTGGGACCTCGATTTGGTTATTAAGTGGAAGTCCGAGCTTGAGTAATTACCGGCACGGGTTGGATTTAAGAGAGTCAGATAGGGGATCGGCCCATATGTTATGATTGATGCTACAGGTGTGTGAGTGCTCCAAATTACCTTTTGATGTTATGATGTGAAAATGATGTTGATGTTGCATTTCACTCTACAGGTGCATTAGTTTTAGATAGTTATAGAGATTATGGTTAAAATTGATATTTTACTCTCTGAGTCGAACGCTCACTCTGTTCAAAAATTTTTACAGCCACGGAGGATACTTTTTGAGGTTAACTCGCTTTCTCCTCGCAGTCAATTATTACTGTTTGTATAAACTTGTTAAATCTTAGAATTTCCGCATGTGTTAGGAATGTTTATTTGATTTGGGTCAGAACTAAATTATTATTTTTGGACTGTAAACTTAATATTCTATGCATGTTGGATGGATTGGATGAGGAGCCGAGCTCCCATTTATTTTATCCGATGAGTATGTGGAGGGTGGTGAGCTCCCCAATTGAGTATTTATTGTGTTTACAGGTCGGGTGAGTCGAAAACTCCCCGTTGGAAAGTCCATTTTATGGCTGGACTCTGTCCGTTTGTTTTCTTGAAATTGGGCCCAAATGGGCCTTAGAATTGGGTAAATGAACAGCTAAGCTTACTACGGGCCTCGGGGGCTTTAGGCTGGCCCAGGTCCTAGTGCCGGTCCGGCCCATAGGTTGGGTCGTGACATTATTAATAAAAATTATAAAATAAATATTATTAATAAAGATATAATTAATATATAAATTAATAAAAATTTAATTATTCTAATTATTAAATCAACTGATGACTGAAAATTAAATCAAACTGAATCAAAGGTAATGCTTACTTAATTGGGAATTCTATTTTTCTCACAACGACATGTCGTGTGCAGAAACTTGGATGTATATTATGCTGTGGATGGAATTGAATAAGCAGATTGAAAATTGCCACGCAAAAAGTCCTAATATTGCACTAAAAGCACAAGAACGATGACGTGGGGCATGTTATGGGCATAGAGCAGAATGCGCCCTTGGAAATTTTTTAAAAATATATTGAGAATATTAAAAAAAATTGGTTTTATCATTATAAAAATTTTAAAAAATAAATATAAAAATTATTAATTAAATATGTCTATATTTTACTAGTAATTAGGATTATTAATGGATTATCAACGAAATTTTTTCATTTACAAATCTAGCATAAGTAATTTTTACTGATGAAAAAAATATTATCATTAAATTTATCGATAAATTATTTTATAGGTAAATTTAAATTTTTTTAGATAATTTCATGGGGATCATATAAAATTATTAACTATTTATCAATAATACTTTTTATTGGTAATTATTAAAAATAATAAAATTATTATATATAATTATCAATGACAAATTATTATTATGGATAATTACTAACGATAATTTTTTGTAGTTAATTTTTATTCTATATTTTTAATTTAATTTGACTTTTAAATTTAATAAAATTTCATTTAAAATTTTCATTTAATTTATTTTTACTTTTTAAAATTTTTTTATTTTTTTAATTAAATATGAATTATTAATTATTTTAATTTAAATATAAAATTATTTTCTAATTTTTTAAGATTTAAATGACTTAAAAAAAAAATAGTAGGTCAAAATAGGCCTTATATATTGTCTATGATACAATTGTCATATATTATCTATTTCTTTCTTAATATTGTCGTTAAGAAAAAGTTCATTAATAATTATTGATAAAAAATATTAGTGAGTAATTTTTCATATTTTTTTAATATTATTAATTAAATATGATTAGTTAATAATTATTAACGATAAATTTTTGTATGTAATTTATTTTAAAAATTTTATTTTTTAATTTTTTTAATATTACCAACTAAAAACAAATTCTATGGTAATTGCTGACAAAATATTTTCATAAGTAAAATTTTTTAAGCTTTTGTAAATTTTTTTTTATTAGTATTACCGACTAAGTACGATTCATTAGTAATTACGGATCAAAAAATTTTGTAGTTAAATTTTTTAAAATTTTTTTTTATTTTTTTCTTAATATTAACGATTAAATATGGTGTATTTATAATTATTGATGATAAATTTTCATAGATAATTCATTTTAAAAATTTTATTTTCTATTTCCTTGTTAATATTATCGATCCAAAAAATTTGTTGGTAACTACCGATAAAAAATATTCATAGGTAATTTGTTTTAATTTTTTTTATTTTCTTTTTAATATTACCGACCTAATAAGATTCATTGGTAATTACTTACCATAAATTTTTATAAGTAATTTATTTTAAAAATTTTATTTTCTATTTTCTTTTTAATGTTACAAATCGAAAATAAGTTTTTTAGTAATTATTAACGAAAAATTTTTGTAGGTAATTTATTTTATTTTATTTTTCTATTTACCTAATTTGTTTAGCTAAATTATAATATAGTTCGTTGATAATTACCGATAAAAAATTTTTGAAGGTAAAATTTTTTAAGTCTTTTAAATTTTTTTTTATAATATTACCTACTAAATACGGTTCGTTAATAATTACTGACAAAAAATTTTCATAAGTAATTTATTTTAAAATTTTATTTTTTATTTTATTCGTAATATTACCTATAAAAAATGAGTTCGTTAGAAATTACTGATAAAATAATTTCAAAAGTAAAATTTTTTAAGTTTTTGAATTTTTCTTAACTTTTTTTTAATATTACCGACTAAATACAAGTTGGTCGATAATTACCAATAAATCTTTCGTCAGTTTTTTCTTTTATTTGATCGCTAATTTTGTTGTTAATATTAAGCGTCATTTTTATCTACGAAATTGTGTTGTCAGTAAATAGTTCATCAGTAATCGATCGGTAATTTTGACAGTGCAAATATATTTAAATTTTATTTATTTTTTTATCGATAAATCGTCAGTAAATTACCAACAAAATTAGATAGTCGATAATTTTTATAGTTATTTTTAAAATTTCTTCTGGTGTATGTTTTTATTAAATGAGAGAATATAAACACTGGGTGTACTCACTAATCCTTTATGCCCTTAGTGTGTTTTAGGATTAGTTATTTGTAAGAAAGGCCAAAATTCATAATAGAGTGTTTCATTCTATTTTATGTGTAGCTAAATTCTTATTTAGTGAGGATTTATATTTTTACAGTTAATTTATGAATCTAAATTGTAGAAATACCCTCTAATTCTATGTATTAAAGTTCAATTTTTTCAATTAATATAGTTTTTCAAGAGTAGTATTTTCTCTTAAACACTTTTGTGTGGTGTATTTTGAACATCATACTGCGTCAACCGAGCAAGGCATTCAAATAATTTACAAAATGCAGTATCAGTGAACGCAAAATAAAGCAAAAGGGCAGTTATATGATAACGACTACAATTGCTTATGCCACAATACATGAAATGTAACTTTTATTTCGAAGAATGTGAGAACGATGAACTTCTTGCTCTAAGCACATTGCTCAGGACTACATAGCTTGGCAACGGCCCCCCTAGTCAATTTTTTTAAAAAAAGAAAGCTTCTTAAATTTGCTTTTATGCGCATTCATTCTCTCGCCCCCAATTGAATTAGTACTATACGCTTAGTATTTATTTTTTTTTGTCAGAGGTACATTTTAAAGGGCTCAAACTCAGGACATTGTCCAGAGTGAGCGATGTTTTGACCATTAAGCTAAACCTGGGCCGACGTATTATACTCTTTGTTCAAGTCAAATTTTTTTCTTTGTGATACTTAAATTTAATTTTGTCATAATCTTAACTTAACACATTTCATAATTCAAACTCTTAATTAAATAAATATTTTAGTCCATCAAAATAACAAATCATAATTACTTATATATATACTCTATAAGCTCAACAAGATTCAAGAGACACGTTAGGGCGTAATAAAAGTGAGTTAAGCGCCAAAATTGATTAAAGTTATCATATATCAAGTCGAGAGTAGTGGAGTTATAATGAATTCTTGAGATATCAGAAAAATGGTAAATGAATAGCCAAGAGATTAGAGCTATCTAGAAAGAGATTATGACAAATAGGACATTATAGTAGAATCAGAGAGCAATAGAATGTCATATATAATATACAAAGAGTTTGAAGAATAATGTTATACCAATCTCTGTATAGTTAGAGGAGTAATGATTGTACTTGTTCTAATAATCTTCTTTTTCTTATCTCTTGTTTATTCGAAAATTCGAGGATGAATTTTTCTTAAGGGGGGGAAGAATGTAACAACCTAAAAATTTAAAAATAATAATAACAATAAATTAATTAATTAATTAAAAATTAAATTAAACTTTAACATAATAAAATAATTTAGGGCCTAGTTGAAAACCTCTAAGAAGTTGAGGGACTAATAATATAATTAAAAGATTAAAAAAAAAAAAAATTAAAAACGCATCAGCCCTCTTCCCTCTCTCCCGCGTCACCCTCCCCCTCACCTTCGTCCTCTCGTCTTTCAGCCGACCAGCCAGCCAGCACCAGCGCTGGTGGCTCTCCCCCACCTCTGGACGGCGCCAGGCGGCGGTAGCCACGGCAGCAAGCGGCAGGGAGGAAGAGAAAGAGAGAGAAGAAAGGAAAGGAAAAAGAAGAGAGAGAGAGAGAGAGAGAAGTCGGGCCGATTTCGGCCACTAATGCCGGCGATCCAAGGTGCCACTAACTCCCCACGAACCCAGCTCTATTTCTCGACCAGCCATGCCCAAAATAGTGGAGTTTCCGGCAAGTTTCGAAGAGAGAGAAAGAGGAGAGAGAAAGTGACGACAGTGGCTTTCCGGCCATTTTTCCGGCGATCCGACCGTCGGATCGGAAATCCGAGGCCACCGATGGACTCAGGACGACGAGATCTTCAAGATAGGACTGGTCCTGCTCCGATCGGACACCGTTTGAAAAAGGCGATAATCGGATGGTCTAAATCGCTTGGTGAGATTTTTGAAATTTTTCGATTTCCAAAATTTAAAAATAATTTTATAATAATTATTAACATAATTTGGATTTAATTTAGGTGCAATCGGATCGAGGATAGCTCATCGGCGTCGGGACTGCATTTTCAACTAGATCCGGCTGCCCGACGGCCCGTCTCAGAACGTGGTCAATATTACAGTCAATCCTAGCATTTTCAGACGTTCTGGACGCATTCCAAGTGTCAGAATTGACATAGGTAAATCCGAACTCCAAGTTGCTCATTTTCGGCTAATACCGATTTAGAATAAAATTCATAAAATATTCGTGGATCATCAGAAAATTATAATTCCTTTTGCAATAGCCTTATAATATTATTAAGGACCGCGGGCCAAAATTTTCAAATTTTTAGAGCTCGTTTAAGTAGTTTTTGCAAAAGGACTAGTTATGGGGGCTAAATTGTAATTTTTTTCAAATTGTGGATTATTGACTGTTTGGGTGGGTCCAAGAGGGGCCTTGTGACGTGATTGAGTTGTGATTGTGTGATTGGCAAATATAAAAGTGTATTTTGAAATATTTTTCAGGTTGGGTAGGTCTTAGGTATAGGGGAAACTCTGCCGGATTTTTGGCATTAATTAGGTTGTTTGTTGCCTCTTTAGAGTTTTATTTTGACTTAGTACTAATAAATTTATAATTTAATTATTAGGTGATCGAGATCAGCTATTTTTCTGCATCTAACAACCACAATAATCCTCAATGTACTGTGAGTAAAATATTAATTTTAATTGTAATTTCGATATTATTATATGTTCAAGCATGCCCATACATCACTTATAAATATGTATTTATATAGTTAAACACTAGGCACGTTTTTATGTTGCATTCATAATTGTTAAAATGCCACGGATGTTATTGTGGTAATTTGGAGCAGTGTGCGTATGGTATGGTGTTGGCTATGGACATGACGGGTAGACACGGCTTGAGATCTTCGCTGGGACCCGGTCATTCGGGGTAGACACGGCTTGAGATCTTCGCTGAGACCCGGTCCTTCGGGGTAGATACGGTTTGAGTTCTTCGCTGGGACCCCGATTTGGTTTATTAAGCGAAAGTCCGGCTTGAGTTCTTTACTGGCACAGGTTGGATTAAAGAGAGCTATATAGGGGATCAGCTCCCATATATTTATGATTTGACATTACTGGGTGTGTGAGTGCTCCAAATTACCTTTTTGCTGTTATGATGTGAAAATATTGCTGATGTTGCATTTCACTCTACAGGGTGCATTAGCTTTAGATAGTTATAGAGATCATGGTTAAAATTGATATTTTACTCTCTGAGTCGAACTCTCACTTCTGTTCACCTATTTTTCCAGGCTACAGGAGGAGTTCTTTTACAGAGTAACCTGCTTTCTTCTTTGCAAGTTTAACGTCGGTTATTTAATTATTTTATTATTTTTCAAAATTTGAAATCTAGAACTCCGCATGTGTTAGTAATAGTGTGAACTTTATTAGAAATCGTGTTAATTTAAATTTTTGAGATTAATAAATGAAGATTTGTGTGGTATTTAAACAATTTGTAAGTAGTGGTAACAGGGTTGAGCGAGGCTCCCCTTACTTCAGTTTTTTATGGTTATCGGGTTGGGTTGATCCGAATAAAAATATTTTATTTTATTTTATTTTATTTACATGTTGGGCCTAAGTTTTTGGGTCTTAGTTATGGATTTGAGAACAGTAAGGCTTACTACGGGCCTCGGGGGCTTTATGTCGGCTCAGGTCCTAGTACCAGTCCGGCCCATAGGTTGGGTCGTGATAGATGTCTTAGCCATTAGGCTAAGCCTGGGCCGACTTATTACACTCTTAATTCAAGTCAAATTTTTTTGTTTGTGATACTTAAATTTAATTTTGTCATAATCTTAACTTAACACATTTCATAATTCAAACTTTTAATTATATAAATATTTTAATCCATCAAAATAACAAATCATAATTACTTATATATATACTCTATAAGTTCAACAAGATTCAAGACTCAAAACTCAACTTTCTTTTTCATCCATTATCTATTACTATTCCCTATTTTATTTTTCACTCTTTCATAATTGAAATTGATAATTTCATTTACAGGCTTTTTATTAACTTGAATGTTTAGCATATATGGACAGCAAAACTTGGTGAAAATTTTTATTAAGTTATAATGACTTATGTTTTATTTTGATAATTATATTTATGTGTAGATTGTGAACTTATAAAATCATTATTTTATAATTTGAATAGTTAACTAATAAAATTTAAAATTAGTAAAATTAAAAAGTTAACATTATGAGTAAAAATAAAATTATTAATGCGTATTTTAAGAAAAGAAATTCTTAAAATTTATAAGCTATTTTTTAAATTTCAATCAAAAGTGATCGCTATTTTTTTTTTATAAGAGAAAATAAAATGCCAATTTCTGGTTCCACCACTATAGCTTGGCCAGGAACAGTCAGAAAGCACTTTAATTCATAGCCAGTAACAACCTTCATCCGAAGTGCAAATTACAGAGTCATCTTTCCTGCTAAGTACCAAGAGTGCATGGCTAGGCTTCCAAAAGACATAATATTAGCAAGGGATGAAAAACCTGGATCATGCCAAATTTCTTGTTCATTGCAGCAAGCTTTGGATTAACCTTTGCAACTTCCTGGTTCTGTGAACCCAACTTCATTTCCAATGTTCTGTTCTCGCTCCACCTTTTGCCTTTGCCTCATCATCTAAATAGCCAAGTCAAAGCAAAATGCACAAATTTAAGAAAAAACATAAAACACTAATGCATGGAATACAATAAAAACCTCAGAGAGACAACAAGCAACTCGCTGTATTTTTCAGATTATTATTTCAAATTGGAACATTAAAAAAAAAAAAAAGGAGTACTATCATTAGCTGAACTTAATGCGACGTAGTGAATGCTGATTTCCATGGATGCAAATAACCAAATGATGCCACAGATATCGCACAGCACAACCCCACCAACCAAAATTATGCAGGGAACATCTTACTTTGCAAATTGCCAAACTGATGCCTTGGTAGATTCCTGATCCCCATACAAATTTATTGTTTCTCTATTACCATTCTCAAAAAATTGAACATATATAAATTTTACTCATCATTGATTGATCAGAAAATGTGAGAAAGAAAAAAAAGGGAACAACAAGCTCATTTTGCATTTGAAGTTGGTCAGCCCGTATGCGATTGTAATATTTCATTTGACAAAACCAAACAAAAATCATCGGTTTCCATTTTTTTTTTTTTTTACTGACTCTTCAAATCAAGTAACCAAATATAAGCTAAAGAAATCGCACTGAACTAGGTACTGGGTGTTAAATTGGAATTGAAAAGGATAAGAAAGAGACATACTTGAACATGATGATGCCACCGATGAAGGTTACTCAAAGAGCGGCACCAAAAGCCGTTGAAAAGCTGAGGAGGTGAGCCAGTTTCAGGTAAGTCAGTAGCTGATTGATGGAATTTGATCCAAAGGTTTCCTGAGAGAATATCTAGAAATTGACTTAGCCAACCCTTCTCTCCCCCCCCCCCTGTCCGGGAAGATGACAATGATTCAAGCTTGAAGGAGTAGGTTTGGGTTTTAAGAACCTTTGCTTACCGTATAATAATAATTTTTAATTGAAAATGCGGCCAATAAGCAGATTATTTGCCTGGCAAATAAAAGGTCGCCAAGAGGACAATAGGCACTGCCTCAAGAAATTGTATTAGTTAAATAATAATTTATTTTCATATTAAATATTTCATGTTTTACTATATATTTGAATAAATATTTAATTATGTGGAGTATATTTTTAATTTAAAGTTAAAAATTAAAAATAAAATAAAATAATTTACAACTTTAAAATAAAATAAAATGATTAATTGATAGAAATGCAAATAAGGATATTGAGGGAAAACAACATTTTATAACTTTTCATTCAATTTAGATCAAAAAATAAAATGGCTCTTTTTCATAAAAATCCTTAATTTTTTTTTCTTTTCTTTTTGTACTTTTAAATAATTGAATTCACATCGTATTTTGCTAAAACATATAATGAATTAAATCTTATAATAAATAATTAAATAGTTTGAGATTTAAGAAATAGAAAAAAAAAATCATCGAATTTAACCTTAAAACTTTAAGGTTTTTCTTTCCTTGTTCCAGTATGTGAGGAAGCCCATTCTCTTTTAGACTCATAGAAGCCCAATCATAATGAAAACTCGCGGGACTGGATCTGATTAGGCTCCACTCCAGTCCAAGTCTAACCAAGACCACCTTGCGAAGCAAGTGAGGAGCCCAAAAATTAAATACGAAAATGAGAAAAATAATTCCCTCGCATTCGCACTATAAAGGCAGGTTCAGGACTACATAGCTTGGCCAGGAGCAAGCGGAAAGCACTTTAATTCACAGGCAGAGACAAGCTTAACCTGGAGTACAAATTACATATTCATTTTTCCAGCTAAGTACCACGAGTGCATGGCTAGGCTTCCAAAAGACATAATATTAGCAAGGGATGAGAAACCGTGTATCATGCCAAATTTCTGCTTTATGGCAGCAAGCTTTGGATCAACCTTTGCAACTTCCTGGTTCGTTGACCGTCCAACTTCATTTCCAATGTTCAGTTCTCGCTCCATCCTATATTATTTCGCGGCAGATAAAAGGTATTGGCGAGGACAATAGGCACCACGTCCCTGAAGGCAGGAATGACCGAGGATGGAAGAAAAACCTTATCTTTAATGCGTAAATTAAGTTAATCCCAAGTCTCTTAACTTTTTTTTTTTTTAAATTTATTTTATTTGTATTTTATTCTTTCCTGTAAATGATAAGTTAATCCCAAGTATCTTAAATTTGCTTTTAATTGCAGTAAAAAATAAAAATAAAACTTGTTTTTAATTTATATCTTATTCTTTTCTTTATTATGCAAATGATAAGTTAATCCTAAGTATCTTGACTTTGTTTTTAATTTATTTTATTCTTTCTTTTAAAAAAAAATTTATTAATTTATTTAAAGATAACTGTTAATAAAGTAAATTTTATTTTATAAAAAATAATTTAATTTTAAATTTAATAGAATGACTTTTACTTAATTAATTATTTAAATTTTATTTTATTAATAAAATAGATATTATTTAGTTTTCAATATATAATTTAAAATAATTATAATTAAATATTTATATAATATACATAATTATATAATAATGTACCTTTATTTCAAATGAGATAGAGTAAAGAAAATTTTTACAAAGTAAAGTTGTTCAAAGTAATATTTTTTTATAATTTTCAAATCTTCATAATTTTTTTATGTTTGGAAGAACGGAAAGTTTTTTTTTTTAATTTTTAAATATTTAAATCTTGTTAACCCACCAATTTAGTGAATTTTCAAAATTTATACTTTAAACAATTTTTTGCCCTCTCAAATACAAGTTTAAAATTTCAAGGGTGTTTGATAGAAAATTAACAAAGGGTAATTTTAATCTCTCTTCAATGTTATTTGGATATTGAAATACAAATAATTATTGAAATAAATTATTTTCATATTTCACAAATATTAATTTAATATTTATAAATTATTTTATTTGTTTTGAATTAATTTATTTCAACAATTATTAATTGATATCTTTTTTATTAATTCATATTAATAAGATTTATCCTAATTTAATATTTTGTTAAATTGATAAATTCTAAATAATACCAATTTTCAAATATTTATAAAATAGTTAATATAATTCATTCACTATACTAATTTCATTAATTTGCTAAATAAATATTAATGTCCTTTTACATATAAATAATATTTGTATTTTTAAATTTTTTATATTATATAGTTATTAATTTTTTGAGCAATTTTCAAAATTTGTAATTACAAAAATATAAGGGTTTATTTGTAAATAGTGATAATATTAGGATTATTTTGTAAAATATATAGATATTTTGTATTTTAAAATTTTTTTTAAGGACTTTAAAGTAATTAATTCATATTTTTAATGATAAAAAAATAATTGGACGCTTCTTATAATAGCGTCTAGAAGCCAGACACATTATTTTTCAGCAATTATTAATTTTTTTAATTTTTTATTTACCGGACACTATTGATATTAGCGATAAGCTCTCTCTCTCTCTCTCTCTCTCTCTCTCATCAGCCAAAATATCTCTTTTTGATAAATATTTTTGGAAAAAAGCCCAAGACTTAATCCTCTTTTTCTCATTTTAGTTTATATAGCACACTGTTGTCCGAGTTTCACACATTTGGCTGTGGCCAGACATCTAGAATTTGTTATACTTGGTCTCAGTTGAATGTGAGAAATTTATAAAACAGACTATTTGTTTAGCTTGCCTTCCATGCGAATTTTTCTGGAATTTATCATTCATCACAAACTTCTCTCTCAAACCATTATTTTCAGGTCTCTTTTCCAGACCCATTTTTAAGGCAATAGTGTTGATGTGAGATTGGCACGGTTATCTGCTGTATTTCTTATGATTATTTGATGAAGAGAGCTTAAAAAATGTAGTGCTTAAGCCGCCCGAAATGAATTTTACATGGTTAATTATTTAATTGATAGAAAGTAGAAACAACATATAGCGTGAAGTAGACTCAATTGACCACAACCCAAAAGCTTGGAAAATCAAAGCACCTTCAGCTTGACGAGGGAATTGGGTTTTGTCTTTCTATGCATTGGATAAAATGGGGCATAGAGGGTACCCACTTTTTCGAATTTTTGAGCACAAAGGAAAGGCAGCTTAGCTCCTTAGCTTTGCGCGCACTGCACTCTTGAAGGTGATTCCACAGGTCAATCGCTACTTTGCTTGTGTGGGCTAGTGATGGTTATAAAGCAGCTCTACTGAGGCATTGAATTACGCATTAATTTATGTGGCACTAAGTAAAAATTTTTTGCTTTAATTGCTGATTTTTAATTAATTTGCCTTTTATAAGCCAAAAAGAAATTGTACTGGCAGACAACACTGAAGTAACATTAATCGAGGTGGACATTATTCTACCACTTGATAATAATAATAATGCCGACCCCCCCACCAATCAATTTTTTCAGAAATTTTAAAAAACAATCAAAATCAACCATTTAATCAAATACCATTTTTAATATTCTCCTATTTACTTCCATTACGTAATAATAATAATAATAATTGTTCTCTTAACGACTATGCTTGACTTTTATTCTGTGAAGGCAATGGAAGATGAGATTGTAGTTGGATAGGGACATAATGGCAAATCATTAGAAATGGGAAGAGGCATGCTTTTGTTCTTTAGCATTTGAGTGCGAATAAATAGTGACAGCCTAATCTTAATCAGTGCATAATTTTTCAGAATTAATATAATTACACAAATAATCCTGTAATTAACCCATCAGATGAGAAAATGAGAGAAAGAGAGAGCACTATGAATATCACATGTTGCCTCTGACATCATCGTATGTGGCCACGACTTCCCCTCTTTCCAATGTTCCCAACATTCAAACATCACATGTTATTTTCCTTAAACCCCTCTTTTCCTTCTTAATCCCATTTTCAAACCCCACTTATCCTTTTTACCCTTACAACATTCCCTCCCTTTCCATTTATATTTTTTAAATTTATCCCTAATTTAAATTAAAATCTATTTTTCCATTAATTTCTCAATAAAATCAAATATTAATTGAAATATAAGTTAGCTATTGTTCTAAAATTAATTTCTTAATTAAAATTTTTTAAATTGGTGATATTTTTAATATTAAAATTCGTGCAGAGCTTTTCTTTCGCCACAAGATAATAAAATAAACTTTTGCTAAAATATTAGTAAATGATTAATAAAATAAGCTGTTTCGCAGAGTTTTAAAATGGGGGAGATTTCAAAGATAGTGCAAAGAATGAGTTATTGTTTTTTTCTCTTTCTTCAACCCCTTCTACGCGCAATGACCGATTAGAGCACAGTTGTAATACCAGGTCTCTAGCCTGTGGCTATGGGCTATTTATGGTCTGTAAGTCACCATCAACTCTTTCTATTTTATAGCAGACGTGATTGCGTATGGATTTAAAATCATTAAAATTTTCTTCAAATCATGCCAACCCTTATGTATAGTATACCAGTTGCAGTGAAAAAATAAAATAAAATAAATTTTGCCCAAGGGTGGGTGGAGAAAGCAAACAAAGTTGTTGAGTAGCTTGGAAGCATGAAGGACAAAAGACAGCCGATTCATCTGGGTTAAAAAAAGAGCCTTAAATCACTTGTAAGGAAAGAAAAAGAGAGAATTTTAACAAGCAAAGATATCCACAATTTTAGTAAATTGTATTTGTTTGATGCAAATCCTGTGGAGAAAAATTATTTCTCACTCAATTGATTTGCATCAAAATATGCAATTAATTAAACAAAACACCAAATTTATTTGGCAACAAGTTGTTCTTCTGAAAGAAAAAATTGAAACCCATTTTCCTGCTTTGCATGAAAGAGGTGGCAATGTGAATAGTAGCATAATGAGTTGTAAACTTTTTCATGGAGCAAAAATCACAGGCTTTTCGTTTGGACAGAAACCATATAGCCCCATACCAGGAACACACATAATTAGGTTGATGAATTGCCCCAACAACCCTCTTAAAAGTCCAAACGCTCTTTGTGGATATGAATCAGAATCATCATTATCGCTCTCCCTCAACCAGTCATTATTTTGGACACTTACAACTGTGTCATGTGTAAAGTGCAGGAATGGAACAGTAATCTACAGATGCCAATACCCGAAAGCCCAAAACTCCAATGATGCTAAAGTGTACCGTGAGTTGACACCTCCTTTCTAACTCTATCTGTATTCTTGTATTGAGTGCTTGATTAGACCATTTCCCTTGTTGCATTACCCAGACCTGAAAAAAAAATAAAGGAAAAAAAAAACTGACAAACTCTTTTTCTCTCCTTCCCTCTGGCAGGATTTCCCGTTTGCTCCATTAAAGGAGATATGACAGCGACGAGAGGCACACAAAGCCACAAGGGGGGAGAGGGTGGGCGCTCCGAAGCCAATGGCATTGCAATGCTTAGAGATCTTGCAACCTAAACTACTGGACAAAAAAAAACCTAAGGTTGGCATTAGCAGGGAAAAAAAAAAAAAATCTAGTGGAATGTCAGATATGTCAGTTCATGGATAAACTAAGCAGGAAAAAAAGTAGATGCGACACTAGAGAGAAGACAAAACCAGCTTCTGTATCACCTTGCCAGTGCACAACTGCTGTAATAGAGAGTACCCGAAGTACCAATCTTTTGCAAACACCAACCATTAATATCACATATAACATTTATATGAACTGAATGGGAAAGTAAAAAATAAAGATAACGGAGCATAAAACTCCAAGTTTTAGCCAAGTAAATTGGAAAAAAATAGAAACTGGGTCTCGGTACTGAAAATTTGAAAATTCTGTACAGGTAGTAGATGATGGAATTAAAAGAACAAAATGACAAGGGCGACAAAATTTTCCGGCAGTCTAAATTATATACTTTAATACTTTTGTACAAAATGAACCAGTGATTCTACCGCCGGTGACATCTCCAAGACTTGATGTTTACTTAGCAGCTCAACGCCTCGTACTTCAGTGGAAGTGCACGGTTAAATCCAACTTGAGATAGTAAATTCCCAACTGCAGCGAGGTCCCTGCAAAATACCCCTTGAAAAACAGATGTATTGGAGGTCCCTGAAGATGTTGCCACTTTATTTTCAGTGGACTTAATTCTATTAGGACACGATTTCTCCACTTTAGATAGATTTGATTCAGGTTTCCTGCTCTGGGCTGTTTGCTGCACTTGAACTGCTGCAGCCGCTTGTAAAGCAGCTGCCGCTTTCTTCCTTTGCTTCTCTGCGGCCTCCTCATCCATAATTGTAGCCATGACACTTGAGTAACCCTTTTGAAGCAATCTATAAAGCAATAATGCAGACATTTTCGCTCGATCTTTAACTGAGTCAAGATCCCTATCATCTGCAAACTCACATCTCTCGATAAAATTTGTAGCCTTATCGGGCTTGTGCCTTAAACAGAGCAACAAATGAGATCTCTCTAACTCAGATCTTGAACACCCACGTCTCAGACCGATCAAAGCATAGTAATCAACGTTTCCAGTCTCCCCGGAAGCAACCCTCCTCTTCAATTCCTGAATCTTGGTGGTCAATGCACAGAGTTTCCCTGGAATCTCCCTGTATCTCACGTTATGCCGCTTCCATGCAGGACCCGGGAGCTTCCTATCCCGCAAGATTGAATTGTATAAGAGTTTCAAGTGCTCAAGATCGTGTAAACAATCAGGCAAGCAGCGGATAGTTTCGAAGAGCGAGGCTCTAGCCTCAAGTGCCTGAATGCACATAGGGGCAAGAGCTAAGGTCTTGTTGCAATCACCAATAGACTCTGCAATTCTACCCGAAGACTTATATGCAAAGGCTCTGTGCATGTAACATTCCGCCAGGAATCCTTGTGGGGCCCCGCGGCGGCCTTCTACAATCTTGGTAAAGTGGCGGATGGCTTCAGAATATAATCCTGCGTCGAGGGCGGCAATCGCTGCCGCACGGCGCCGTAGGAGAAGTTTGATGTGTGATAAGAGTTGGGAGATGCTCTCAGATTCGGTCAAAGCTCGCGGCGGAGTTGGGGGGGCTGATGAGGAGCTAACGTCGCCTGAGATTGGGAAGTTGGAAATGGAAAAGCTATCGTCGGACCAAGAAATGCTTTCACGGCGGAATGCGGCGGTTGAGAGGCGTTTTCCGGTTTGAAGGAGGACCATGGCGTCCTCCATCAGGCCCAGATGGCAACAAGCTTGCCCCAAAACCAAATACCTGTGAAAATTGAACAGTAAATCCATTAGTTCTAGTGATTTTTTTTTCTTTTTTGAATAATAATCTTGGCAACAATCCAAGATCTGACTTTTATATAATTGAAATATATTATGGGATTGATCTTATTAAATTAACGTAGGAGAATAACACAACACCTACCAAAAATCTATTGTCCATCATCTAAATTAGACCATTTTTCTTAATTAAAAAGTCGATGAAATTTGATTAGGATGAAATATGATTAGAAAGTAGTAAAATAAAATAATGACATAGGCAAACACACAGCTTAGCCATAATGGGTTTTCAACTTTTGAAACCCCCCCAAGATCAAAATTATGCAAAGACCAGTGCAATTCCATGTGCTATTTCCCTTTATGAGAAACAGTAGCACTTGCAGAATTCCCAAAAACACCTTTGTAGCATTTTTTTTTTCAAGATCAAAAGTTGGAAATCCAATCATGGGCACCACCTCATGTCCCCATACAAATGTTAAAAAGAAACTGTTTCTGCATTTACTCAAACCAATTACCAATAGAGAGATGTTCACTGATCTAACAATAGAAACAACCCATTCAACTAGTGCAGGAAAAATACAACATTAAACGTCTACCGCAATGCAAGAAAACCGATAAAATACCTCCATTGCCCTTCCTTGTGGCAAGTTTTACAAAGCCCCGCCATCACCTTCTTCTTCAAGTCCGAGACAGAAAAACACTTGAAACTCGGATCCCTTTCTGCTTTTTCCGAGGACGAGTCATTAGAAGGCAACAGCTTGACTCGCTCCCTCGATAGCTGCTGCGACGAGTTTTCAGAAGATACCGAACCCGACTCGTCATTTCCTATTTTAAGGCTGGGAATGTAATCTTGAAGCATATCAGCCACGTCCTTGAATCGCCTGAGGTAGAGCAAAGATCTAGCCTTCAGTTCAAGAGCGACTTCAAAGCGAGGAGAGAGAGCCAGAGCCGCGTCTAGAAGGTTCAAAGCAGAAGTAATATCACTCGGTTCTTGGGTTGCAATGAGGTTTCTAGCTTCCTTAATATGCTTATCTACAATCTATAGAAATCAATGCAGAAAGTATTATTAACGTCTATGTACGTACATGCAAAGGGAAACTAAAATAAGCAATGCCCAATAGAGAGATCAAGCCAAGAATGCCAAAACCATTAAAGCAGATTGAATCAGAGATGAAAGGAGTAAAGGATCAATACCCTTCGGTTGCTAAGCCACCAGTGTTTCTTTTCATTCCCACTAGGGCATGGAGAAGTAGCCATGGTTGCTATTTTTCTAGCGGCAGAAGAAGAATCAACCATTAACTCCTCTCTCTCTCTCTGTCTATCTCAAAGACACGCATTTCTGGCCTCTGTAACAAAAGAAGAAGGGGAAGAAAAAATATATAGGGAAAAAAATGAGATGGAGAGGGAAAATGGAGAGGGAAGTGGGGGTTGGAGTTGAATGTTGATTTAAAATCTGTATAGATTTCTAGCGTAAATAGGGAAGGCTGTGGAGAGAGAAAACAAAGCCCAGAAATATAAATAAATAAAATTGCCAGCTTTGACCTCAGAGCAAGCTTTGATCCTTCAACTTCATAGCTGGCACCACACAACACCTTAGATTCTCTCTCTCTCTGTCTCTCTCTCTCTCTCTCTCTCACTATGTGGCCTATAGAAGTAGAAGACTGCGACCCTAACCCCTATAGAAATTAAAAAAAAAAAAAAAAGAAGCTCCAAAATTTTGTCACCGGGTGTATCCAGTGAATTTCATGATTGTGACCGGATATTAGCAATGACCCATCACGGGTCCTCGGGTTCAACTACCGGAGAAAAGATAAGACGCCAGCAAATTGCCCCAAAAGTAAGTAAAGACTGACCAGGAGGGTGTAAGAAAACTCTACAGTTATTAATTTCCGGTGACATTGAAATTACCTATTTGCCCTTCTAGTCCAAAGGGATCAGTCAATTTATTGTGGGTGAACAGGCCCTGCATGCGATCGGCGATCGATCCCCCCTTTTACAGGGTCAGAAACCTGCTTTATGTTTTACTTATTACACTCTTGCTTACATTCTCTCCTTATTCTTCGCCTTTACTTTGCTTTAATTTCTCCCATATTAAAGCAATTGCTTTAATGATTGATTTCTTCCCTCCCACATAAACTCCGAATAATCAATCGAGTAATCATATTAATTTTTTGATTTGGAAATTAAATTAAATTATTACAAATTGTATCAATTATCCAATCAAAATCTTTATTATGCCAAAAAAATAACTATTTCGTTTTGAAGTATGATTACACGTTAAACACTGTCCAAAAGCCAAAAAAGGGTGATTAAAAAGATTGGGGATATGATGGTAAACAGGGAAAAAGAGGAAGGAGGAATTAGTAATTTTAATTTGGGTTGAGGAGCATATTTACAAGATGGAAAAGAAACTCCTCTCACAAGGCACAGGAATCATGCTTTTCCTTTAGGGGGGATTGCTTTGCTTTTTATTTCACCCACATTGATTAATGAAGGCACATGAATATGGATAGCAGCCAGACGGGCTTGTCTTAAAGCCTCCATCTAACTTCCCTTTCCCTTGACCCCCCCCCCCCCCAATATTTCCCCACCGCCCCTTCTTTCTCCTCTCTCTCTCTCTCCGCAGGAGACTTCCTGCAATATTGTGCGCGCCTACAATCTCTAATTCCCTTGCCACGTCATCAATCTTGCTTCGCTGGTCTCCACGTGGCTTCACTTGATTGTAGACCCCACGTTACAAATGGACAACTGCTATGTCCAGATCAGCCTTTAGTTTTGGACAATGCTCTTGTCCTGCATTCTATTTGGGAACCTTACATTATTTTATGCACCATTATATTATCAATGATTTCTAGTGTTTCCAATAATGATCAAATTTGTATATATATGGCCAACACAAAAACAATCATCTATATATATAATTTCTACAATAGTGAGTCCCTCATTATTTGCCTCTAATTATCTTTTTCTAATTATGTCGTATAATTTTAATTTTTTACAATTTCAATAATCTTTTTATCAGTTGAAATTATCTCAATATTTTTTTCCCAGGTCCATTAATTGTAAGAATTGAACTTGTTTTTGTTAATGATTTACCTTAATCATCTTCTCCATGTTCACTAATCCACAGAGTTGTTGCATCAAAAGGTGCTTTGATAGCACTGCAATAATAATAGCCACACATTCATTTATGCCAAGAACGAATGATGATTAATCTTTATTTGTTGAAATGTTGGGTGAAAAACAACAGTAGTAAGAGGAAAAGATTCACCCATCGTTAACAAAAGCCATGGAAGAATAATATCCTCATCCTCCACGTATTAAAGCTCTAACAAACTCATAATTAGTAGATTAGTAGAGGAGAAACTAGAATAATAGCAGCATTACTATTATTATTATTTAACAAATTATTTTGCAGGCTCTTCTCTTGTATTGTGCATATCACTGAGGTCCTACAAGTTACTTGGGTTGATGTTTATGTTCCCATAAGTTTGGGACCATTGGACCCCCTGGACAAGTCATCTTCTACAAGGATTGGTTTCTTGTATTAACATAGCTGCAGCGCTTGTACAGCTAAGGATTCCAAGTTGTAGAAACGAGGGGGCCTTATATTTTGATAAAGACATATCCCAATTCATTGGTAGAAATCATCAATGGACGAAACAATATTTGCATATTGGCGTAAAGGGTCCACCTGTGATAAAAATTTGAACAATTTTTAGGTATCCCACTTTATGTGAATTGAATCATTTCCCAATTTTCCCTACACATGATCCCATGACCCATTTCAATTAAGGACATGTATTTTCTTCTTTATCATCTTCATCTTTATTCTCATCCTCTGTTGTGTTTGTTACTTTAAATGCATAGAAAAAAAGAAAGAGAATATAATTACTAATTAACTTTTTCAGGGCATGTATCTTCTAGAATTTATTATTATTTCTTTTATTTTGAATGAAAAATAACGATCCATTCTTATTAACGGTGTCTTGTCTCGTCACTTAACCATTGTTTGTCTTTTTTACTTAAAAAAAAAAAAATGGGCCAGGAAGTAATTCAAAGAATGGGTTTGGGTGTCCTTGAAAAAATTAAGCTTGACGATTAAAAGGGCACATGCAAAACAGGAGACCAACATATCATGCATACAATATGGGGGCTTCTGTGGAGGACACATGCTGTGTCTTTAGAACCAGAATTTGACTATATTTACTTAGGGCAATAAACTTCCTTATTACAATCCCTTGTTGAAAGGACAATATATAGATATGCCCTTATTATTCTTGGACACAGCTTGATACTCCTATAATTGGTGCTGTTCTCCTAACTGCCTTTTGTTCTCATTCCTTGATCCTCTATTATTTATTTATTCCCATTGTTAAGCTCAGAACCAATTAAAATTATTTCTACAATTTAAAAATAAGTATTCGGAGAATTTACTAATTATTATCCTGCATAGCATCCATCTATATGAGGTAGGTAATTACAAATGAAATATGCATTAGGATGCTTAATTAATTAATTAAAACACATTATTGCTAATGCATAATCAATTTAAAAGCCAACCTGATTACAATCAAAGAACAATTCTGCAACATAAATTAAGAAAAATAATTAAAGGATGGATAAAAAAAAAAGGGACAGCATCATGGGATCTCTCTTAAGCCAAAATTAGCAGCATAACTAATTATTTTTTAATTAGTGATTAAAAATAGGTATTTATGGGAGACGCTCTCATTCTGTAGACATGTTTGTATAAAAGGTGGCAAAAATGTGACGTGAACTCCGAAAGATTCCTAATTTATTTTACAAGAAACACACAATTAGATAAGGTTAATGTTCTTATATGTAAGTATAAGCTATAAGGGGGTGGTTTTGACGGCTTAATATTAGGCTTATTATAATTGGATTATAGCCAATGGTGTGTTATAAGATTAGGTCTGTCCATTCATCACGATTCCCCCAATGTAAAACTCTCTTTTCAAAAGCTTGCACAAAAACCCTCCTCCTGCAGTATAATCAGAGAAGCACGTGTCTGTGGATCAAATTTCACGTGGGGGGGAGAGAACCCATGTGCCCCTCTCTGTCTCTGTGAATGGCGAAGTTAATTAGTGCTTGGTTTATAAGGCTTCAAATGGCCAACAAGGCCGGCCTATTTGAAATTTTGAATTAATAAAAAAGGAGGGCATGCATGAAAGGCGTGAAATGCATAAATAATTTTTTTTTTTTGAAATTGTGAAATTTGCCACAAATTGCTGAAAAACGTTACGTGGCAAAAAATGCATTTAAAAGGGATTTCTTCGCATGGTTTGAAGAATCAAAAGTTGGCGCCTTGAATGTTTTTATATATTAAAAAATCAAGGAAGAAAGATGGATGAGTTTAACTCCATATTATTTTAAAATTTTAATTAAAATTAAATAACTAAATAAATAAAGTCTGAATCAGCGCAGCAGCAGCTTTCATATTAAATGCCAAACTCCTAAGAATTGATGTTTCCAACCGTTCAACCATCTGCCTCTCCTAACTGTTTGCTCTCTGCCAAACCCAAAATTAAATACATTTAAATTGATCTCACGCTTCCCATTTAAAGTTTAGTGGAGTGCGACTACAGCAATTTATTATTATTATTTTTTTTAACTCTTTTAACAAGGAGAGACACTGACTGATGCGAATTTCTACTAATTTTTCAATGCTAAATAGTAAATATAAAACAAAAACTCAATTTACTATTAATATTCAAAATCTTTAATCATATAAAAAAATTATTTAGGTACATAATTGCGTATTTATTTTTATGTAATTGGGTCCAATTGATACTTATAATCTTATAGCTTTTCATTTAAATATCATTGAGTTAGAGTTTATTGATTAATTTATATTATTATTTATTTTTAGTTGACAAAGTCTAAATTTGAATATGTGCATTTCAGAAAACTGGAATTTGAGATTTTTTTTTTTGTGGGGAACTATATTTTATCATATAGTTGACTTATTGACTGGTATTACTTAATTACAATTTTATTACATTTATTCTTCATACAAAAAATGAATATTATATAAAAGAAGAACGTGCCACGTGTGGAAGAAGACAGGTTTGAGAATAAGTCTACCCAAGCAAATAAAATTAAGCAACAAGCCTTCATTTCACCAAGCACAAAGTCAAGGAAAGTTTGCAGGGCCACAGAAACGGGCCGGACGGCTCAGAATTCTGGAGCATTGACAAAGCTTCTCCAATGACAGGGGCCGGCAGGGCCATGCTCAACAGTTAGATTCGTAATTCATCACAATTTGTCATTTCACCCTCAGCAATTCTATTTTTATTAGCATTTTTTTTTCTCGATTAATAAAATAATCGATGCTGCATTCGGATCAATTAAATGAATTTGTTTTGAATCGCATTTGATTTTTTTTTTTTTCTTTATAAAAGTTAAGGTGAAATTCATATGCTTTTGATGTTCTTGACTGAGCAGCTCTTTCTTTCTTTTTGTTGGAAACATATATTACATATATAAGAAGAAAAATTAAATACTAAAGCAATCAGAAAAGAAAATTGATCTATGAGATAACAAAAGGTAAAACAGAGAAGAGAGTCTTGCAATTATTGGGGAACATGGAAAAAGGGATTTGTGCTCGAAGAGCTTTGCTCAGTTCTGGGTTCCTGATGGCTGCAGACGCCTATGGGGTTTTGGGAATCTTTTCTAACCATCCCCACTGAGTCAGCCTTTGTTAAGAACTTTTGTCCTTAAATGATGCTCAGAATAAAGGAAAGCTATATATTAAAGTTAAAAAAAGAAAAGGAAATTCTTTACATATAGTTCACTCTCCACCCTCCACATTCCCTTTGCTTACCAAAAATCTACAGGCACATAAGAAGTTTCAAAATTAAAAGAAAAAAGGAAAAAAGACATTCGCAATGTGGAAGAATTCACAATTACGTGGGGATTAGGCCTGATTAAAATTTGGTGTAGCTCATAACAAAGCTAGTAATACACTGGATTTATGTTTGTTGATGTGCTTAGTTTGTTGATATATGTTTAAATGAATTAACTAATATCTATCTATTAAAAAAAAAAAGAATAATTGCCGGGTCTACCCAATTGGACATTGCTCTTCCCTGCAATAATTAATAACTAAAAAGAAAGGTTAACATGACTGGGCTGGGAGTGAGATGATCAAAAGAGTGTGGAGGCACAAGTTTTGGATGGTACTAGCAAGTGGTACTTTGTTTATTGTCAGGATGATAATAGCTAGTACCTAGTGGCCGAGACTTTAGAGATTGGGTTCTCTGATTGGGTGCAGCTATTATCATTCTATTGGAAGTATATGTCAAAATCAGTGCCATACTGCTTAGATGATGTTTTTGTCTTGGCTTAGCAACTGCACATGCCAAACCCCAGTTATTAGCTCATGGGATCATCATTTTCAGACCACCACCCTATCAACAATTATCAAATCCCACATGCAACGTTCAATGTCTATATTTAGCCTTTTGCCTATCTCTCTACCTACTTTACAATGCCTTGTTTTGGCTACTCTTTCCAATGTGGGAAATGTTAATTATTTTATGATTGAATTCTGCAACCCTAACTTAAAACCTTCGAATTGGATGATCTAGGGCTTATATTCTTTCAGTACCCACTTAAATTTGATTGGGATAATCAAATTTTTTGTTTGAATCCTCCCAAAATATGTTTTTGCTGATAATATTCTCATATTTTCAAGAGCCATAATTTTTTTCCCCATTTTATCTGTTCGTTACTTGAATGTTTTTGGGTATTATCATTGGGGTTTGAGACTTATGAAACCCTACAAGATATGCGATTGGCAGAGATGGGGATTGCTATTTCCATTGAATCCATGACAACCATTTAAGAAGCTGAACCATCATTCTTCTTTAGCAATGTGTTACTAGCCAGATGTGCTCGCTCATTTCTAGATTTGACATTTGCCCACTACCTTTAGATTTGATATTTTTTGGTTCTACTATTTCAGATGTGTTGGTCTCATGAAATATTAGATAAAAAAAAATAATAATAAATTTTTATTACTTCTAAAATTTTTGCATTTAAAAAAAATTGATAATTTACAAATATAAATATGCGTAGTTGCACAGAAATTATTTGTTGCAAAGTTGAAGTGCTTGGTGTAAAAATAACTAGCTAGATAGCAAATAGTAGTAATAAATAAGGAATCCCAGGTCCTGATTCCTGAACCATTTCTTTCATGAGTGTTGAAAATAGAACCATTTCTGTCATGTGTGTTGAAAATAAAACCATTACTGTCATCAATTACATAGTTGAGCATGTGAAGTCTCTATCCCAGCCAATCCTCAGGACAACGGAAAGCCTGAGCTCCACATGAAAAGTCGGGTCTCCAAAAATATCGACAGAGGGGGAATATATAGCGTAGAATCAAATGTATCATATATCACCTTCAGGTTGAGTAAAGAAGCAATGCTTGATCTCCAATGCTACATGCCATTACCAAAAGCTTTCAGGACCTGGCAAGTAACACCGAATGTTTAACATTTTTTTAATATGGAGACTATATACACCCATTGGAATTCTACGAATTCCAGACCTGTCCACGACGCGCATCTGCTTGATCACATCTATATTAATTTCAACCGTTTTTCTATTCCTAGCTGCAACTCTCACTTCTTCGAAGGCCACCAATTGCTTTTTTGTCGCCCAGAATGGTGCGGCAGGCGGCCTTGATCACCGTCCCATTGGCCGGACATTTTTTCCGTCTACTTCTACACCTAATGGACGCCTGTCCAATTTAACACTTTAATTTTGATTGCCTTTCCTGAAATTGATGCTGTTGGTGGTGTCCATAGAGAGAAACTCTAACCACGGTTGGGGCATTAGCTGCTGTGTTTCGAAATTTTTCGTAGCTCAATCCGTTTTCAACTGGGTACGCTAGTAACAAAACTGGGCCAGTATAGAAATTGTAGGTTCACCAGGGTCTTGATGGTCGCATATCCATGTTTGTCATTGGCAGGATGCAATGTAGCCTTGCGGGTACCACGTTACAGGCAGCTTGCCTCCTAAAATGCACATAAAAGGTTCATCTTCACTAACCAAAATTCTTAAAAAAAAAAAAAAAAAAGTGAGAGGGTGGGTAAAAACTATAAAGGTTGCACCCCACACTCCAGGCACGATATCAGCTGTTGCAGCAAGCAGCTCCACCAGCTCGGCCTGGTAGCCAGCCCAAAATGGCAGGAATTCGAGGATCCTTTTCGGTGAAAGACAAAGTCCATAGGCCCATTGACATCAAAACCAATACTATTGGACCTCTATAGGCCGCGACAACCTTATATATAAGCTCGTGTCGGCATCCCGATAGAAGAGGCCCAACTGTTTCTCTCCTTCCTCGATTGATTGATCGAGACCCATTACTAGCACCATCGCATCAGCTTGGCGCGCAGCTGCAATTGCTCTTCCAGATAGACACAGGCCACGTTGGTACGACCCATTTGGTGAGTTGTCTTTGCTTCTCTCCCGAGTCCGATTCCCTGGAGAGGAGTTATCTGCCGGCAATTCCTGGCACAACCCAGCACTTGCAGCAAGTATATATTTAGACGTAATTTAAATACAAATTTTTCCATATTCCCTGTTTGGATCGAGTGTAATATAATTTATTAATATATAATATTATATTATATTATATAATTTTTATTATTAATATATTTATAAAAATGATATGATATATGGTTTAATAATTTTTTTTATTTAATTAAATGGTGTGATATGATATAATAAATATAAAGATTATAAAAATATTTTTTTTACTGTTTTAAATATATGAAGAGTTGTAGAGAATTTATGATATGAAAGATGAAAGATTGACGCATGTGAAAAAGAAATTGAAAATGAGGAATAAAAAGTATTTCTAAATAAAAAAAATAGGATATAATTGAAATTTTATAAATTATGTAAGCATAAAATTAAATTGTAAAAATTTTAAATTATCTAAAATAATCGATTCAGTAGTTTAAAATTGTAGTAAAATCATGATTAAGAAACTATTATTTTATAATTTAAAACAATCATTTCACAAATAAATAGTATTATCATACCTGACATTATGAAATCGTGGAAAACTATCATCCAAACAAAGTGGTTAATCATTATCTAGTATCACTGAATCCCAGACCCAAATTAGAAACTCCGTATCTTCTCACCACCATTCATATCCTTGAATCCCTAGTCGTGGAACCGGCACTGCATTGTTCACAAATAACTTAGTTTTGCATTGTTCACAAATAACTTAATTTTCTCTCTCAATATCAAACGTTCTAAGGTGATTTACTTTTATAATTTTACTAAGAAGTACGTCTCTTTATAAAGTTGATATATACATTTTTATTTTTGATAAAAAAAAATCCCTTACTCCGGCTTATTTTGGTTGCAAAACAACAATACCTTGGGTTTTTAATTTTTGGGTCACAATGGCATCTAGTTTGTAGAGAAACAACAATTACGGTGTATACGGTCAGTTTCGTCGTTTTCAACATATTTACCCTAATCAAATTTACCAAGTCAATTTGGAAAGTGTTGGCAATTGAAATCAACAAAATAAATTATAAAATTAATATCTTTGATTTTTACAATAAAATGAGTTTGGTTCCAATTAAGTTGGATTTGATAATTTGAGTAGTACTTTTTTAATTTTTTAGATTCATGCTATATTTTTTAAGGGTTTTGTAACTCAATATGCATACATTAAATTGAATAATTAAAATTATTAAAATTTATTAATTGAAAAAAATATAATTTAATATATTATATTTGAAATTAAACTTCTTAATAATAAGTTTCTACAAATTCATTCATACACTACATAAAATATTTACTTGCAATGGGAGTATTCATAATCCCTTTCTTTAATAAGCATCGGTTTGAAATTTTCAAAATCAAACTGAAATGTATTGGTTTACATAATTTCTAACCTATAATCAATATAACTCAAATGCAAGCCATTTTTATTTATTTTTAAAAGCAATTCTAAGTTAGAAATAAAACTAATCATATTGCGTAAATTTGTATGATTTTATTTTAGTAACATGATTTAATATTTATTTTTATATTTTATATTTTAAAATTTATTTCATAAAATTTTGTTAAATAATAAAATTTTAATTAATTGTATTAAATGCAATTAAAATTTTAAATAACTATATACATATATATTTGTTAAAATTAATTTAATTTTTTGAAATAAATATTTTTTTTTAAATATTCATTCATAAGAATGTAACAATATAACATATTTGCAGTATCATTGCAATTACAAAAAAAAAATTATTAAGAAAAATTCAATTATAGCAAATTTAATAAGAAGCATGTATCGTTTTAACAATAATAATAATAATAATAATAATAATAATAATAATAATAATAATAATAATAATAATAATAATAATTTAATTTCAAGTATTAATAAATAATTTTTTTAATAAGTGATATAATTTTGTAAGTGAATTAATATATTATTTATATTTTTTTTAAATTATATTAATTTCAGTCTAAAATGCAATGTGGATATATAGATTTACACACACACATAACTTTTGCATTTTTAAGTTATTTCATAGTCTAATTGTCACATTTGATTAGTGGAATAAGGTGGTAGGAATAATAAGTTATAATTATGTTGTGTGTTTGTTGGTAACTACATGAATGGGATTATCAGACAAGAGTATTGTGGCCAACAATAATGTAATCATCAAAACCAAGCAACTTGGATTGCATTTTCAAGGAATTAAAAAAAGAAAAAAAATCATGCAATGATAATATGATACTCCACTAATTATAATTCAAATTGAGGAGTATGCCTATAGTTTTGATTTAGAAAGATTGTGCCATCTCTACCCAAAAAAGGAGGAAACTAGGTTTTGATCACCCCCAGAACCAAGGGTTGAAGTGACACTGGGTGCATAACATTACCAATATGAAGACTATGTTCACCCATTGGAATCCTTCGAATCCCAGACCTATCCACAACACTCAGGTACTTGCACACATGTATGTTAATTTTCACTCTTTGCTGTGTCCCTGCAGCGACATGAACCTTCTCAAAGGCTACCAATTGCTTGTGTGGAACCCAATGTCCTGCCGGTGGTTTAGAGTAGACCAGCAATGTGTCAGTTCCATCCTTGGAGCCAACATTTTTCACGTCTACTTCAATTCCTAATGAAAGCCTGTTACATCTTGTATGTGTGACTCTAATTGCCTTCCCTGAGATGGTTGTGTTTCCAGAGCCACGGCGATGTCCATCGAGAGTTACTGAAATCATGGTGGGTGCACTAGCTATTGTGTGAACAAATATTGTATAGCTCAATCCATGTCCAAATGGGTACACCACTTTACCTTTATAGAATCTATAGGTTCTGCCAGGATACCCCTTTGATCGGCTTGATCTCATGGCCATCTCTGTCATTGGCAGATTTGTGATGTAATCTTGTGGGTACCACGTCATAGGCAGCTTGCCTCCTGGAAAAACACCAAGTAAACATGACTTAACATCATAGCTAGTTTAGTTAAAAATAAAAAAATAAAAAAAATCATAGCCAGTTAGCCACAATGCAATTAGCTCAATAGGACTTAAACCGAACCTGGGTTTGTCGTTCCAAACAGGACATCCGCGATCGCAGCTCCACCGGATTGGCCAGGATAACCAGCCCATAATATGGCAGAGATTTTGGGATCATTCATAGCGAAAGACACATCAATGGGCCCACCAGACATCAAGACCAAAATGGTTGGACCTTTAGAAGCCATTGCAACCTTAGATACAAGCTCCTGTTGGCGTCCTGGGAGAAGAAGCCCAGCCCGATCTCTGAACTCTGCCTCCATGGACTGGTCAAGCCCCATCACTAGAATTGTTGCGTCGGCTTGGCTTGCAGCGTTAATAGCTCCACCAAATCGCTGGTCACTTACACAGCTCACATCTGCACAACCCTGCTGGTAAATTGTCCTGGCATAGCTTCCCATTCCTTGAAGAGGCGTAATATATCCACAAGCAACGCCTAATGAGCCCAAAAACATGAAAATTGTTAAACCCCATTTTCTATCGTCGCTGCAAATCAAGGCACCAGATTGGTAGCTAGGGCCCAAGTTAGTTAAAACTTACCAGCATAATTCCCAATCATAGTAACAGTGACATTAGCATTAGGCCCAATGATGGCAATGGTGCGATAACGGCGAGTGGACAATGGCAATGTAGGACCATGATTATTCAAAAGAACAATGCCTTGTCTAGCTGCTTCAAGGGCTAGCCCTTGGTGAGCCGGGGTGCAAACGTCTTTTGGACCAAGGTTCCCATATGGCTGCACTGATGGCTCACCGTCAAACATCCCCAGCCTCATCTGGACAGTTAGCGTATTAAACAAAGCACCATTTATGTCAGCCTCACTTACAAGGCCTCTTTTAACTGCATCCTCAGTGTGTATCCCAAGGAATGGACCACAGTCCAAATCCAAACCTGTAAGATAACCAAAATTGTTAGTGGCCCACCCGATTAGAGATTCAACTTGTCCAACATAAGATAACTAGCCTGCTTTGATGGCATCAGCAGCAGCCTCTTCAGGAGTTGATGTATAATGTTGCTTATCATAATAAACGCCAACGGAATCACAATCTGAAACTATGTACCTTTTGATAACATTGAAAGAGTTAATTTGATCAAAATGCCGATTAATAATGATGTACATGAGAATCATGTGGTATGGCAATTACCCATTGAGGCCCCATTCATTGCGTACTGTCCTCCGCAAGAGATTAGGATCAGCACAAGTTGGGATGCCATTTACTTGGTTATAGGAGCACATCACACTCGCCACCTTTCCTTCCTTCACACACATCCTGAATGGTACATCAAATGTGTCCTCAATGTCCTGCTTGCTTACCTGTTGAGGGTATAGCACGTAAGGCACGTGAGCTTATATTATCTAAAATTATATATTTTACTACTAAGATTAGGTAGGAGATCAAGTTGTGAACAGACCAAAGCTCTGATCAACATGTTAATAATGATACGTAGAAGTACAGATAAAGCAAAAAAAAAAAAAAAATCGAAAGCGGGAGTAACTTTCCTTCTAAAATAAAGAAGAGAATAACTTTAGACATACCAGACAATGGGATGAGAAATTATCGGTCTAAATTTGCAGCTCATGCCGCCATTTGATTGAATTTGATATATATATTTATTTTAATTTGATAATACAATATTTTATTTTTTCTTCTCCACCCACATTCTCGCCTCTGACAAATTGACAGTGGCTTTCAAATAAATGAAGAGCTGCAGAGGCAACATGAAATGTACCTTAGCATTAAAGTGGAACCGATCCACTCCATTCCAATTATCGAGGTCGTAGGCTGTGAAGTGCTTACAACAAGCAGCAACCTTCAACCGTTCACCATCGTTTCCTTGGAGACCTCTAACATAGTTGGCTGCATATGTACCGACTACTAAAGGATCTTCTCCGGGAGTCTCCTGTCCTCGGCCCCACCTTGGGTCTCTGAAAATGTTGACGTTTGGGCTCCAATACGTGAGCCCACCCATTCCACCGTTGTACATTGCTCTTGCTTCATCTGACACAACCTGCACACACACACCTCCACTTTAGCGTCTATTTTCATATATAAATCCGCAACTTGGCTTTTTATGTGCGAATAATAATAGTAATAATAAATTAATTAAAGTGATAATAAAAAAAATTAAAATTCAATTCTGTTAAATCACCCCGCTATATAAAGTGAAAAGCTTCAGCTCTTTAAAAAGAGATAAAGATATAGTTTGGCTTAATTTGTAGTTTTCCAATACCATATTGTATGTGATCACAAATTGAGGAAGGCCATTGATTTAAAAAGTTTGGCACGTTAATTATTACAGTAAAAATATCTAATAATCTAATTATCTAAGAAATTTATGGCATGCAATTATGTTGTAAATAATATAATTTTTATGCAATAGATATAATGATTTTTGGCCCACAAATACAATATATAATTGAGTTTTTGGTTTGTCGTAAGATACGATTTGGTTCCTTCATTATTTGAATGACCTAAAGCATGAAATTGCTACATAAAGCTACAGGACAAACAAGGCATGATGCGCAGGCTGGGGTGTGCTTTAAAAAAAAGTTTAATTAGCTTTCTTTCCCAAGCAGCAAAACTGTACCATAACACATACTTCATAGCAAAAAGAAAAGAAAACAACAGAATATAATAGTAGTAAATTAATAAATACGTTATAATTAAATTTATTGCATGATCGAGTTGAAAATCTCACCCGTCCAATTGCCTCCCACAGTGTAGTATTAAAAGAAGCAGCGGTAGTGATCACTTGAGGGAAGCTAGTGGCCCCAGGGAAGCCCGCACCGAACTTGGTCCCTGGACCTACATTGGAAACCCCATGAAGAGCCTCAGACCACCATTCATAGCCGTCAAGCCCAAGCCGGGAAACTGCAGCAGCATTATTAACTAGCAACCCAACCTTCTCTGACAATGTCAACCTGCCAATGAGGTCCTTAACTCTATCCTCTATGGGCAACTTCGCTTGGCAAAAGGGCAAGTTCCTCGTCACTTCATCTTTTGGGTCGCAGGCAAATGGCTCCAGGGCCTTGCTGGTGTGCCAAGAAAAACCCAAGAAGAGAAGCGAGAAAAAAATGAGGGGTGCGGAGACCATGTTGTGGAAATTAAACAATGGTTAAGATATTTTCAATGAGCTAGGATGGAGGATAAGGGAGGTGAAATTGTAGTGTATATATAGGCGCGCAACTCGAGTGATGATGTAAGAGAACGACTTTGATGATTAGATACCCATGTTGCCATTTGGCTGTTTTGAAGACACAATATGGTAAGCTCTTTTCTTCTTTTTGGGTGGTGGGCACAGAAATGAACTTGTTAGATAACTTCCTCACCTGCCGTTAGACTCTTGGGGTCCCCTAGGTTATGTGCGAAGTGGGGTTATGTGAAGTGACAGGTGGCATGTTTTTATAGGGGCTCGGTATACAATAAAAGTGGGTCCTGGGTGATCAATCAGTTGGAGGTTAGATTTAGATCATCCAATTGACGAAATGTGGTACTATATAATAATAATATTTTCTCATATTTGCTTAATCTACAATTTTTCTTTCTTCTAGTGGCTGGTAAGCATAAAATTTTGGATTATTAATTGGGAGATAAGATCAAGTGGACTAAATAGTACCAGAAATCTTTGATTTTGTTATTGCAGACAGTAGATCCAGTGAATTGATCTGCATGATAGGGAGACCCACTTGAGTTTTTATGGTTTGAAGAGTTCTTGATTATGTATGAGGATCATGGGGATCGTGATTCCTCAGAGTTAAATGTAGCTTCGCTTGAAAGAGAAGAGAGTTTACGGACTCAGAAGCTCTCTCTGGCTCTCTCTAGTCTCTACTAAGTACTAATGTATACAGACAGGGAGAAGTTGAAATTTAAATAGTTGTATTATCAGACGAAAGATAAAAATAAAAGTATTACTTTTTTCATAACTTTCTCGAAAAATATATATTTAAATAAAAGTAACATTTTTAAATTATCTATTTCCAACTTGTAGCCTTTTTAATTTAATCTTCCACTGCATTTTGCCCTTTTCCATTATAGGTTCTATGGATTTGGAGCATGTGGATCAGCCATTTGTTGGGTGATGAAGTAGAAGAGAGGTTGTTAAAATGTGGCATGATAATGAGGTAGAAGAGCATTAATTAGAAAGAGTTAATCATGAAGGCTAAGCTGTACTGGGGACGTACCTACCGGAATGATGAAATTGAGAAAGCTTTTTGAAGCAAATTGATATGAACACCATTGAGGTGGCAAATAATTATTAAGAAAGAAGGGGTCTCTGTATGAATGATGATTGGTTACTTGCACATCATGAACCTAGCGAATTAAAGTTATCATCTTCTCACCTCAGCTTCAACAATTCAACCAATCTTCATTTTTCCTTCTTTCTTGCCTATTTGTTTCTTGCCAGTCATACCCATCAAAAAATGAAACCCGTCTTGAGGGTGGGCAATTGGTGCGTTTGGGCCTATGTGGTCTTATAGAACTGACCCCAAAGCCCAACAAATTTGTCCATCTACCATTTGTTTCGCTCCACAGTCGACACTTTCATTTGGGCCTTCTCTTCCTCTTTAGGTAATGCATATATTTTACGGAAAAAATCCTCTCGAGTTCTTTATTGCCTAAGAACTGACCTTTTCTTGAATTTATTACCTAAGAATTTTTTTAAAAAATTTATTACGGAAAAATTTGTAAAATTTATTGATTATTAAAATTTATTTATTTTTATTAATTTTACTACTTTCAGTTGATTAATTTATTTAAAAGTTTAATTGTCCCTTTCAAGTTTCACCTGTTTCTTCCCTCTACCTAGTCTCTCCATCTGTTGCGTTCACTGAATCTAGGGTAATTATCAATGAATTACTTATTAATCGTGCTTTGGCCATATTGTTTCTGCATGTGCGACTTGGGCTAATAGGGGTTTCAGTTCTGCTGAGAAATTTATTGGCAATTTGGCATTGGGTTTGTGTAATTGTGATTCTGTGGTTATTGTTGATCTAAATTTTAAGGTCAAAGGTCTGGATTTTTAGCCACTCTTTGATTTTCTTGCTATATCAAATATAAGATATAAGGCTATGTTTAGTATAATAGAATGCAATCCACCATATAATACAATCAAAGCAATCAAAGTTGTAACTTAATGCATTAATATATATATATATATATATATATATATATATATATATATATATATATATATATATATATATATATATAATCAAATTACTAATAAAATTTCATATATAATATTATTTTATTAAATATTATTTTAATTTTAAATTATCAATATTAAAATAATGATAATGTTTATAGTGATTGGTTATCAGGTGATAGTTGTAGCTAAGTGGCGGCCGGTTAGGGACGGTGATGATACTGATAGTGGCCAGGTGAGGGTGATGGTAGTTGTATAACAGTTAAATAGTGGTGATAGTAATAATAGTGGTGATAGTATTAAATATAAATGAAATAAATTAAATAACGTAATCATGTTATATCCATTTTTGTGTATAATTATTATTATTTTATTGGTAATATAATTGATTATATTATATAATTATTATTTTATTATATTAATTTTTTTATTAAATGAAATAATCATGATTATATTACAGTTTTTATTACATTGTGTAGACATATATTCTAAGGCCTAAAGATTGCTGCCGAGAATCCTAAAGCTTGATGAGCATTATTGTATGACACATTGTTTGGAACTAGCAAGAAATTTGGATTGCTTACTTTTGATGTTTTTCCTATATAAATTTAGATTATAAATTTTATGAAAAATCGAAACTGAATTGAAATATTTTAATTTAATTTGATGTACATTCTAATTTTAATTTGATTCAATACTTCTTTTTATTTAATTCTATTTAGTATGATTTAAAATCGAATCAATTGAACACACAATTATAATTTAAAAAATTTTATACAATAAATTAAAGTCAATAAATGATAGTATTATGATTTCTTAATGAAAACTAATTGGTGCAATTAACCCAAAACTAAGAACAGTCTCCATTAGAGAGTTCTTTCATGGATTTAATCTAGCATGGGGCATATGATCATAATCATTTATATGATAACATATTTATAATGTACGTACATGACATTGTACTAACAGTTAAACGCTCACTATATAGTTTACCACCTATTAAAATAACACATAAGGAAACAAAAACAATCTATATGAGAGAAAAGAAATGAAAAGAAAACTTTTCACACTATTAGATAAGCAAGTTCGTAATTTCTTAATTATCCAACAAATTAAGCAGATATAATTTCATCGTGGCTTTGCCACAATTGACAAGATAACAAACTCCACAAATGACAACAAATATCTGACGTAGCATATAGCGTGTAGAGATTATCATAAGAACAAATCTCTAAAGAGTAACAAAGGTTTAATTCAACACCTCGAGAAGAAAGAGATAAAAGTAAAGCAAAGAAATTTTATTGAAAATTGAAGAAATAAATAAAGTTATAAAATCTGAATATAATAAAGGGTATTTATAGGGTTTGATAATTCTAAACCAATTAGGATAAGATAACTATTATTTAGGAGTTTTAGATAAATATAAATACAATAGAAAATCATTTAGTTAAACATAAATAATAGGAAATCTAGATAGAATAGGAAAATAACTAATCCTAATTGAAATTGGATAACTAATAAATATTCTTATTAAAATAAAATAAAATAAAATAAATTTAAAATTTAAATGCTCTGCATCATTCACCCCCACTTGAAAAAGGACTTGTCCTCAAGCTAGTTTCTGGATACTCAAGTGCACAATTAGGTAGGTACGAGTACAAATCAGCTATATTGAATGTCTTGAAAATGTTTCCCATCCAATACGGAAGATCGATAGCATATGCATTGTCATTAATCTTCTCAGTGATCTTCAATGGATCATATTTCCTTTGTTTAAGCTTATGGTGTCCCCTAACAGTCCTTGCTTTGCTCATAAACACCATGACTTCATCTCCCACCTTAAATACTTTGAATCTTCTATGTCTATCTGCAGCTTCTTTGTGCTTTGCATTAGCTTTCTCAAGCCTTTTCTTCATGTCCTCTTGAACTGATCGCACTTGTTCAAGAAGATTTCCAGCAGCTACACTCAAACTTGGAACCTTTGGAAGCTTTACCAAGTCTAAGGCATGATTAGAAACCTTAGTGTACATGATAGAGAATGGAGTTCTTCCCGTAGCATTATGGACAGCATTGTTGTAAGCAAATTCAGCTTGTGCTATGGCCAAGTCCCATTGCTTTGGCTTATCCTTGCAAATGCTCCTTATCAAATTCCTCAATGTTTTGTTCACCACTTTTGTTTGACCATCAGTTTAGGGATGTGCCGTGCTGCTAAACTTTAATGAAGAATCAAATAATATCCACAAAGTGATCCAAAAGTCGCTCAAGAACTTAGTGTCACGATCAGATGTGATGGTCTTTAGCACTCCATGCAAGCGTACAACCTCCCTAAAGAATAGTTTGGCTATAGAAGTCGCATCTGTTGTCTTCTTGTAAGGCAGGAAATGTGCCATTTTAGAGAACCTGTCAATAACAACAAAAATCGAATCCATGCCTCATTGAGTTCATGGTAAACCCAACACAAAGTCCATTGATAGGTCCTCCCATATGGCATTTGACACGGGCAAAGGCATGTATTTTGTGTTTGTCCTTTTTATGTTTGACACACATGACATCTAGAAACAATGCGAGTCATATCCTTCCTTAATTTAGGCTAATAGTATCTACTTTTCATAGCTTAAATGGTCTTATCCCTTTTAAGATGTCCTGCTAAGCCACCTCTATGCAAATCCCTAATGACTTTCTCATGAATAGATGTACAAGGAAGACAAAGTTGTCCACCTTTCATGAGATAGCCATCATGCATAAAATAATCATCATGAGGCTGGTTTAGCATATAGTTCCCCCATACTTCTTCAAAATTCTCATCATCCACATATAAATCTTTCAAATGCTCAAATCCTTCAATCTCCACACTAAGGGTTTTAATCAAGGCTACCCTTCGACTTAAAGCATCAGCTACTACATTTTATTGCCCTGGTTTGTGAATCAACTTGTATGGGAACTTATCCACAAAAGCTAACCACCTAGCATGCATATCATTCCTAATTTGCTTTTGGCTTCCTAGGAATTTCAATGCTTGGTGATCGGTATAAAGTATAAATTCTTTTGCAATTAAGTAGTGTTCCCATGTCTTTAAAGCCCTTACAACTGCATAAAATTCTTTGTCATAGGTAGACCATTTTCTCCTAGGCTCACTCAACTTCTCACTAAAGAAGGTAGTTGGTTCTTTTTCTTAAGAAAGCACAGTGCCAATTCTCACACCACAAGCATCACATTCAACTTTAAATAATTTCTCAAAGTTAGGAAAAGCTAGCACAGGTGCTGTATATAGCTTTTCTTTAATTAAGGCAAAACTCTTTTGTTGTACGAAAATCCGCAAGTATACGGGTCGTCTCAAGTAATAAAGTAATGAATCAAGTATCGTTCCCACGAGGATTTGCTGTTTGATTACTAAACTATGAATGAAGCGATTATTTGGGCTAATGATTAATGAATAAATGGTAAATGTAAATGAGCAAGGTAAATTGATTAATCTAATTGAAATGGGTAAAGAGCAAACAAATAAATTCTAATTCTAGTTCCCAATTAAACTAAAATTAACAATGGGTAATTTAAACGAAAGTCTAATTATGGTAAAAGTGATTCCAGAGTTGGGGGTTTATGCATAAATTAATTGGGATTTGTCTAGGGCATTCCAATTTTTAGGGAAAAATAGAGTTTGAAGGAAATTGATTCTAAATCCCTTTTATATCTTTTTCAAGCAAATCAAAGTATATTCTAAAATAACCAAACCTACTTTCGTATGTATTTGATTACTTTAAAACCCATTAAGTTTTGTAACCAATAATTAATTCCTCTTAAAGTCCTAGTTTATTTCTAAATCTAGGTGATTTTAAGTTCCAATCCATGATTACCCATCAATGACTTTCACCTTTCGGTCCTTCAATCAAAGATTAACACAATACCCAATGGGTACCAACATTGGGCAAGTAAATCAAGCACACAAGGAAGGAATCAAAACTCATATTCATATAAAATAAGGAAATACCCAGTCCAAATCCACAAATTAATCTAAGACATATTTCTCAACTCTGAAATCTAAAGAAATTACTCACTCATGATGGTATTTACAAGAAATATTGATGGAAAAGTAAAGGAAAACATGATAAGAGGACTGAAATAGAAAAACCCAGGTGGAAGAACCAAAGTCTCTAGTTTCTGGAGCTCCAAAACTGGTGCAGTAGCTCCTCCCCAAAAGAAAATGGCGTCTCCTCCCTTTTCTCTATTCTATTTTTCTTTCCTTTTTGTCTTTCCTCCCTTCCTCTTCTGGCAAAAAATAAAGAAATGATGAATTTATATGGTCCCTAAAAGTTGCCCTAAAAGTAAATAAAAGACAAGGAGTGAATAGGAAATGAGGTGTAAAATTATCCAAGTCAGCAGCACTATTCACGTTCTGGGCATTCTGCTTAGGGTTCAGCTTAACCTTAAGCAGCTTTTTAGCAAATTTTAGCCTCTGGTCGCACTGTCTGCTTAAGGTTAAGCAGACCTTCAGCAAATCTCGGCAGACTTAGAGTAGAATGGACTCTTCTGCTGGTGCTTGACTTGTGCTGTTCCTTAAGTACTGCCGCTTTACCTTAAGCATGACCTTAAGCAAAGTCTCAAGCAAATTTCGGCTAGTTTGCTCTTTCAAGGCTTGATTTCTTCAACTTTCCTCCATGCTTAAAGAACTTCAAATCTCTTCAAATTATTTCCTATTGCACTCATTGATCTTCGATTTTGCCAAAAATCCTATCAAAACAACAAAAATTACGAAAATCAAATATAAAGTATCTAAAATTAACAAATAAGATAAAATAAAGCTAAAAACATAAAATATACTAAAATATGAGGACAAAATGGATGCAAAACTACCCTAAAATGCCTATATGAAATGAGTGTAACAAATTCCCCCAAACTCAAACCTTTGCTTGTCCTCAAGCAATTTAAAAACAATTAATGCAATTTGGGGTACCTTACCTTAAATTTATGAAAATTACTTATCCAAACTCTCAAGCTTACCTTTAGCCACCAACACACTATATACCCACTTTCAAGGTGCAGAGAATTCAATCCTTACCAAAGTTATCACCACTTAGCCTTGGGTCAATTATCCATATCATTAAACCCAAACCAATCAATCACAAAGAATAATCATGCCTAAGTAGACTATAGAGTAATCCATAAACTAAAGTGTCCCAAAAAATGATGGAAGTAAATGAATGTATTAGTGATATCACAATCCCATAGGCAATTCTCCTATTCCAATCTCCACTAATGTAGCAAAACACTATCAAAAGATCAAAAGGACTTTCAAGGGTTGTAATGGGGCTAAGGGGGTGATAATGTGGCTAACAAGAAAAGGATAAAGGTAACAAAATATGAGAATAATCAAATTATTAAAAGATCAAGATACACAAAATATATTTTTTTTTTGAATCAATTGGGAGAAGGAACTTTACAACTTTTCACCAATGCTAGCATATAATTTTGAAGCTTTTAGAGGGACTACATAAATAACATTGACTTGAATTATAATTGTCCCTTTCAATTCACCCCCAAACTCATTTCTTTGTGTACTTGGGTGGTGAATTACTTTACATACCATAATTGAATTTGCTAGCTTTTTTTTTTTTTTTTTTTTTGAATCAAAACTCCCAACTAATTATTATTATTTTTTAAGTGTATCTATCATTCAAAGAATTATTCTCATGGAGGGTAGGTAAGTGTTTGGGTTTATGGCTAGGCATTAATGTGGGTTCTAAAGAAATAAGAGGGATAAATGTAGGCTCAAATTGGTTTCAAAGGAAATTTTGAAGTGAGGTTGGTTAAGGCTAAAATGTGGGTTTAAAATTCAAAGAATGCCTAGATCATTTCTTTTTCAAGTGCATGCTATGATTTCGCCTTGAAATGTTTAGAAAGATTGTTCTAGGATTGATGAGACATCAATTAGCTACTTCTCACCCTAGAGTTTTCTCTAGGCACTCAAAGTCAATGCAATTGATTGGGTGGCCCTTGGCTAAGAAGATATAAACTAAAGCAAGAATCTAATAACTTTGCACCTATCTAGAACTTTCAATCCATCAAACCCTTCTAAAAGTAAGCTCAATTACTCTTCAAAGCAATTCTCAATCCTCTAAGGACAAGGTAAAAAAAATTATTTTTTATGATATGCATGATCCTAAAATGAATGCATAAATCAAATTAAAACTAAGTGTAATCTATATGAAAACTATATGCAAATGTACGTGTATGGGTATAGACATGTGTGTGGTATATGTAAAAGTGTATGGATTATCTATATATGGATGAATGAAATGCAATAAATGAATGAATGAAAATTTTAAAGATTTTGCAAAAATTTTGCCCTCACCCCCAAACTCAAATGAAACATTGTCCTCAATGTCTAAAATGAATGCAAAGATGGGCAAAATTGAGTAAACTAATCAATTAATGTAATATATACAATTGGGGACTAAATCAATATAAGGTCAAGAATTCCAAAATTAGCTCAAAGTGATATTAACAATGAAGCTTTAGAGAGAAAAAAGTGAAAAGGTATCCCAAATGTATGAATTTACACTGCTTAAGATGTTGCTTGACCTGTTGCATAGGGTAAAGCGAAAGCATAAGCATTGGCATAAGCACTGGCAACATACCATAAGCATAAATAGTAGAAGGGTAAGCCGTTACCTCAAAATGATGTTAAACATATGCAGTCTCAAAAAAAAAAAAAATTTGTGCAACTCATCAATATCAATAAAATTAGGATTGAAGAAAAGATAAAGTGCAAAAGTAATGTGCAGGAATATGAAAAAGTGTAAAAATATAAAATCTAACATTTAGATCAAAAATTAAACCAAAAAGCATTCACAGAGTAACTATGTGCATAGCAGAAAATAAAATAAAATAAAATAAAATAAAATAAAGTAAAGTAAAGGAAAGAAGTGCAAGTATAATCATAAAAACTAATTACCAAAGTATTACAACTATTACCAAAGTTTGAAAATTAAAATAAACAGATTACAAAATAAACCTAAAACAGAAATTAGAACTATTGCTACTGATCAAGCTCTGCTGTCAAGGCTTTGGTGCTGCGTCAGGATCTGCTTCAGGTTCTGCAGTAGGTTCATTGTGATCCGAAGCTTCAGAAGCAGTTTCCAAATTTTCTGTGAGGTCTTTCATTTCTTGAAACATGGCTTGGCCCCAATGATATAAATTGTTGTCGGATTGGGCCAGTTTGTTGTAAAGCTCCAACATTTGAAGTTGATGCTGCTTCTGTTTCTTTTTAAGAGATAAAAATCTCTTTTTAAGTTTCTTTTCTAGCTTCTTCTTTTGGTTAACCTGCTGCTGACCCATGGTTTCAATTTTGATTTCTAAACTCTTTAAGGTAGCAAGGATTTCTGTGGTGTCAGGTGAGGGAACAGATGGTTGGACAGTAAAACTTGCTATTCTGGATTCCAAGGATCTTAAGAGGGATAAAATGTCTCACAAAAGCGTGGGGTAGTGGTTGGTTGTGGTTCTGCTGGTGCAAAGGTAGTGGGGTCTGTAGTACCAGTGGTATCAGGATGCTGCTGTAACAGAGTATAGGTATGGCCTATTTTCTCACAAACATCCATATGCAGCAACATTGTGCTGTCTATATATGATTCCCCAGAAACTGGCAGCAATCTATATAGGCTAGCATCAAAGCTAAATGAGTTTGCTATAGCAGTTATATACCCCCCAAAAACTATACTACCTTTAGTATGCTTCATGACAATTTGGTACCAATGAGTAGCTATGAAATGGGCTGTACTTACTTGTTTTCTCTCCTTCATGCACCACAAGAGAAACAAGTCACCAAAGACTCACAATATCATTCATCGTGTCCCCTTCCTAAAACAGTGTAAGAAATGAACCTATGGAGGTATTTCAATACATGATCAACTATCCCAGAGGCTTTTGCAGTCCTCTGTCTATAATAACCCCCAAAAGGTGCAATATCCTTCCAGAATTGAACAGGGTCATAAACAGTTTGCTGCCACTCAATATTTTTATACCCCGAATCCTGAAAACCAAAAATTGCATTCATAGCATCCATGTCTAACTCCCTATCAATTCTAGCACATCGAAAATATATCACATCTTTATGTTCAGGCACTGTTGGTTTGAAATTCAGCTTTAAGGAACTCAAAAATTCCAGGGTCAAATCCTTGTACACTGGTTCCCTAATTTTAGCAAAATCAGTCCAGCTAACAGCATCCAAATAGGCAAATACAGAGTCATAAATGCCTAATTCTTTCAAAATCTGCTCATCCATATACTTGTTTGCCAAAATAGGTTTAGAAACTAATTTCTCATAGGCATTTTTCATATCCATATCCCTAAAAGCCCAAGGTAATGGAGAAATTACCTCCTCTATATTATCGGCAGATGACGCAGGTGCTGGAGAGTGTAAGGGAGACTAAGGTACTGGTGTTTGGACCACTGGTGCTGGAGTCTGCGAGGAAGACCTGGTCCTTTTGCTGACTGGTTCAGAGGATGGCTGAGGTGGAGAATTTAGGTCGAAAGGAACAGAGGGTACTCGTTTCCATTTTTTGACAGGGGTTTCCTTGGGTCTACCTGTAGCCCTTTTAGTTTTGCCTTTGGTTTTCATTTGAGTAGGCGCAGGCTCAGGCACTGGTTCTGGGGAATGGGTGTCGAGAATTGGTGTTTCATTTTGCAGTTCAGTTTGCGGCGAGAGGGGAGTCGGCGGAATGAGAGTTGGTATTTGGCTTGGGGGTAGTGGTGGTGACTGAGGTGGTGGCGATTGAGGTAATAACGGCGTTTGTGGTGGCGGTGACTGAGGGAGCGGCGAACTGGGGCTGGGGTTAGGGTTTGTGGGCAATGAGGATGGAATACCCATTTTTGATTTGACAGAATGTCGAAATCTACTGAGTTTGGGTTTGTGGGAAGACCACATTTTAGTTCTTACCATTTTAATGAAAAGAAAGAAACCTTTTGGCTTCCTGTAAAGATTGCCGGAAAAAATGGCGTGGGAAAGGAGTCGACGAGGTTTATCGGGAGTGTGGGCGAGGCTTTTGGAAAATTGGCGGACATTTTGGGCTATTTTAAATTGTGGGGCAGACTTGTGGTAATATGGGCCATGCTTGGGGTTAAGCTTAAGGTTCAGCAGAATTTGCTTAAGACTCTGCTTGACAAGCAATGTCATCAGCAACTTTCGACAGGTTTTGGGAAAAATTGTGGTTTTGCTTACCAAAAACAGTCCAAAAGCTATGGAATTCTATTATGACTCTCAGCAATTACCAAATACACATAAACACCATAAAATTGAGGGATTTAAGTTCATCATCTCTTAGCACTCATCAAACACAATATATTTTCATTTAGCTCATGCAAGCATTTTTCAATTAAGGCACTAATTGTGATTACCTTTTTGCACACTTAATGAAATGGTCTTCTTTCTAAACTTATACCAAAAGCACATTTTCAGCAGCATTTGAGACAAGTTCCAATCAATCAAAAATTGCAGAAAAGACATAGAAATTGACCTTTTAAGCAGCATGAACAGTAGCATAAACAGTAACCAAAATCTGCAGATTACAAAAACTAGCAGCAATTCAAACAAAAACATGCAAATTCCTATCAGACTACAAAATTATATATACACTAAAAGGTGAAACTCAACAAACACTATTTTTGCACTTCAATAAAGCTCACATCAGTCCTAAATATCAAAATTGATCCTCATCTAAGTTGCATTTCACAGAATTTACACCAAACACAAAATCAAACATGTGCTATCAAGTAGATTGCAATATCAGCAATTTAGCACAGGTTTAAAGGTGTTACTGTTCACAGGTACTGGATAAATTACAGAATTTTGCTTATACTTGCCCCCTTCAATTCTTTCTTTTTGCTACAAGTGTTAATTTGCCCCATCTTCATGAATGACCTACAAAGGATAAACAAAATGTCACTTTTGAGATTAATGAGGGTGAAAACTGAAAATGAAATGAAATGGAAAATTAATGAACTATAAAAGGATACGCTTGGGTTGCCTCCCAAGAAGCGCTTGTTTAAGGTCTTAAGCTTGACCTTCCACTCCAATTCACCTAAGTATCCCTGATTGGAGAACTAAGCCATGAAATCTCTGTAACCTTTTATGTGGGTTCTCCAACAATATAATGCTTTAATCTCTGCCCATTAACTTTAAAAGTCCCTAAGGTTTCATTGCCTATCTCAACAGCTCCATAGGGGTATACTTTTATAACAGTGTAGGGCCCTGACCATCTTGACTTTAATTTTCCTGGAAATAACCTTAACCTAGAGTTGTATAGAAGAACAACATCACCTTCCTGAAATTCTTTCCTCCTAATATGCTTATCATGCCATCTCTTAGTTCTTTCCTTGTAAAGCTTGGCGTTTTCATAAGCATCCAATCTAAGTTCCTCAAGTTCATTTAATTGCAGCATTCTTTTTTTTTCTGTAGTTTTTAAGTCAAAATTCAGTGTCCTTATGGCCCAATATGCTCTATGCTCCAACTCTAAAGGTAGATGACAAGCTTTCCCATAAACCAATCTAAATGGGGTGGTGCCAATAGGAGTTTTAAAAGCTGTTCTATAGGCCCAAAGAGCATCATCTAACTTTAGTGACCAATCTTTCCTTGAACTATTCACTGTTTTCTCAAGAATTCTTTTCAGCTCTCTATTGGAGATCTCCACTTGACCACTAGTTTGTGGATGGTAGGGTGTTGCAATCTTATGCTTCACTCCATATTTTTGTAATAATCTTTCAAATTGATGGTTGCAAAAATGAGAACCTCCATCACTTATAATGGCACGTGGAGTTCCAAATCTTGTAAAAATGAACTTTTTAAGGAATTTAATCACAACTCTAACATCATTAGTTGGAGATGGTATAGCTTCAACCCATTTGCTCACATAATCTACTCCAACTAAAATGTATTTGTGTCCCAAGGACGATGGAAAAGGTCCCATGAAATCAATGCCCCACACATCAAATAGTTCCACTTCCAATATATTTTGGAGGGGCATTTCATCTCTCTTTGAGATATTACCCATCCTTTGACACCTATCACATGCATTTACAAACTTCCTCACATCCTTAAACATGTGTGGCCAAAAGAACCCTGTTTGAAGAACTTTTTCTGCAGTCTTTGTCACACTCATATGACCCCCATAAAGTGAAGAATGGCAATATTTAATAACATTCCCTATCTCCTCATCAGCTAAACATCTTCTAATCAGCCCATCTCCACATCTCTTGAACAAAAATGGCTCCTCCCAATCATAATCTTTCACATCAAAAAGAAATTTCTTCTTTTGCTGCCATGTTAGATCAGGTGGAAGGATTCCACACACTAGATAGTTCACAAAATCTGCATACCAAGGGACTTGTGCATTCATGATTACTAACAGTTGCTCATCACGAAAATAATCATCTATTGGGGGCTCTTTTCCCAAATTTTCTCCTTGTTCTTGCCTCAATCTAGATAGATGATCCGCTACCACATTTTCTACTCCTTTCTTATCTTTAATTTCCAAGTCAAACTCTTGAAGGAGCAGCACCCACCTTATCAATCTAGGTTTAGCCTCTTTTTTCTGAAGGAGATACTTGATAGCTGCATGATCCGTGTACACTATTACCTTTGACCCCACAAGATAGGACCTGAATTTGTCCACTGCAAATACTACTGCCAAAAACTCTTTCTCTGTAGTAGAGTAATTTATTTGAGCATCATCCAAGGTCCTACTTGCATAGTATATTGCATACACCTTCTTATCTCTCCTTTGTCCCAAAACAGCCCCAATGGCATAATCACTAGCATCGCACATTAACTCAAAAGGTAATGACCAATCGGGTGGCTGCATAATAGGAGCAGATATCAAAGCTTCCTTTATCCTGCAAAAAGCATTCATACAATTAGTATCAAAATTAAATTCCACATCTTTACTCAATAAATTGGTAAGAGGTTTAGAAATCTTAGAGAAATCTTTGATGAATCTCCTGTAAAATCCAGCATGCCCCAAGAAACTCCTCACTCCCTTCACAGATGTTGGGGGTGGCATTTTCTCAATAATTTCTACCTTTGATTTATCCACCTCAATACCCCTGTTTGACACAAGATGTCCCAAAACAATTCCTTCTTGTACCATAAAATGGCACTTTTCCCAATTCAAAACTAAATTGAACTCTTCACATCTCTGCAAAACCTTAGACAAGTTAGATAAGCATTCATCAAAAGATTTACCATACACAGAAAAATCATCCATGAACACTTCCATAATACCCTCAATCATGTCAGAAAATATGGACATCATACATCTTTGAAATGTAGCAGGGGCATTACATAGTCCAAATGGCATCCTTCGATATGCAAAGGTACCATAAGGACATGTGAAGGTAGTTTTATTCTGATCATCTGGGTGAATAGGGATCTGAAAGAACCCTGAATAGCCATCCAAATAGCAAAAATAAGAATGATGAGCTAGTCTCTCAAGCATTTGATCTATAAATGGTAATGGAAAATGGTCCTTTAAGGTTGCATTATTCAATTTCCTATAGTCTATACACATTCTCCATCGATTCTGATCCTTTTAGGTATTAGTTCATCATTTTCATAATTCACTACTGTGATGCCCCCTTTCTTAGGTACAACATGGACTGGACTTACCCAATTCTTTGTCGAAGCAGGGTAAATAATACCTGCATCAAGCAATTTCAAGATCTCCTTTTTCACAACCTCTTTCATATTTGGATTCAATCTCCTTTGTGATTCTCGAGAGGCTTTATGGTCATTTTCCAACAAAATTCTATGCATGCACACAGAAGGATGTATTCCTTTAATATCATCAATGGTATAACCAATTATTCTTCTATGCTTCCTAAGAACTCTCAATAATTTTTCAACTTCACAATCAGTCAATTTAGCACTAACAATCACAGGATATGTAGAATTTTGACCTAGAAAAGCATACCTGAAATTTGTTGGAAGAGGTTTCAACTCTACCTTAGGTGCTTCACTTTTCTCAAGCTTTGATGATGAAGTTGTTTCTTGCTTCAAGTTCCCAATCTTTTCAATATCAGCCATAGACAATGGTGGATTTCCTTCCAAAATTGTAGCATATTCTGCAGCTTCTTCAATCTCATCCCCTTTTTTGATGTTATGAACCAAACAAGCTTCAAAGGGATCTTTAGGATGTTGCTTTTTAAGCACTTCTCTAACCTCTTCATCTATCACATCAACTCTCAAGCATGAGTTTGAATCATCTTTCTTTTTCATTGCTTGAAACAAATTAAATTCAACTTTCTCTTCCCCAACTTCTAATGTAAGCCTCCCATTTTTTACATTAATCACAGCTCCAGCAGTAGCAAGGAAAGGTCTGCCAAGAATAATAGGTATGTATACATCGTCCTCCATTTCCAATACAACAAAATCCACTGGTATGAAAAATTTTCCAACTTTCAGAGGAACATTCTCAATCACCCCAATTGGAAATTTAATAGACCTATCTGCTAACTGTAGTGATATGGTAGTAGGCTTCATTTCTCCAATCTTCACTTTCTCATAGATAGACAATGGCATCAGACTAACACTGGCTCCAAGATCACATAAAGCCTTATCTATACTGATATCCCCAATATGACATGGTATAGAGAAACTTCCAGGATCTTTCAGTTTGGGTGGAAGCTTATTTTGCAAAATAGCACTGCTTTCTTCTGTGAGAGCTACAGTCTCAAATTCCTCCAATTTCTTCTTATTAGATAAAATCTCCTTAAAAAATTTAGCAAATGAAGGCATTTGTGCTAAAGCATCAGTGAAAGGAATAGTCACATGCAAAGACTTCAATACCTCCAAGAACTTCCCAAATTGTTTATCCAATTTTGCTTTCTGAAATCTTTGTGGGAATGGTAAAGGTGGCATGTAGGCTTTAGGTGCAACGTATTTAGGCTCTTCTTCTTTGCTCTCCCTCTCCTTACTTCCTTTTTCTTCCACTGAATTTTCTTTCTCAGCTTCAATTCTAACTTCAGCTTCAGTTTGTTCATCTCCTTCTCTGCTTTTCTTTTCTTCAATTTTCTCTTCAATTTTTTTTATCTCCATTTTCCAATATTTTTCCACTTCTCAATGTAATAGCCTTACAATGCTCCCTTGAATTTTCTGGCTGGCTAGGGAGCTTCCCAAATGCTTTGTTACTTGAAGAGCTAGCTTGTTGAGCTATTTGATTCTCTAACATCTTATTGTGTGTTGCCATTTGATCTACTTTAGATGCTAATTGAGAAATCATTTCTTGTTGACTTTGGTGGCTCACAAGTAGAGTTTCAATCATAGATTCCAATCTAGCTGTCTTGTCTAGTTGTGCTTGTTGTGGTAGAGGTGGAGCAGGTGCATTTTGAGGTTTAGAAATTCCAGGAGGGGGGCCTCTATTCTGCTGAAAATTCTGATTTTGCTGATATCCAGAAGGTTGCTGAAAATTCTGATTTTGCCCTTGTCTACCTCCCCAAGAGAAATTGGGGTGGTTTCTCCATGCTGGATCATAAGTCGCAGAAAATGAGTTACCACCTGGTCTTTGATTGTAGTTCCCCACATAATCCACTTGCTCACTTGAAAAATCTTGATTAAGTGCAGAAAAATCTGCTGCACAATTGACATTTGCAGCTCCAACTTCTACTAAATTACTAGAACCTCCGGCTGAAGAATCTACTTTCATGCTTAGCTTGTCCATTTTCCTTGTCAAAGCATCAAACTTAGTGTTAATCATATTCATGGCATCAAGCTCAAACATACCAGCTGGTTTCTTGATCTCATTCCTCTCACAACTCCATTGGTAGTTGTTATAAGCAATTTTATCAAGAGCAGAAAAAGCTTCATCTTCAGATTTCTCCATAAGGTCACCTCCAGAAGATGCATCAATTGTACTTCTAATGGCTGGTGAAACTCCATTGTAAAAGTGTTGAACAAGCATCCACTTAGGAATCCCATGATGTGGACATCTCCTTTGCAAATCCTTGTACCTCTCCCATGCTTCATACAAGCTCTCATCATCTTTAGGTTTAAAAGAAGTTAGCTCATTTCTCAGCTTAGCTGTCTTGCTTGGTGGAAAATATTGAGCTAAAAATGCTTGAGAAAGTTCATCCCATGTTGTGATAGAACCCGGTGGCAAAGAATGTAACCACTCTCTAGCTCGGTCCTTCAGAGAAAAAGGAAATAATCTGAGTCGAATTGCATCATCAGAAACTCCATTTATCTTCAACATATCGCTGATCTCAAGAAAGTGTGCTAGATGCACATGTGGACTTTCACTTGAATTTCCTCCAAATTGTGATTGTTGCACCATCTGACAGAATGCAGGCTTCAGTTCAAAATTATTAGCTTCTACCCTTGGTCTTGTGATACTTGGCATGAAATCTCCAATGTTAGGATAGGCATGATCTTTCACAGAGCGGTTGTTATTGTTGTTGTTGGCCATTTCTTCTTGTAATTGCTCTTGCTCTTGTGCTCTTTCTTGTTGTTGTTGAGCTTTAATTTCAGCTTTTCTCCTCTTAGATTCTTCTCTTAAAGCTTTTGCTGTCTTCTCTATTTCTGGGTCAAAGAATAAATTGATTTCTTCACTTTTTGTCCTTCTCATAAAATAAAGCACCTGAAAAACAAAAATAAACAAATTCTCAAAGTAAAATGGTAAAAAGAAAATAAAATAAAGTGCACAAATTAACCAAAACAAACAATCGTTCAATATCAAACAAAAATCAAATCCCCGACAACGGCGCCAAAAACTTAGTGTATGAAAATCCGCAAGTATACGGGTCGTCTTAAGTAATAAAGTGATGAATCAAGTATCGTTCCCACGAGGATTTGCTGTTTGATTACTAAACTATGAATGAAGCGATTATTTGGGCTAATGATTAATGAATAAATGGTAAATGTAAATGAGCAAGGTAAATTGATTAATCTAATTGAAATGGATAAAGAGCAAACAAATAAATTCTAATTCTAGTTCGCAATTAAACTAAAATTAACAGTAGGTAATTTAAACGAAAGTCTAATTATGGTAAAAGTGATTCCAGAGTTGGGGGTTTATGCATAAATTAATTGGGATTTGTCTTGGGCATTATAATTTTTAGGGAAAAATAGAGTTTGAAGGAAATTGATTCTAAATCCCTTTGATATCTTTTTCAAGCAAATCAAAGTGTATTCTAAAATAACCAAACCTACTTTCGTATGTATTTGATTACTTTAAAACCCATTAAGTTTTGTAACCAATAATTAATTCCTCTTAAAGTCCTAGTTTATTTCTAAATCTAGGTGATTTTAAGTTCCAATCCATGATTACCCATCAATGACTTTCACCTTTCGGTCATTCAATCAAAGATTAACACAATACCCAATGGGTACCAACATTAGGCAAGTAAATCAAGCACACAAGGAAGGAATCAAAACTCATATTCATATAAAATAAGGAAATACCCAGTCCAAATCCACAAATTAATCTAAGACATATTTCCCAACTCTGAAATCTAAAGAAATTACTCACTCATGATGGTATTTACAAGAAATATTGATGGAAAAGTAAAGGAAAACATGATAAGAGGACTGAAATAGAAAAACCCAGGTGGAAGAACCAAAGTCTCTAGTTTCTGGAGCTCCAAAACTGGTGCAGTAGCTCCTCCCCAAAAGAAAATGGCGTCTCCTCCCTTTTCTCTATTCTATTTTCTTTCCTTTTTGTCTTTCCTCCCTTCCTCTTCTGGCAAAAAATAAAGAAATGATGAATTTATATGGTCCCTAAAAGTAAAGTAAATAAAAGACAAGGAGTGGATAGGAAATGAGGTGTAAAATTATCCAAGTCAGCAGCACTATTCACGTTCTGGGCATTCTGCTTAGGGTTCAGCTTAACCCTAAGCAGCTTTTTAGCAAATTTTAGCCTCTGGTCGCACTGTCTGCTTAAGGTTAAGTAGACCTTCAGCAAATCTCGGCAGACTTAGAGTAGAATGGACTCTTCTGCTGGTGCTTGACTTGTCTTGCTCCTTAAATCGCCGCTTTACCCTAAGCATGACCTTAAGCAAAGTCTCAAGCAAATTTCGGCTAGTTTGCTCTTTCAAGGCTTGATTTCTTCAACTTTCCTCCATGCTTAAAGAACTTCAAATCTCTTCAAATTATTTCCTATTGCACTCATTGATCTTCGATTTTGCCACAAAATCCTATCAAAACAACAAAAATTATGAAAATCAAATATAAAGTATCTAAAATTAACAAATAAAATAAAATAAAGCTAAAAACATAAAATATACTAAAATATGAGGGCAAAATGGATGCAAAACTACCCTAAAATGCCTATATGAAATGAGTGTAACATCTTTTCTTGCTCCTCACCCCATTCAAAATTCCCTTTCTTCAAACATTCATTGATAGGTGTAGCAATGCTACCAAATGCTTAATAAACCTCCTATAAAAGGTGGCTAAACCATGGAAACTCCTCATTTTACTCACTATTTTAGGGGTAGGCCACTCTCTAATAGCCTTTACCTTCTCTTCATCCACTTTAATCCCATCCTCACTCACCATAAATCCTAAAAATAACAAGCTACTAGTCATGAAAATATACTTCTTCAAATTAGCATATAGCTTATTTTCCCTTAACACCTTAATTACCTCTCTAATATGCCCCATATGCTCATCAAGGGATTTACTAAAGATAAGATTATCATCAAAATACACGACTACAAATTTACTAATGAAAGGTCTAAGTACTTGATTCATTAGCCTCATGAATGTGCTTGGTGCATTAGTTAGCCTAAAAGGCATGACTAACCATTCATACAATCCGTTCCTTATCTTGAACGCCGTCTTCCACTCATCTTTAGGATGAATTCTGATTTGATGATAGCCACTCCTTAGATCAATCTTAGTAAAGATGATTGATCTGTCCAATTTATCATGCATGTTTTCCAATCGAGGGATTGGAAATTTGTACACAATAGTAATTTTGCTAATAGCTTGGCTGTTAATGCACATCTTCCAACTCCCATCCTTCTTTGGTGTTAGTAATGCCAGCACCACACAAGGACTCATGCTAGTTTGGATGTGTCCCTTTTGCAATAACTCCTCCGCCTTCCCCTTTAGGATCTCACTTTCATTAGGACTCAGTTTGTAATGAGGTAGATTTGGTAAGCTTGCACCAGGCACCAAATCAATATGGTGCTGTATATCCCTCGGGGGTGGCAACTCATTGGGTAATTCATCGGGAACCACTTCATGAAATTCCTCCAATAGGCTTTTCACCTCCACTGGCAATTGCCTTGGCTCCTCCTTTTTTTTTTTTTCCTTCCTCGCCCTTTATCACCAAAAGATGCACCTATTTAGTCTCTTTACACATAGCTGCAAATTTAGAAGGCTTATTGGTAATTGAGAGAAAATCCTTTTCCTCCACTTTAGAAGCTTTGGTAGGTTTCTTTTCTCTAATTGGTACAAGAGTGTAAATTTTTCCTTCCTTCTTTAGCCGGTATGTATTTTTTCGACTGAAGTGCTTTGCATCAACATCAAACTGCCAAGGTCTTCCCAATAAAATATGGCAAGCATCCATGTCAACAATATCATAATAAGCTTCATCAATATACTTACTAATAGAGAAAGGAACTATGCAACTTTTGTTCGCTTGAATTCCTCTAACTTTCTTGATCCATCCTACAGTGTAAGGATATGGATGAGCCTCAGGTGTCAAGGAGAGTTTTTGGATAGCTCTTTGACTGATGATGTTCTATTGACTCTCACCATCAATGATTAAACAAAAAATTTTCCCATTCACTGTGCATCGGGTGCAAAAGAGTTTATGTCTTTGTGTATTATCTTGTACTTTAAGTGAAAGTATCAATTTTCTTACCACATAAACTCCTTCATCTTGCTCATATTTTTCCTCAACATCATCCCCATCAGGTCTATAAAATTCTTCTTCCTCATCTTCAGGCTTCTTTTCCACTATATTAATCGATTTCCTCTTCGGACATTCATTGGAACGATGCCCAATCTCATTGCACCTATAGCACTTAATAGCAACAACTTTTGCATAAGGATTAGAAGCTTTAGATGCATTAGAATTGATACCTTTGCTACCTTCAACTGTTGGTGTTTTGTTGTTGCTCTTCTCTGCATTGGTGCCACACGAACTAGAGGCTCCTTGTGTTGGTTTCCCTTTCTCCTTTTCAGTTGCAAATTTATTATCTCCATACTTTCTAAAAGGCTCTTGCTTAATCACCATCTTAGCTTTCAAGGCCAAGTTTCTAGTTGTCACGACCCAAATTCTAGGCCGAACCGGCACTAGAACCTAAGCCAGCATAAAGCCTCCAAGGCCTGTAGCATGCCTCACTGTTCCCAAATCCATAACCAAGACCAAAAACTAAGGCTCAACATGTGAATAAAATAAAATAGAATGTTACAATTTATTTTTGAGTCAACCCAACCCGATAACCATCAATAACCAAAACCAGGGGAGCTCAGCTCAACCCTGATACCATCATTTACAAATTATTTAATATCATAAAAATTTTTCACTTATTAAAAACCAAAAACTCAAATTAACACTGTCCCTGACAAGATCCATGCTACAGCTAACACATGTGGAGTTCTATATTACAATTTTAGAAAATAATAATACAAATAAATAATTGCTAATAAACCTACAAGGAAGGAAGCAGGTTATTCTGAAAAAAAAACTCCTCCTAAGCTTGGAAAAATAGGGTGAATAGGAGTGAGCGTTCGACTCATAGAGTAAGATATTAATTTTAAGTACAATTTTTATAACTATCTAGTACTAATGGATCCTAAGGATGAAATTGAACACAAATCATCATATTCAGCCAAGTTCAAACAACACTCACACAAAGAATAATTTGGAGCACTCACACACTCATATATTGCATCAGATATATATACATATGGGAGCTGATCTCCTATATAGCTCTCTTAATCCAATGCCTGCCAGCGAGGTTAACTCGAGCGAGACTTTCCCTTAATAATCCAAATGTGGGGGTCAGCGAGATCAACTCAAAGCCGTACTCACCCTGACTTTCATAAAAAGGATCGAGCCTCAAGCAAGACTAGCTCAAGCTGATTTGCCCATCCTATCCATATCCATTACACCACACCACACGCACGCCGACACATGCACACAGCTCTAAATCACGCTAAGGTGATATCCACATTCATTTTTGCAAATAAGAAAAATGCAACATAATGCGTGGCTAGTATTTAGCTACATACATTATTTATATGTGATGCATGAGCATGTCTTGAATATATAATAATATTGAAATTATAAATAAAATCAATATTTACTCACAGATTGGTCGACTAGACTGCAGCTAGTTTGGCTGAAAGGAGAAGACGATTGGCACCAACCACCTAAACATACCCACTGACCTCTATCAAAAGATTAACAACCATAAAATCAAAATGCCGAAATTTCGGCAGAGTTTCTCCTGTACCTAAGACCTACCCAACTCGCAAAATAGTTCAAATCACACTTCTAAAATCACAAGTCTCATATTCACATCTCATCAATATCACATGACCCCTCTTGAGCCCTCCAAATCAGACGAAACTCACTCAATCAAACAATTCAATTATAAGGCTTAAAACTAATATTTTCCAAAATCATCCAAACTAACTTTAAAAATTATGTAAACTCGTCCTGCTGTTTTTAACATGATTATAAGACTATTGTAACAAGAATTATAATTTTTTAATCGCTCATGAATATTTTATAAATTTTTATTCTAAACTCGATTATAAGTAAATAAGGAAACTTAGGATTTAGATTTACCTATAGTAATTTCGATGCTTGGAATGCGTTAAAATGCTAGGATCGACTGTAATATTGCCCACATTCTGGGACGGGTTGTCAGGCAGTCGGATTTGGCCGAAACTCGATCCTGGGCACCGGTGAGCTACCATCGATCCGATTACACCTAAATTAAGTCCAAAAATTGTTAATAATTATCATAAAATTATTTTTAATTTTTGAGAATTGAAAAAGTATGCAAATCTCATTAAGCGATCTGAACTATTCGATGATTGCCTTTTTAAATAGTGTCCAATCGGAGCGAAGCTAGTCCCATCTCGAAGATTTCGTTGCCCTGAGTCCAACGGTGGTCTCGAATTTTCGATCCGATGGTCGAATCGTCGAAATTGGCTGGAAAGGTGCTGCTACCCATTTTCTCTCTCCTCTCTCTCTCTTGTCGGATCTCTCTCCTTTAGCATTGGCGCTAAGGGCTACTGGTCAGAAATGGGAGCTGGTTGTGTGAGGAAGCCATTGCCACCCGTGGCCGGCAGTATGGCAGCCTAAAACGGCCTGAATTGGCCTACAAAGTGGGCGCATCGCGCATCCATTTCTCTCTCTCTCTCTCTCTCCTTGTTTCCACTGCTCCAGTCATCCATTACTGCTACTGGCCAGCTCCTGGGGGTCATCTACAGGTGGGGTAGCTCGCTGGTGTCTCGCCGACTCTGGTGCTGGCCAGCTGGAGGAAGAACAAGAGGGAGAAAGTGAAGGGGAGAGAGTGACACAGGGAAAGAGAGAAGGTTGGGGCAGAAGGAGGGGGGGGGGGGGCGCTATGCAGTTTTGAAACTTTCTTTTTAACTTTTAATTACACTATTAGTCCTCAAACTTTTTGGGTTTATTCAATTGACTCCAAAATTCTTTTTCAATTGGGTCCCAAATGTAAATTTGTGTATATTTAAACAACAACAACAACAACAACAACAACAACAACAACAACAACAACAATAATAATAGAATTAAATTAATAACAATTTAATCAAGCCTTAAAACCAAGATTGAAAATAATGAAATAAATAATAATATATTTTGATAATTGATTTGACATTAATTTATAAAACCAACCATTTCAATTAAAATTGGACTATTAAATAATTTATAAAATATGTTTAGAAGTGACATTAAAAATATATAAATGAAAGTTTTACAAAAATTATAAATTAGTTAGATAATACTAAAATAATATTAAAATATTATATATAAAAATATGAAATTTATATTTTAAAAATTTGGGTTATTACACTAGCCTCTTGAACACTCATCACCATCTAGATGTCAATTTTATCACGTATTGAAGGCTTTAAACCCCTCAAATACCTTACAGCTTGTTGGCTATCAATCTCAGCTAAGTGATTCCTTACGACCAACCTCAAAAATTCTATAGTCTACTCATTGACACTGCGGGTTCCTTGTGAGCAATTTTGGTAAGATTCAAAGAGGTGTTGCTTATAATCAGGAGGTAGGAACCTTCCCCTCAACAATTGCTACATTCTCCTCCATGAGGTGATCGGATTGCGCCCTTCTCGCCATCTAGTTTCTTTCAATCGATCCCACCATACGGAACTCCACCCTTCAGTCTATAGGCCACTAGTTTGACCTTTCGTTCCTCTAGAATTTTAACATATTCAAAGAACCGATCTATTTCGGTTAACTAATCAAGAAAACCTTCAATATCAAGATCTCCATTAAAGGTAGGGATATCCATCTTCAATTTGAACTCATCATCCCTCCTATAGTTTTGTTGGAAATTTTGGCCAATTATCCTTTTTCTTTAGGTTGCACCATACCCCAAGTCCATCTCCTCATCATCGCTTGTATCACCATCCATCATGGTTCTTCTCCTTGGATTGATAAGATCAAGATCAAATTCAGCTCTACCGAGGTTAGCTCCATCGGCTTGAATAGGTTCTTGATTCCTATTTTCATGAACATTCACCCCAGTGCGTAATTGCTCTTGGATCTCTTGCAACTGTAGCATAGTTTATGTTATAGAGTTTTGCTGTTCTTTGATTACTCTCCAAACAACTGATAACCCCTGATCTCCATCACGAGGTTAATTGCCACCACTACCACCAGTGTTGGCTATCGTAATGAGGGTGAAATCCTTACTTTGGTACCAACTGACGCAGCGTGTAGCGTGTAAAGATTGTCACAAGAACAAATCTCCAAAGAACAACAAAGGTTTAACAAAACCTCAAGAAGAAAGAGATAAAAGTAAAGCAAAGAAACTTTATTGAAAATTAAAGAAATAAACAAAGTTACAAAATCTGAATATAATAAAGGGTATTTATAGGGTTTGATAATCCTAAACCAATTAGGATAAGCATTATCTAGGAGTTTTAGATAAACATAAACACAATAGGAAATCATTTAGATAAACATAAATAATAGGAAATCTAGATAGAATATGAAAATAACTAATTCTAATTAAAATTGGATAACTAATAAGTATTCCTATGAAAATAAAATAAATTTAAAATTTAAATGCTCCGCATCAATATCCAACATTACAAGATTATATCTTCCTCTTTCTCACTTCCATCACTATTTCCCATCATCATCAACGCCAATAACATATTATATAAAAATCTTACACAGAATAGAAAATAAAATAAAACAAGGCATTTATTCAAGATGAAGGATTAGAAGAACTTGACACTCTAGGGGATGTGATCGGAAAGAGATGCAACAACTGTGGTTCTGCTTATCTTGGTGCAGTTGCCAGCGATGGATGCAAGTAAAATCCCTTTTCTTTGATTGCTTTCTCCTCTGCATCAACATTTAATAAATTACCATTCACACTATTATTGTTATGGTTTTTGTGGGGATTATTCATGAGATTGCCACTCCAGATTGGTCAAACGGATCAGGTATTAAAGGAGTGACAGGGTTGAGAATGAAGGCAGGAAAGTCAAAGATGTTAGGAGAGAGGATCTTAGGTTCTTGAGGCGAGAACCCAGAAGTGGGAGGAGCAAAAATTGGGTTGAGAGGATTGATCTTAAGGTTTTTAAGGGAATTTCTATGTTCATAGAGCTTGAACCCAGAGGATTGATTCTTTTTGGGTATGGATTTGATAGGAGGGATATTGTGGGCATGGGATTTAGGTGATGGGTCTGATTGGGAGACAACAACAGCGGCAGTGTTGATGGGTTTGGGGGATCCAGTCAACATTTGGACAACTTGTTTGAAGGATGATGCATTTGCTTGGACAAAGGTTATTGGGTAAGGATTGGCGGATTCGGATCTAGTGATGGGTTTGGGTGAGGGAAGTAGTGGTTGATTGTTGTGGAGTCCATTATTAGTAGTGGTGGAGCTACTGCTGTTGTTGCTGCTGCAACTATTGTGGCTGTTAGGGGAGGAGAGAAGAGATTGTGGATTCTAATTACCTTGGTGTTTTGGTGAGGTTTCCATTGATAGGTCTGATTTTGGTTTATGAGGTGCAATTGAGAGAGAGAGAGACAGAGATCGTAGTATAGAAAATTATTTTTTATTATTAAAATACCATATGTTAAAGAGAATAATTTTTTTTTTAATTTCTGTTTAAGACAACATGACATATACAGTTAGTTTTTGGCTGGAGTTCCCAACGGAATCCAACCAAAAGAATTTTAACTAATATAAAATTAAAATTAAATAATTTTTGTGCTATAAATTAAAGTTCAGGAATTTTGTTGAAACAACCCCTAAAATTCAAAGATAATAGGTAAAATTAACCTCACATAGTGTATAAACATATATCATGGGGCCTGAAGATTCCTGCCAAGAATACTAAAAGGTTGATGAGCATTATTGTATCACAATCATTTATATAATACCATATTTATATGCGAATTCATCACTAATTCTATCAAATAATATATGTACATCGCATTTTATTGGTAGTTAAACGCTCACTATATAGTTTACCACCTATCAAAATAAGATACAAGAAAAAGAAAAAAAAAAAAAAATATATATATATATATATATAAAAGAAACGAAATGAAAAGAAAACATTTCACACTATTAGATAAGCAAGTTCGTAATTTCTTGATTATCCAACAAAATAAGCATATATAATTTCATCATGGCTTTGCAACTATTGACAAGATAACAAACTCCACAAATCACACAACAACCTGATTAATTAATTAAGCTTGGAAATTAAACAACCAGTGAGGTATCTTTTTCTCCACCTTCTTTTCTTTAATCGTATCCAAGCTAGGTTTCCACCCTTTCCCTGAAAGTTGCCTGCTCAAATACTCTGGTCTATTCTCCAAAATCTCCGGCAACATTAACTCCGATTCATTTTCCTTCCTTTCCGAAACAAACTTCGTCGTCGTCGATGTCTGTCCCTCTTCAATACCTCCAGCAGGGCAGATCCTAGCAAACAAAGGCAGAAACCTCGACGAAGATAAAAAAGACCGCGATCTTAAAACCGAAAGAACATGCCTAGCTTCCTCTGAAGATAATAACACAGGCTTCCCCCTCTTCATGGGCAACATTAGGTACACCTTCTTCATGTCTAGCTTCTTATCAGCTGGCAACGGAGTTGGTCTCTTTTCAGACAAATCAGAGCGGAACTCCACCACCACTTGTTGTGGGTACTCCAGCATCAGCTCAGCCACGGTTAGTGGTTTCTCAAACTCATGAACTCTGCCATCCCATAGAATTACTCTTCCGGCGGCCTTCGAAGACGGGTTTGTGAAATAATTTCCCATTACTAACACAGAGAGAATGCATGCAATATTGGGATCATCGAGGCATTTTATTGAGATAATTGTAGGAAGTGTTTGTTAAACCGCTCCATCATGTGATAGATATAAATAAAAGTGGACTTGTTAGTAACCGAAACTTCAAAAAGGATTAGTTCGTTGGTCCTCTGATACTGAGAAGCATGTCTGATTACACAAATATTGGACTTGGTCCAATCCAATCCAACGGTGGTGGTGGAAGACTACAAGGACCTGTGGGGTCCCATTGCCCTTAAACTTGTGTTTCACCCAACCATGCTGAGGGAAAGTCAAGGAACGGTTCAACTACAACTGCATTAACTAATATCTTTAAACTATAGAATAATGTAATGAGAGAGTTAAAATTGGACCGTCCATGCATCTATACTTCTCACGGGTTTATAAACTATGCCACGGGCAACCACACTATTGAAACATATGGGGATGCGAGCATGTAAACTATTATATGGCGATACATAGATTTTTTTTTTTATGTACAATAAATTAAAGGGTAATTTGGGTCAATGATGTTAATTTCGGATTTAAAATGCAATTGAATTTTAATAAAAAATAATTTGCTTAAAAATGGGCTGACATTAACTAGGTAAACCCAGGATATAATTTCAGAGGAAGTAAACATGTATATTCAAATTTTCTTTTATCATAGGGGCAATAACAAAAATTAGACGTATATTCATTCAAATTTTTGTAGGGCAATGGGGCAAGTGCCCCGTTGTCCCAATGCACATATGCTCTTAGACGTTAACATATGCTGACTATGAAAAATATTTTTTTTTTTAGGAGAATAATGAGTTTATTTGGTATTTGAAAACTGGCAAAAAACCCATTGGAAAAGCAATTTCACTTATTCTTTCCCAAAGACTCAAAACTGTTAAGACGCATTTAGAAATGGAAACGGGGGGTCGGGGCCGGGGCCGGGATCACTCCTTCCATTTCCACCCATAAGAGTTTGGGATTGGTGCGAGGCATTCCCCGCCAGGGTACAGGGCGGGACGAATTTCCCTGTGGCGAATTTTCTTTTTTTATTTTATTTTAATTTATTAGTATATAATATAATTTATTTATTAAAAAATAAAATATAATTAAAAATATAAGTTTTACTTATTATTTTAATAATATATTTATATATTTTGTTAAAATTATGATATTTAAATATATAAATATATAAAAAAAATATTTTTAATAAAAAAATAATAATATATTACTGTACGGAGTCGATTACGCAATTTCAAAATGCGAAAAAGGTCTTTCCATCATTACCTCACACAAATCGATATCGAGATAATGTCAGAAAAAATTGATTTTGAAAACTTTTTCCATCCTAGACGCATTTGACCCATTCCATGCAATCGAGACTATCCCCAAATATGACCTAAAATTGTCGTTTTGGTCTTGGATAATTGGATGACGAAATGTTGTTTTCTTATTTGTTTTCCTGTCTATATCGTTGATGTTTTCACGCATTGATGAAGAAGACTTCATTTTATTTTGTTCATTAATTATTATCTTCTATTTTAATCAAAGACAAAGTAAGTAACATGCTTTGATGAAGAATGATCCAGTATTAGAAATTTCAACTCTCATTTGTACTGAATTGCCGATTGTATGAACTAAACTAATCCCGATTATTGTTCTTTTGATGTGATATTAATTAACCTGAAAAATCAAAACTATATATACAGCAATTAGAAGATTGTAAATAAGAGTTGTACTTAGCCAGATTGCCAGAGTGTATTAATCTTATGAATTCCGATTCTAAGAAATATGGATTTCCATTTATGGAATGATAATTGGAATTCCATGCTTATGTTATGGTGTGGTTGATACACGTAAAGATATTGACCAGTTAGATTGATGATACGTTGGCCTATGCAGTTGCCATTTTAGTATATATGGTATACCATGCTCCTTATCCAATCAGGAGGGGGTTTATCCGACTTCTTCTTGCCGAACTGTACATGGAAAGACTACCCAGATGCTATTAAGACCATCCTTTAAGGTAGCATTCCAAGAGGCCAATCGGGAAATCGAAGAGTAACTGCAATGATGGAAGACTCCTGATACAATAGATAAATTTAACATTCCACTATGATAAAACTGAACACCAATACCTAGTCTATATATAGTAATAACGCTTGGCACTCTATCATTGATCCAGTAATTGATATATAAAATTTTATGGCCACAAGGTAAAACATTCCAATTCAAATACTCAACTCTCTTATTCTTTTTTCTGTCCACTATTTTCCTTCTCTTTCACTAAATTAGCCATCGAAGTGCCATCGGAAATAGCTCCTCTAATTCGTTATCTTGCAAGGAAGGGAGATACATCATTTCTTACCCATCTAACCCAGTTGGAACAAGGTACTCGGACAACATATATTCAAACCTAATACACACCCGTATTCCATTACCATACCTATACCCTTTATAGCCTTCAGACACCATTCACGTGTTACTCGTCCATGATACCCCCGGTATAATATATAGAACATTAGTGGTCTTCATCACTCGCTCAGTATTATTAACATTTAACACTAGAGGCTTTACTTGGTAAACATTTCGAACCAAACTGATATGAGAGCCATCACATAGATACTCATTGAATTTATCATCTCCATATGAAGTGAAGCCTTCATATTTAACATATATTATTGTTTTGATGTTTTACTTTTGAGTTAAAAGTGTTGAATTACTTCATGTTCGTTGCTACAGCTTGCAAATCATGTTTACTTCTCGCATGATGCGCAACGGGTGGCTAGTGCCTGGTGTTGCTGGAAATTTTTTGCTGCTTTCCGGGAACATGTTTATCAAATCAAGTTTGAGATGTTTTTATGGTTTTTGTTTTCTCCTTAACTCTTGCTGATAGTGTTGATCATTATGTTGCATGATGTTCCACACTGGTCAGACGACAGTAGGATTCTTTTTAAGTGGAAGTAAAGTCTCCAAGCTGAAGGTATGCTGTATTTATTATTTATTGTTAACACTTTATTGAGTTGTTTAAGGGTTTGAAAGGATTGTTGGGTTATACATGGCATTCCATTTCAAAGTTTTCTCTCCACAGTTTTCCTATTTAAGTTAGTGAATTAGGTGACCATGTTTTTCTATAAAGTTGCAAAAATTTCATTGAATTTTTTTTTTTAAAAAAAAAGCTGCTCTCTAGGCTATCGTGTATGCAACCTTAGTTCCAAACAAGACGATATTCTGTGTTTCCAGTGTTAAAATTTATTTCTTTTTCCAGGTTTGGGATAAAAGGACACAGAATTTAAAACCAGACCTTGCGGGGCCATGCTGATGAGGTACATTCCCTCCCAAGTACAAGGGGCCATTTGACCTGTGTGCTGTTAGACTTTATTTTAAATGATGTTTGAGTTCTGATTTTATTGTGGCAAGGTATATGCTGTTGATTGGAGTCCTCTGGAGAGGTGGCCTCTGGAGGAAAGAATAGGGTGTTGATGTACAGGGTGTTGAAGTTACGGATGAGGTAGACCTACTAGCAGAGGAGTAAATTGTAGAAATGCTAAATGAGTTGGCAGTTCCCATGGACAGTAAATGAGTGGGCACAACAGCATGATAAAAAGAAACTGAAAGAACTAGCTATGAGAATGGTCAGCCTTAGGATTATCCCACTTTTCTATCTCTATTTCTGTAACCTGGAGATGATGTTTCTTGAGCGGAGGAAGAATGCAATGGTTAATTACTCAATTCCATGTTGATGGACTTGCAACGATTTTTTTCTTCTTTTGTAATTGTAAAATTATTTAAAAGCTACTTATACACGATACCCACTCCAGTGATTTCATTTATAGATGAAGTGGGTGCATAAGATTTGAATAGTGATCAAATTCCTTCTTTCTCGTGGAGATAATTTGGCTGTAACAGTACATAAACTTCACTCAGCACAAGTCATAACACAATAGATTCAACATGTCATTGCAGAAACAAAAGATACAACTAGTTAAATAAAATACATTCCACAGTGCGTCATAGCAGATGCAAACTATAATGGAAATTTCAATTTTCTGGATCTACCGTAACAAGACTACAGCAAGAGATTGGCGTAAGTCAATTGACAAACCACAAGTGCAAAGAACAACTTGCTGCCACAAGTAATTTTTACAGATCGGTGACATTAATAGTTCCTTCCACACATATCCGGATCACAATACATCCAATTTAAACAGGGGATGAATACAACTTTTTTTCGGTTGGACTGGGCGTGCTGGGCTGGGGGCTTTGGTGGTTCTTCCAAACGTCTTCCTGAGCAGTACATTACTTGATGTATTGAGAGAGCCACTTGAAGCCATCACCATATCCCATTTTGCGCACAATGCTGCACATAAACACCTCCAAAGGACGCACATTTGTGTCTGCCAGGTTTACCTTCCCTTTTCCTGTAGTGAAGTTAGTCAGGCCTAGGTGGTATCGCAACTCATCCTCTGAAGCAGCATAAGGTATGTCAATCTTGTTCCCCAAGATGAGAAATGGAACATCAGTCAAAGCCTCATCAGAGAGGAGAGCATCCAGTTCCTTTTTTGATTCTGCAAACCTCTCTTTGTCATAGGCATCAACCAAGTACACCACAGCATCCACCTTTATCACATATAACCATGTTATATTGCAATGTTGGAGCTATTTAACTTGCGGGAATGTAATTCTAAACACAAAATGTGCAACTACAGTAAAGAACAGATATATCAAGATTCAAAGCATAATTGACGGATGCATGGAATATGAAAAATTTTGCAATTCCATTCCAGATATAAAACACCATAAATAAAGAGATTGCAAATTCATTAACCAACTTCTGATCAATCATTTTCATAAAAGAAAATAATGTTCCCAAACAACCTAATATAAGAAAACAGGGCAAGAAAAAGTTGAATGCCTCTGCCACAATCACAGTGATGAGGTCCAACCTTTGATTTCCACAGCACTATAACAATAAGCGAGTCACATAGTTGTTAGTTTCCCAACCTCAAAAGAGAAATAGAAGAACCAAAGCGTCAATATATGAGAATTGCCAAGTGTAGCAAGGAAGAAAGCTTTCCGCTTCTAGTGATGGGTCACATTCACAGAGAATTGCACTCACAAGCATATGCAAACTGATACTTGAGTCTTCTTATGTAAAATTGGAATACCAAGCCATGTAAGTCATTATGAAAGAAAAGTAGAAGAGGAAGGCAATATCATGAGTATGCAAAACAATTACAAAAACTGATAATGAAAGTACAAGAAGGTCAATCCCATGAAATCACCCAAATTTGGCCATTCACATTACTAGCCAGTAGTCATGCATGACTAGTAAAAGGCAAAACGATGCAATCAACAATAGGTGGCAGATAGTGGCACATCAACCTAATCCTAATCCTAATCCTAAGTCACTTCAAAACATACTTGTCATTAACTGAAGCACTTCACAAGAAGCACAGCCTTAGTAATGCGTTGTAAATAGTTACCAACACTCAAAAATGTTTGTCTGCAATGCTCAAGCACACTTGACTACAAATATAAAGTGACTGATTACCAAAACCTATTGAAAAACATAAGATGCACTCTACAGAATGATGTGGTTATGATAAAGGTTTTCATAATGATGCAACATCTCAAGAAGAATTTGAGAAAATAAGACCAAATATAGAACTAACAAGGTCAGATAAACAGGAATATACACATAATACACATGATGTAAGTACCAAATATTATTAAGAAAAAAAGGGAATCAGCATATATAAAAAGCCCAGAATCAATAATCAAAATAGAAATGAAATACATAGTTAAAATAAAGCAGAGTAAATGTAAACATAGCGCTGAATATACTATGTATAATGGTTTATCTAATTCGTTGTGCAAACAAAGATACTGAAACATGGAGCTACAAAACATATACACAGAATATTTCTGATTAAATCTAAAGAGCAAATCACAGGCACAAGTAGAATTTGATCTATGGCCTCCATGAACCATGCCAGGCTACCTCACTGGTTAAGCCAGTTGGCACCCAGAGGATTACAACTAAAAACAATGGAAAAGCATAAAAAAACCTATACTATCGCACTTCATAACATGTACAGCAGCAAAACTAGCTAGCCGATTAAGAATAGCTTACCTTGGCATAGTAATCTTTCCAGACTCTGCGAGCCATCTGATGACCACCCAAATCAAATGCCTTAAACTTAATTTTCCCAATACTGAGCTCTTCGGATGTAGGATATTGAGTAGGCTGATGTTGGACCAATCTCTGTAATCAGGGGAAAAAAAAAAGGCACTGCTCGGTTAAGTAAAACCACTATGTTGGGTAGCTAGTAAAAGAGAGGCTGCATACACAAATACACACATAAATTTCAACTGAATTGTTCGATTAGTTAATTTCCAAAATTAGAAAACGACCAACTAATAAAATATTATATATGTAACACCAATTGATGTTGTAGCATTTCCTGGGGCTTCTAACCTCAACCCATAAGGGGCTTCATCAATTATGTCTACTAATGCAAAAGATAGGGAAAATCGAATGCGTATTTGGCTAAATCTTTGCGTGTTCTGAGCTATAGAAGAGATCTTATTGAACAAAATAAATCAGAGATGCCAAACTTGCCTTCCGTTTCCCAAATTTTAAATATTAAATCGAAGACAGTAATCAACCAAATTATACAATCAAATAAAACCAAGGCAACAAAAGAAAAAAGACGAACCTCATCTTTCAACATGTGAAGCAAGGTGGTTTTGCCCGCATTATCGAGCCCTAGAAACAAGATCTTGGCCTCTTTCTGCCAGAGACCAAGAGAGGCCAGGACGCCATAGAACCAATCAAGGAGAAACATAGCTTCTGTGCTGTAGATGGTAATGTGAATATGAGATCCCAACGCCGCGAGAGGTGGAATTTGTGAGAGATCCTTCTAAGCTTAGGAAGGAACCAGACAGTCGGATTTCAGGGCTTCTGGTTGAGAATGAGACATAGGTAAAACACTGGAGAGGAATAATTTTTTATGAGCTGGACCTGCTTTGCCAGTGGGGCCCGCTAAAGTATGAAATGTGACGTCATTTCTCACTTACGGACAAGAAAACGCCACTGCTTCGCCCCCTTAAGCTCTTCGCGAGACTCCACGTCGAATTTTTTTCCTTTTAATATGGTATATTTACTGTGTTAACTTTGAGCACTAAAATATAATTTTCATTCAAGTCCTCATATGTTTGAAAAATTAATGTTGGGCACCGCGTCTAATACAAAACTAACCCCGCTGTGTCATACAGTGGGTGGCTACAGTCGTCTCCTCCCTTCGCTGGAAGCCGTTGTCTCCATTTGCCACGGATCCCATCATCCAGGTTAGCTTTTTTTTTTTTTTTTTTTGAAAATTCAATAAATTTCAGTCCATCCATTTAATTTCAAATTAAATAAAATCACAAAAATTAAAATATCAAAATTTATAAAATAAAAAGTGAATGTTGAAAAATTCAAACTAAATCAATTTAATTTGTTAATTTTGAAGTTGTGCTGTTTTATCGCTCTCAACCTCTCTACAATGCAAGTTTACCCTTAAGCCGTGTTCTACTTGGCTGTCTAAATTTACATATTAAATTAAAAATTTTAAATTATAATATAATATTATTGAATTAAAGCTCACTCACTGTAAATTAATCTCGTTATGCAACCTTTAGGCTCTGATTTAACGTTTAACTAAACTTTTAACTTTCTTTTTAAGGCTAACACTCAATTTTGGCTAATATTATTTGATTCTATTAATTTAAATTTTTAATTAAATTAAATGAAAATTTTAAATTTTTTTAAAATGATAATTAATATTATTTTCCTCTTCTATGAGTATGGAATGATGAATATCAAGCTTTAAAATGTAATACAATACTTCAATATTTAAATAAATATTAAGAGCTAGACTGATATAAAATGAGAATGTAATACTTAAATATTATCTTACATATCCATCATTTCATACCTACAAAAGAAAAGAATAGTATCAATATTTAAAACCAAATTAAAGAATTAAAAGATCAAATTAAATCAATTTAATTCAAATTTTATAGTCCAACGAAAAACTACCACCCTACTGCTAAATTCACACATTGATTTCAAAAACTTGTGGTCTATTTACATTTTTATTGATTATATAGTTTGATGGCAAAGTCAAACCACGTAACAAATGTCTGTTTGGTATTGATAATGAAAATTAAAATTATTTTTTCAAAAAAAAAATATTTTAGATACTGTAAAAAAAAATAATTTAAAAAAATTATTTTATTATTTTAATACTATTATAATTAAAATTTATTAAATTTAATTTTAAATTTTTTTAATACCTTTATCTAATATATTTTAAAAAATATTTTTTTAATATCAATTCCAAGAAAAATAGAGAGTTTTTGAGGAATCGGAGATATGCGAGGAAGCCTTTGTCTGGAACGAACCATGGAGCCCCACTCTTCCGGATTTTAAAATCTCCAACAATTAGACCCGAAGAGAGTCCCATCATGGATGTTGCTAACTTGATAAATTCTCAAACTAATCAATGGGGTATTTCAATATTAAAGGTCTATTTGGATGGGAGTGAGAAAAGAGTAATTAAAGAGAGGGTAAGGAGGGAGAAGGGTAAGAAGGGTTACAATAAAAAAATTATCATGTTTAGAAAGAGGTGAATTAATGGAAAAGTAAGGAGAGGTAATGTTTATTCTTTATGTTTAGAAAGAGGTAAAAGAAGGGTAAATAATTATTAAAATTATAAAAATATCATTTCCTATTAGATAAAATTTATTCTTTATTTTTTTTAATATGCAAATTAAGGCCTTTTATTTTTAGTTTAATAGCTTATAATTTATATTTTTTATTGTCTTTTTATATTAGACCATAATATATACTATTTCAACATTTAACTTAGATATATATAAAGTAATACAAATGTCATTTTGCATCTTTTCAAATATTTTATTTTTTTAAAAGGTAGGTAAAATTAAATAAAAAGATAAAACTAACATTTTTTTTGTAAGAATTCAAAATCCACGAGACAGAGCGAAAAGATTAGATACGGCCACAGAGAGAAGACATTTATTTATAGTGGTAAGCTACGTTTATTTTTAATGGGTATAATTGGATTTTTAATAAAAGATTAAGGACATAATAGGAAAATAAAAAATAAAATAATTTTCATCTCTCACCTCCCCCTGCTTACACTTGGGGTGTAAGAAAAATTGAGATTTGAGGGGTAAGGGAGGGTAAACCTTACCCTTACCCTTCACCAGCTCACCCCTTTCCAAACAGGGGTATAATAATTACTTACCTCTCGTTACCCTTATTTACCCTTTCCTCACCCCCACCCAAACAGACCCTAAGGGACTGCTTCTCTCCGTCTGAATGTGGAGATTCTTAAGATCCCTATTAGGAAAGAACCAAAGGAACCAGATTTGATTTGGCATTTCTCCAAATATGGCACTCCAACAGTAAAATCTTTTATTGTTTACTGAAGAAAATGTAAGTCATGAACCGAGCTAGAACTTCTCCATCCTCATCATATAACCCCTGTCCACCTTTTTGGAGAGGCATATGGCCGTTGTTGGAAAAGAAAGAGGAGAGCAAATACTATTTTGTATTCTACGCATATTAATTTTCAAGTACAAAGGATATATATAGGAGTTTAGGCAACTCTTTAAGTTCTAATTACATGAATCTAAGTTAATATCCATTCATGAACCATCCAAAAAACACAAAAAGACACATAACTATTACATTAATTATATTTAATCACAAAAAAAAAAAACTAAAAGACAAACGAACCTAGACATATATAGGAAATTGCAAATTATTTTTGCAACATTCCCTCTCAATTTGCAATTTTCTTTTTCACTCAAAGACTAGCATGTAATCTTTGAAAAACCTTAAACTTGAGTGGCTTAGTAAAGATATCTGCAATTTGATCTTGAGACTTCACATACTTGAGCTCTACTTCCTTTTTAGCAATGCATTCTCTAATAAAATGATACCTTATATCTATATGCTTGCTTCTATCATGAAACACCGGATTCTTAGCAAGAGCTTGTGTAGACTTATTATCAATACAAATTTTTGTGGCTCCCTCTTGAGTTAAATGAAGCTCTTTTAACAATCTTCTAAGCCAAATAGCATGAAAAGTACAAGAAATTGCCGCCACATATTCCGATTCACAAGTTGACAATCTAACAATGGATTGCTTTTTAGAACTCCATGTAATTGTATAATCACCCATAAAAAATACAAAACCAGTTGTACTTTTTCTATCATCAACATCTCCAGCAAAATTACTATCATAAAATCCCACAAGCTTGAACTCATTAGATGAAGAATAAAATAACCCAAAATCAATGGTACCTTTAAGGTAACGTAGAATTCTTTTAGCAACATTCATGTGAGAGGAGACAAGAGCTTCCATAAAACGATTTACTAACCCAACTGCAAAGAGAATATCGGGTCTTGAGAATGTCAAGTATCTCAAGCTTCTCACAAGACTTTTAAAGAGATTGGAATCTACCTTTTCCTCACTATCGAATGTTGACAACTTAACTCCACATTCCATAGGCGTGTTCACAGGATTGCAATCAAGCATTTTGAATTTCTCCAAATTTTTCTTTGCATATCCTTCTTGAGAAATAAAAATGCCATCTTCCATTTGCTTCACCTCTAGGCCTAAATAGTAAGTCATGAGGCCAACGTCGGTCATGTCAAATTCAAGAGTCATTGTTTTCTTGAATTCTTCAAACAAGTTTGAATTGTTGCCCGTGAAAATGAGATCATTTACATATAAACAAATAATTAAAATATCACTATTAGCATGCAGCTTCACATAAAGAGCATTTTCATGAAAACAATATACAAACCCATTATCTTGAAAGTAGTTGTCAATCCGACTATTCCATGCTCTCGGTGCTTGTTTTAGCCCATACAAAGTTTTCTTTAATCTTAACACTTTCTCTTCATGCCCTTCAACCACGAAACCCAATGGTTGTCCTACATAAACTGTAACGATCGGGCTCCAACCACTAGAGGAATTGTCCGCTTTGGCCATAAGCCTCACGGTTTTGTCCCATAGGTGGAATGGAGAACTTTTCAGGAGTTCACCCATCCTAGGATTTCTTTCAAGCGAGCACGCTTAACCCTGGAGTTCTTCCAACTCTCCAGGCTATTCCACCAAAAAGCGCCTCTAGTGATTAGTTCCCCCATTTTATATATCATTACTTTTTAAACCCAATACCATCTTCGTGCTTTGCCAATGTGGGATTTGCCTAAGGGACCTTTCTCTCCCCCTTTCGGGACTCAGCATCCTTGTTGAGGTTTGCCCCACCATCGCCCAAGAGGACACGCGAGCGGCTCTAATACCAATTGTAACGATCGGGCTCCAACCACTAGAGGAAGTGTCTGCTTTGGCCATAAGTCTCACGGTTTTGTCCCATAGATGGAATGGAGAACTTCCCAGGAGGTCACCCATCCTAGGATTTCTTTCAAGCGAGCACACTTAACCCTGGAGTTATTCCAACTTTCCAGGCCATTCTACCAAAAGGCTTCTTTAGTGATTAATTCCCCTATTTTATATATCATTACTTTTTGAACCCAGGACCATCTCCGCACTTTGAGGACACACGAGCGGCTCTGATACCAATTGTAACGATCGGGCTCCAACCACTAGAGAAATTGTTCGCTTTGGCCATAAGCCTCACAGTTTTGTCCCATATGTGGAATGGAGAACTTCCCAGGAGGTCACTCATCCTAGGATTTCTTTCAAACGAGCACGCTTAACCCTGGAGTTCTTCCAACTCTCCAGGCCATTCCACTAAAAGGCGCCTCTAGTGATTAGTTCCCCCATTTTATATATCATTACTTTTTGAACCCAAGATCATCTCCGTGCTTTGCCGATGTGGGATTTGCCTAAGGGTCCCTATTTGCCTAAGGGTCCCTTAGGCAAATCCCACATCGGCAAAGCACGGAGATGGTCTTAGGTTCAAAAAGTAATGATATATAAAATGGGGGAACTAATCACTAGAGGCGCCTTTTGGTGGAATGGCCTGGAGAGTTGGAAGAACTCCAGGGTTAAGCGTGCTCGCTTGAAAGAAAAAGGGTCCCTTAGGCAAATCCCACATCAGCAAAGCACGGAGATGGTCTTGGGATTAAAAAGTAATGATATATAAAATGAGGGAACTAATCACTAGAGGCGCCTTTTGGTGGAATGGCCTGGAGAGTTGGAAGAACTCCAGGGTTAAGCGTGCTCGCTTGAAAGAAATCCTAGGATGGGTGACCTCCTTAGAAGTTCTCCATTCCACCTATGGGACAAAACCGTGAGGCTTATGGCTAAAGCGGACAATTCCTCTAGTGGTTGAAGCTCGATCGTTACATAAACCTCCTCTTCAAGATAACCATTAAGAAAAGCCGACTTCACATCAAGTTGAAAGATTTTCCATTTAATTTGTGCCGAAATAGCTATGAGCAAATGAATAGTCTCCATGCGTGCTTGTATCCTTTAGTGAAAAGCTTTGCCTTGTATCTTTCCACCTCTCCTTAAGAATTCTTCTTTGCCTTGTACACCCATTTGATGCCAATAGCTTCTTGTCCTTTAGGAAGAGTTGTTAGCTCCCACGTTTTGTTTTTCTTTATGGAATTGATCTCTTCTTCCATGGCTTGTCTCCATCTTATATCTCTCATGGCTTCATCAAAATTCATGGGTTCACTGTCAAGGAAAAAATAAAACAAATCATTTATATCAAAGTTAATGATCTCCTCGGTTTCATCATAAAGTTCTTGAATGCTATTCATCTTTTGTGGCCTTTCACTTGAACTTTCTTGAGAGGTAGGTGATGTAACATGATTTGGAGAAGAAGGTGGAGTTGTCTCTTGCAAAGTCACCATGGTCTTTTGATCTTCCTCTCCAAAGTATGGAAAGAAATCATAGACACCTTCTTCTTATTGCTCCCATTTCCAAGCCGCTTCTTCATCAAACTCTACATCTCTACTCACCACAATCTTGCCATTACTTGGGTTATACAATTTGTAGCCTTTTGAATTTGCATCATAGCCAATGAAGACATGCTTGACACTTCGATCATCAAGCTTAGATCTCTCTTGTTGTGGAACATAAGTATATGCAATACTTCTAAAAACTCGCAAATGATCGCCACAAGGCTTCTTTTTGCTCCATACTTCTTAGTGAGTCTTGTCTTTCACACTTCTTGTTGGAGATCTGTTGGACAAATATACTATACAAGAGATAGCTTCGGCCCAAAATTCCTTAGGCAGACATTTAGCTTTTAACATACATCTAGCCATGTTAAGAATTGTTCTATTTTTCCTTTCCGCAACATCATTTTATTGTGGTGATCTTGGAGCTGTTAAAGGACGATGAATTCCATGAGATTCACAAAAATTATGGAATTCTTTGGACGTGAATTCGCCTCCTCTATCGGTTCTCAAAGATTTAATCTCGTAGCCATAATCTTTTTCTACAACTGCTTTAAAATTTTTAAAAGTAACAAATGCATCCGACTTTTGCTTCAGAAAATAAAAAGTCTTCCTGCTATAATCATCAATAAAAAGTAGGAAATATTTATTTTTACCAAATGAAGGTGGATTGATTGGCCCACAAACATCGGCATGCACAAGTTTGAGTGGCTTGGGTGCTCTTGTAGTGGCTTCTTTTGGAAAACTTCTTCTTGAATGCTTGCCAAGTAGACATGCTTTACACAGTTGATTTGGATGGTTGATCAAAGGCATCCCCTTCACCATCTTTTCTTTTCCCATCACCTTGAGTGCATTAAAATTTAAATGGCTAAATCTCAAATGCCAATGCCATGCTTCATCTTCCACACTAGCCTTTAAGCATCTTACTTCAATAGTCTTGAGATTCAACACCATCATTCTATTCTTTGACATATGCACCTTAGCAATCAAATTAACACTTTGATCTCTAAGTCAAAGACAATAATCTTTCATATGAATCTCATACCCTTTTTCAAGAAGTTGGCCCAAACTCAAAATATTACTCTTCAATTTTGGCACATAATAAACATTGGTAATAAGTACATGCCTACCATCCTTTAAAGAAATTAGAATTGTACCTCTCCCTTGAATTTGTACTTTTGATGTCACACCTTACCCCTCTGTAACGCATAACATAATCTCGTAGTATACTTAATGAATTACCGAACTTCGCCTATAAATAACCTATTAAATACACTAAAAGAGATTTTAAAACAATTTTATTTTCTTTTGTAGGTGGTGAGCACTTTTAACAGGTCTTACAAACTTTTATTTGAAGTTTAAATGTTAGGTAAAAATTTTGTCAAATTTTATTTTTCCATAAATTTTATAAAAATTTCGGCAGAGTGTCGTCTATAATTGAGTAAAACAAAAAATTTTAACCTATAAAAAGCACTTCCAAAATGAATTTCAATCACAATCCCCAACCTTCAATATATCAACATAACTCAAATTTTTACAATTCACAATATTTCAAAACAATAAAATCAACTCATCACATTTGCATTTAAAATATTTACTTTACATCCACAAGTTTAATTTACAACATAAAATCCAAAACTAATACTATTACAATTTACTGTACAACTGCTCAAGACCAATTACAAAACATACATACAGTCATATACATTAAAATAAATATATACAAAAGGGTATAATTCAATATCCTACAAAAATCCAAAATATAGAACTGTGGTCCTTAGTAGCTTACTTGGCTGCTTTACCAATCTCTCTACCTGCGACAGCAACGAAAAGCTATCACTGAGTACAATTACTTAGTGGTGCACAACAAAACAAAAATACTAATTTATGCATATATTAAATCACAATTATTCTAAATACAATACTAAAATCATTAAACAGATACAAAACACAATTTGCAATTTTAGTCAAAGAATTTTTCACTTCAGAAGTCTTGAAATAATTTTTATAAAAACACACAATCTTATCATGCCATCAATATATTTTTCATCTCAATAGCCAGAGGCTTATGAGGAATACCAAGGCTAGCTAGCTCAAATGTATGGGTATCCATTCAAATTTTTTCCTCTACTGGCACACATGTCAACACTCCAGCCAAAGAGAGAATACAACACTAATTCCTCCCACTAGTTAAGCTAGTGAGGCATTTAGACATTTGGTCATGACACTGTGGTTTCAAACTATTTTCATAATTTTCTAAACAATAATTTGCAAATCAACACATACAATTTGCAAAAGAAAATTCAAAGAAGTTTTTATGTTGTGCACAAACCTCGTATGAGTCGCCTCTTGGCCTTGACTCGATGTTTCCTTTCCTTTCTCAGTAGCCTTTTCAACTGAACACACAATTTACAGTGTTTCAGTATCATAACTTATAATAAATCTAACAAATAAATTCATGTCTACTAAATTCTAGCCCTAATATGCTTAAATTAACGTTCTTTGAAATTTGTATTTCAGAGTTACTATTTATGGCATTATTCAGGTCAAAATGTTAACTTTCTCATGCTTAATAGGTATGTGAATTCCAATTACACCTACATACCACATTTTGAGTGCCTAATTTGTTGGTCTTGGTTGCCATTTCAAGTTTTAGGTCTCCTAAGAGAAAATTTAATTTTTTAGTTTTGGTGCCCTATTTTGCACTATTCCATTAGTCTAGTTACTGTGGGAATTTGGCTAAGTGTTTTCCATAAAAGTTATTTCTTATTATCTTATCTTTAATTCTCTTTTTGAATCACTCTATTTGGAGTTTTGTTGCCCAAGATATGGTCATTTTTCTAAGGCTGGCAAGATTAGTTCCAACCCAGAATTCTGGGCACTTTCTTGGTTCTGGTAGTTTTAGTCTGCTGACTGCAGCTCACTTTTTGGATGGATTATGGTCAGAATTTGGGTTTGTATTCTTCATAAAAGTTGTAGTGCTATGTCTCAGATTTTCATCGGTATAAAATTTAGGTCATTTGGACCTACCTACGCCAAGTTATGGCCAAATGAACAAACACTGTTCATTTAGTCATTTCTATACAGTGGCAGTGCACATTACCCGTATTTGACCTAATTGTTCACTATCTTAATGTCATTTTCTAGATCTGGTTTCTACATGAAAATTGTGTCATTATGTGTCTTCTTTCATATCCAATTATCCTTATACTAATTGAGATGGCAAAATTACAGTTTTGGTCCCTGAAAAAGACCTAGGTCAAACTGTCAGATTGGGATTCTTCACTAATCCGAATTGCATTTCATTTTCACTCATTCAAACACATCACAACTGGTCCCAATTGACCATTTCTAACCTCAATTAGGGTTAATTGCATCAATTGACCATTTTCTTCTATTTTTTCCGTCAATTTCAAGAACTTAAGAACCCTAATTTTGTAATTCATTCACTTAGTGCAAATAAAGTTTCTCACTATATTCTACACACTTAATTACACTTCTATATCACTTTAATTTAATCAAACTCAAACAATTTCAACTCCCATATACGCTGGCCAAAATTCCCAATTACTCCCTCCAATTTGTTTTGTTTTCATTTTCACTTTGATTCTAAGTTTATTTCACTAAATAAACGTAAATTTAACTACAATTTACACATTTTAATCACTAACCTTTACTTTGGATTTCCAACTCTCAATTCCTCAACTTTTCTTTCTTTTTTTCTTGATCAATCTTCTTTTCAAGTTGTCAAAATAAGGAAATTTAAGAAATTTGGGGAATTTATGGGGAGTTTTTAGAGTTTGTGAAGCTCAAAATCAAGCTTCAATGGAGGTTTTGAAAGAGAGAGAAGAGAGAGGGGTGAGGACGGCAATGAGAGAAAGAAAATGGCCAAATTTTTTTTTCTTTTTTTTTTATATGTAATTAAGTTAAATTTGACTTGGTTAAAATGTTAAATAATTTAATTCCTCTTTTATTGCATTATGCATATGTAATGTGATGATGTAAAAATTCAAATTTTCTTTTCTTTTTCTATTTCCTATATTTTTCCATTCTTCTTTAATTTAATTATGTTTTCTGAAATTTTCATTTCTCCGATTTTATTGGACGGTTAGGTCATGGGTCACCTCTAGGGGTGAATTGACCAATTTGCCCTTCACCTGTCTGATCTGGTTTGCATATAATTTGGTATTTCTTCTGGAATCCTGACCTAATTATTTGACCTACTTATCAACTCTTTTCTGTGATTTTCTCTTTTTCACTAGATTCGCCATAGTCCTTAGGACCGTGGAGTCAATTTTTTCCGTTCAAAATTAGGATTACAGTTGACCTCGCAGTCACTTTCCGGTAAGGTCACCCATCACTGTGACCCCCGGCTCATTTAACATTTTATGCTTTGTTTTTCTTATTTATACTTCACTATCTGGTACTCACTATTTATTTCCATTCAGGGCTTTTCTAGGTATCTTAAATATGATTCTATTCCTCTTAATTGTCTGGACCGATATCAGTTTTCGGAATAGTAAAATATATCAGACTATGCATATAGGGGTGTTACATTTGAAGAGTCGCCAAAAGAAACATTTCCATTGATCTTCTCATCAAGTTTCAAAAATTTTTCTTTATAGCCACACGTGATTGCTTGCTCCATTGTCCAAGTACCACGAACTATGGCCATCAAGATCTCCATCTTTGAGTGCTAGCAACAAGCTTGGTTCCTCTCCATCTTGGTTATCATCAACAAGATTGACTTTCTCCTCCCTATCATTTGAAGTGCCATGACATTCCCAAGAATAATGACCATATTTGTGACAATTGTAGCATTTAATGTTAGACTTTTCAAACCTTCTTTCATTTGATCGATAATAGTTACCTCTTCCTCTTCCTCTTCCTCTTCCATGACCTCTACTTGATTGTTGGCTTTTATATTTATTGTTGGCATGGTCTTGATTGCTTCTTCTTTTAGGTACTTGACCACGACCATGACCGCATCCTCTACCTCTTCCTCGTCCTCTTTGGCTTCCATCATCATTCAAAGAAACCTTGGTTTTGAGGATTCGCTCTAAAGGAGCTTCTTGTCTTCTTTTCATTTTGTCTTCATGAGCTTGCAAAGACACCTCTAACTCCTCAATTGTCATGGGTTCTAAATCTTTTGATTCTTCAATGGCAAACACCACATAATCAAATATTGGTGTCAAAGATCGAAGAATTTTCTCTACCACACGAACATCTTCTACCTTCTCACCAAATCTCTTAAATGGGCTCACTATAGACTTCACCCTTGTGCAAAAATCCGAAATGGATTCAACATCCTTCATTCGCAAAGCTTCAAATTGACCTCTTAACATTTGGAGTAGCACTTTCTTCAATCTGTCAACTCTTTGGAGTGAATTTTTCAAAATCTCCCAAGCTTGCTTTGCATTAGTAGCATCGGCCACCTTCAAGAACATAGATTCATCCAAACCTTGATGGATGAGAGTAAGGGCTTGTTGATCCTTCTTCCTTGCTTTTGCTAAAGCATCCTTCTCATTTTGAGATAATGATGCTTCATCTTCGAGTGGAGTAAAGCCTTATTAATAATATCCCACACATTTTGTGACCCAAGCAATGCTTTCATACAAATACACCAACTCTCCTAATTTTCTTTTGTAAGGCGAGGGAATTGAAAAGAAAGAAGACCACTGCTAGCCATTTCTCAAATTGTTCAAGATTAAAGAAAGATGCTCTGATACCACTTTGCTGGAAAAGAAAGTGGAGAGAAAAAACTATTTTGTGTTCCACACTTATTAACTTTTAAGTACAAGAGATATATATAAGAGTTTAGGCAACCCCTCAAGTTCTAGTTACATGAACCTAAGTTAATATCCATTCATGAACCATCTAAGAAACCAAAAAAGACACATACTTTGAACTATTACATTAATTATATTTAATCACCAAGAAAAAACTAAAAGACAAATGAACCTAGACATATATAGGAAATTTCAAATTATTTTTTCAACAGTCGCTTCCAGTACCTCATAAGATTCGTATTTTTATGTGGAAATCTAGTAGGAATTCACTGGCCATAAGAGAGAATTTATTCAAGCACAAATGTGCTGAGTCCCCTTGATAAGCACTCACAAACAGCACCCAAATTGTAACACCCCAAGATTTTAAATTTTATTATTTTATGAGCATTATTGGTATTTTAATTTTATTTAAATTTTAGGAAATTTTTTGAGATTTTTTTCAGATTTTGAAAATCGGGTTCGATTTTCCGAAAATATAAACTTTGATGATTTTTAAAAATTAATTTAAAGACCACATTGCAAAACTAAAAATATATTTGGAATCTACGAATTTTTTTGAGTTTTCTGGAATTTTTTCGAAATTTTTGGACCTCGTTTTCAGTCCCTAGGCAGAGTAAAAATTCAAAATTTTGTATTCTGAATCGGACCAGCCGAATCGAACCGGACCGGATCGGACCGATCGAATCGGACCAGCCTTTTCTTTTTCTTCCTTCTTCCTCCCGCGCGTGTCCGACCTCCTCCCCTTCTCTCTCTCTTTTCTCTCTCCTTCCTCCTCCCCTTGTCGCGCCGCCACCTCCCCTGCCTCCCCAGCTCGCCGACGCCGACCCCCAGCCGTCCCAGCCCACCGGCCGCCGCCCCAAACGGCCGAAAAATGCGCGCGAACGTCCCTCCCTCGCGCGCGCCACAGTTCGTCTTCCCGGCCAAAATCCGGCCGATCCGGCCACCAATCGGATCGGGTCTTGTGTCTAAACTCATCTACTCGTCGAGAGCTTTCCATAGACACCAAGAACACCGAAATCCATCGAGCGATTTGTCCAATTTTTACCCGGAAAATTTTAGCCCATTTTGACTTTCGGGCTAGATTTCTCGCAAACCGTGAATCCCACGAAAAAACCGAGAGTACCAGAGCGCTCCACTCGTCGAGAGCTTCGCGGCGACATAAATTTCGAATTTTTTCGACACTATTTTTCGGTGGATCCCACGGAACTTCGCAGTGTCTTTCCGAGTATTAAATGAGCTTAGAAAATTCTGAAAAATTTATGTACTAACCCCCGCGTTGTGGGCTTCATGTAGGTATCCTCAATTCGCGGAAATTCGATAGTTGACCGGGTCTGTGAATTTCCGGCCAGACAGACCCGTTACCGGAAAAGTCTCTGAATTAGACCGAGATTTTGGCTACCCCTCATTGTCAGATGTCCCGAGCGCGTTCCCGAAGTCGGAATCGGTAAAGGTAAACCCGAACCTTGCTTTTTCGTAATTTTCTAGTGCTTAAATAGGATTAAAAATTCATAAAATATTCGTGGTAGCTCAGAAAATTTTGATTCTTTTTGCAATAGCCTAGTAATATTGCTAAGGACCGCGGGGCAAAGTTTTAGAATTTTTAGAGCTTGTTTGGGTAGTTTTTGTAAAAATGATCAATTATAAGGACTAAATTGAAATTTTACATATTGTGATGGATGACTGATTTGATGGGCCCAGGAGGGGCTGTGTGATGTGATTGAGTTGTGGATATATGGATTGTGAATATAGAAGTGTGTTTTGAGCCATTTTGCAGGTTAGGTAAGTCCTAGGTATAGGGGAGACTCTGCCGGATTTTCGGCACGACTTAGGACGTATTTGGTCTTTTCTTGATTGTATTGAGTCATTTGTATTAAATAATTGTAATGTAATTGTCAGGTGAGCCGGGACAGCCTTCTTCCTCCGCCCAGCCGCCACAGTGACCGTTGTCAAGTCTGTGAGTAAAATATTAATTTTAATTGTAATTTCACTATTATTATATGTTCAAGCATGCCCATGCATCACTTATATGCATATATCTATGTAGATAAACTTTAGGCACGATTTATGTTGCATTCATAACTGTGAAAGTGCCATGTATGTTGCTGTGGTAATTTGGAGCAGTGTGCATGCGTTGGCGACATTCACTGAGGTGGTTTTTGGCTAGAAAGCATCTCATTCTTGGGACACGTGGTTTCTAGTGACGACATTCAAGTGGATCCCAAGAAAATTGAAGCTGTAACTGATTGGCTTAGGCCTACAACAGTCACTGAGGTGCGAAGTTTTCTGGGTTTAACTGGCTACTATAGGTGTTTTGTGTAAGATTTTTCCAGGATAGCGGCTCCCCTAACTAAATTAACTCGGAAGAATGTTCCATTCATTTGGACAGATGACTGTGAGAGGAGTTTCCAGAAGCTTAAGGAGTGTCTAACCACCGCCCCTGTGTTGACATTACCTATGAGTGGTGAAGGATACACCGTGTACTGTGACGCCTCCAGAGTTGGCCTAGAGTGTGTTTTGATGCAGAATGGAAAAGTAGTGGCTTATGCTTCAAGACAGCTGAAGAGGCATGAGCAGAACTACCCCACCCATGATTTGGAAATGGCGACTGTAGTCTTTGCACTAAAAATCTGGAGACACTACCTGTATGGTGAAGTGTGCGAGATATACACCGACCACAAGAGTTTGAAGTACATCTTCCAACAGAGGGATTTAAACTTGAGACAGAGGAGATGGATGGAGCTTCTGAAAGACTATGATTGCACCATCTAGTACCACCCTGGGAAAGCCAATGTAGTAGCAAATGCTTTGAGCAGAAAATCTTCTGGCAGTTTGGCGCACATTTCAGCAGAGAAGAGACCGTTAATTCAGGAGGTACATGAGTTGATGGATCAAGGTTTAATCCTAGATCTTTCAGATGAGGGGGTATTGCTGGCTCATTTTTCAGTGAGGCCAGACTTGAGAGACAGAGTTAGAGTTTCCCAGCACAGAGACCAACAATTGATGAAGATCATAGAAAGAGTACAGGAAGGTGAAGGTGGTGACTTTGGATTTGCCAATGATGGCGCCCTAGTGCAAGGTTCAAGGATATGTGTGCCCGATGTGGACAATCTCAGAAATGAAATCATGCAAGAGGCACACTATACATCAGACAGATGTCCACCCAGGTTCCACCAAGATGTACCATGATGTGAAAGATAGCTACTGGTAGAATGGCATGAAGAGAGACATAGCAGATTTTGTGTCCAAGTGCTTGACTTGTCAGAAGGTGAAGTTTGAACACCAGAGACCGTCAGGGAAGCTGCAAGAGCTCCCTATTCCAGAATGGAAGTGGGAAATGATCACTATGGATTTTGTGACTGGGTTGCCTCGTACCACGTGAGGATATGATTCGATATGGGTAATTGTGGACCGTCTAACCAAATCAGCTCACTTTTTGCCTGTGAAGACTACGTATTCGGTGGCACAGTACGCCCGACTCTACATTCGAGAAATAGTCAGATTGCATGGAGTTCCAGCTTCCATAATATCTGACAGAGGGCCCCAGTTCACTTCTCGGTTTTGGAGAAAGTTGCAGGAGGCACTTGGCACACAGTTGAACTTCAGTACGGCCTTCCACCCTCAGACAAACGGACAGTCTGAAAGGACAATCCAAACACTGGAAGACATGCTTCGCATGAGTGTTTTGGATTTTGGAGGTCAATGGGATGATCAGCTAGCTTTGGTGGAGTTTGCCTACAACAACAGTTACCATTCCAGCATAGGGATGGCACCCTATGAGGCACTATATGGAAGAAAGTGTAGGTCTCCTCTGTGTTGGACGGAAATGGGAGAAGCGAAGGTGCATGATGTAGACCTAGTGCAATACACTTCAGAAGCAGTTCCTTTAATCGAGCGATTGAAAACTTGACTTTCGATGGCGTAAGAGTTATGCACCCAGACGGAGGGATGTGGAGTTTGCGATGGCGACTATATATTCTGAAGGTTTCTCCGATGAAGGAGTCATGAGATTTGGAAAGAAGGGCAAGTTGGCACCTCGGTATATCGGACCTTTTGAGGTTACGGATAGAGTTGGGCGATTGCCTACGGTTGGAGCTACCACCCAACCTTTCTCACGTTCATCCCGTATTTCACATCTCTATGCTCAGGAAATACATTCCAGATCCTTCTCATGTACTACAACCAGATGTAATAGAGCTAAAAGAGAATTTGACATTTGAGGAGTAACCTGTAGCCATAGTGGACTATTAAGTGAGACAGCTAAGATCAAAACAGATCCCTATGGTTAAGGTTTTGTAGAGGAGCCAGTCAGTGGAAGAGTGCACTTGGGAGTCAGAACGGGACATGCGTAGCAAGTACCCTTATCTGTTCAATGTATAATCATGTGCTTTATTCTGCCTTGTGTAAAATTTGAGGACGAATTTTCTGTAAGGGGGGAAGAATGTAACACCCCAAGATTTTAAATTTTATTATTTTATGAGCATTATTGGTATTTTAATTTTATTTAAATTTTAGGAAATTTTTTGAGATTTTTTTGGATTTTGAAAATCGGGTTCGATTTTCCGAAAATATAAATTTTGATGATTTTTAAAAATTAATTTAAAGACCACATGGCAAAACTAAAAATATATTTGGAATCTACGAATTTTTCTGAGTTTTCTGGAATTTTTTCGAAATTTTTGGACCTCGTTTTCGGTCCCGAGGCAGAGTAAAAATTCAAAATTTTGTATCCTGAATCAGACCGGTCGAATCAAACTGAACCGGATCGGACCGGTCGAATCGGACCGACTTTTTCTTTTTCTTCCTTCTTCCTCCCGCGCGCGTCCGACCTCCTCCCCTTCTCTCTCTCTTTTCTCTCTCCTCCCTCCTCCCCTTGTCGTGCCGCCAACCGTGAATCCCACGAAAAAACCGAGAGTACCAGAGTGCTCCACTCGTCGAGAGCTTCGCGGCGACATAAATTTCAAATTTTTCCGACACCGTTTTTCGGTGGGTCCCACAGAACTTCGCAGTGTCTTTTCGAGCATTAAATGAGCTTAGAAAATTCTGAAAAATTTATGTACTAACCCCCGTGTTGTGGGCTTCGTGTAGGTATCCTCAATTCGAGAAAATTCGACAGTTGATCGGGTCTGTGAATTTCCGGCCAGACAGACCCGTTACCGGAAAAGTCTCCGAATTGGACCGAGGTTTTGGCTACCCCCCCATTGTCAGACGTCCCGAGCGTGTTCCCGAAGTCGGAATTGGCAAAGGTAAACCCGAACCTTGCTTTTTCGTAATTTTCTAGTGCTTAGATAGGATTAAAAATTCATAAAATATTCGTGGTAGCTCAGAAAATTTTGATTCTTTTTGCAATAGCCTAGTAATATTGCTAAGGACCGCGGGGCAAATTTTTAGAATTTTTAGAGCTTGTTTGGGTAGTTTTTGCAAAAATGATCAATTATAAGGACTAAATTGAAATTTTACATATTGTGATGGATGACTGATTTGATGGGCCCAGGAGGGGCTGTGTGATGTGATTGAGTTGTGGATATATGGATTGTGAATATAGAAGTGTGTTTTGAGCCATTTTACAGGTTGGGTAGGTCCTAGGTATAGGGGAGACTCTGCCGGATTTTCGGCACGACTTAGGACGTATTTGGTCTTTTCTTGATTGTATTGAGTCATTTGTATTAAATAATTGTAATGTAATTGTCAGGTGAGCCGATGACCTTCTTCCTCCGCCCGCGCCACAAAGGCCGTTGTCAAGTCTGTGAGTAAAATATTAATTTTAATTGTAATTTCACTATTATTATATGTTCAAGCATGCCCATGCATCACTTATATGCATATATCTATGTAGATAAACTTTAGGCACGATTTATGTTGCATTCATAACTGTGAAAGTGCCATGTATGTTGCTGTGGTAATTTGGAGCAGTGTGCGTGCGTTGGCATGCGTGTGATGTGGTGTGGACTATGGATAGGACGGGTAGTCACGGCTTGAGATCTTCGCTGGGACCCGATCCTTCGGGGGGTAGTCATGGCTTGAGTTCTTCACTGGGACCCCCGATTTGGTTTATTAAGCGAAAGTCCGGCTTGAGTTCTTCGCTAGCACCAGGTTGGATTTAAGAGAGCTGTATAGGGGATCAGCTCCCATATATTATGATTGATATCACTGGGTGTGTGAATGCTCCAAATTACCTTTTTGATGTTATGATGTGAAAATGTTGTTGATGTTGCATTTCACTCTACAGGGTGCATTAGTTTTAGATAGTTATAGAGATTATGGTTAAAATTGATATTTTACTCTCTGAGTCGAACGCTCACTCCTGTTCAATATTTTTTCAGGCCACAGGAGGATATTTTTGAGATTAACCTGCTTTCTTCCTCGCAGGTCGATTATTAACGTTTGTATAAACTTGTTAAATCTTAGAACTTCCGCATGTGTTAGAAATATTTATTTGATATGGGTCTATAAACTAAATTATTATTTTGGACCTGTAAACTTAATATTCTATGCATGTTTGATGGATTGGATGAGGGAGCTGAGCTCCCATTTATTTTTATGCTGATGAGTATGTGGGGGGTGAGCTGAGCTCCCCAATTGAGTATTTATTGTGTTTATAGGTCGGGTGAGTCAAAAACTCCCTGTTGAAAGGTCCATTTTATGGCCAGACTCTGTCCGGTTGATTTCTTGAAATTGGGCCCAAATGGGCCTTAGAGTTGGGTTAAGTGAATAGTTAGGCTTACTACGGGCCTCGGGGGCTTTAGGCTGGCCCAGGTCCTAGTGCCGGTCCGGCCCATAAGTTGGGTCGTGACACAAATTCATCCATCCAACAAGGCAGACTTTGCATCCACTCAACACAATATCAATCAATGTGATAAGGCACTAGGAAGAAATGCAAAAGAAAATGTATTGATCGAGTGTCAAAATACAATTAGAACCTTTCAAAGAGTACCTTGATCATCAAAATAAGACAAGCAATGTGATCAGATTGCTTAAATCCAAGTTCTTACAAGAAACAAGGAAGAAAATACAAGCTCACTCATTCAACAATGGTGGCAGAATTCTCTGGAGTGTTTTCTCTAAAAAATGACTCTTCGAGTTACCCAAAAAAAATAAAGAAGACATGTATATATAAAGATGGGGCACTAACAAAGTGCTGCCTACTTGGCACTACAAGATAAAAGAAATGAAAATATCCTCCTTAAAATGTGGCATCTGGTATGGGAAAGAATATTCTAGATTTGGGATAGCTGTCATGGGAAGAACATTCCAGATTTGCTCAATTGGCCAAATCATCTAAAGCCATGTGTACTGGTAAGATGGCAGCCAAGTAATCTCCAAATGCCAGGTTGGCCAAATGTGGGAGGGACAAGTCACCTCGTGGGTGATGACGTGGCACCGTGCGGCATATTGCCTATTTGAGTGAGAATGATCCACTTGGTCTCCAATAATAAACATGACGGTTCAATGTGATTAGCATTTGTCTCGTAGTGCCTCCAATGCTCAATGATTAGATTTTGAAGTTCTCTTGCCCTTGCTCTAGTAATGAGACCTCTGAACAATGGAAGAGGTTCTGTTGGCTCCTCATCACCCCTAGTTGTCAATCATCATACTGAAACTATGGAACACCTTCTGATTCTTTGTTCTCATGCAAAAGCAGCATAGTTTGGTTCTGCCTTAGGTTTCTTTCCCTCCGAGGTTGGGTTTAGATCTTTTAAAGAATGGTGGGAATTGATGACTAATGTACCTAATGGCATTGACAAGAGAGAGTTGAAATTAGCGGCTTTTATGTGCTGGTATGTTTGGAAAACCCGTAATGAAGCAATCTTCAAGTCTTGTCATCCGGACTCTATCATCACTTTCAGAACAGCTCAAAAAGAGCTGGACGAACAACAGTCCCTTTCTGTTCAGGAGCAACGTCCCTTGTCTCATTATTAACTGGATGTCAGTTGCGCAATGCATACTTGGAACTTAACCAACCACCCCCCCTCCTCACACCCCCTCTGCAGGAGTCTTTAAAATTAACGTAGATGCTTCTTATGAGCAAGGTGTAGGTTTGGCTGGGTATGGAGTAGTCGTTCGAAATGCGACAGGTCATCTTTTTGATGCATGTGCAGGATCTTTTGTTAGCTCCTCAGCCCTTGCTGCAGAAGTTTTTTCTTGATGAGCTGCTGTTTCCTTTAGCATCAGTAGAGGTTTTCAGAATGCTACAATAGAAACTGATTGTCCTCAGTTGGCTCAGATCATTTCTGCTCCTCTAGCTTCGCTCCCAGGGAGTTAGGGGCTTTTGACAAAAATACAAAATACCAAAAAAGGGTGAGTTTGAAACTAATTACCAAAAAGTGGTGAATTTTGCTGAAGTGGACGAAGTGAGTGCGGGACGCTAATTATAATAGCGTTTTTAAGGTCCGGACGCTATTCAAAATAGCATCCGCTTAAAAAAGTTGAAAGGAGAGCTGGACGCTATTCAAAATAGCGTCCAGCTCTCCTTGCAATAATTAAAAATTAATTAAAAAAAATTTAAAGGTTGGACGCTACTTATAGTAGCGTCCAACCTTTTTTTTTTAATTTTTAATAATTTTATTTTATATTTTAAATAAAATATAAATATTATTTTAATAAATAAAATTATAATATGTAATATTATATATTATAATATTTTTATTATAAATATTTTTTTTAATTTAAAATTAAATTGAAATTTAATAAAATAAAAAATTAAAATTAAAAAATAAATAATTAAAAAAATTTAAAAAAAGTTGGACGCTACTATAAGTAACGTCCAATCTTTTTTTTTTATTTTATTAAATTTTATTTTATATTTTAAATAAAATATAAATATTATTTTAATAAATAAAATTATAATATTATATATTATAATATTTTTATTATGAATATTTTTTTTAATTTAAAATTAAATTAAAATTTAATAAAATAAAAAATTAAAATTAAAAAATAAATAATTAAAAAATTTAAGAAAAGTTGGACGCAGCGTCCAACTTTTCTTTAAAATTTTAATTATTTATTTTATATTTTAAATAAATTAAAATTATTATTTTAATAAATAAAATTATAATATTTAATATTATATATTATAATATTTTTGTTATAAATATTATCTTTTTAATTTAAAATTAAATTAAAATTTAATAAAATTAAAAAATAAAATTAAAAAAATAAATAATTAAAAAGGTTTAAAAAAATTAAACGCAACTTATTGTCTAATTTTTTAAATTATTTTATTTTATATTTTTATTATAATTTTTTAATATTTTTTATTTTTTAATTTATTTAAAATATAAAATAAAATAATTAAAAATATTATATAATATATAATATTAATTATTATAATTTTATTTATTAAAATAATATTTTTAATTTATTTAAAATATAAAGTAAAATAATTAAAAATTTAAAGAAAAGTTGGACAGTAGCGTCCAACTTTTCTTAAATTTTTTTAATTATTTATTTTTTAATTTTAATTTTTTATTTTATTAAATTTTAATATAATTTTAAATTAAAAAAAATATTCATAATAAAAATATTATAATATATAATATTAAATTTTATAATTTTATTTATTAAAATAATATTTATATTTTATTTAAAATATAAAATAAAATTTAATAAAATAAAAAAAGATTGAACGCTACGTGCAACTTTTCTTAAATTTTTTTTATTATTTATTTTTTAAATTTAATTTTTTATTTTATTAAATTTTAATTTAATTTTAAATTAAAAAATAATATTTATAATAAAAATATTATAATATATAATATTAAATATTATAATTTTATTTATTAAAATAATATTTATATTTTATTTAAAATATAAAATAAAATTTAATAAAATAAAAAAAAAATTGGATGCTACTTACAGTAGCGTCCAACTTTTCTTAAATTTTTTTAATTATTTATTTTTTAAATTTAATTTTTTATTTTATTAAATTTTAATTTAATTTTAAATTAAAAAATAATATTTATAATAAAAATATTATAATATATAATATTAAATATTATAATTTTATTTATTAAAATAATATTTATATTTTATTTAAAATATAAAATAAAATTTAATAAAATAAAAAAAAATTGGATGCTACTTACAGTAGCGTCCAACTTTTCTTAAAATTTTTTAATTATTTATTTTTTAAATTTAATTTTTTATTTTATTAAATTTAATTTAATTTTAAATTAAAAAATAATATTTATAATAAAAATATTATAATATATAATATTATATATTATAATTTTATTTATTAAAATAATATTTTTAATTTATTTAAAATATGAAATAAAATTATTAAAAATAAAAAAAAAGTTGGACGCTACTGTAAGTAGCGTCCAACCCTTAAATTTTTTTTAATTAATTTTTTATTATTGTAAAGAGAGCTGGACGCTACTTTAAATAGAGCCCAGCTCTCCTTTCAACTTTTTCAGGCGGACACTATTTTAAATAGAGTTCGAATCTTAAAAAATTATTATAATTAACATTCCACACTCACCTCGTCCACTTCAGTAAAATTTATTTTTTTTTAATAATTAATTTTAAACTCACTCTTTTTTAATATTTTATATTTTTTATTACACCTTTTTTTATCAAAAGCCTGGAGTTTGAGGCTATCATTCAGGATGTGAACAGATCTCTGACAGATCTTCCTTCTGTTATTGTTATTTTTATCTACAAATGGGCAAATGACTGTGCTCACAGGGTTGCTAATTCTCTAAGGTCGGGGTTATTATGTAGTGGCCTAATTCTGTAACGTATGCCTAGCTTTTTAGTTTATGCATGCTCAACATAGTTTGGTTAGATTATTTACTAAAAGTATAACAATAACAAAAGGTTATATATGAATTATATATTAATTAATAAATATTTTGTTTTGGTCATCCTTGTTGCCATTTTTAAGATGACTGAATTGAAGACTGAAAATTTTATGAATTAATAATCAAATCAAAATTAAAACAAATTTTCTTATACTGAAGTAAACCAATTTTGTCGTTTGATTTCGACTTCAACTCTGTTTTCATTGGCTATTTGCCGTAGTTGGTATTTCTATAATTTGAATAAGTCTCGCTGCTGGTAAATTTGTGTTAAGCTCGTGTGGATTAGGCCTGTATGCAGGGTATCACTTCTGTTGGAGCTAGCTGGTGGAACCCACACCTTGACAATTTATGTTGATACGCCACTGTAAGATGGCTGTATCTGCTTTTTCTTTGAACACACACAGTAGATGATAATGCAACCACCATAGCAGGGGAAATTCTACTATGTTCAAATCACGTGAATTCGGGAAGAGTGTGAGAAATCAATGCACTGTTCTTATAATCAGAAGATGCACTGAATAATTTCTCTTTTCATAGTTCCTGCTAGACGGAATGAAATGGATTTGTGATACAAGGGCTGGCCCTTTTATAAGCAGATAAGGATATTCTATATGTATATGTACAAGATTCTAGCAGAAAGATGGAATCATCCCTTGGAAAGTTTGTGGCAGGAAATTAAGTCAATTTTCCTCTGGGTGCTTCACGATCACCACTGGACATTTTACATGCTTGGCACAGTGGTCGCTCACACTTCCAAGGATAGCTCTGCAGTAATAATCAATGAATAAATGAGATGAGACCTTTAAGACAAGAATTGGAAAAAAAAATAAAAAAATTCAATCTCTGAGTGGAAAATTTTGCCATTACTACCTTTTCAAGAAACCATAACCATGGCTTCCCATAACAAGGATGTCAGCGTCAAGTTTCTCTACTGTATTACATATCACATCCTTTGCCTCTCCTCTCCCAACTACTCTTTCTACTTTTACCTGCACGGATCCTCAAATCCATGACCAAAAGTAAAAGGAAGGGAAGAAATTATTCAGAAACTCAAAAAAAAAAAAAAAAAGAGTGATTTACATTGAAGTTCCTGTAGACAGCTTCTGCTCGTTGCATCACGGAGTTCACCAAATCCTTGCCATATTTTTCCATGGTAGAAATCGCATCACCAGAAAACATGTACCCTGCAATCAAATATCACCTTTTCACATATTATTTTGGAATTCTAGTTAATTAACCAAAAATATGTGAAGCAATCTAAGAGAGCTAGAACTGGAAAAACCTGCAGCGTCAAAGGGAGAGTAGACAGGAGGTGGGGGCCTAACGTAAAGGAGGACTAGAGTGCTATTAGAAGTGGGAGAGACAAGGTTAGAGAGACACCAAAAGAGAGCATGCATGCTCTCCCTGCTCTCATCCACTGCCACCACTATCTTTCGGCCTGTCTTGGTGTTCCCTCCTTCCATTTTTGACACCTTGATAATTTATGTGCCTTTTTTGTGTCAAGGCTGCTGCCTGTTGTTGCGATATACGGACGCAAGAAATTTCTGGGCCTGAAAATGTCGATAACAAAACAATTACACACCGTATTTATAGATGGTATTGGCTATGGTTTTTAAGTTTCCGGTTTGAGGTCTTGGGTTGCGTATTTGGATGGATCCTTGATTTGGGGTTTGCGAAATAATTGAAACGGCGGCTTGGTAGATTCTGTATCAAGGTAAATAGGAAAAGACCCATATGCCATTCCAAGATTTCTTTGTAAAGGCAATAGAATTTGCTTTGTACTATTATCTAGTAGAATTTTACAAGGTTTTGCAGCTTGTTTTGAGAATAATGATAGGATTTTACATCACTTGGATAACATGCCATTGGTTATGGGTAGGACCAACTGAGATTGAAAAAGCAAGTGACAGTTAGGCTGTCGAAATCCGGAGGAGAAAAATAAAAGCAAACTATACATCGAACTAGGATCATTGTGCTAAATATCTGTGCAGCCAGGTGGAGGCTCAGCCACCAAAGGTGTTATAGTCATAAGCTCATCCAATTGATCACAGGTTTTGAAGATATTTAGTAAACAGAAGCTTCTGATCTTAGTTGGATTATGAGCTCATCCAAAATTATTGAGATGTAGTAAGATAGCTTTATATTCAATCAAAATACTGAATTTCCTTATCTTAGTTGGATTATGAGCTCATCCTTCACTATTGAGACAAAATAAGGTGGCTTTATATTCAATCAAAATACTGAATTTCCAGGAAAACCCACTGAAAATTGGTTTTTATTAGAGGAAAGCGGACAAGTGATCTTTCTTCTGGATGATGATTTGATATACATGTTACCATTTACTGTTTTGGGGCCAATTTCGTTGCTCCAGTTGACATTTAAGAGTTCGTAATTTATACGCTACAATTTCATGTTTTCATAAAATATTAATAAAATTTTATAATTAATTTAATATTTCTTTTGCCGCATTTAAAGTATTTTTTAAGATTTTTATATAATAATTGAGGAAATATTTAGATAATCATATTTTTATAAAAAAAATATTGATAATAATTATCTTATGTTTAATTAAAATAGAGAAAATTAATAAAAAATAAATAAAAACATCAGAATAAAAAAAGGTAAGTCAAAAAAAATAATTAATATTTTTTAATTTTCTTAAAAAGTAAATAATATAAAAATAAAAATTAAATTATTACTTGAAACGAAATGGAAGGAGTATTTTATTATTGGGAAATGGCATGCTTTGCCTTATCAATTTTTGTGAATTACAATAGCGGATCAGAGGATAAAATCTGAAATTACTACTTCTTTCAGATAAATTATTAAGTGCACTTAATATATATACATTATCTCTCACAATCACATAAAATTCACTTTTTATATTATAAAAATGATCTACATTTTCTGTAAGAGATAATATTATTTTTTTAATATTCCTGATGTATTTAATAACTTGCCCTTCTTCTATCTACTTTAATCTGTCATCGTTAGAAATTATTTTGTTATCCATAATTATGTGTGTTTCTAAAAGGAGTATTAATTATTTTTTTTTAATTTTATTCTTATCTCTACTAAACATAATAATTATATTTTCTTAAAACTTATCATAACATTTATTATCTTTTAATTAGATGAGATAAAAAAATAATTTAATTAAATTAATAAATATTTTATTTAATTTAAATAATTTTATTATAAAAACCTTAAGGATAAATAAAAATGAATTGAAGGAGTGTTATTTTTTTATTTATTGTACAGCTTTACTCCTGGCCCTCTCGATTCCTATCATGGAGTTTAGGACTTGGACCATGGGCCAGATTAAACAATCTAAAACCCAACAAACCATCTCTTGAAACCTTTTTTTATAACGTTTGAATTTGAAGCAAAGGTTCCTTCAACTGCCATCCTCTCTCTTTCTCCTAATTGTTTCTTGTTGTTACTGAGTTTGGGTAACATTCACCCAAATCATCTGCCTTCCTCAAAGTGATTATCTGATTACAAATTACACCAACCCCACCTGTAAGCAACATTACCAGATTCATTATAATTAAATATTACAATGCCTTGGGGCATTTTTAGTGTACATAATGTCCTCCAAACTTGTAGGAGGATAACACAAGCAAGTCCCGTAGGCATGAATGCTAATAATGGAATTAAACAATGCTTTTGCATTAAAAATTTTAAAATCATGAGCACTTAAATTTATGCAGTTGCTGCAAATGAAAAGAGTGTTTACATGATGGATCAAGTAAAGAGGCAACGGGAAGAGACATGGAGGCCATACAAAAACCATCGTTTTTTACCCCACCAGTCCACCACCAACACCAAGCCACAATTTGCCGACCGCTTGCTTTGCTAAACCTTCAAAAATCGCACTCTCTCATCGCCAATTGTGGGCTTAGCGAAACATCCAATTTTTAAGGCGGAGAATGAATTTTTTTAATAGATAAGATCGAACACGGGATAAGCACATACACCAGGATCCCATTCCTTCTTTAATAATTTTTTATTAATTAATTAATTCAACGAGTAAAATTTACAACAGAAAGGGACATCATCGAGCGTCGAAAAAAGGGGCCCCACTGTGTCACCGGTGCTGATGGTTTTTTCGGTGACCGCGTTTCCATTTTTTATTAAAATTATATTTTATTTTCCAGAGGGGTGTGGGGGCCCATATTTTTAAATTTCAGGTAGTCAGAGGTAGACGGTTTAGAGCCGTTAAATGGCAGATCGGAGGCTTTTTATTCAAACCTCCAAGGAGAAATTGTGTTTAAATTTGACACAGACGGAAAGAGCCAAAGTTGGACAGAGAAAATTGAAACATAATTACATCAATACCCTTTTTGGCTATCTTTCTCTCTCCCATTATTATTAATTTTTTTCACACAATTATTTTAATAGGAAATAGATAAACAGGTAATGTAATAATCCGTAATTTAACAAATTAAATTAATAATTTATGATATTTAAAATGTAGATGGAAAGAAAGATATAGAGAAGCAAAGAATCCTACAAATGGAACAAAGTCATATGGTTCCAATCATTCTCCAAGTAATTACAGCTTGCTTCACCATGAAAATCGCCAGTCTCTTGTACACATTTGCAGGTCTATTTCACATTCCAGCTTCATTGCACTTCCCATCTATAAAAAAAAATTCCAGCTTCCAATGAAACCGTGTCGCTTGATTGAGCCCACGTCCGTCCAAAAACAAAATAATAATAATAATAATAATAATAATAATAATAATAATAAATATTTAGATTTATTTTAATTTAATAATATTATATCAACTGAAATTAATTGTATTAAAAAACAATAAAAAAATTCAGGGTAATTTTTTTTTTCTCATAAATCCATAAGCATAATAGCATGTTCCATAAATTACAGGGGTAGTTTTGGAATCTCATGTCCAAATCATTTTCTTTAAAGTTGAGTCTGGAAAGGAAGGGAGAAGATACAGAGCGTTTTGAAAAAGCAGAGAGTGTCTTTGGAAAAATTGAAAAGAAAGAAAGAAAAGAAAAATCATTGGAAAAAATGGGAGACGTTGTTTTGTTCGTGGATGATTTGCAGTCGAGTTGTGCAGTTTCTCACTGTAGAATTTGTCACGAAGCAGAATTTGAAAGCTGCAAGAGCTTGGAAGCTCCCTGTGCTTGTTCAGGAACTGTTAAGGTACAATTATGGATGTTCTGTTCTTGTGGATCATGTCTCTCGGCTTTCTCTTTCATGCTCTGTTATTAATATTTTTCTTTCTTTTTTCCAAACTGGGTTTCTTAATTCAGTTTGCTCACAGAGATTGCATACAGAGATGGTGTGACGAGAAGGGAAACACAACTTGTGAAATATGTCTACAGGTATGAATTTGCAGGTTATAGAAACGAAATGAAATTGATGTTTTCTGGGGCTCTTTAATTTCTATTTTGGGTTTCCTGTTCTAGCTCGTTTCAGATATTTCTGATATTATTAATCAAAATTTATGGCTCTGTCCTTTGTAATCTGTATGCCTTTTTCTTGTTCTGGAATGAATTGGGTTTTTCATTCAAACTCCGTAAACATCAACTATGTCTTTGGGTTTGAATTCTGGGTCTACTTTCTTGTCTTTATTCATCTTTTCTTTATGTTAAAGTATCATCCCTTTCTTCTCCTCTGTCATTTAATATAAAATTATTGGTGATGTTTTCTATGGCGTCCCGTAGTTTAGGGAGGAATAAATAATCAATTCAGCAATAATTATGTTAGTAGAGCTCAAATATTAATTCAACAGAGCTTAGTGAAGATTTTATTTAGTAATGAAAATTTTCTGAGATGGGTTTTAAGTAATTGAATTTGAAAGATGCGAGATAATAATTCTGAAGCATGAAATTTTTGCAGAAATATGAACCAGGATATACGGCAACTTCAAAAAAGTGTCAGCAAATGGAAATGGATGCAATGACAATTAGGTAAATACGTAAATTATTTTTCACTTATAAATTAGCAAATGTAGATGGATGATAACTCATAAAGGCTAATGTTATCCAACAACTGTTTCTCCATCTCCGCGTCGCTTTAATACATTTTATCTAAATAATCTTAAAGTTAAAGGTGCTTTACAACTAATTTTGCTCCATAAACATAGGGAGTAGGGACTAGTTGCTGATATTTTAGCGTACTAGGATTATATATTATGTTTGCTCAAGTGGGTCTTTTTTTAATTAGAGAAAGCTTGGAAATTCCAAGAAGAGAACGACATGAGCCTGAAAGCCGAGGCATGGTAGCAGTTGATGAAGAGGCCTACTCTGAATTTGAGTGGGCGTCTGCTGCGGATAGAAGCGCCTCTTATTGCCGATCGTTGGCCTTAACAGTAGGTTCAAGTAGTAGATTTTTCCATTATGATTTGTAGAATAATGTGGTTAATTAGCTTATAATATGCATTAACACTGTCATTAATTTCTTTTCTCTTTTGGGTCAACAACAGATAACTACTTTGGCTGACCCAGCAATACGGGCCTTTAATGGGGTTGAATTCTTGGATTTGTATCGCTGGGCGGCGGTGGCTAATTTTATTGGAATTGCCCTAGTGGTAGTATGATAGGATGGGTCATTTTGACTGTCAGTCTTCAGCACCAGTTGTGTTTTACATGGGTCAGAATCTCATGGCCCAGTTTTTAAATGGCAGCCAATTAGTCAAATTTTAGGAAACATTAAAAACAGCTGAAAATTGTAGTTTGGGAGTAAATAATTTAAGTTTGTCAACATAAATTCTTGCTTTTTTTAACCTAATTGTTTTATTAAATGTTTAAATTGAACTGGCAGTTTACGGCACTTTTGCTTATAAAGCATTTCTTCGCTACACTCACCGGAGGAACAGAAGATTACCCATTCACGCTTGTCACTGTAAGTAGCTTAATTTCTTATCCTGGCTGTTCGTTTGCACTTACTACGTGAAAATGAAATTAAGATTTTCTGTCACTTTCTTCAGATACTTGTCTTAAGGACTAGTGGGATTCTTCTTCCAATGTACATAGTGTTTCGAACAATTGCCGCCATTCAGAAAAGCATTCGGAGACGTTATCAGGTTAGCATTGTTTATTGATCTGCTTGCAAGTTGAAGCAGTAACTAAGTCCTTATGAGCTTACAGAAGATGCTAGTGGGAGTTATCTTGAAAAAGGAAAAAATCCTTGGGCTAATTAGTTTTATTTGGCTCTATAATTCAGGATTTGGATGAGGACGAGAATGAAGATGACACATCAACAAACTCTGAGGGAGATGAAGACGAAGCTGAAAATGAGGGGCAACATTTATTATAATTGCAATTTTATGATTTTACGTTATTTCCAATTGTATGGGAGCATTCCATCAATGCTCATCCTGTCAATATTATTCTTCCCCGTTTCATGGGCACAAATGAAAAAATAAGTTCATACTAATCAAGGAAACCCCAGCCACCAAATAACTAAAATGATCCAAAATGCAATAGCAATAGCAACAGCAACAATGGTGAGTGAGATGAACCACCATACTAACTAATTTGTAATCGCTTTCAAAACAAGTCAAACTGCATGATCAGGATATTTTTACATAACATGGGCACCAACTTTGTCGGGTGAACCCACCACATTTTGACATTTCAACAATATGTGTAAGGTAATGGAAGGATCATCAACCATTTGATTGAGACAAAACTACACTCCACTATTTCCTCACAGATATAATTACCATACAAAGAAGTTGGTTAAACCAACTTAAAGCAAATTTCCATGTCAAATCCTAATTATTGCGTACTCAATAGGTACAAAATTTACCCCTCATCATTAGATGACCCCAATTCCCAAAATTTGAAAGCAATGCCACCGAGGGTAAGAAAAAATCACGATCAATGCTACCTAATTCTTGAAACACAGGACGAAATTCACTTAATTTTTCTGTACAAGTACTCTTGCTCTGCGCTGAAGTCTAGTCAGTAAGCTGGTATCAAAACTCTGGCAACTCAAATTGCTAGCAACATCAATCAAATTTTGAACGCAGACTACCATCTCATCACCACTACTCGAAATGGTCAAGTTTCCTTCAGATATCGTTCTATGTTTACCATAAACAGCCTCAAATTCTCTGGATTTTACAGAAGCTTGTAAGTATAGAATCGGGGCGTCGTGAAACAATTACTAGTAAGAACTGGAATTTATTCCCCAAAGGCCATCTCAAAAGTGTTGCCAACAAATTTGACAACTTAAATTGATAAGACAGAACATGAAGTTTTGTATTGTAATTAGTACATCAACTATTCATTCAGTATCTCATGGAAATATTCAGTATAATTTCCCAGGTAAAATGCAATTTTACCACGTTAAAAACATAGTTATTAAAATAAGGAATTGAAGCCTTTGGTTCCATATTCAACAGGTAGACTGTATGCACAATCACTTAAAACAGCTTGATTACCAAAGGTATTGAATCTTGTGGAACATTTCTAATGACGACGCAATGAAGTGGGCAAAAAAACATTACCACCCAATCTTGCTTCTTTGACACCGTAACCTTTAGGGCACCCACCAGTTGTCAACCAATAAGGAAATGTAACTTCTTCCACATCTAACCCCAGTTCCGACTTGACATGTCATGCGGCAGAGCGAGACGTGAACCAAACATAAAACTTTAGTTGGTCTACATTTTTATGAAAGTTTCGACGATGTTGATTTGTCGGAGTTTGGCAGGTGGAAGTCCATGGGCCATTGTCCACGAGCTTGGGAGAGCGTTGTTCCATCTTCATAGCTTAATTTACTCTTCATTTGGGCTTGATAATTGTGGTCCACCATTGTTCCAAAATTGGTGGCAGCTGGAAGCCCATGAGCCCTGGTCTTTCAGCTGCTAAACGCCAACATGATATCGGTGCTAAATGATTTTTGAGGGACCCTGAAAATAAGAGCTTTAAAAAAGAAAAAGAAAATGAAAGGGTGTGAGTTTCAGGTAGAAGCATGGCTTTTGCGATGTTGTTTCTTTGTGTCTTCTTAATAGAGATTCTAATTGTAACATAAAATTATGTTTTTTATTGTTGTTTTACAAAGTTATAGTATCAGTATATCTGTGAACTTTACACCAATTTATCATCAAATTGATGCCTAATTACAGTGCCATTTTCGTCGTTATGTTTGGAGAGTGAGTTTAGTGAAATGGTCTACGGAACAACATCAATAGACTAAAAAGTTTGACGCAATCTGGTCTATCAAGAGAGTCGAGAACTGAAGAAATGAAAAGTGAGTTCTAGCCCTTGGACTTCAACTGTAACGCGTGATATGACCTGCATTTAGTGCAAATTCCTGACCAGTGTTTCCTTCGGCGTTACTCGGCCGGGCCAGTCGTCTCCGGTTAAGAACTTGGGCCTAGATGGGCTTGGGTGTTAAGTTTTCTTCTTTCTCAATATTTTTTCAAGAACATTTTTCTCAATAATTAATATAATATAATATATTAATTTTAATAAAATATTATTTTTTTAATATACTACTTCCATATATTTTTCTCTGTTGTAAATTTTATATGATGATAAAGAAAATTATTAAATAACTTATTTTTATTAAAATATAATAATAACTAACTAAATTATCTTTATTTCATTTAAAAAATTATATATATATTTATTGTATTTAATAAAAACAAATAATAAAATTGAAAAGTTAATACTATTTGATTTTTCAAATGCAACACATAATTTTGAACAAATAACAAATAATTAAAAGTAGTTTTTTTGTTATATCATCTATATTGATTATGCTTAAAACATTTGTTTTAAGCTGTTTTGCAATAATTTTGAAAATATTTTATTTTTTATTTCATTTAGCTTGATCAAAACTTAAATTTAAAATTTCAAAATTAATTCTAATAATAACAAAAAATAATAATTCTAATATTATTAAATTAAAATCTATCAATATAATTTAACAAAATTATTTTATCGTAAATAAATTAAGATTATTTGTGCTATTTATTGTCTTTTGGTTAAGCTTAGCCAACTGAAACTGCTAGTTCCGTCGATTTTTTTTCTCTCTTTCTTTGAAGATAGAACTTGGAAGTTTTACTTTTGAAGGTGAGATTATGGTTAGTAAATCCACATTACTTCCATGGGAGATGAAAGTGAAAACCTTTACCAAAGTTGGTAAAGGTCTTCATAGATATTGTGTCATTGCCATTTAATACAGTATCCACATGGATTTCAAGATATCATATATCATTCAATTTATATATTTTTTTTATTGAGAAAAAAAGATTATTATTATATACATCTTTTGATTACCAAATATTCCAAAAAAATCCAAACACAATAACTAAAAATCAAGGCCAATTGAAAAAAAAAATTCCTGTTTAGCAAAGGGCGATTCTGGGAGTTCAATAAATATAAAGTTTGAGTCCACATAGGAAAGTGATGAGATATAATTAGTAAATTTCCATTACAGAGACATTAAATAGCTTGTTGATCAATGAACAAATAAAAAATAAATTACGAAAAAAAAAAAAAACCCAACAACCATATATTCACATGCACAGACAGTATATATAGACAAGTCATCTTCGGGGCATTCTCTGTGCAAAATCTCTCTCTCTCCCTCTTTCGTTCACTGCACTGTATCTGAAGATGGACAACCATATATAGAAGCCAATCGCTGCACTACTGTTTACTATAGGTCTCTTTTTCTCGACTTGATACCTCTCTCTCTCTCTCTCTCTATATATATATATATATATAGTTTTTTTTCCCTGCTCGCTTATCCCTTGTGTTGTGCAGGTGAATCCTTTTCTTTAGATCGTGAACAGGGAAAAATAAAAGGAAAATTAAGATTTAATGGTTTTTTTTGAGACAGATTCACAGTGTCTAATTTCCTACGTTGTTTTATTCATATATAAGTTTATATGATATTAATGCTATGCATGTTTGTGTTTCCTTCGTATTTTTGAGACTGGAAAAAGTATAAACGTGCAATGGCATTTATCTGTGTGATTTTGAGCTTTCATGTTTACATATTTATCATCCCTTGATAATTAAATCATCGGATTTTTTTTTTTCTTTTTTGTGAGAATGATTCTAAATCATCATCTCTTTCTAGATAGCGAATGCATGCAAATTAGGATTTATGAGATTTTTTATACCATATATCAAATACTGAGAACAATTATAAGCTTTATTTTTTAGCTAATTAATTCTCAGCATTATCATTATATATATAAATTTATATTACTGTTGTGAAAGTGGTTTTTTTTTTTGGAACAGTTATATAGTTGTTTGATAATAATAATAATAATAATAATAATAATAATAATAATAATAATAATAAAAGCAAACTGAAAGTTGGAGTGTATAAATGTTAAGGATTCTTGATTTGACTTCCCTAAATAGAATTGGAAAAATTGAAAGAAAAAAGGCAATTAGATTTGTCTTCCCCACAAAGCAGTTGATAAATTTCACCCCCATCAAAGAGAGAGAGAGAGATTTTCTCCTAATATCATGCATATGAAGAAATAACACTACTTGTGCACTGATATTCTTTTGCTTTTCACAAATGAAGAAGAAAAAGAAGAAAGTAAGAAGAAGGAGAAGATTTGGCAAGATTTGGCCTTGTTTCATCACAACTAGAAGATCCAATGAAGCTCAGATCACTCATTGCATCACGGCCTCTTTTCATCTTTATCCTTCTGGTTATCTCTATTTCTCTGAACTAATATTTCCCCATTGTATGTATATACAAAATAATTAACCTTTTCTTTTTCTTCTTCTTCATTTTTCTTTTCAATTTCTTCCATATAGACAATTGGAGTGTTGCTACTTCCATGCATAGTGATCCCAAGTTGGTATAAGATCGTTCAACATATGAAGGAAAAGGTTGATTTGAATGCTAACATGTTTCGCTCTGGATTGCTATCTCAAATTGACAATACAGCTAGAATGTTGCATCCAATAAACACTTCTGCAACAAATTTAGCCAGAATTTTGAGTTCATCTCTCAATGGAAGTGATCTCTCGCAGTCTGACATCCAGAATAAGGTTCATCATCCTCTATCTATTTCTTTATCATCTTTCACGAACTCATGACCTTCTTATAATTTCAACAAGAATAAATGAATTAAATTATTTCATTTTTCCATTCCATGCAGGTCGCTCCAATGTTATTTCAAACATTTTCAATAATTCCTCATATATCGCAGATTTCTTATATTAGATTGGAAGGCACTTTTTTTGCATATTATCGTGACGGCAACCAGACTTTTGCAATGTACTCTAACTCTACAGCTTCTAATTCAAATTCAAGTTCCCCAAAAGAGCCAATTAAATACACTTGCTATAAGCAACCTGTAGATCCAGACACAGGAACGCTATATGGAGATGCCATTGAATCCTGGTTTAACATTTTGGCTAATGCAAGCTGGATTCAAGAAGCCTTAAAAGGTACTAATGGGTACGCCTCATTAGGAAATGGATGGAACAGTGCACAGGATCTTCTATTTCTTAATTCTGTTAGTATACCTGTACAAGGGGTTATCTCCTTAGGGTCTCCAGTAAAAGCACTGATCGGTTTCTTCAAGGGCATTGACCTTTATGGCGGAAGCTTGTTCTTGGCCACACAACATGGGGATGTGCTTGCAGATGGGTTACCAGACACTCAAATGGTGGTAATTGGAAAATCAGTTTCGTTCAACTTAATAGAATCGAATGGTGATCAAGTAGATATTGGAGATGTTTCATGCTTTCCCAACAATGGCGTGCTAAGACTTTCAATTTTGAACATTGGCGAGACAAAATATAGGGTTTTCTGTTCTCCACTTCAAATTTTGGGAGTGCAATCGGTATTCTTTCGTTTCCCCAAATATTATTTAATTTCTTTCTAAATAACTAAAGAGATTAACGGAATTTAAAGAAAATCTAAATGCATTGCCTGCATGGAAATAATTATCGTTAATATTATTATTTGTCTAACACTATAATATTTGGATTTCAGGTATATGCATTGGCTTTCCCATATAATGGATTTGTGAGTAACGTTCGCAGGAGCACCAAAGTTGCTCTTATTCTATTGATGGTAATGATTGCTGCAGTCTTCATCTCTATTCTCAGTTTTGTATTGTTAATGGTTAGGGCTGCAACCAGAGAGATACACTTGTGTTCAGCTTTGATAAAACAAATGGAAGCAACTCAACAAGCAGAGAGAAAGAGTATGAACAAGAGTCTTGCCTTTGCTAGAGCTAGCCATGATATTCGTGCTGCCTTAGCAGGCATTACTGGGTTAATAGAGATAAGCTATGAAGAAGTTCGTCCTGGTTCTGAATTAGAAACAAATTTACGTCAAATGGATGACTGTGCAAAGGACCTAGTAGGTAAGCCCACTGAACACACCATTATTTATGTCCTTTTCAGCAGTAACTTAGTTAATAGATTGACGTGAGAAATCTTCTTTATAATAGCATTAAACTACTTGTTCAGGTTTATTGAATTCTATCCTTGATACAAGCAAGATGGAAGCTGGAAAGCTGCAGGTTGAATCAGAAGAATTTGATTTAGCCCATCTTCTTGAAGATGTAGTTGATTTGTTTCATCCTGTGGGTATGAGAAAAGGTGTAGATGTTGTGTTAGATCCCTGTGATGGATCTGTTCTTAAATTTTCTAAAGTAAGAGGCGATAGGGGAAAGCTGAAACAAGTCCTCTGCAATTTACTGAGCAATGCTGTTAAGTTTACTTCTGAAGGGCACGTACTAGTTCGAGCATGGGCACGGAAGCCTGGTTTAGAAAACAGGATATTTGCTTCCAATCGGAATGGTTTGTGGAAACGTCTTTTTTGCAGGTTCACTGGTAACAAGGAAGAAAATAATGTGGAAGCCATGAATTCAGTGAAGCAAAATCCAAACTGTATGGAATTTGTGTTCGAGGTGGATGACACAGGCAAAGGAATTCCTAAAGAGAAGCAAAAATTAGTCTTTGAAAATTTTGTTCAAGTCAAAGAAACAGCTCTTGGGCAAGGAGGCACTGGCTTAGGACTTGGAATTGTTCGGTCTTTGGTACGTTAATTGAAATTTGGCAGGGCCTAGTCAAAATTTTGAACCAATTTCCTGCTTAGTCTTTTTAATTCAATTTGAATATATATATATACTGAACTAATATCTAAATCTGTCTTAGGTCCGTTTAATGGGTGGAGAAATAAAAATTGTGGATAAAGAGGACAGAGAGAGGGGAACTTGCTTCAGGTTCAATACTTTGCTTATTGCGTCAGCTAGGGCTCCTTCGACTGGTAATACAATGGGTGACATTGAAATGGGATCCTACAACACACATCAGTATTCAGTTTCTACTCCTAGCCTTAACATCCGTGCCTCCAGTCCTTGGCTGTCCAAAATTGGTTCTAGTCCCAAGATTGAAGGATCCCATGTTGTTCTCTTGATTCAAACTGCTGAGCGGCGAAGAATTTTACATAAATTTATGGAGAGCTTGGGGATAGAAGTATCGGTTGTGAGCAAATGGGAACGCCTTCATTCTACATTAGCAAAGATAAAATCCAATATGCATGTTTCACCTTACAGCTCTTCAGGAAGATCAGATTTTGGTTCAAGGAGTGAAATTGGTAGCAGCAGATCAAAAGATGTTCCTTTAAGTGCCTTGGATGGGATGGAAGAAAGGCTGCCTTCTCATAGAAGTGGTAGCATTTTTAGAAGTTCTGCAAGCTTTATATTGCTTGTGATTGATGCTAGTGCTGGACCATTTCAAGAACTCTATGGAACAGTAACTGAGTTTAGAAGAGGCCTCCGCCGAGCTTATTGCAAGGTTGTTTGGTTAGATAAACCAACTTTGCGTAGCATCAACCCTGGAAGCCTTGACGAGCACATGATCCATGCAGACGATGACATTTTGCTGAAACCGTTTCATGGCTCTCGCTTGTATCAGGTAATTAAACTTCTACCAGAATTTGGGGGTACCTTGCACCATGGAGTTTCATCTGTCAAACCCAAGAGAGAATATACATATCGAGGTGGAAAAGCTGTCAAATATCCTGGATCATCATCTGCAATACATTCACAAAGCCGAAAAAGATATGCAACTCTACAATCTTATGGACACTCGATTCACGACGGGGACATGCTTGCAGAAGGCAGCTCAAGGAGGGGAAAACACAGGAAATCAAAAAATTATCCAGCTAGAAGATATTCAGTTGGATCCTCAGAGATAGAAGAAGAAGAAAAAGAAGAAGAAGAAGAAGAGGAAGTAGAAGAATTACATGGTAACCCAAGCAGTGATAAACCCTTGCGTGGGATGAGATTCTTGGTTGCTGAAGATAATGCATTTTTACGCAATGTAGCAATGATTAATCTATCGAGACTCGGCGCATCTGTTGAGCTTTGTCAAAATGGAGAGGAAGCTCTACAATTAGTCCGTCTTGGTTTACAAGACCAAAGGAAACATGAAGCTCCGTCCACTTCTCCTGATCCCCCTTATGATTTTATATTAATGGATTGCGAGGTAAAGACAATAAACTTTTCCTCATTGAATGCATACTTCATTTAATTACATTGCTATTGTCCTTTGTACACACATAATCAAAATGATTCGAGTGTTTATTTGTATTACGCATAATTCCTCCTTAAGAATTTGTCAGCTTTTAACCTTTCGTGTGTTATTCAAATAGATGCCAGTGATGAATGGGTATGAAGCAACAAGACAGATAAGGGAGGAGGAGAGATCTTATGACATTCACATACCCATTGTAGCATTAACGGCACATACTTCAGGTGAAGAAGGGGAGAAGATGAAGTCGGCAGGAATGGATCACCATTTGCGCAAACCGCTAAGGAAGGAACCCTTGCTGAAAGCCATTAAACACATTCATGACAAATGAAGGCGTCCGTTGTTGCATTTCTCTTTAATGTGCTTAGGAGAAGCCATTGTAGAACTTCTGTAGGCAAGCATTTAGCATAAGCCTTTTTATGCAAGTTACCCTATTAGTATTTTTCTTTAAAAAGAAAAGGTTAACTGTTATTACGTGATAAAAATTAAAAAAAAAAAAAAAAGAGAGCCCATGGAATGGATACAAATTAACCATTTATGCATGAAATTCTTTTTTCTTTAAATGGGGAAATATTTCATTAAAGCCCAATAGGCAAGATTACATATGAAAGAAAAGATCAGCGGTTAAATAGCCCAGCGCAAGATTACAGAGCTCCTTTTAAAGGAAAGGTGATTCTAGGGAGGAGCAGAGAGCTCCCTTCAAGCGTCAAAGCAACAACCGTATCACCCTCAAAATCCTCACAAAAACTTGGTCAGATTTCTGACCACCAGAAAACTATGGGGAGATCTCTTGCTTCCTTGAAAAGCCCTTACCAACATATGAAACAAGCTTGCAAAGCGGGTACAAAAGACACCCGTCAAAAGACCCCATCCAAAGAGGGGGTACTAACTCCGCATTTGAAGACTAAAGAAGCAAGACAACCGAAAGAAAAAAACTAAAAGAACAAAGTAGAGAGAGAGATAGAGAGAGAGAGAGAGAGAGAGAGAGGGGGGTGGGGAGGGAGGGGAGAGGAGAGAGCGGCCGGACCTCCCCCATATCTGAAACAAGAGGCTCTTAGACAATTAGAGAGAGAAGAGAGCTTTCTTGGTTAGAGAGAGAGAGTTGTTTAATGTAAAAAATTATTTATGAAACTAGTATGGTAGTACCTATTTATGATTATAATCCCTTTCTGGTTGCTAATATTTAAACATTGGAAATGACATGATTTCTTTCAATCATGATTAAGAATTCAATCAAGAGGCACTTGAATCAAGTTTTGAGTTTTAGAACTTCTCTCTCTGCCATAGGGTTGAAGGATAACCTACTAGAATTGCAAAACATAAGCAGCAAAGTAGGATTTCAGCACATAAGGCAGTAGCTGATGATCAAATATTGAAATAAAAACTACAAAAGTAAAGCTAGAAGAGACGAGTAGCAATTCATCTAGCAAAACAACCTAACTCTTAGTACCTCTGAAATTTTGCTCAAGGCAGTTAGAAAATAAAGAAGCTAGGTATTGATGTTACCAAATTTGAGCCCATAACAAGGAAACTCAAGTAAGTTTTGTTTTCTTTGACTTAACATGAGACTTCTCAGGTATTTGTTCTTCATCTTCAGAAGAGCTTTCGACCAGGTCATCAGGGACATCATTAGGAACATTATGTTTGGTGATGAATTCCTTCAATATGCTCATGCTTTTCTCTTTCATAGAAACCAATTCCTCTGAGATGGTACTACCGTTGCTTGCATCAACAGTGTATATTTCCGACGCAAGTTTAAGTGTGGTTTTAACATGAGGCCCACATGCAATTGCATCATGTGCTTGAGCCTCCATCACCTTTCCAAATCTGTGAATTTTCAACAGTTGAAAGATCAGATATTATTAAGTTATGGTATAACCATGCTAAACTTATCACTTTTTTTTTTGTTCCATATTTGACTTAGACTTTTAAAGGATCTAAATATATCTTCACATCAGCAGTGATTAAATAAGACATCAGAGACCCAAGCTGCAATTCATCCTACTCTACCTTCACTCACCACAACTTGAAAGAACTGTACAATTGAGATCATAGTCTTCTCAAATGAAGGATGTAACAACTAAAATACCAAAAAGAAAAAAGAAAAAAAAAAGAGAATGAATAAGGGATTTTTAAGGCACATTCCCAAAAGAAAAAAAGGTGTAAGATCATGAAATATAGTTGGGTAAAAAAAATAATAGGGAAAGAGAAAAACACTTGATACCATTGCAATAAGGCACAGAATGGGCATAAATTATAAGACAGAAATATCAAATAAGTAAAACATCCACTAAGGGTTGCAGTTAACAGTTGCCCAAAATGCTCCAAAAGCTTCAAGTAACATGTAGATTGCCAGTCTATTTCGTTGGGGGTAAGTAGACTAAAGAATGAAGTTCAGAAAAGAATCTTGTTTGGTTGCATTATCAAACCAACTTCCCAAAAAGAAGACCATGCTACTTCCCTAGCAACTGGAAGTTGCACTTCCTAGATAATTTATTACCCTTGTGGGCATTATTGTCTTTACAATTTAAAAGCAAATTAGTTCGTGTGAAGTTAATTTTTATAACAACCACATTTGTATCATACTTGACGAAGCAAGGTTCCTGGCAAGTTCTCTACAAGTGTACTTCATACTTCGCAGGGAGTATAACATTTAAACCACAGAAGAACTAAGTTAGAAAAAGACCATCATCTATCATGACATCCACATAAATTACTACTCTACCAGCAATCAACACTATATTTCGGATTGTCTTCTAATCCCATGAGGTGTTTATATATAGAAATGGAAAAGCTAACTCATATTGAAAATTAACAGGGAACCAAATAAGGATCTAATGAGACAAAATTAATCGGCTAAAGCACTGGGAAAGGAAGCAACTTTTGAATAATTTGGCAGAGACTTGAGCTAAAGCCCAAGAAAATGCCAACAGTGCCTAGCAAAATCATTAATTGAAGAAATTTAAAGATCATTAAGCTAAGACCATAGAAACCTTCAAGCATCGTACTCCATTATTTAGAAGGGGAAATAAAAGGAATAGAAAAGTATCCACTAAGAAAGGCCTGGTACAACATACCAACCGAGGATAACGACTTTCAACCACAAGAGAGAGAGAGAGAGAGAGAGAGAGAGAGAGAGAGACTGACCAGGGATATTTCGGGGAACCAAACTCGAGGTAGAGGAGCTCCGGACTTGGGTCTTTGAGAAGCAGGACGGCGGATTATAACGGGAGGATAGATTTATTTATTTTTTCTGTTCCTCCCTCGTTTATGTGCTTAATTACAAAAAAATCCCTCAATTTTTTTAAAAACATTTTTACTTAAAAAAATCAATTACTTTATTCACAGCCTGCTAGTGTATTGATGACTTTAATTTTTTATTTTTTTATTTTTTTATTAAAGAATTAAGAATAAAAACTTGAAACTGACATTAAATGAATGATAGGCCTTTTAAATAATTTTTAAAAATTTAATTAAAATTTAAATCATCAAATTACATATTTACAAATCATCTGGCTAGAGACCTTGTAAAAAAAATTGCAACATTTATTCCACACATTTAAAATTACCTTATCACTCTTATATCAAGAATGTAATTAAAGTTTAGAGTATTTTTATAAATAATGTAAATAAATTAAGATAGACAACTTCATTAATTTCAATATTTTTTTTTTAAAAATATTATTTAATTTTTTTATTTTAATTTATTAAACTATTTAATCATTTTATCAATTTCAATACATATTAAACTATTATTGAATCTTTTTATTTTAATGAAATAAATTAATTTTTATATTTTTAATTAATGATTATCATTTAATTTTGTTAACTTTTTAATATCTATGGTTATTTTTTATATTAAAATTAACTAATTCTCTCCCCTCTTATTTTTCTCTTATTTTACTCTTTTAATTTTTTTTCCCTTTTGCAATTACTCCTTCTTTCTTTTTCTTTTTATTTTACATCTTTTGATAGAAAATAATATAAATTATCTATGCAAAAAATTAAACATTTTCCCTATATTTGAATTAATTAAAATAATAATTTTAAAAAATTATTTCTTAATAGAAAAAGCATAAAAATAATATCTAAAATATTAAATAAAAATATAAATTCATATTTAGTCTTCATAATAGTAAAATTTTCATTTTTATTCAAAAATTTATTTTCCATAATACATGGATTAATTAATTAAGTTTACTAAAATAAGATTAAATAATAATATTTTTTAAATATTAAGATCAACTAATTAATTTTTCTAAAATAAAAAAACTAAATTATAATTTGAATAATGTTAAAATCTATTGATTAATAAAAAATTTAACAGGAAAACTCAAAAATTATATGGAAGCAAAATATAAATATTAAATAGTATATTTTTTAAAATATAAAAATTAAATAATTAATTTCATGAAAATATAAAAAATAAATAATAATTTTTTTATCCGTTCTAATATCAATCTTGGACTTCTTAAGAGAATTGCAATCAACTAATAATTGGGAAAAAAAAGAATCGGAATTAGGAGTAAGAATTCTGGTCCACAATAAGCAGGTGCTCAATTGGGAGCCAGATTAAGGAAACACAATGGCTTTAGGGATTGGAATTATTCCTGCACTTGCTTGGACCACGCGCTTATTTCAACAGTGGACCACAACACTCATCTAGGCTCTCTGAACTTCAGAGTTTAACTGCCATATTTCCATTTAAGTCCCTTCAAGCAAGCAATGGGAACTATTCTCAGCCCCAAAACTAAATTACAGGATTTTATAAATAAGATTTTGGGTTAACCAAACAAAACAAAATTGGGGCAAACTTCATAAAAATTTCTGAAAGAAAAAAATGGAAAAGGGTAACATTGAGGCCTCAAATGATCACGAGAAGTGTATGCCAGCCACATTGAACAGAGAGAGCAGGTATAAAAACTCCTCTTGTGAGAGTTTAGAGGATCTCTTCTCATAAAAGTTTTTCTCTTTCAACACAGCTAAAACTTTTTCTTTGAATTCAGACACCTCAGCATCTGCATCACCATCCTCTACCTCCATCTCATCATCTGTTCCATCATACAAGTCCATGCTCTGATCCTCCTTATAATCTCCCAGTCCAGAAATACCCATCCCAGCATCATTACCCTCAGACGAACCAATTTGAGAAGGTTGTAATGCCTGCAGGGTCTTGTAGTTCTTTTCCAGCAAAGATAAGACATTTTTCATTCTGAATATTGAACCAAGAGTCTTGTTCTTTCTAATGAAACAAATTCTTATAAATCCATCCCATTCTTTGGGATTCACTTGGGGACGTGGTTTCCTGGGTTCAATTCGAACTACAGAGGAATCCACCTTAGGCGGAGGCCTGAAATTGTTCTTTCCAACTTTGAGGAGGTGGAACACTCTAGCATAAAGCTGAGTATTCACGGATAGACGGCAATACAGAGCGTCTCCAGGTTGGGCAACAAGTCTCATTGCAAATTCCCTCTGGAACATTATAATGGCACACCGAAAAGAAGGCTGGTGATTCAGTAATTTGAATGTGAGGGGAGAGGAGATTTGATAAGGGATGTTCGCCACACATATATCAAAATAAGGAAGATCAGTTTTGAGCACATCACCCTGGATGACCTGTGAAAACCAGAATTACAAGCCAGTTAGTTTGAATTCATTTTTTAAATTGTGCAGATGCATCAAGTCCACTGTGCCCCTGTAGTGAATGGCATATGAACCAGAGACAGGTACATAAAGTGAAGCAATATTACTATGATCATCTAAGCATTCCAACTAAATTCCCCGTCGCCATAGAATTCAACAATCATTAGCAACTAGAGAAACACCTAATAAACACTAGCCATTATAAAGAAACAATAGGGAAAAAATCCATTATCCACAATCAGACGCCAAAATGAAACGCAATTTTATAGCTGAAGAACTAAAAATATCCTATGTTAAAGTGTAACGACTACAATTTCACGTAATACAAACAACTAGACCACGTACCCAAACTCAAGTTTTCATATCCCAAGAGAAAATAAAATCAATATTTTTCATTCCCGGAAACCAACGGAGGAAAAGAATATCAAACAAAATCATACCTTTAATCGATTAGATAAAGGAGTGCCCTGAAATCGGCGCTGGAGCTCGAGAACCATGCGGGGGTCAAGTTCAACAGCAATAACCATTTTACCGGCTTCAAGGAGCTTTTTGGTAAGATTTCCGGTACCGGGACCGATCTCGAGAATAACATCGGTGCTCTTGATTCCTGATTTCTGGACTATGGTGTCCACCAGTAAGGGGTTTTTGAGGATGTGCTGACCCTTCGATTTGTGGAAGGAAATGCCTCCTTGGTAGTGATTCGACGGCGCTCGTGTAGGCTTTTGCTTCTCTTTCTTGATCTTGCCGCCGGCCATTGGTTTTGATATTCACGATATGCGTATGGCAGCCAAAAATAGCGCGAAAGGTAATGGGAATCGCTTGTGTTAGGGTTTTAGGCTACGGCCTGGAGCTGTGCCTTCGCAATATAAGTCACGTGACGCACTGATTCTAAATTTTTACTTTTATTTTAACATTTGTTAATGAAAAAAATCTAGATTTTTTAAAGAACGCTTAGTACACTTATTATAATCGAAATTCGTATTGAAATTAGAATAAAGTGAAATTAAAAATAAGATAATAAATTTTATTTATATTTAATTTATCATAGAAATAAAGTTAAAATTTTTTTTAAAATATTTAAATTATATATATATAAATTATAAAATACAAATAAATTTATTTTGTATTTAATTAAAATTAATTTAAAATTATTTTTTTATATTTTATTTTTAATTTTAATTATATAAGAGAATATAAAAATAATATTTTTTATATTTTTTAATTTAAATTAATTATAATTATAATTATAATTTTTTATTTTATTTAATTATAAGTAAAAATAAAAATAATATATTTTACCCTTTTACTTGGATTAATTAAGGTGCAAATATGAGAATGGGATGATTAAGACAGATGATCCCCTACAGAATTATAAAATGAGTAATATGGTGTGGTTCTACGCAGCTGGCTCGCGTCTAAAAATTAATTCATGCACTAAGTACAATTAATTAATTAATTTTATTAAAAAATTTAATTTTACTACAATACTTAATTTTATTAATTTTTTTTTATTACATATGCAAGGAGAGGGAGGAGTCGAACCAATCTCTCAAATCCAACATACATACAGTTACTATTGGTATATGCCCACTGCTGTAATTTTAGTAATTTATTTGCCAAATTTAAAATATTCTAAGTAATTTTATTAAAAGAAAAAAAAAATCATTTAGATAAAGATAAATGACGTCTCTATAGTCTGCTTCCGCGATAGTCATAGGTAGGAATAGGATCCATCGTATTGTTTGACACTTTCTTTAAGAAAGGAGTATCGTTGAGCTCCAAATCAAAGACCTTTTTTGCAACACTCTGTTGACTCTGAAGAGATTACAATTAAATTGAATTGTTCACCTGGATACCTATGAAATTTGAACTCAAGTATAGAAACTATTATTTTCCTGGCAATGAGAAGGAAAAAGAAATTGTTAATTCTTCTAGCAAATTTGGATCAAGCAGCGATCGTTTATGGGCTTGCTCTCCATTTTCCTTAGAGAAATAAAAAAATATATATATATGTTTCTGCGTACGAAACCTTTTTTTATCTTCTGGTTCCTTCTTACACCCTCAATTTATGAATTTGATGTACAGATGGTTAGGAAACCTAAAAGGAAGGTCATTGAAAGAGAAGAAAACAGGATTCATTATAAAAGACAAATATTTATGTATTCTGGTTTTTTGGACAAGTATAAATTGTCCAACGAAATAAAGCCAACTTTATACAACCCAACAATTTACCTGCCAACGACTAGCTGGCTTAGTCCACTCATCACATCTCACCTGCGATCACACGTCAGTCATCACAAGGATGACTTGAACTTGAGATCCAGAATTCCTCAGCCAACAACTTTACATCCCAAAACGCTAAACTGAGGACGATTTATTGTAAAGAACTTGATTATCCCAATTTGTTCTTCCATTCAATCAATAACCACTTTTATTACACTGATAGCATTGCCCATCGAAACGATGACCCTCGGATACTTTGGACGTAATCCATTGATACTTTGCACATAATCCATTCATTTTCTAGTATAATGTAAAATGTAAATATTTCTCCAACAGACGACTAACATAAATAGACGTATGAAAAAAATAAAAGAGTACTTTTTCGAAAAAGTACCATCATTTTTCCCGTATACCAACCTACTTACTGTAAGTATTTCTCCAGCAGACAACATAAATAGATATATGACAAAAAAAAAACTACTTTTCAAGAAAGTACCATCTGATTTGGCCAACCAAAGTTTATTTTTCATCAAATAGGTTTCATGTGGCTTCGCATCCCCCCCCTTGTTAAGGGCAGGACAAAAAACAAAGTAATGGCATAAAACCATAAAGTTATTTGATGAAAAACAAACATTTGTCTTGTCCCTTACCTTTTATTTGGATTGAGGGGTTACGTGGTAAGGAAAAATAAAGATTGATTTTAAGAAATTTTTCGTTTGTTTGGAATAGAAGGTTGAGAGATAAGGAGGGTTTCAAAACTCCAAAACCTTCCAATGTCTAATCCACAAATTTAATAGGTTAGGGAGGATTGAAAAAACTTTTATTTTTTGATTTCCTATAATATTCATATCAATTTTAAAAAATCTCTAAAACATCCATTCTTACTATAAAATAATAAGTTTCATAAAAAGAATAGTTTTATAATTTTTATATTTAATTTTATTTTTCAATACCATCCAACCAAATAAAGCAAGATTATAAAATCTTTATTTACGTTACATTCCTTCCAAATATAAATAAAACTATTATCTTATTTTACCATAACATATCTTCCTTTACCTTACTTTACATTGATTTACTAAACCTCCGTTCACCCCATCTAAACAAACCCTCAAGTGAAAAATAACAAAACCACATTATACTTTTTTGAAATTATATATATATATATATAATTCTACAACCATATTTGTTAGGTTAGCAAATGAACAAATATAATTCCAATTTTCCAATACATTATCCTACCATCTTTAGTTCTTTACTTTCCAATCTCTGCCAGTGCCAGCTATTAGCAAATACTCAAGCCACAACACAAATAATAGAATAACAATCCATGCTACTTTGTCAGTTAAAAATTAGAATCTACTTGAAAAAGTAAGCTATGTGTGATCAAAAGCTTCCAACTGAATCTTTTCAATGCTGATTCATCCTGACAACTACATTCATAAAGGGAAAAGCCACTAAGATAATTTACCATAAGACTCAAGCATCAATAAAACGGATATCAAAGGTGTGGGGATGTATCTGCCACACATTTAAGGCTGCATATTCCTCTAAACATTCTTTCAACTGAGCTTCACTGTACCCCTGTTCACAAACAAGCATCACAAGCAATCAGACTTCATGCAACTGAGGGACAAAATTGTAAATTTTGGTCCGAAGTAAAATCAGCTCAAGATAAAAGTCAACCCAGCATAATTAAAAATAAGAATATCAAATCTGAGCACCAGTGACCACAATGGACTTGTGAGATGCACACAACTTAAATGTGAAAGAAAAAATATGGCACACCCAACATAATTGTGCATGGAGATATTGATTTTATAAAATTTTATTTTTATCCAATACATTCCCAGAAATGTTCATCCTGTCAGGTTTGCTCAGATCACATGATCCAAGTATTTGAATATGATCCCTCTCAGTGGTAATGTACTCCTGATGAAGCCATAAAGTGTGGCACATGTTCCACATAACTGGTGGTGAATACCAAAGTAGTTTGACATCCAGACAGGCATTTCCTAATTCCAGAATTGTGGACCATATTGCAGCTTAAGTTCTTCGTTTATAGAAAGCTCATGGAAGTTGTGAACCCCAGTATGTTTTTAGTTTTTAAGATCATGAAGAAATGAAAAATAAAATTCACTTGCCTTTCTAGAGATCCAGTTGAGTGCATGGGCATAGCTGACATCCATTGTATTGGTCCTTGCAGCTTCATCCCTCAATATTGAATATATGTCAGAGATGGCATCCAGACCAGATCTCTGACGATCATCAGAATATAAAGAGAACTTAGACATCTGCATTAATCTTAGTGCTTCATCCACATCACTCTGAGCCACAGTTTCTGAGAATCGTAGTCTTGCTAAAGCCTGTTATCAAAGGAGATCAGTTTCAATCATAGTCTCACTAAACTCAAAATCAAAATCATTGTATTTCATCATTGGGTAGGAACTGGCATCTTATGTCCTATCCATTTGACAGCATAAAACAAGCATCTGAACCTACTTTTTTTATTACACTTCTTTAACCAGAACAAGTGTGGATTCAGAACAACTAGAATTCAGGTCTGTAATCATTCAAGGTAGCAGTCCTATATTTGCCTCACCTGGACTGAACTGGTTGGCTTAAATGCCTCATTTTCATAGTCTAAGACTAGTCTATTATGAATAAGAAATAAACGAAAATTGCGACTTACAGCTGATATACGGAGGATGCTAAGAAGAGTTCTAACGGTTGTGTAGGAATGTGGGGCATTTGACTTAGCTTCTTCCTGTCGAATGCTGGAATATGCAGTAGCAATATACTCCTCCAGCTCCTTGGGGACATAAGGTGACAGTCTCCTAGCTGCTGAAATATATGCTCTACAAAGCATTGCACAACAAAGTAATCAATTTTACTTTAAATGATAGTCACTTAGAAACAAGTTGATTTTACAGCAATCAGTTATTTTATTCTGAATTTTTTCACTCACAGAAAAAAGAAAAAAAGGTAGAAATAAATTGTATAAACTTAAGGTAGTCATAGAACCAAAGCCAAGTACTCCTCCAATAATCATGCACGACTTAACAATGGAAATTCACACTAATTGATGAAGCTTTGAAATGTAGTGCACATGTGATTATACAAGCAGTAGCATAAAATCCAAGAAATATGACATGATACATTGCTTAATTAATGACTAATCATCTTGACATTTATATTTCTGTTGGCATTAGTTGCATGCTACTACATAATGATCCAAGGTGTGAAAAATATAACATAATTTGGCAAAAAAAATTCCAAAGTGTATTTAATATTGACATCTCAGTGAAATTTTGGTATTTACCGAAGTTTAGATGGTTCAAGCGGAGTGAAACCAAGAGCAGGAGATTCTTTATTCTGGTGCACATAAACTACATGCCTAGCCATTTCAAGATCACTATCCATATCTGCTCGATCAAGGATCAACCACAGAAGATCAAATCTTGACAGAAGAGCAGGGGGTAGATTGATATTTTCAGCAGGAGTTCTCCTTAGGTCATATCTTCCCCTACAACAAAAATTATGTGACTTCTAAAGTCAACATAGGGTTGTACAAAGATTCATGCAAATAAAACAGAGGGATTCATTTTGTTTACAAGATAAAAAGGAAATGGAAAAGAAAGGAAAAAACTGCCATGTATTGACAGTAAGCCACAAGTAGCAAAAGTAACATGATTTCAGCATGTGAAATTACAAATGATAATGTCAGGAAGGATGTACCAGGCTGGATTAGCAGCGGCAAGAACAGCCGTTCTTGCATTCAGAGATGTGGTAATCCCAGCTTTTGCAATGCTTACAGTCTGCTGCTCCATGACTTCATGAATTGCCGTACGATCTAATTCATCCATCTTGTCAAACTCATCAATAGCACATATACCCATATCAGCTAGAACCTGAAACAGATTAAAAGTTATTAATTTGAAACCCATGTATCCTGATAAAAGTTGACAACTAATAAATCTTAACTAATTAAAATTATAACATTAAAATATTAATGCATTTCACTGGAACAAGGCCAACATAATAGATTGCTTGGTTGTATATCATTTTATGCCTGCAAGAAAAGAATTCTACTTTTCCTGTCATCTCACACATCTACGTAGAAATCATCATCCATTTTAAGGAAGTTCAACTGTTGCAGAACAGACAGAAGACAAATCTCACCAAAGCTCCCCCTTCTAAGACCATCTCATTTGTAACCGGATCCTTCTGAACAGCAGCAGTAAGACCAACTCCACTGCTTCCTCTGCCAGTAGTATACACTCCTCTAGGCGCTACATTTATTATGTGCTTCAGAAGCTGACTTTTGGCAACCCCAGGATCACCCATCAAACATAAATGTAGATCACCTCTAATCTGCAATTTCATTGAATTACAATATTTGTTACCTCTATCATTAAAAGAAATATAATACAAAATGCGCTGGCGAGCATTATCACAATCATGAACTTATGCAAGAAAAACCTTGTCCATTGACAGAAGAAATTAATTATATCTCTGACTAACCAAAAACTACTTTTATCTGCTAACCACAAGGGTAAGCTGGAAACAGGCAACTATCCACAACACACCCCCACCACCAACACCAAACCCCAACAACCATCAAAGGGAAGGGAAAAAAAAATGAGCTGCAATTTTTTTTGAGCTGCATTCTGCAGGAATAAAGCAGATGACACTGGGAAGACAAATCCTTTCAGTTAAACTATTTTTTTTTATAAGAAAAGAACTTTTATTAATAGGTAAGGAATGAATATTCACAAATAGGAGGATAAGGTATCCTCGTATTCAAAACAACATGAAATGAAAAACTACACAAAAATTAGGTTTAAAAAAATATTGCCCTCCGATATACCGAATAAGGCACTCCTTTGAAAGCCCTGAAGCACAAGCCCATAAAGAAGCCTAGAAACCCATTACATCCCACAGCAGATTAAAAGCCATCTGATTTGAGTTTATCACTTAAAAGACGTCTGATTTGAGTTTATCACTTGAAAAAAATGATAAGCACAAATGGAACTGCCAACAAGCATAAGAACACCATTCAGTAATATGTGCATTACCTTCATGCCATCCTTCAGCTTCCGGTGAGGAGCACCCACAAGAAGAAGAAGCAATGCTTTTTTAATATCTTCATGTCCATAAATTTCAGGTGCTAATGATCGCGCCAACTTATTATAAATATCACCATCCTCAGCCAGACGTGCAATCTGCTCTTCCTCATCTCCTCTGAGTTCATACCTACAATAAAATACAACGGACTACATTTTTATTTTGCAACTAAACACAGAAATGTAATGACAATTACATTACGTCATTCATTTCATTACATAACTGATTACATCTATATTCACATGAGAGAAAGTACAAAAAGGAGCACAGATGAGAAAATCTTGGTGCTTGCTTCACTTATTCTTTTGCAATTGCATAACCGCATGTAATATATTATCCCCACATTATCATGACCAAAATTGTCAAATAATCAAATCAAATTGTATGATTGCTTTATAAATCCTCAATTCTCTTCCATCTTCCTTTAAATTTCATCATTCTTTATGAATACAAGTTTTACAATTGAAAGAATAGGTGGTAATCTGCATCATCTATGAATAACAGAGTAACATCAGCATGAAAAATGGTTTTATTTTTGGAATGAAAGACCTCAAATTATTGAATAAATTGCCTTTTTGAGTTCAGTAATTAAAAGAGGACAGCAATTAATAAGAAAATTTGATTTTGATAATGGCAAAGGTGAGTACAAGTAATTTGGGAAATTCCAGTGACATTAGTGCCTTGTGATAATGGAAAACCAGAAAGTTGCTTACTCTTCATATTTTTTCTTGAAATGAGTGACAGACATTGCCTCCAAGTATGTATCAGCAACTAAGCCAGCACGAAGTGCTCTGAAACCAGTGTAAGGAATTGGGAGAAAGATCCCTGATAATTCAACGACATCACCTGGAGCTACCTGAGAAAGACAAAAAAAGAGTCAGGTACAAACTATAGGTATGAGAAGTACGAAGAACCCACTTAAGCTTAAGGATGAATACAAGACAATCTCCACATTTACTTAGACACTTAAAACATTCCTTTTCTTTTTCTTTCTTTGATTGGCAATTTTGAACAAGGCTGCCAAAAAAGATAGTAAAGTATTTATCTAGGAAAAACAATATCCAAATTATTTCTGCACTTCAGCTATGCCATTTTCAAGTTCCATCAAGCTACAGTTGAGTGCTTTAAATAACAACTTGAGGCACAGTAACGCAAGCTGCTGAGATCTAATGCAATTTCTTAACCTGATCATTTAAGCAAGTGTGCCTCTGCAAAATTCATGAAATCACAAACCTTTCTTGTGAGTTCTCCTCTAAAATGAACAGTCATTGACCGTGGAATATGACCTTTGGGAACATGCTCTGCCAACTCTTGAATCTTGGCCTGCATTAAACCAGCTTTATTTTGCAAATCCAAACACAAAGAACTGTTGTTTGCTTTTGATATTATTTATGACTGAAAACTAGATTACAATAATTACCTCCTGAAACTTAAGAAATTTTGATGCTCTGAGTTGAAGAATAAGGTTTCCATTTGTTTTATTTGTTTTACAGCGTCTACTTGGACACTCAAACAATGGCATGAACACTCGAGCAGTTACTTCCTGTTTGATGCATAAGAGAGAACATAAACCAACAGTAATAGCATTAAGCAAGGATTCCCAAAGAAATCGTGCATTTATTATTTTATTTTATTATTTTATTTTTGGGAGAAAGAGGGGGGGGGGGGGGGGGGGAAGGAGATCAAATCATTAATGGCATATATTCAAGTCAGATTTATTTGACAATGAGATTAAATTTTTATCTGATCCTTGCTAAGAATGTATTGGCCAGAAAAATGTGACAAGATCAGATTCAGCAATGTTTAGATGGTTAGTATTATTACCTGGTAAATTTCAAAACCACAGTCTTCACATGTATACACAGCTACCTGCATTAATGGCTTAACATCAGAGCATCGGGTCACAATACCAGATATCCTTACAAGCTGGCCAATATATGAAGCCTTAACCTCTCTGATAGTAAATGGTCGTCCCTTTGAAGGTGCTCTGATATAAACTTCACTGAATCAATGGAGAATGAGAATAAAGCAACAAAGTTCAGCTTAATAAGTAACAGCACATTGTAACCAAAACTATATAATATATGAAGCAGACAAATTCTTCACAAAAACACAATAATAAATTGTATTTGCGATGGATGATGTACTAAAAAACTAGTATCTAGTAAAAATTCCAAGTCCCAACAGCTGACATAAGATTATTTGAGCTGACAACTGATAATGCTAAAAATAATTTATCAATTCTCAGAACAGCCAGTCTAAACCTGTTATAATGAATACAAAAACTGTTAAAATGCGGGCCCTTTGCAACATTCAGCATTTAGCAAATTAAGCAGTTACATCACTCAAGCCAAACAAACAGTTTAAAAAATGGGATTGGGAATGGTAATATTTAAAAGTACCAAAGTTGTTCACAATTTGTAATGCTAAATTTAAAGGATATTTTTAATTTCCCAAAACTATACTGTTTCATATAGCCATACTATATATACGAATGTCCAAATCCTCCCAAGCTTACAAAACAATCTAGCAATATAAACACTAGAAGATTAAGATATGCTCAAATTAAGAAAATCCAACAATCAGCTGCAGATTTAATCCCAACAATTCATCAGTGGACAACAAGTCTAGCACAAATCAACAGCAAATGAGTTTTTTATTGGAGAAACTCACTAGTAACGCTTGATCTCAGCAGGCATCTTCTGCTGCGGATCAGAACCATCAGTATTCTCAGTCGCATCCTCAGTTCTTTGAGTCATTAATATGTCGTGGTCATCATCTGGAAAAGGCTCAGTGGGCTCCGGCATGACGTCATCAATTGCAGATGCAAAAATTCCAATATATCGACGGGTATTCTCTGTCACCCTTCTAAAGAACTCTTCATCCAAGTCCTTATACTGCAACAAACCAACTAATGAAATTAGGGTTTTCTATTACCACAATGATATCATATACAGGAACGGAAGATAACGAATTTACATTAAGGAGGTCCTCGAGATCGATCTGGACTGCGCGCCTCTTGTGATTTGCAACATCTTGCTGAAGAGAAAAGAACAATTAGAGGTGATTCGCAGGTTTTTTTATGCGTATTAAAATTGGGAGACAAAAAGAAGGGGGGTGGTGGGGAAGAAAGGAAACTTACAAGAATGTTTATGTATTTGGCTTCGCCATTTGCATCGGCGAAATTGGAAAGAAAATCCTTCGCCAGAACTAACAAAAAAAGAAAACAGCATTACACAAATCTAAAAGAGAGAGAAGGAAGCAAGAAAGAGAGAGAGAGAGAGAGAGAGAGAGAGAGAGAGGAGATCTTACCTTTGTCTGCGTTGAAGTCGACGTCCTTCATAGTTCAGCGACAAGAAGTGCACAGAGAGAGAGAGAGAGAGAGAGAGAGAGGTGGAAATAGGAAGATGAGGAGAGGAAGGGGTTTGGCGCCAAATGATGAAAGGGGAGGAGGCTTTTTGGCGGGAAATGACGAGGACGACGTAACTTATAGAAAATGGATAGGTGTATTATAACTTCGTGCAACTTGATGTGCGTTCAGCATTTGAGATCTCAAAAGCGTGAATGACAATAATCGAAGAGAAAAAAATTGTGGCTGTTGCGATTCGAGCCCAGGTCTCTAAAGCAACAATGTATAATTCTAACCCATGAACTACAGCGACCATTTGTTTTTTGTCTGCTTATGCTTTTAAATACTAATTAATGAAGTTAATTTTTTTTTTATTTTAAATAGTTTTTAAAATATTATAATCTCTAATTAAAAGTGAGTAATATATTATTTACTCAAACATTTCATATTCTTAATAAATTTTTTTAAAACAATGCCATTTGACTTCATTTTAAATTTTAATATTCTTGCCCTGTTATTTTTTCAATAATGATGTTTCCCTTTTTGTTCTTAACCTAGTGATATTTTAGATTTAACAAAAAAACCCAACAAAATTCATGTATGATTTGATAAATAGTTTGAATATGCAAATTGAAAGGCAAAGGCAATGGTAAAAGACAAAAGTAACCTTTCAAAAGTGGATGATAATTATCCATCACTAATACTAATATGTTGGTTTTTTTTTTTTTCTACGACACATTATTAATATGCAGTCGATGCTAAAAAAAATGTCTAATACATATTATCATTGTATTTATTTGAATTTGTTATTCTCCTTTAGGCAATAAACTCTTAAATCAAAAGAAATGAAGCTACAAAGAATCAAGCCATTATGTTGCCATTTTCCTTAGTATAATTTACTTGAAACCTCATGGTCCTAAAAACTAAAACTCATTGACATGTTGCCATCTTCTTTGTTAAAATCAGAAACAGTCTGTACATCTAGATGAAGTGGGAAATTGTTAATTCACAACAACCAGAAATGCCAAGGCTGTGTTTTGGTACTAGGGTTTTCTTTTCTTTTTTTCGTTTCCATGAGAAAACCTCAGAAAAATATTTATAATTTTGGTTTCTGAGAACTACCATGTTCTCCAAGAAAAGATACGAGGGAAAAGAAAAAAAAAAAAAAAAAGACAAAAAAAAAGGGAAAATCCGCCAGGGTTATGCCTTTCCAACACCAACAATAAAATACAAGTCATTGGATTTTCAAATGGAAGAAAAGGGACAAATTGGCAATGAAGTTCACACGATCCAGAAACACAAATTCCAATCTCGCACTATTCTCCTCAAACATTGAATTACCAGAACAAACAAACCTCTGCCCTGTCTAATAAATGTAATAACCCCTATGCGACAAGTGTATATGCTTCAAGATCCTAACAGGTCCTATACGGGATGGAACCTTCAATCATCGCCACATCAGGCTTACATGCACTGGCAACTAGTGTAGCAGAAACACAAAAATGGCACAGATCAGGTCAGGTTCTCCCAGAGGGAAAAACTCGAGCATGAACTTCTCGGGTGCAGGTATGTAAACTAGAGGCTGCTAACGGTCAAACCACAGGGTTGAAACAAAGCACACAAATTTCCCAGGCAATTTATTCAGGATTTAGCAAACATATAGCGGCCTCTTGATTGAATCAGATCATCTTACTACACAACATATGCCCAAGGATGCTGGTGAAACTTCGTACTTTGATCATTCCAGTCAGAATCTTTCGACACTTCTTGATGACAAAATCAATGGAATCACTAATTTGAGACTCCTTAATTATAGAGAAATTGCACTCTGTTCCCTCTTTTTGGCCAACTTTGCTTGTATTAGCTTATCCAAGATGGGAGGCTCCAGAGGAATTGGGTCGAGACAACGTTCTGAAGTGCCAACAATTACCTGCTCCACAGACAAACACATGCCCATCATTTCTAGCCAACAAATGTCAAAACTAACCATGAACATCTTAAGCTCGTCTCTTGAAACACGAGGACATAAAAGAAAGGAAAGTTGGGCCCAATTCCCTCACCTCCCCTCCCCTCCCTCCCACCTCATGCATTTTCATGTGAAAGAGAAAAACAAATACAATCTCTGATAGTAGCTTCTATGACAAGGGCAAAAAAATCTTGAGTCAGGCTCTTTCTTTATTACCTCATCGAGCAAAAAGTCAATGGCTGCTTCATCTTCAACGGTTTCCTTTAGAGGAGCCCTTAGGAACTGAATATCCAACTGAATTTGCTGAAAACCACTCCGGTTGAAAGTCTGGAGTCTGACAAATTCTTGCAAACTCTTTAGGCAAAGTTTTACTATAGTGGTTACCACAGATTCCTGCAAACCATAAGCAGAGAGTCCATGTTAGTTCATTACCTCTGGTAGCCAATCCTCAGATAAAGTTAGTCCAATACCTGTGTAAATTCAGTTTTTGTAAAAATCTCAACTTTTTGCTTAAACAATTTTGCTAGGTGGGTTTCCAGAAGCTGGCTCCTGGCCCTTTGAGTATTTGTCCGACTCATTTTATCATCTCGCAATGGATTGCTGCGAGAGGATGCAGTGCTACCATTGCTTTCAGAGCGACGATGCTTGCGAAGAACTCCTTGTGATAAAACCTGCTTCACCTCAGAACCTATTGTTTCCAACTGGTAAGAACAAATCAAAGTTAGGCTTTTTCCCCCAAAAGAGATGCATGCTTTCATGCATTCCAGTATATAGGTTCTCATAATAGTAATTTGTATAAAAGATGAATTAAATAAAATTGGCATCCTAAAACCATCTCTAAGGTATTACGTGAGATAATTGAAAGGGAAGGAACAATGGGCAAACCTCCTGAAGAAGTAAGTCAACAAACATATGAACTTCTCTTGGCTCCTTGTGCTGTAAAAATTTAAAAAAAAAAAAAAAAAGAACAATTAGATAATCAATGTCAAATTATCCCATTTCAGCATATTCTCTTAAGTCTATGGAACGTGGGCAGTCATTTACTAACCTTGACCCAGTTTGGAGCTTTAAACCTCTTCTTCAGGAGAACTGATACTCTCTGAGTTCTCATAGTTATATACTGGACAAAAACATGGAATTAGGTTCATTGCCAAGTTTCAGATATAGATATTAGATAATCAAAATGATCCAGAGCTAATGCCAAAATTACAAAAAAAAAAAAAAAAAGGATATTGAATGTGCAGACTCATCCAAGAGAGCAAATGATATCACAACAGCGACTGATTTTTTACATTTCCCTACAACTAACAGAAGGCCACCAGCACTGCTAAAGAACTGAAAGAAAAATTTAAACATGCACGGTAAACCTTAAAAAGCCAAAAAAAATAATTAGAAGCCAAATTGCTTGTTACTAACATGTTATGCTCAAAAAGAGTAGAAATAGCAGCCTTGCCATTGCTAAGGTTATCATGTCTGATACAGCAATGATTCTCACAAACATAAGACTATTTTTCATGCAATGTAATGGGAACATTCATGGTACAACAGAATCAGGTGGTTCAGTGCAGTATGGATAGCATATGGAACATACAAAAGATATTATCATCCTGTTGGAAGTTTGTTTAAGCAAGACAACAACAATTAATGGTTGCAAACAGACTGAGAGATTTGGTCACGCAACATCAGTGCAACATGAGTTTTGAAATGAATGACAACACCAATCAGACATGATCAAGTTACTAATGTTGTTTTAATAAATTAATAATGGAGTACAGGCATTCTAACTAAAGATTCAAAATCTCGAGAGGATTTAACTCATACATGGTGTAGAAACTTTTCACCAGCTGACCGAAAGATTCGACAAATTTCACCAGGAACAAAAGCAGGCCCATTTTCATAGCCTCGTACACCACTGCCAGAGAAAGAAGTAGCTATTTCCTGGCAATTAGAACATAAGTTTGAGGCAAGCCCTAGAGAATGTGGAGAATGCTATATTAAAAAAAAAAAAGTTTTTTGACATAAATCTATCATGTGGTTCCTTGCCTCAGTAATTTTTGGAACAGCAGTTTGTTCAATAAAAACAGAAAGTTGAGCCAACACCAGGACAAGACCTGCAAGCACTTTGTCAACCACCTTTCCCTCTGTCAAACCTTGTGCTTGACTGACTGATTTATTTCTTCCAGAAAGTAAGAGGAAATGATCATCCAGAGCCCTGAAGAATTCCTGAAATCCTTCTTGAATCCAATCAACAATCGAGTCTCTCAACTTTAGAAGTAACCCTAAGTTGTCATCAACAAGATGGCGCAAGTCCTGGAATGAATAAGCCAAATAAGTAAACCATGAAGAAGCTATATCTAAATACCAAATTGTTCTAAAGAGTGATGGAAATGCAACACTCTAAGCATTAAATACGCACACAAAGGAAACATCAAGGAGGAAAAAGGAGGAGAAATATGAAGTAGGGTAAATGTTGACAACCCATGTTACAAAAATATCAAATATTACCACAACCCACAAACTCTTAGTTATATATCAATTAGGAACTCACCAACTAGCCAGCATGTGCACAAAACACACAGGAAAATTTTCAATAGGTAAATATTATAGAAATAACATTGAAATGGACATATATAGACATATTTAGCACATAAAGGAAATTAAAATGCCCATATTACAGTTTTCACCATGTCTCGTATATTACCACTAAGACATCCATGCTTCCTTTAAGCACTGCATTTTTGCTGGTTTCCAGGGCAACCTGCAAGGGATTCTCTTCCACTCCCTCTTTTTGTTTCATATGAATGTTGACAATGAGGGCATCTGCTGGTTTGAACAGAACTTAACTTAGAACATTAAGGTTATCTAATGATAAAAAGATAACAGATTAAAAAAAATAAAAAAATTAATTATGATTTGTCCTTAGCTTTTTGGTCAAACAAACACAAATCATTCCCAAAACATTTAGTATGTGTTTATGCCACTTCAAGATTCTTCTGTACTGCTATTATCCCTTTCCAAATAACAAACCATTGTAACAACAGTTAGGAAATAAAACTTCAGTAAAATTGTAATAGTAACCTGAGATATCATGCAGAAGGTGAGAAAATGTGATTGCAACATATTGCTTGACAACCCGCTGGGCAGCCTGAAACCAACTAGGATTATGAGTATACCAAGTTCCATTCTTGGACATAACAATAGATTTCCTCCCATTTCAGATAAAGGATGAAATACAGATGGAGATTGTTATGGAGTATAAGAACAAAATTAAAGGACAACCTCCAAAGAATAATCAGGGAGAAATGCCTCATTTAATACTTCATCCATCAGAAGCACATCTCTCCATATAACTCCTGCATTTGGCAAGGCATTTCAAAAAATAAGATGGGAAGCTGCCAAATGAGAAAGATCAACAAATAACATTTACCAAACTAAAGATTAAGTTATCTTTAGAAGGCTTAAGGCAAAACACTTCCAAGAACAATCAGAAATAAAAGGTTGAACTCATTAGATGAGTGATAACATTAACATTAAAAGTATCAAGCTTATTTTTCATCAACTACAATATTCAGCAAAATGCAACATAAGTTTAATATGATTAGGGCATCCACCATTCCAATAGCGTCTACCCTAAAAGGACATCCTTTTGACATCATAACAGCATTGCCTAGGAAGAAAACTTATTTATCCATATGCAGGCAAGACAAGAACTTCAGTTCCCCACTATATTTTTGGTGAGGAAGCTCCATTTTACAGAGATCCCATACAAAAAGAACCCTGATACTTACAAGGACTGTGAAACCAAGCAGCACGGACAATGAGTAAAAACAATGCTAAAGAAGTTTCTTACAGTATCAGAGCATTACATTGCAGGCTATTTGCATCACATAGAAGAATACTATATCACATATTAGTTGCATGAGGAAAGTAAAGATCACTTACAACAGGTTGTGGAAACAAAATATCTCAAATTCATGTTCACAAGTGACTTGAGATGAATGAAAACATTGGCAGGATGAAAAATTAAAATTAATAGAAGACAAACTGAATAGCTAGTTAACATAGTAACTAGCAATTGTACGTTTGTAGTGCAAACGTCATGAATCTCAAGATTATATGTTGGAAGATTCATAGTACTTACGGAGAAAACCCAAAAACTTTGCAACAGAAATCTGTTCCTTTATGTTTTGCTCAGTGATTTCAAAGTGCCTAAAGAAACAAATGCATTAATCAGTTAGATGAGAAAACTGCTGTCATGAATTTTTAAGTTCAAGCCAACAGCTATCAAGGGAGGGACATAAACAAAAGGCACATGTTATAGAACATTTGACAAAATTTAATGCAGACCCTGACTTACTTGGTAATCAAGTCTTGAGAGAGTTTAATTAGTTGCTTTTCTGAGTCAGGAAATATTACTCGATAAGCTTTGATAGCCTCCGCAAACTCATGAACAGAAGCCTAAGATTGGATTATTAAGGATAAAAGTTGGTTGTTAGAAAGTGAAGACAAAGAAAAGAAACACAGCTTACATGAACGTTTACAGCAACTAGAGTGTCATCATAAAGCACAAATTAGAAATAATAATTATTTCCCCCACTCACATCAATTGTGCTTGTAGTTTTTGAAGTATCATTAGAGTCCTCCAAAAAATTGGTTACTTCTTCTCTCTTGAGCTGAAGATCCTGAAGCAATTGTTCTAACTTTTCAAAAAGTTTAGCCTTTAAGCTGTCCACCTGTTAAAAAAATGGGCCATTTGTCATTGCACATCAATCAATGTCTAACAATTACATGAAAACATGGAAAATTCAATACGTAGGCATAACAAGAATCCAAAAGCAAAACTACAAAAATGCATTCCCTGCTTTCATGAAACTATAGCATGCTGGAAACAGATAACTATAAGTGATAAACTGAAAAGGCGGTACAAACCGGAAAATCCAACTGCTTAAGCAGCACTGCAGCCTCAGCCCTTGCTTGTATGGATTCAGTATCTGAAAAAAGCTTCCCCTGAAATGCATCGCATGAGGCAGATTTGGAATAAGTAAAAAGCACAACTCTTGTCTTAAAATATTGACACATAAAAAAGTAAACAGCACTTTCTTCACAATAAGCATTAAATTCAAATTGCCATAACTTTTAATCTCTGAGATAGAATCTTTAATTGCTGAAGGAAACATTGGAACAAAAAATAAGAAAGAAAACATTTACTAATACCCCCTTCCATCCATATGTTTACTTTGGCTTGAGATCAAACCTGACTTGGTAAAAAGAAAAAATACCTGCAAATTTTTTATAATTGTGGCCATAGCTTCTTCAGATGCTCGCTTACAGTCCTGGAATGATGAATCCCCATATGCCTAGTAAAGATAGTACTAAAAAATTTAGAATTTTACATGACTCACAGAAGCAAGATGACTAATGCACCAATAGCAATTAAAAACAAAAGATTAGCAAAATTCTTGATCAAGCCATCAAAGGACTAGGTAAAGAATAAGTAACCTTAAAAATTGGCATTGCTCCGGTATAGAACCTGACTGCATCAGCATATGCTTCTGATTTAATACACTTCCCAAGTCTAGCAGGTAGATCATATATAAACTGCTCTTTTCCACATAAGAAGAAATCTGTGTGACTCATACATTGCCAAAAACCAAATACTCAATTTTTGAAGAATAAGTACAGCGATATCAATCCCATTAAAATATGAATTTCTACAAAATCTTCAATTATGAGACCCTATAGAAACATTACTGTCAAGATTCAACTGGAAAGTGAGAACTAACAACTACCAACAAGCTTAGAGTTCCGACAACAGGACTAGCTGCACATCACTTCCAAGACAACCGCTTTGACGACCCTTAAAAAAAGGGTTGACTAAATAACATGAAAGAACATATGCACATATAGTGTTGATTCATCGTTCTATAAAATCAAACCCTCTAAAGAGAATATTCAGTTTCAGTTCAGTATTTTCTCAAGCATTTGTTTGCAAAGGTCACAAAGAGCATGTAACTGGTATATAATAAACCATGAAAAGGGACGCCAGTAATCTGTGTACCTGAACTTTACGAAGAAGGTTGCGTGTGCGATGCAATTTCTCTATATGTTCCCTCTTTTCAAAAAGAGATGTGTTTACACCATCACTTCTTGATTGCACTGACATTATCTGAAATGGTTGGTGGACTCTATGTCATTCCTTGCCATTTTTTTATTATTTTTTCACATAAATACATACATGCAAAGGAGCACAGACTCAACAAGATTCAAGATCGAGATGAAAGTCATGCACATACTTTCTCAAGGAGCTGCTCCATATTTGCTTCCATGCCCACAATATTATTTTTCATCCTGTCCATAAATCAAAATTATACTAGTACCATACCTAATGTTCCAAAAAGATAATTTAGTTCCTTACTATTTGGCAATGTCAAACAGAACAAATCCAAAGTCGCGTCCAAGAATGAAATAAATTGTCTGCAGCGGTTCATCAAAAACTTAAAGAATGGAAAGCGATACCTCTTGATCGTGTCAGTCGCACTGATGAACTTATTGTAATTTTCATACACTAGCATTTGCAAATCAGTATCCAAATTCTTTATCTCGGCTGCCATTTCAACATGCTTCTGCAAGAGCCCTTCCAAGTTTGATTTTTGCACCTGCATTAAAACTATCAATTAACTCTCTGCTCCGTCAAATACTTGAAATTACAAAGCGAACTTGTAATTCCACATCCTTCGAGTTGAGTTTCAAACCTCAAAAGCAAAACTAAATCAAAATTCAATTAAGTGGGATCAAAAGAATAGGGGCGCACCAAGAGATTCATGTACTGATCAGCGTCGAACGAAGTGGTGTTGATAGCATCTAAGGAAGCGAATTTCGAAGAATTGCTGGATGACATTGCAGGATCTGGAGAGTAGAAGCTTGATAGCAGATCTCTCATTCTCTTCGCCTTGTCATCCAGAGGCACATCATCTACCCCCATTTTTCTCTTGATCAACGCTTATCTTCCAACAAAAAGACACACTGGCAGATGAACTTATTCTGCAGATCGAAGATTTGGCGCGGAAGGAATCAGAATTTGCAAGGATGGATTATGGATTGCCGCGAGCGTGAAGCAGTTGCAGCTTTGAGGTTTATTGAGAAACCAGTAGTGAAAGAGAAGTTGGCTGAGTCGCGTTGAACCGTGATTCCCTGAAGGACCAAGGCCGTAACAGCTCGATCCACGAACCCCCTCCGCCAGGGCCTGAGCCTTGTAAATTGTAATGCTCGGTTGGGCTGATTTGTTGAAATCTAATAGCGTTAAGCACGACTCGTGCAGTCTGGGCCCAGCCCGTGATTGTTCCAGGTAAATCTACTGCTTATGTTGGCAAAATTCATTGTTTCGTTTTTTTTAGGAGGGAACTCGATTTAACCAGTGAACTATAATTTTTTATTTTTATATATTGAGATTTTATTCTTTAATTAATTGTATTTTCAGAATATTAATATTTTTTAATATTATAGCAGGTGATATTCGAATTCCCACACTAAATTTTAAATAATGTAACTTCTACTGATAATAATTTTTACAATAAAGTATAGTATATATTCTTACAATATAAATATTATGAAAATTTTGGATATATAAAAATGCATAATTATATATTATTTATATAATAAGCCTAATTATTTATAAGCATTATTTAATTTAACTTTCACATTCCTATTTATATTTTTATGAAAAAAAATATTTTTTTAATTAAAATGTATTTTAGTTTATAAGTACTCTTAATATATACAAATATAGCAAATTACATAGTTAGTATTTTTTTAAAAAGCATATTAATTATATGCTGTGTTTTATAATATTAATAAAAATTAAAAAATATGTCATGATAGGATAGAAACTACCTGCCATCTTTAACCATCAATATTTTGGAAGTACAGCTTTGAATTTTTTTGGCATTGTTGTTTGGTAGTCTGAAAACGCAGGATTTGCTTAGTCATTGAAAACTACTAATATAGCTTATACAAAATGCTTTTCTCTCAACATTTCCTTCTCCTCAAATCATCTCGATAAGCATGCTTTTTTAATAGATTCCTCACGTGTAAAACCTTAATTGGTAAAAAAAATTCCACCTATATTATTAGTTTGCTTTATTGTTTGAAAAAAATTATTATTTAATTTTTATATTTTAATAAAATTAATTATTTAATTTTATATTTTAAAAAATAATTTATTTAGTTTTTTTAAAAAATTTTGTTAAATTAATTAGCCTTTTCGTTAAATTTTTTATTATTTAATATTGATTAACTTTTTTTTAAAAAATTTTAATGAAATTAATTAGTTAGTCTCTACATTTTAAAAAAATACATTAGTTAATTCATGTAATTTGAATTTATTGACTATTTAGTTTCATAATTATTTTTTATACCTAATTTACCATAATTCTCTCCTACTTATTTCTTTCTTATCATTTCTTATTTCTGTCTCTGTATCTCTTTTCCTCTAAACTCATATTTTTCTCTCCTTATTCATTTTGTGTTTTCATCTATCAATAAAAATGATGTAATTTGTCTACACAAAAAAATTTTAATTAATTTTTTAAAAAAATTCTAAATAATTAAAAAAATTATTTATAAGTAGAGAAAACATAAAAATAAAGTTCAAAGAGTTGAAAATTAAAAAAAATGTAAATTAATATTTAATATCCACATAGCATTTTTTTTAATCTAATAATATATTTTTTAAAATACATAAATTAATAAATTAGTTTCACTAAAATAAAAAGACTAAATAGTGATATTTTTCAAAATATAAGGATCAATTAATTAGTTTTTTCTTTTAAATATATTTATTAAATAGTAATATAAATAGTATAAACAATGAAAATTTTGATAAAATATTAAATAATTTAATAAAAATTTTTACATAAATTAAATAATTTATTTTTTTAAATATATAATTAAATAATTAATTTTATTAAAATATAAGAACTAAATAATAATTTTCTCTTATTATTTTATGGCTGTAGGAACAAATAGAAGGCCAAAGGAAGTTGTCATGAGCCATTCACCTTTGATAGTCCTTAACAAAAGTTACCATTGTTGGTTATTATGAGGATGATGTATGTTATTTCTTAATTTAATTTTTTTTTTCTACAGTTTAATGTGAATAATAATAATAATAATAATTCAAAATTTTAAATACAACTTTTTGATGTAGAATTTGCATTCATATGGAGAGGAAGAATTGGCATGATTCTGCAGAATAGTGAATTTAATAATGGGTTAGTATAAGTGATAAAAATTTTTGTATTCTTCAAAGTAAAGTGAGGTCGAGTGTTAAATTATCGTGAATTGAGAAAAATTATTTAATCTTAATATAAAATGCTAAGAAATAAGAGTTGCAATTGTATTTAAGAGTATTTGATGATTTTTTTTTTTACAATTTCTTATCATTTAAATTTTTGATAATGTTTTTTTTAAATATTTTAATTAAATAATTTTATGGTATTATGGTAATAAATGATTAAATTTAATTATTTATTAAAATTAATATATTATAAAAATATTATATTTTACAAAAAATTAATAGAAATCTATATATATAAAAGATAAAATTACGAGTCTATATAAATAAATTAAAAAACATTAAACGAATAATTAACTACTAAATTAAATTTTAATTTTTTTAAATAATTAGCTAATTTAATTTCAATTTTTTGATGATTTTAATTTTTTTTTATAATGACATTCTCTTTACAACTTTTATTATGCAACTGAATTGTTTTTTACCTTTGTCAAAAATTTTTCAAATTTATTGAATAATATATGATTTTACTCATTAATAGTTGTTATGCTTCTAAAAAAAAAATTATGTAACACAATATGGAGTTATAGCCTAATTTTATTTAAAACTAATAAATTAAATATATAAAATAATTAAAAAACACAAACCCTCTTTAATTAGAGTAAAATATAATATGATAATATAATATTATAATAATGAAAATTAAATTTAATTAATTATTAATTTAATATAATAATATTATATTATATATAAAAAATTCAATAAAAAAATTAAATCACGAGCATATAAAAAGATTAGTAGTATTTAAGTGAGTAAACTAAGCATATAAAAATATATAATATATAAATATATATAAATTTTAAAGAGCTTAAATAGAAAGAATTATGCTTTTTTTTTTATGGGATTGAGCACCTTAAAGATAATAACCTTAAAGATAATAATGTGACCAAGTCCCATTAGGAAACATATGGAGTGCGCCCAATCATAAACACAACAAGTAATCTTCATCCTACCAAGTATAACTAAGGTGCAAATGAATTTAGGCCACCAAACACAAACTGATCATTAGATATTTTTTCATTTTTTTTAAAATTATATTACAATGTATATTTGTAAAACATATAATAATATATAATTTATTAATTGATATTATTTTTTTGACATATTATTAATATTATTATAAATTTAAAAGTTTAATTATTTATAAATATGATAGAAATTAACAATTTGTAGGGCATCATTTTTTTAAAAATAAAGTTATAACGCCTTTTACATTAAGACAAATGCAAAAAATAAAACACACATTTTTCTGCTGATTTAATTCGATTCACAAACCTCCTTTCAATACAAGGACAAACGAAACTACACCGTTTCATTTCATTGAAATGGCCCTACGTTTTGTTTTATTGGTTTGGACCGAGTAAAAGAATCATTGCAGTATATTCCCTCGACAACCAAATAAAAATTAAAAAAACAGCTGGCGACTGACGTCACTCGTTACGTCAGCGATTGCACCGACGCCACTAATTTTCGACAAATATAGGTTAAAAAAACCTTTAAAACGCTCTATTTTATAATCCCACCTAACACTGGAATCCACGCCATCCCCTCTATAAAAGCCTGGCTCCGGCACTCTGTTAACCTTCTTTCGCTTGGCTTCGGATTTGTAAGGTTGCGTTTGTCTGCGTTCCGTTTCTTTCTGCAACTGTCAGCTAAGTCTTCCTCTTTTCTTTTCTTTTTATATCTTCGCTATCGTCGCCCTCCCCCCCTTCCGTCCTCCTTCGCTTTCGTAATCTCTTGTTGATCTTGATCCAGATCTAGGGTTTCCGATTTCTGCTTTCGATTTTTCCTCTTAGATCTTAATTCGCTTCAGTCCTCTTGGACTTGGATATCGGAGATTAGGGTCGCGTAAAACAAATACCAATGATTTTAGATTTTCTATGAATTACGCTATCCTTATGCGTCGAGTTCGAATTCTCCACTCCTTCTCGGTTGTGTTTCTCTACTGGTTCTACGTGTTTTCATGAATTAGTTTCTCTGTGTTGAACGTGTCTTGTAAATTTTGATCCCTATTTCCCCTCTTATCTGACTGTTGAAAAGCCCTAATTCTAATTCAATTTAGTGCATAGTATCGAATATCTAGTTTATTAACAGGTACTTCTTGAAAGCTCCTTGAGATTTTATTTTATTTTTTCTGTTGGAAAATTCGGGGAAAAAAAATTAGTTCTGCAATGCAAAGGCAGGCAGCGAGCTCTGGATCTGATTCTGATCCGCGTTATGCCAATGTCGACGAAAGGAAAAGGAAGAGGATGATATCAAATCGGGAATCCGCCAGGCGTTCCAGGATGAGGAAACAGAAACAGATGGAAGATCTGGTTAATGAATTGACTCTTTTGCAGAATGAGAATGGTCGACTGAGGCAGAATATCAACGACAACACTCAACGGTACGTGGAGATGGAATCCGCCAATAGCGTTTTGAGGGCTCGGGCTATGGAATTGACCGAAAGGCTTCGGTCCTTGAACTCGGTGCTCCAGATCGTGGAGGAGGTTAGTGGCTTCGCAGTTGAGATCCCTGAGATACCTGACCCCCTTCTGAAACCATGGCAACTTCCTTGCCCCGTGCAGCCCATCATGGCATCTGCTGATATATTTGAGTATTGAAGTTGCATCCGGTTAGTGAGTTACGAGAAGCTGGGGATGTATTTCCTATTGGGGTGTTCTTTCCGTTATGGGTTCGTTTTGTGTAGTGTGGAGTGGTGTATTTGGCGAATGCTGTTTTCGTGTCTTTGGGCATGAAGTCGTAATGTGATTTGCTTGCATGTTTAACTTCTTTTTCTTTCAATGTTTGTAGTGGTTTACAATGTACTAGTGTTGGTTTTTTTTTCCCTTCTGTTTACAATGTACTAGTTGTTATCCATTATCTGGGATTTCGTAATTTAATTTTAGGCAATTGAATGTTGTGCTTGATATAGATATGAGTTTCTTTCTAATTGTCAATGTTGTGGAATGGCTAATATGTATTTTTATTCGTCATATCATGTTAATACGCAAAATTTATGAGTAGCATAAAAGTAGATACTAGTTTATGGATGGAAATACTCTTTTTGTGTTTGATTTTAGATTAAACTTGATTGCTACAGCTGTGGGGAGTTGAGTGTGGAGTGGTGAAGTCTCTTTTATGTTCAATTTTGTTAGTTCTATGTTGGTTGCTTTGTGTGCCTGTAAATGGTGGTAGTTTCAATTATGTTATTCAATGGCCTTGTACATTGTCATATGTTCTCATGACCGGAAATTGTTCAATTTGCGATTGCGTTTTATTCTGTAATTGTAAGTCCATTAATAATTTGTGCTGAAGAATGGCATATTTTAGAGTTTTGTTTTGCTTATGGCAGATACATGGATTAAAAGCAATATAATGGATAAGGTTCAAGTGTTTCTTTCAGGTTGGACACAACTATGTAGCCCCTTAGAAAGTTGTTGGACTAGAGAAATTTCACAGTGGGTAAGGATTTTTCAGGGGATGATAATTGGTATATGTTATCCTTTCCTACCGAACAGGTAATTGCAATCTTCTGTGACTTTTAAACCGGTGTTACATAGAATACTCTTCTGTGATTTGGAAACTGAAGGTTCCTGTTAGTTGACTTATCTGATGGCGACTGAAACTCAAATCGTGGGGCAAACTTTTGAATTGAGAAGGTCGATATTGTGTTATGGTAACGATTGTTGACTAGCGGCAGAGATAAAGATGAAGAGGTTGCGTAGAGAACCTTGACTCTTGCTGTGGTTCATCTAGAATGTCTTGGCCGCCCATCAAGGTATTTTTATCTGAGAAATTACTGCCTTTCTGTTGTACTTGCTATCAGTGGTTGAGGGTTGGATAGACCGTAAACGGTAACAATTGCGAGCAGCGGGGCCATAGGATTTATTGATTTTTATTTTTTAAATGATAATAACAAAAACAAAACCCTTTGTTGACTATTTTTGCCACCTGTCCAAGTGAATTGGCCGCCACATGCCAAATAAAATATACCCCTTCATAGTTCATACTGTAAGGAAGTGTAGATTTATACAATTTAAGCCTTATCTAATTTATTAATTAAAAATATTAACTGTAGTGAGTCGTTATAATAAGTGGTATTTTAAATATAAAATGTGAATAAATGTGTATAAATTTTGTAATTTATATTATATTAAAATATAAAAAAGTAAATACTTAAAGATTCAATGCAGAAAAGGCCTGAGACCCGGTTCACAGCGAAAGTATCCAACAGATTATAGAGACCCCAAAGCTCACTCCAACTAAAACAAATCACAAAAGTCCACTAAACAAGCCCAAAGCAAGAAAACCAAGGTCTTAAAAAAAAAAAAAAAAAGACTTACAAGGCTGTCCCAAACCAGCACAACACAACATAGGGTGTAATACACAATGGTTATCATCTCATCAATACAAATAAGTTGATTGCTTTGGAAAAAAGGATAAGAGGTTGTAAATGCTACGTCACGTACTAAAGCAAACAATAAATGATGGATGGAGAGTTCATTTTATTTATTCATTTAGCAACAATTAAGAGTAAAATTTAAATTCCAAACATAGAAGATACATATGTCTGAGGAAAGCGTTATAAAGCTTCACAAGTTAACAATTTATACTATTATCAAGTTGATTTATTATTATTATTATTATTATTATTATTATTATTATTATATGCAATATAACAATAAAAGGAAAAAACTTTTAAAAAATAATTAACAAAAACACTGATACGTTAAGTAATAATTAGCAATTTATCTTCTAAGATGGTATGGTATATGCATCTGATAGCCCCATGATAAATCCATCATACAATAACTTCAATTTCCTCACATATTCAAAGGATTATGAACATCTAAAACTTGATTACTTAAAAGCAATAAGCAAAGAACCCATTTTCAGTCCTCATAAGTGCGGCACTCATCTGTCTCCGGGTTGTCCTTGCAGTAATTCTCCAAAGGGTCAGACTGCTTCTTCTTGTCCCTCGCATGGCTAGCAGCTGCACTCAGTTCCTCCACTTCGTCCCAAGCCGCCACACATTCCCCGCTCGCTGGGTCGCCTGCGCAGGCCTCCTCTGCGCTTTTGATGCTCTCTTCCACCTTCTCCGATATGCTATCTGGGGCTGCTCTCACTGGTTGGATTTGCATGCGTCCAGACCCCAATCGGTATGCCCTCTTCCATGGGTGGTTTAACTTGAAGATGGGTTGAGCCTTTGGTGCGTCTGTGGCCTTGGCTAAGACTCTAGGAGTTGAGAGGTTAAGACTGGTTAGTGTTGCCATTGTAGTTTGCTTCTGTGCTATCTGCTATGGTATGGTCGAGTAATGGGTGCTCGAGGGAATATGACAATGGAAAGCTATACTATTGGGGTGCGCAAGGATTTTTGAACACAGAATGCTTATCATTTTAGAACCAATTGCATGCTTCCACGTTAGATTAGGTCGAGATATTTTAATTGAAACGCATGCAGGAATGAAATATGAGGACAATTGAGGACAACTAAAAGTGTCGTGTTTTCCAACCGAACTTCCTGGAAAAAATAAAAAAAAGGAGAGAAATTTAGCAAAAAAAATCCAAGATATTTACCGCTTTTTGAGGCTTAAATGACACCTTGCCCATGAAAGTATCACCACAGATGTCTGAATCTGAACGACTACCCCTTATTAAAAATAAAAAAAAAATACTTGTAATTCCAGCAAGTTGCTCAGGAAAACGAATATTAATAGAAAGATTTTCAGACCTCGTTAATCCAATAAATCATGTGTTGGAAATCATAGATGGTATTAGTTTTAATCAAGCATATAATGAGTAGTTTGAGACCATTATTATTATTAGATCTTTTGCAATTACAGAAGTTTCCTTCTCCGTCTTTGATGAAGGCAATCCTGGCCTGGAAATATATATTTTTCACATGAGGTTGTTATTACTTTGGCAAGTGGCTAAGATGGCATTGGAGTCATTAACAGATTTGATATGTCCATTATTTAAAATGGGCCATGAGTTCAAAACAGATATTGGATTTGCTTGAAATCTATGGACCTAAGGTGTGGAAGGGCAAAACAATTTTCACCAAGTAATATTTATATCCATTAGCAGCTCAGTTTTATTTTTTTATTTACAACCCATATATCTATTTATATATATATATATATATATATATATATATATATATATATATATATATAATTAGTAACAAAAATTAGTAACATGAGAAAAATTTTCTTGCAACGAAATTTTATGTAACTTTTATATTTAATTTTTATTTAATTACCTAATTAAATTTACATAGAAAGATAATAATAATAAATTATAACCCTCTCTGGGTACTCGCATAAGCAAAAAGGCCAATAAAGGAAAAATTTTCTTGCAATGAAATTTCATGTAATTTTTATATTTAATTTTTATTTAATTACCTAATTAAATTTCAAATTTCACTCCTAAATTAACTTAGACCTTCAAACGTCAAATAATTTAATTTAATTATCCCAATTAAAATTTAAATATCACTCATAATTTAACTTTGACCTTTCAACTTTAAATAATAGTAAATTATTTCAGAATTTTTTAAATAGTTGTAATATATAATTATTATTTAATTTAATTTTTTAAATGTAATTCAAATTTTACTCTTTAATTAATATAACCTTTTAAATTCTAGTGAAGCACCATAAAGTTAATTTGGGATATTTTATTAAATATATAAAATATTATAAATAAAGTATAAATTACTTTTTAAATATAATGTCTATTTATTAAAATAATTATCAAAATTTCAAAACGTAAAATTTTTTTATTCAAACTTTTTAAAAAACAACAATAATAATCATTTACTTTAATTATCTAATTAAAATTTGAGTGCCACTCCTACATTAACTTTGACATTCAAACTCCAAATAACGATAAATTATTTATATATTTCCTAAATGGTTATAATATATAATTTAAAATTAAAAATATCAATATAAATTAAATAAATTAAACATAAAGTAATTAATCATTAAAAAATTTAATCATTAGGTTTAATAAAACTAGGAAATTTCTTGCATGTCATAATTTTTATTTTTTTAATTATAATTTATTTTATTATTAATTATTATTGAATAAAAATGTTAATATATAATTTAAAATTAAAAATAAAATATAAATAAAATAAATTAAGCATAAAGTAATTAATCATTAAAAAAAAAAGTTAATCTTAAATATTGGATATTTTGATTGTGAAGATAGTTTAAGTGACCTATAATAATTGCTATATATGAATTATTAGTCGGAGAGATTCATGTCCCTGTCAAGATCTGGTGTTGCAAATTTTTTTTAATTTAGTATTTAATTATTGCTGATTTGTCAATCCAATCCAAGGCTTTTAATTTTAAAAATCAATGAATATTAATTAAATTTATTTTTTTTTAAATATTTACTCTAAATTAGAGTAAAGTGTATTTTTTTATAATTTTTAAATAATTATAATATATAATTATTATATAAGTTAATTTTTTAAATATAATTCTTAATTAATTTGATCTTATAAATTTAAAAAATAAAAAAAATATTAATTACTAAATATAATTATCATTCATTATAAAATATTTTTAAATACATTTATTATAATTATATTTACTATTTAATTACTAATAATTTATCAACTTAATACGTTTAATTTTAAAATTCAATGAATATTAATTAGGTTTAATTTTATTTAAAATACTTGTTCTAAATTAGAATCGAACATCTTTTATATATTTCATAAATAATTGTGATATATAATTATTATATAAATTAATTTTTTAAATATAATTCTTAATTAATTTAATATTCAAAATTTAATAAATAAAAAAATATTAATTACTAAATATAATTATTATTCATTATCATGTTCTCCGCTTTAAAATTTTGAAGGAAGATTAAATCGTTTAGTATAATATTTTTAAATGCATTTATTAAAAGTAATGCTTATTCACTAATTTTTTAATTAAAACAAATTATTTTTTTTATTTTTTAAATAGTTATAATATATAATTATCATGTGATTTAATTTTCTAAATATAATTCTTAATTAACTTGGTATTTCAAATTTAAAAAATGAAAAAATTAATTACTAGATAAAATTTTTTATTTGAATATTTTTAAACACATCTACTACAATTATATTTAGTAGTAGTTAATTATTGATAATTTACTAACTCAAGATATTCAATTTCAAAATTCAATAAATATTAATTTGATTTAATTTATTTTAAAATATTGACTCTAAATTAGAAATTTATTTTAAAATATCGACTCTAAATTAGAATCAAACATTTTTTTTTATATTTCCTAAACAGTTGTAGTATAAAATTATTAAATAATTTATTTTTCTTAATTTAATTTTTAATTAATTTAATATTTTAAATTTAAAAAATAAAAATATATTAATTACTAAATATAATTATAATTCATTATTATATTTCCTAATTTTTAAATTTTAAAATAAAATCAAAATTATTTAATAAAATATTTTTAAACACATTGTAATTATATTTAATAATTAATTACTAATGATCACATTTAATTTTAAAATTCAATATGAATATTGATTAGGTTTTATTTTTTTTTTAAATATCTTTTTTAAATTAAAATGAAATATTTGAGTTTTTTAGAAATTAATAATTGAATTTCTTTAAAAAAGATATATAATTATTAAAGTAATGTTTATTCTTTAATTTTTATTTTTTTAAAAAGAAGTACATTAGATTTTTTATATTTTTTAAATAATTGTAATATATAATAATTAATTAATTTAATGTTTTAAATTTAAATAATAAAAATATTAATTATTAAATATATGTCACGACCCAACCTATGGGCCGGACCGGCACTAGGACCTGGGCCAGCCTAAAGCCCCCGAGGCCCGTAGTAAGCCTTAACTGTTCATTTACCCAATTCTAAGGCCCATTGGGCCCAAATTCAAGAAACCAAACGGATGAGTCAGCCATAAAATGGACTTTCCAACGGGGAGTTTTTGACTCACCCGACCTGTAAACACAATAAATACTCAATTGGGGAGCTCAGCTCACCCTCCACATACTCATCAACATAAAATAAATGGGAGCTCAGCTCCCTCATCCAATCCATCAACATGCATAACATATTTAAGTTTACAGGTCCAACATGATAAAAATATTACAGACCAAATTCAAATAAATACTGCTAACACATGCGGAAATTCTAGGAGTAATTAAAATTACACAAACATGGATAAACAACCTGCGAAGGATAAAAGCAGGTTAACCCAGAATAAAATATCCTCCTGTGGCCTGTAAAAATTTTTGAACAGGAGTGAGCGTTCGACTCAGAGAGTAAAATATCAATCTTAACTATAATCTCTATAACTATCTTAAACTAATGCAACTTTGTAGAGTGAAATGCAACATTAACATCATATTCACATCATAGCATCAAAAAGGTAATTTGGAGCACTCACGCACCCTGTAGCATCAATCATAATATATTGGGAGCTGATCCCATGTGACTCTCTTAAATCCAACACAGTGCGTGAAGAACTCAAGCCGGACTTTCGCTTAATAAACCAAATCGAGGGTCCCAGCGAAGAACTCAAGCCGTGACTACCCCTCGAAGGAACGGGTCCCAGCGAAGAACTCAAGCCGTGACTACCCCGTCCTATCCATAGTCCACACCACATCACACGCACGCCAACGCACGCACACTGCTCCAAATTACCACAACAACACTCATGGCACATTACGATTATGAATGCAACATAAATCGTGCCTAGAGTTTAACTACATAAATATATTCATATAAGTGATGCATGGGCATGCTGAACATATAATAATATCGAAATTATAATTAAAATTAATATTTTACTCACAGACTTGACGACAAATTACTGTGGCGGCTGGGCGGAGGAAGAAGGCTGTCCCGGCTCACCTGACAATTACATTACATCTATTTAATAAATTTGACTCAATACAAAAAAAAAAAAAAATATCAAGTACGTCCTAAGTCGTGCCGAAAATCCGGCAGAGTCTCCCCTATACCTAGGACCTACCCAACCTGCAAAAGGGCTAAAAACGCACTTCTATACTCACAATCCATATATCAACAGTTCAATCATATCACACAGCCCCTCCTGGGCCCATCAAATCAATCATAATTAATAAAATTTTGGGGTGTTACATTCTTCCCCCCTTACAGAAAATTCGTCCTCGAATTTTTTTTACACAAGGCAGAATAAAGTACATGATTATACATTGAACAAGTAAGGGTACTTGCTACGCATGTCCCGCTCTGACTCCCAGGTGCACTCTTCCACTGACTGACTCCTCCACAAAACCTTGACCATAGGGATCTGTTTGGATCTCAGCTGTCTCACTTGGTAGTCCACTATGGCTACAGGCTGCTCCTCAAATGTCAAGTTCTCTTTTAGCTCTATCACATCCGGCTGCAGTACATGAGAAGGATCGGGAATGTATTTCCTGAGCATGGAGATGTGAAACACGGGATGAACGTGAGAAAGGTTGGGTGGTAGCTCCAACCGTGAGGCAATCGCTCCAACTCTATCGGTAACCTCAAAGGTCCGATATACCGAGGTGCCAACTTGCCATTCTTTCCAAATCTCATGACTCCCTTCATTGGAGATACCTTCAGAATACATAGTCGCCATCGCAAACTCCACATCCCTCCGTGCAGTGCATAACTCTTACGCCTCGAAAAGTTGTCTTGATCGTTCTCGATTAAAGGAACTACCTCTGAGGTGTACTGCACTAGGTCTACATCATGCACTTTCGCTTCCCCCATTTCTGTCCAACACAGAGGAGACCTACACTTTCTTCCATATAATGCCTCATAGGGTGCCATCCCTATCTTTGGAGTGATAATCGTTGTTGTAGGCAAACTCCACCAAAGCTAGTGCTCATCCCATTGACCTCCAAAATCCAAGACACTCATGCGGAGCATGTCTTCGATGTTTGGATTGTCCTTCTGAATTGCCGTGCATGTCGAGGTGGAAAGCCGTCTTGAAGTTCAAGCGTGTGCCAAGTGCCTCCTGCAACTTTCTCCAAAACCAGAAGTGAATCGGGGCCCTCTATCGGATATTATGGGCGGAATTCCATGCAATCGACTATTTCTCGAATGTAGAGCCGGGCATCTTGTGCCCGCAGTATGTAGTCTTCTGGTAAGAAGTGAGTGATTTGGTCAAGCGGTCCACAATTACCCATATCGAATCATATCCTCGCGTGGTACGAGGCAACCCGATCCACAAAATCCATAGTGATCATTTCCCACTTCCATTCTGGGATAGGGAGCTCTTGCAGCTTCCCTGACGGTCTCTGGTGTTCAAACTTCACCTTCTGACAAGTCAAGCACTTGGACACAAAGTCTGCTATGTCTCTCTTCATGCCATTCCACCAATAGCTATCTTTCACATCATGGTACATCTTGGTGGAACCTGGGTGGATACTGTACAGTGTGTAGTGTGCCTCTTGCATGATTTCATTCCTGAGATTGTCCACATCGGGCACACATATTCTAGAACCTTGCACTAGGGCGCCATCATTGGCAAATCCAAACTCACCACCTTCACCTTGCTGTACTTTTCTACGATCTTCATCAATTGTTGGTCTCGTCTTTGGAAACTCTAACTCTGTCCCTCAAGTCCGGCCTCACCGAAAAGTGAGCCAACAATACCCCTCATCTGAAAGATCTAGGATTAAACCTTGATCCATCAACTCATGTACCTCTGAATCGGTGGTCTCTTTTACTGAAATGTGCGCCAAACTACCAGAATATTTTCTGCTCAAAGCATCTGCTACAACATTGGCCTTCCCAGGGTGGTACTGGATGGTGCAATCATAGTCTTTCAGAAGCTCCATCCATCTCCTCTGTCTCAAATTTAAATCCCTCTGTTGGAAGATGTACTTCAAACTCTTGTGGTCGGTGTATATCTCGCACACTTCACCATACAGGTAGTGTCTCCAGATTTTTAGTGCAAAGACTACAGCCGCCATTTCCAAATCATGGGTGGGGTAGTTCGCTCATGCCTCTTCGTGCCTTGAAGCATAAGCCACTACCTTTCCATTACGCATCAAAACACACCCTAGGCCAACTCTGGAGGCGTCACAATACACGGTGTATCCTTCACCACTCACAGGTAGTGTCAACACAGGGGCAGTGGTTAGACACTCCTTGAGCTTCTGGAAACTCTCCTCACAGTCATCTGTCCAAATGAATGGAACATTCTTCCTAGTCAATTTAGTTAGGGGAGCCGCTATCCTGGAGAAATCTTGCACAAAACGCCTGTAGTAGCCAGCTAAACCCAGAAAACTTCGCACCTCAGTGACTGTTGTAGGCCTAAGCCAATCGATTCTGACTTCAATTTTCTTGGGATCCACTTGAATGCCGTCACTAGAAACCACATGTCCCAAGAATGAGATGCTTTCTAGCCAAAATTCACATTTTGAAAATTTGGCATATAGCTGGTGCTCCCTCAAAGTCTGCAACACTTTTCTCAAGTGCCACACGTGTTCTTCCTCGGTCCGAGAGTATACCAGAATGTCATCAATGAATACGATGACAAAACGGTCCAAAAATGGCTTGATCACCTGCTCATCAAGTCCATGAAGGTTCTTGGTGCATTAGTGAGTCAAAAGACATCACCAAGAACTCATAATGACCATACCTTGTCTTGAAAGCCGTTTTGGACACGCCTCATCCCCGATTCTCAAGCGATGGTAGCTTTGATCGCAGTCTATCTTGGAAAAGAATCTAGACCCTTGGTGATCAAATAGATCATCGATCAGGAAGTGGATACTTGTTCTTCACAGTCAGTTTGTTCAGCTGTCTATCCTCAATTAACAACCTCAAGGACCCATCTTTCTGTCTCACGATTAGAACTGGAGCACCCCAGGGTGAAGTGCTGGGAAGTATGATACCCTTGTCCAAAAGCTCCTGTAGTTGCTCCTTGACTCTTTCGATTCTGCTGGTGCCATCTGTAAGGTGGCATTGAAATGGGGTTTGTACGGCACAACATCGATGCAAAACTCTATTTCCCTTCTGGTGGCAACCACAGAGCTCCTGCAGGAAGACATCCATATATTCTCGACAACAGGAACATTTTCCATGTCGACACCTTCTACGGATGTATCTCTCACCAATGCCAAATACCCTTGGCATCCACGCCTCAACATTTTCCTAGCACTAATTGCACACCAAGTTATATGGAGCCACGCTCTGTCACCATCAAAGCTAAACTCTTCCACACGGTATGTGGAAGTACACCTTTTGTTCCTGCAGGTCTAAGGTGGCGTAATGAGTTGCCAACCAATCCATCCCCAAAATTACATCAAAATCCATTCATCGGTAAAGGAACCAAGTCTGTTGGGAGGATCTTTCCATCCACTACTACTAGGGCTACCGGAAAAACCATATCTACCTCTATGTTGTCACTAAGTGGGGTAGCTACGGACAAAGGGCATTCTAAAGTGGCGGGTTTCTACCCAATCTCATGGCAAATACAGGGGAGACAAATGAGTGCGTAGCACCCGGATCTATTAAAACACGAGCCTCATAAGAACAGACCAGAAGAATACCTGCCACAACTGCGTTTGAGGCCTGAGCATCCTGGTGGGTCAGGGTGAAAACCCGAGCTTGACTCTACCCCGAGTGGCGTAACCACATGCGACTCCTACCTCGACCGCCTCCATATCCACGTCCCCCTTGTCCTCGGCCCTGTTGGCCACTGAACTGACTGCCTGCCATGTGGGAAGCACCCGGATACAGCTGGCGAGGAACGTTGGCAACAGAACCCTGTGACCCCATCTGTGGCTCACTGAAAACGGGGCATTCCCTAGCAAAGTGACCTGGTTGGCCACACCTGAAGCACACTCCTGATCCCATCAAACAAGGTCCTGAATGCCCTCTTCCACATTGTGCACAAGGTGCCAAAGAGGATCCTGATCCAGACCCAGAACTACTGGACCCTGAACTCTGACCACTGCTGGATCCGTACCCTGGTCTGAATCCTCGAGGTTTATGCCTAAATCCACTTTTCTTATTTCTACTCTTTCCTCTGTAATTACTCTGGCCACCACTGTCCTGAGTACCCATGGGAGGGACACCTGAGGAACCTTCTGCTTTGTTCTTCTTTGCTCTTCCGCTGTCATCCGCAGCAGAATCGATCTCTATCCGTCTGCTCGGTCAACCACCACGTCAAAAGATCGATCGGACATCATGGCAGTTCGCATACCTCCCGCCCCTTTAAGAACCTCTTCACTTTCATAGTTTCTGTAGCAACAGCTGTAGGGGCATATCTGCTCAATTCCAGAAACTCTGTAGCATATTCATCTACAGACCGGCCATTCTGTCTTAAGGCCTCAAAAGCCCACTGTTTCTGATCTCTGTAGCTTTCGCACAAATCTATTGATGAAAAGTTCTACAACCGAGCCCATGACAAACCCTCCATCCGGGGTAACACGTAGTCATTCATCCATTGCCTAGGCATAGCCCCATGACATCTTTGTACACACTCTATCGGTCTTCTATCACCAATCAGTAGTTACGCTCTGCTCGTCAGGAATCCAAAACCGATATGCGTCATCGACACATCAAAATACTGTGCACCAACTTCTTGAAGTTTACAACTGCTTGTAAGGTTCTACTCTTGGTGCGGTGAACAGCTGATGCTGTGGGGGGCGGACCATATATTGAGCCATCATGTCGATGGTACTCTCAAACCCAGCTAGGGTAGCTGACATTGGGTCCATGTAACCCTGTGCCAAAAAGGATCGATCTCAGATCGGGTGGCCGCTCCTCTACTTGAGCGACTCTAGGCCTCCTACCCCGCCTCCTTGGGGCAGTGTGCCTCATCTGTCCGACACCTCGTCAGCACATTTGGTTCTCGTGCGATGGCAGCTCTCCCGCTTCTACGCATTTTCCGAAATTCAAGAAGATTAGCCCACAAAATTCAAAGCGCACATTACATAGCTCTATAGACTGATATTTAGAAACTATATATGAATCAGAAAATAGAAGCAAAGACGACATTGCAAGACTATTGTGGACCCTAATTTTCAGCATGTGATTTGTAGTTGACTTTTGCAAACACTTAGACAAATTTTCCCTAAGAATCTGGAGCCTAAGCTCTGATACCACATTTGTCACGACCCAACCTATGGGCCTGACCGGCACTAGGTCCTGGGCCAGCCTATAGCCCCCGAGGCCCGTAGTTAGCCTTAACTGTTCATTTTCCCAATTCTAAGGCCCATTGGGCCCAAATTCATGACACCAAACGGACAGAGTCCGCCATAAAATGGACTTTCCAACGGGAGTTTTTGACTCACCCGACTGTAAACACAATAAATACTCAATTGGGGAGGTCACTCACCCTCCACATACTCATCAACATAAAATAAATGGGAGCTCACTCCTCATCCAATCCATCAACATGCATAACATATTTAAGTTTACAGTCCAATATGATAAAAATATTACGGACCAAATTCAAATAAATCTCGCTAACACATGCGGAAATTCTAGGAGTAATTAAAATTACACAAACATGGATAAACAACCTGCGAAGGATAAAAGCAGTTAACCCATAATAAAATATCCTCCTTGGCTGTAAAAATTTTTGAACAGGAGTGAGCGTTCGACTCGAGAGTAAAATATCAATCTTAACTATAATCTCTATAACTATCTCAAACTAATGCAACTGTAGAGTGAAATGCAACATTAACATCATATTCACATCATAGCATCAAAAGGTAATTTGGAGCACTCACGCACTCGTAGCATCAATCATAATATATTGGGAGCCGATCCTGCATGACTCTCTTAAATCCAACTGGTGCCGTGAAGAACTCAAGCGGACTTTCGCTTAATAAACCAAATCGAGGGTCCGTGAAGAACTCAAGCCGTGACTACCCCTCGAAGGAACGGGTCCCGGAAGAACTCAGCCGTGACTACCCCGCCCTATCCATAGTCCACACCACATCACACGCACGCCAACGCACGCACACCGCTCCAAATTACCACAACAACACTCATGGCACATTATGCTTATGAATGCAACATAAATCGTGCCTAGAGTTTAACTACATAAATATATTCATATAAGTGATGCATGGGCATGCTGAACATATAATAATATCGAAATTATAATTAAAATTAATATTTTACTCACAGACTTGACGACAAATTACTGTGGCGGCTGGGCGGAGGAAGAAGGCTGTCCCGGCTCACCTGACAATTACATTACATCTATTTAATAAATTTGACTCAATACAAACAAAAAAAAAAAATATCAAGTACGTCCTAAGTCGTGCCGAAAATCCGGCAGAGTCTCCCCTATACCTAGGACCTACCCAACCTGCAAAAGGGCTAAAAACGCACTTCTATACTCACAATCCATATATCAACAGTTCAATCATATCACACAGCCCCTCCTGGGCCCATCAAATCAATCATAATTAATAAAATTTTGGAGTGTTACAATATAATTATCATATTCCTTAATTTTAAGTTGAAAATGTCAGTGAAAATAAAATAAAGAGTTACGTTTATAAATTAAATTAAATAAAAGAAATTTGGATGAAATTAATTGAATAATAATAATAATTTATTTAATTTAAAATATAATTAAAAACTAAATTAATAAAATAAAAATTATAAACCATTCATACAAAATATTTGTACTATGCTAATAATATTAAAAAGTCAAATGGGATCGTAACAGTCAGTGAAATTTTAAATTTAATCATAATTGAATTAATTATTTTAAAAAATAATAATTTTATGCTTTTGATATTTATATATTTATAATAATTTTTTATAAATTATATAAAAATAAAATTTTAAATTAAGTAAAGGAATAAATATTTTATAACTTGTTTAAAAAATTAGCTCATGGCGTTGACGCGGCCGTAGCAAAATTACTAAAGCCCCCACCCACGTTCAGAAGAGTCTCCGCAGCTACGAACGGCAGATTGGAGGACATAATAATTAATGGGCACACACCCCAACTATAATTTGATTTTCAAGTAACTTTTATTTTTGATATTTATTTCTCTTTATAAAAAAATATGTTGTTATTATAAATTTAAGTATATATAAAAATAAGGCAATAATTTTTAAACTAATATCTAAATTAAAATTTATATATTGATTATTTTAGTTAATTTTATAGAAAATTGAAATAAATTTTAATAAAAAACTATTAATTTTTTTTATATAAAATTAAATATACTCAGATGAAAAAAAATACAATGAAAATATAAAATTAAAAAAATATATTAATTTTCTTTTCTTTTATAACTAGGGGAATAATAATAATAATAATAATAATAATAATAATAATAATAATAATAATAATAATAATAAAAGATTCTTTGGCCCAGTACTTCATTTAATTTTGATTGGATATTTACAACACTATTAAGCAACTTCCACAACTAGAAAAGGATCAATCAAACAAACGATGGGCCATTATAAGGTCTATTATCGCCTTACTCTGCCCTCCACCTTCCCTCTCCCTTCTCTACCTCTTTTCCCCTCTCTCAAGCTTCCCCGATTCACCCCTGGCCACCTGAGAACTCATCACTCTACAAACTCGGGCAGATTAAGGCCAATCATGGCTGCTGCCACTTCTAGGCTCGGTAATCTCGTTTCTGCAACATCTTTTGTAGCCGAAGACGGTGGCGGTGGCTCCAATGGCTCCGTTAATTCTTCAATTGAAGATGATGGTGCTCTATTTGCTTCTTTTTCTTTCTAATATCCAGCTTTAGTTTACACTGATTGTTTCTGTATGTTTCCTTCGGCTTGCTTCTTTTCACCTTTGAGTACATCTTTCGTAATTGATTGAGCTTGCTTGAAGCTTATTGATTGTTTCTTTTTTTTATTATTGTCTAATGCAGCAGGAGAATTCATTAAGGAGGTTGAATTCTAACTAAATTTATTATTTCTCTATTTTTTACCTGATATCTTCCTATATGCTGTGAGTGAGAACTCGTGCATTTTTCTGTGCTGCCTTTCTTTGGGTCTAATTGATTAGTGAGTGGATGACAAGTACTTTCTCTCTCTCTCTTGTTGCTGATAGTTCCTTTTTGTTGTTTTACTAAGACAATGCGATTACTCTTGTAATTTATCTTGTATAAGCAGTGGATTGCTTTTAAATGAGTATGGCAAGAATTCTTTATTCACTTAATAGCTACTCTTGTATTTATGTATATGTGTCTTTGTGTAACACTTATGTTTCTATTGATTAGTGTTTGAGTTATTCACATATCCAGTATGCACATAATATTTCCCTTTTTATTTAACTTTGTGTTCTTTGCAAAGGTTATCATGGATGGATTGATTGTTGCTTCTAATTGACAAAATTTCTTTCATTTCGTAATATGTAGAAGCTTTGGGAGGTAAATATCAACTTCCTCCACCGGAGATTAAAGATATTGTTGATGCACCACCTCTCCCAGCATTGTCATTTTCACCCCAAAAAGACAAAATACTATTTCTTAAGAGGAGATCTTTACCTCCATTGGCAGAACTAGCTAGACCAGAGGAAAAGCTGGCTGGCATGCGAATTGATGGAAAATGCAATACTAGAAGCCGAATGTCATTCTACATTGGTATTGGCATCCATCAATTATTGCCTGATGGTACTCTGGGGCCAGAGAAGGAGGTACATGGCTTCCCAGATGGTGGTAAGATCAATTTTGTTACCTGGTCTGTTGATGGTAGGCATTTAGCCTTCAGCATCCGAGTGGATGAAGAAGACAACAGTACGCTTAGATTATGGGTGGCTGATGTCGAAACGGGGAAAGCTAGGCCATTGTTTCAATCCCCGGATGTCTATCTAAATGCCATATTTGATAATTATGTTTGGGTGGATAACTCTTCTCTATTAGTTTGCACCATTCCTTTATCTCGGGGAGATCCACCAAAGAAACCTTTGGTTCCCTCTGGTCCAAAGATTAAATCAAATGAGACAAAAAATGTTGTTCAAGTTCCAACCTTCCAGGATTTGCTGAAAGATGAGTATGATGAAGATTTATTTGACTACTATGCCACCTCACAACTTGTGTTGGTTTCTTTGGATGGGACAGTGAAGGAAATTGGCCCACCAGCTGTGTATACTTCAATGGACCCTTCCCCAGACCAGAAATACCTTTTAATTAGTTCTATTCACAGGCCATACTCTTTTGTTGTACCATGTGGTAGATTTCCCAAAAGAGTAGAACTATGGACAACTGATGGGAAATTTGTGAGGGAACTCTGTGATTTGCCTCTTGCTGAGGACATTCCCATAGCATTCAATAGCGTGCGCAAAGGGATGCGATCAATCAATTGGAGAGCTGACAAGCCTTCAATACTCTACTGGTATATAAGTGAATTTTTTTCCTCATGGGTGTGAACTCAAGCTTCTTGTTGTGGGATGGCAACGATTTTACTACTTTTTTTATTTGTTTATGTATATTGTATTTATTCTTTGTATGGCACTTTGAGGTTTTAGGGCAGAGACACAAGATGATGGTGATGCAAAAGTAGAAGTTTCTCCTCGAGATATAATTTATACACAACCTGCTGAGCCTCTTGAAGGTGAACAGCCAGAAATCTTACACAAACTCGATCTTCGCTATGGGTATGACTACGAGCTATATGTTTGATGTCTTTTCCCTGCAAAATTGGCCTGAAATTAAATGTGTCTAGGAGAACATTTAAATTCTTCTTCTTCTTCTTCTTCTTCTTCTTCTTCTTCTTCTTCTTCTTCTGCTTTAATACGTACGTTTGTTTTGAAAATGATGTCCCTGACTTCATAAAAACAACCATTGTTTTGAAAATGATGTCCTTAACTTCATAAGGATAGGCCAGAAACTAGCTTGAGAGGGCCAGCTCTTGCATTTTTTAATATGCATATGTAAGTAGTTTATTTTGCAAATCTTGACTATGGTTCTTGTTACATGCTCAAGGCTGTGGATTTTAAGTTACCAAGAATAATTGTATAATGCTGTGAGATACAGGGAATGCATGTATACACTTAATAGCCATGTCTTGGGCAATTATTTTATTCCTTAATATCTCGATCTTTACCATTCACGAGAACGTAAGTATCAAACTTTGATAAAGGTTGATTGAAGGCATGCTTTTTAAACGTTATATGTGGAAATTATGCACATGATTATGTAATTAGCTTGTTGCAAGGCTTAGCTCTGTTTTTGAAAACCTGCGCAGAAGATTTAACCTGGAATCTTCTCTTGATATGTGTTTTCTTTGACCTTCACAGTGGAATTTCTTGGTGTGATGATTCTCTAGCTCTAGTTTATGAATCGTGGTACAAGACAAGGCGAACAAGAACCTGGGTAATATCTCCTGGCTTTAAAGATGTGAGTCCACGAATACTATTTGATAGGTCTTCCGAAGATGTTTACTCCGATCCTGGCTCCCCTATGATGAGAAGAACTCCTTCTGGAACTTATGTGATTGCAAAGATAAAGAAGGAAAATGATGAAGGCACTTATGTTTTACTGAATGGAAGTGGTGCAACACCTGAAGGGAATATCCCTTTCCTTGATCTATTTGACATGTGAGTACTAGAACCACCTTTCAGTAATGTGTTCCTCTCTTGGTCCCCGATCCCTATTGGTGTTAATGTTCTAAACCAAATTCTTTCAGAAATAAAGGCAGCAAAGAACGAATTTGGCAGAGTGATAAAGAAAAATATTTTGAGACTGTTGTTGCTCTAATGTCTGATCATAAGGAAGGGGATCTACACCTTGATCAATTGAAATTGTTGACTTCAAAGGAGTCAAAAACTGAAAATACTCAGTATTATATCCAGAGCTGGCCAGATAAGAAAGCATGTCAGATTACAAATTTTCCTCATCCATACCCGCAGTTGGCATCATTGCAGAAAGAGATGATTAGGTACCTGAGGAAGGATGGCGTTCAGCTTACTGCAACATTATACTTGCCACCTGGCTATGATCCATCAAAAGATGGCCCTCTCCCATGTCTGTTCTGGTCTTACCCTGGAGAATTTAAAAGCAAAGATGCTGCAGGACAAGTTCGTGGTTCTCCTAATGAATTTGCAGGCATAGGCCCAACATCAGCTCTTCTTTGGCTTGCTAGGAGGCATGAAATTCTTGTTCTCTCTCTTTTCTTGTGCTATATGTGATGTTTTTGTGTGTCCATTATCAATATTAGCTTCTTCTGATTGCACCGTACCTTACTTGTTTTATATCTTGTAGATTTGCCATTTTATCTGGCCCAACGATTCCTATTATTGGTGAGGGTGATGAGGAGGCAAATGATAGGTAATTTGACAAGAATGTTGTAGAATTTTGTTCTGTAGCCAGTTCATATGGATTTTTTACCATGTGTTCATGGAATTGTTACAAGTTGCACGAATACTTGTGGAAACCAAACTCTCTTATGGTTATGCGTGACATAAACCACTTATTTATGTAAATATCTTGTCCATATAGAAAAGTGACACATAATCAATAATATCAGATACGAAACACAAGTGTAAGGTGTGTATCATATTTTTGGTTTTCTTTTTCAGCTTAAGTAGTGAAAAAAAAAAAATCATACATAAATAGCCCAAGAATTTTAATTTATAGTAAATGCTTGGTTAGGTACGTAGAGCAACTGGTTGCAAGTGCAGAGGCAGCTGTTGAGGAAGTTATCCGACGTGGAGTAAGCTCCTTTATTCTTCTGTATATGACAATAATTCCTAATTATTAGATACACTAAGAACACTAAAAAATAGTGTTCTCTCTCACAAAAAAGTGGATCATCTCTATAATATAGAGAGTGGATTCTATATGAGTGTGAGAGATGGTGCATGTGCATCGGGTGTATCTAATAATTTCTTGATAATAATGGTATGATATTGAATGAATTTGTGATGGAATCTTTTTGACTTCACACTTTAAGGTTGCTTATCCTGGAAAAATTGCTGTTGGAGGTCATTCCTATGGTGCATTCATGACGGCAAACCTATTGGCACATGCTCCTCATCTTTTCTGTTGCGGAATTGCACGCTCTGGGGCTTACAACAGAACACTCACGCCTTTTGGTTTTCAGGTAGCATGCTAGTTGAAATGGGTGGACGTCTTTGTTTAAAAGACAATGATTTCCAGCAACTGGGCAATGTTTCCAGCAACTGGGCAATGTTTCCTATATTTCTCCTCCCTTTTTTTCAGCTAATCTCGTGTTTTACTTATGGGTGGTCATTGACTTCTTTCACTTTATCGACAGAATGAGGACAGAACACTCTGGGAGGCCGCTGGCACGTATGTGGAGATGAGCCCTTTCATGTCAGCGAACAAAATTAAAAAGCCCATATTACTTGTTCATGGAGAACAAGATAACAATTCAGGAACACTAACCATGCAGGTACTACATATTATTTCTCTTCTATTTCCCTTTCTCCTTTTCCTCCTTTTGTATTTATTTATTTCTTTTTCCAACATTCTGACTTCAACTCTACATATTCTCTAAATTCTGGTCATGTATTTGTTAGTTTGTCGGTGTCTTCTTCGTCAATTTGTTTACCTGCTGCTTATTTGCATTCACTATGATGCAGTCGGATCGTTTCTTTAATGCTCTGAAAGGTCATGGTGCACTTTGTCGCCTGGTTGTTCTTCCTTTTGAGAGCCATGGATATGCTGCACGCGAGAGCATCATGCATGTTCTCTGGGAAACAGATAGATGGCTGCAGAAATACTGTGTATCAAACACTTCGGATGTAAATGCAGAACTTGATGCATGCATAAATGATGTAAGCAAAGAAGTTACAGACTCTGAAAACAAAGTAGTTGCGACCAGTGGACGCGGTGGCCCAGAGCTGGCAGATTTTGAAAGCGAAGAATTCCACCCCATGCCAAGGTCATTGTTATGATAATTTCCGCCGTTTTTTCCTTTATAAGTAAGGTTGTAAAGTCCACTTCTTTTCCTAAACTCGCAACTATTCTAAGAATAAGAAAAGAGAAGTCTGGTCACGAAAAACAGAGGCTTAAAACATTTTAGTGCCTTTTTTTTTTTTTTTTTAAGTCGGTTATGCCTACCTGTTTCAATCTCCTCAACTTTGCTGTCTTTTATCTAAAGAATTATTTCTTCTGCATTTGCAAGCGGTGATTGGGCTAATAGTTAGATCTGTCCGGGATAATTTGGCCTTCGGTCGTAAATTTTTGTTTTGTTTCATATCCTATTTTCCACTTACCAATTTTTTAATCATTAAACCTTGAACTGTCATCTCTCTGCTGTGTAGAGTGAATTGTGGATCAGGACAAATGCCCTTCCCTTGAAAATGAAAATATGCATCAAGTTAACAAATTTTCCTCGGAATACACTAAGTGTTACAAATTTCGTAAGTACTATTGGGTATCTCATCTTTTGCATGTTGCGTCGGGTCGTCAAAGCATTGCACGATATTACAGTCCACCATGATCTTTGCAATGGTATCATGACAGCATACATAAGTGAAGTTGTCATTTTCTTTTTTTCCACTCACTGTGTGAATACCTCAGTTTGCTTCATGGAGTGTTCTTCGCTTAATATCAAAATCATTCTCTCTGGTATGCCGTATTACTGGCACTAGTTTCTTTTTTTTTTGTCCAAACTGGCACTAGTTTCATTGCTATGTCCAGTACGTGATTTTATTACCGAAGCAAAGTTCTTTGTTGCCATTTCAACATTAAAATAAAATTGTTTACATGCCCATGTTGTAAGGTCCTAATCATCGCTCATTTTGCTTTTTCATCTTTCCTGATAGATGCTAGAAATTCGGGGGTTCAAAAAAGAAATACACATCAAGGAGTTAGGCTGCGCAGCAGTTAGAGACTGTTAGTTTTGGCAGACGACTCGGGGACGTCCTTCCAGTCCTCCAGTTTGAGGGTTTTCCTTGAATAATAACATTAAAAAAGATCGTGGAATCACCATGCGAGTTCTTCATTCGCTTATTCAACGATGCTGGTACAGTCATTGTAGGCAGTTAATTTATCATACAATTAGTGCTATATTTGAGTCAACTGAACAAATCATTTATTTTACTTTCAATAAATATATATATAGAACTTGTATGTAAAAATGAATTCTACAACTTCTTTGGTAATATCATATTCTAGAGTTAAGAATTTTATTAGTTAATTCTAAAGCTTGTATCAAAGTCTCTTCATTCAAACTTTTGACCACAGTAAGCGAGTGACAAAGCCATTCGGCTATAGCAATCAGATGTTCGCTACCGCAGAATTGCATTTCATGGATGAAGTGGAAACATAGCAAGATAGAAGTCCTAAAGGTTGCATACCCTGCTTATCATACTCATGGAATTGGTTTTTTCCATTTGCATGTCTTGTTCTAGAGGGGCACATGCAGCACAGGCATTAATAAAACTGATAGCATCCCATTACAGGTATTACAAGAGAAACCTCAAAAAGGTGAATGCCATTAAACTTGACACATTTATGCAAAACAAAGATGTACTCCACAATTCAAAACAAGAAATTTATTCTTCAGAGAAAGATTAAGTATGCTCAACTTAAGAGCCAAATACACAAGACAAAAGAGTCGGGATACTGCTGAAGCTGTTCATAAAATCATGGTTCAAGCACAAAACAGAATTTATTCTTCTGCAACGACGCTGATCTCACCTTTTTCTAGCAAATCATAAAATGCTCTGGCTTTCCTTTGTTCATTCCAGTGATGCATCTTCCAAAGACCACCAGCAGTCAGACCAAGTGCAATCCCCATTATTATCTCCTTAACGACACTGGGTCCTTTCAAGGTTGCATGAGCAATCTTACCGCCAGCCATTTTACTTCTATAGTTAAAGCTAATTAATCTGCAATCAATATTTTCATTGTTCTTAATGCATAAAGGAAAAGCGCTCAAATAAACATAAGATTCACGACAAGTGAATCAATTAAATAGGTTTTAAATACATGCCACTTAATAAAAGATATGAAATCAGACCTTCCTTGTAGAAGAAAAAGTACTGCTTTCAATTAAAAAAGGGGAACAAAACCAGCAAAATATCATTACACATCAGTTAATACAAACTCCTAAGCTAAATTACAAATTTTGACAATCTAAGCAAATCAGAAAACCCCACATGAATCTATTTGGATGCCACTCTAACACATAACCTGTAAGTCATTGAATTGCTTAAACTCTACTGGGTTTTAATTTACATCTTTCATTCATCAGATCAATCTAATTAGAAAGGAAACTTAATTTCTACAATTCATATTTTCAAAAGAATCCATTTCACTGTCGAGACAAAGCACAATATGGTTTATAACAGGGCCTGCACACTTGAATCAAGTAAACAAATCTACACCAAGTAGAACAAAAGTGAAAAAATGCAACTTCCCAAAGACCCATAGATGTTATTCAGAGATGCAATACTAGAAAGGGGAAAAATTTTTCTTTTTTGTGAATACAAGAATAAAAGAATGACAGTTGTTTCCATTCCTTCTTTTCCTATATTTTCTTAGAGGTTCTCAGTCACAGGACCGCGGAACAAAAGACAAACAGATTTACGTTGAAAAAGAAATAGCATCACTAAGTAATCCATCTTCAAAAGCTAGAGAATAATGAACATCACCACTCAAAACCCTAATAGTGATACGCTAACAAGCAGCAAGCAGTAGATTGAGAGAGTAAATCGAAGATCGAAATTAGGGTTTACCTGGGAGACGCTGAGAAAGATCCAATCGGGTCTCGATGGAGACAGCAAACGAAATCCTCTCTTTGCTTTTACTTGTGGTTGTGCGTAAATGTCTGATTTGGGCTTATGGGGAAGCGGGGTCCATTAGCTCTGAGCAGTGGAGTGGCCTCTGAGGGCATTTGTCGAGATGAACTGATCGACGTGGGATGGTTTGCCAAGAAGGCCATGGGCTAAGGCCTTTAACTACTGTTTAGATTTGCACATAAAATTAATTTATCATGAGGTTGTTTACTCACAAGTAGAAAAATTATAAATAGATTATAAAAAAAATTTTAAAAATCTTTATTTATGGTTTATTTAATTATTTTTATTTATTTTAAAATTATTTTTTAATTAAATAAAATATTATATTATTTTAATAATTTTTATAAGAATCACTATTTTCATTCAATAATTTCAGCACTTATATATTATTTTTATCATTTGATAAACTAAATTTCTTTTAAGATTTTTTAATCAAACACTTAAATTTTTTAAATTTTAATTTTAAATAATTTTATCAAATAATTAATTATTTATTTTTAAATTAATTTATAAATTAAAATATATATTTTATATTAAAAATTAAAAATGAATAATCAAGTCATGCACCCTCCAAATATTATTAAAATGTTATATTAATATTATTATTTTTTTTGGAAATTTATAGAAGTAAGGATTCAAATTTAACACCTGCTACTAAATTTATGTATTTAATCATTAAACTAATTTAAATTAAGAAGCGTTTAATCATTAAATTAATTTAAATTAAGAAATATTAATATTATTATTATTATCATCATTATCACTTAAATGATAAAATCATAGTGTTTGTATAATAGGAAACATTTTTTTTCCCATGAACAAAAGGAAGCTTTTACTCTAAGTTTGATTTTCAGGGTGGAAGTGGGAGGAAAGGGAGGATAAATTAATCCAAAATCTTTTGTTTGGTATTTACATGATAATGGAAAAGAAAAACAAAATAGAAGTGAAAGAAAATAAAGGAAAACTACTCCTTCATATTTCTTCCTAAATTGGAGATTTTAGATAAATGAGGAAATCTGACTTCTTAATTTATAAATTTACATATAATAGAAATGAAAATCCTCATTTCCAAGTGTATAATTACATAAAATTAATTTCTGTTTAATCACTAAAAAATATCTAAATAATTAAAGTAAATTTAATTTACTCTATTTTTCTCTAACAATTTTCACCTTTAATATATTCATGAAAATTAATTTATATATAAAAATATATTTAAATTTTTGACATGTAATTTTTTCAATTATAATACAAAAAATATACTAAAATAGAATATTTTAATTTTTAAAATTATGAGAATATTTGAACTATAAAATTTTAAATTTTCATTATCTTATTGTTGAGTAGTAAAAAATATTTTAAAAAATGATGGCTATCATTTTCAGTTGTTGATATTAATTATCAATAATATGTAGTGATTATTAATGATCAAGAATGATCATGTAATAGTGGATACATTATAATCATATTATTAAAATAGAGAAAAATGATATTTCATTTTAAAAATAAAATTTTAAATTAAGAAAAAAAAATTATCAAAAATTACAAAAATTATTTTTATTTCAATTCCCACAACATATCACATTATTTTACACAAAATTAAAGAGTGATTTATTTTATTAATTTTTAATTTCAAAATAAAATTATTTAGAATAGGCAATAGGATTTAAATATTATTTATTACTAAAAAATATAATATATAATTAAATAAAATTAGTCTGTAGAAAAGTTCCAACAGCCATCTCATCTATATTTCCCACCTTTCTCAGTTTCTCGCTCCTCATTCATACTTGCACTTCCCTCTGCAACAACTAGCTACCACTCGCACAAATCCTAAAACTCTCTAGCTCCTTACAATGGCTCTCTCCCTCTGCTCCGCCAAATCCCTTATCTTTCTCTTCATCCTCTCAGCCATCCCCGTCGCCTTTATTATCTCTCTTGAACTGGCCAAGCCCAACACCCATGTCTTCTACTATCACAGTTCCGGCTTCTTCCGCGAGTGCGCCAAGTGGGACGATCTTAACCGTCGATTTATCGTCTCCTTCTTGGATGGTGGAGTCGGAGAAATTCGCGTGCCCGACGATTACTCTCCCGGTACTGTTTTACAGGAGGCTACTGTGGTGAAAGACGTTGACGTAGCCGGGAACTCTTCGGTTGGTATCGTAGTCGACCGCCCGAGGAATCGGCTGCTCGTGGTAAACGCCGACGTTCTGGGGAACAAGTATAGTGGGCTTGCGGCTTATGATTTGTCAACTTGGGATCGTCTGTTCCTTACGCATCTGAGCGGCCCAAGTAAGGTTTTTGTCTGCATCTTTTTGGTGCTTAGTTGCTTACAACCTCCTTGATATTGCCGTTAATTTCTTTGTGAAAGTAAAAAGTACAGATAGGACAAACACCAAATAATTAAGAAAAAGCATTTTATTTTAGGTTCTGAACAATTCAAATTTTTTGTTGAATCACTTGGTTAGATTCGAAGCTTTATATGTGATGACAAAAGCATGGTGGGATGGAATCCTTAAAATCTTTTATTCTTGTTATTAAATTCATAACATGGCGGTTGTCTTGATCCTTAGGCTGGGAGATGCCATCAAAATGGGTAAACCTACGGTGAGGGACCATCTTCTCACATAGACAATTTTACCCCTCTCAAGTTATTGGGGAGGGGGTGTAGTTGGTCCTTACAATTGTTGTCTCGTCCATTTGGAGAAATTAGTTTTGTAACAGCATGACAGAAACTGACAAAGGGATTGTTTTTGGCAGTGTAATTATTTTCTTTTCTATGAACAATTGATTCTCAATGTTTGGTCACGTAGAAGTTGTAGGAACGTCCAAGTTAAAAAAGGGGACTAGTGAATTAATAATTCGGTAGATGCATGCTGTTGCTAATTCAATATATGAAGTGGTACTGCTAGGTAATGTGAAGCATGCTGTAAGCAGCTTCTTTAAGGAAGCAATTAAATTGTTAAATGTGTAATTTTAAAGGTCTTAGGCTTGACCCACCAGAATTGATTTACATAATCAGAATTTAGGAGTGGGAGTCATGGCTTGTTTCCAATCACTGAAATATTTTTTCTAACCTTTTGTTTTTCAATCTTGCAGATGATGAGAAATCCTTTGCGGATGATGTTGCAGTTGATGCAGAAGGTAATGCATATATTACTGATGCAAAAACCAGTAAAATTTGGAAGGTTGGGAAGGATGGCGAATTCCTATCTATTATCAGAAGCCCACTCTTCATTCAAAAACAGTGGTACAAAAACCTGGTTGCACTTAATGGAATTGTTTACCACCCAGATGGGTTCTTGATCGTCATTCATACTTTCACTGGCAATTTGTATAAGATTGATCTAGCCAAGGATGATGATGTAAAGTTAATTAAGGTAACTGAAGGATCACTGTCGTTTGGAGATGGTCTGGAGTTATTGTCGCCTACTAAGCTCGTGGTTGCAGGAAATCCTTCAGGGAGATTAGTGGAGAGCTCTGATGGGTGGGAGACTGCTTCTGTTGTAGCCAAGTTTAAAGGGCCAGCACATCGGTTGGCCACTGCAGCAACTGTGAAGGATGGGAGGGCTTATCTTAGCCACATGGTTGGGATGGGATATCCTAAGAAGAAGCATGTCATTGTTGAGGCTGTTTTTTCTACATGAACGAGGCAGTTTAACTTGTTATTTTGGATTTGTAATGTATCCCAACAAGGAAATTTTCAGTTATGTTTATTTTTATCCATTCAAAGATCCATAGTGCCTGACCTTTTTAATTGACGAGTGAAGGGTTGTAATTGTACCATATTCTATGAATATTGCAAATCTACAAAGGATTATCTTGGCAAGTTTGATATTGGGTTGGTTTTAGACTTTTGAACATGAACTTAACCTGCTGCTCTGGTTGATTAAGCTATGAAACCCTACTGGGTGCCTGCCCTCCGTTTACCATTCTGAACCCTGCGAAGCTAATCTCCATTGCCAAAATCTCAGCCCATTTTAGACGAAGTCCATTTGTAAGGCTTTGTAGCCCAAGTCCAGCCTGTAGAAGTGGGAAGCCAGGTTCCATTAGGTTCTGAGCCCGATCAAAAGCTGGAGAGGCATTTTAAATTATTTACGTTCATTAATCTCTTTATATATTTCTTATTTTAAAATGATAATAATTAGATACTTATCTTGGTGAGATGGTAATTAACAAAACAAAGTGGAGAGAGAGAGGCTTGCAAATTTGGACACGGCCAGCACATGCATACAACTTTCTCATGTTTGATATTGCATTTGAAGCTCTAAAATTATTTTTTTAATAAATATATTATTTTAAATATTATTAAAATAATAAATTTAAAAACATTATTTTAATATTTTTATAATTAAAATTTATTAAATTTAATTTTAAATTATTTTTAATACTCCCTGCTCAGTATTTTGGTACTCTTCAGCCCTCGTCTTGTGTCCGTGACTTCTTATTATATTGGATGATCTTAACCTACATTAAGCATATCACATCAAATCATTCAGTTCAATTTTCCATATTACAGTCTATCATTTGATTTTGTCTTACTAAAAGACGTATATACCCTTTTCTTAAAGCCTGCTCAAGGTTCCCATATCACTTGCAGCCCAAGCAAAATCGTAACTACAAAAATAATCTTAGATCCCTTAACTAAGGAAATTAAAAGATGGGTATATTTTATTTTATTTTAGGCTCTTTCATTATTTATTTATTTATTTATTTTTGCTTTGGGAAATTAGAAAGGTAAAATTTACACTTGAAGGTAGGGGTGTTTCCGGTAATTGATTGCCACACACTTCCCATCTCCTGAAGAACCATCACCTACTCCCACGGTATCCGTCTCCGCTTCTACTATTCTCTGTTAATGTGTTGCCATTTTTCAACTATTTTTCTTCTTGACATATGATGCATGGCTTTTTTCTTAATTAAACCTCAACAAACTTTAACCTTGTATTTTAGGTTAAGTGGAACTTCTCAATCTCACAGAGAGCTGAGCAAGAGCTCACTCAGATGGAGAGGCAGAGAAGTTTCTTCTTCAAATCTACAAGATTCCTGGTCTTCTCTTTCACACTCTCATCTTCTATAATTTTCCTCACATTTTTAACCGTCTGCTTATTCAAATCCAGCCCTTTGATTCTCCAAGACGCAAGTTTTGAGTTCAATACAACCTCGCTTGTGGTTCGCACACCCATTTCTGCACAGACCCTCACCGGCTTGCCCAATAATTTCTCGGCGAGTGGATTCAAAAATTCAATTTTGACGCATACCCGTTTCTCAATACATGAAAATGCTTCTGGGTTTGCTAGCATTTCAATTGGGACAGACAACGATGAATCTGAAAAGCTAAAAGCCGAAGGCGACGGAGACAAAGATGGTGTAAATGGTGATTTTACTACAGTACAAGAGAGTATGTCAGTACCGCAAACTTCATCTGAGGAAGGGCAAGTCACAAGAAGTAGTGAAAAGGTTGAATATGAGAAAATAGAAGGAATTTCAACCGGAAAAACCGAAGTTTCCAGGAGTGAGAAGGCTGCAGAGGAGACTAAAGTAGATTCAATTGAAAAAATTGAAGCCCCGAGGGCAGAGGGAATTGAAGAGAAGAAAGAGAGAGCAACTTCAGTTGATAATATTGTAACTCCAAGGAAAGGGGGGTTTGAAGAGAAGAAAGTTAGATTAACTAAAATTGATAATATTGAAGCTAGAAGTAAAGGCAGGATCATAGATAGAAGCACAAGAGGATGTGACGTTACAAAAGGGCGGTGGGTCTATGATGAAAGCTATCCTCTTTACACGAGTAGTTCATGTCCTTTCATAGATGAAGGGTTCGATTGTGTGGGAAATGGGAGACTGGATAAAGATTACATGAAGTGGCGATGGCAACCTCAAGATTGTGACATCCCAAGGTATTAATTGCCAGATACGATCTCTTGTTTCCTTTTCTTCTAGAACTCAAAATTTATGTCTATTTAGATAAGCAAGGTATTATGATCTAATTGATTATTCAATGTGATTTTGGATAATTCTGGTCTTTTTGTAAATGGGATTTGTTTATTAGGTTCAATGCAACCAGAATGCTGGATCTAATCAGAGGGAAAAGGCTGGTTTTTGTTGGAGATTCAATTAATAGGAATCAATGGGAGTCCATGCTGTGTATGTTAATGAGAGCTGTTAGAGATCCCAAGATGGTGTATGAGACCCATGGACGGAGAATCACCAAGGAGAAAGGGAATTATTGCTTCAAATTTGTGGTAATGACCTAATTATTGTGCTAAAAGTTCAGCGTTGCTCTGTGCTTTTTCTGGACCAGCATTTGATTTTGAGGTTGGTTTTGCAGGATTACAAATGTACCGTTGAATACTATGTATCACATTTCTTGGTTCATGAGAGCAAAGCAAGAGTAGGGCAGAAGCGGGTGCAGACCTTGCGGATTGACGCCATTGATCATGGATCATCAAGATGGAGAGGAGCTGATATTCTAATCTTCAACACTGCCCATTGGTGGTCTCATTTCAAAACAAAAGCTGGGTTAGTCCCCTTCTCAAGCTATTAGGCTTTACAACCTAAACAAATGCACTTAATCTCAGTTTGTTTGGGAATTTTATTTGCATAACTGTTTGCATTGTTTCAAAAATAATTCTGATGTTAACGTTGCTTTAGTATCACATAGGCCACCCCAGGAGATTCTAATTTAGATGGCATAATTCTACTTCTAGGCTAAACAAGCAATTGGAAGATATTTGCATGATGAGCCCTCAGAAAATTTTAGTTCAAATGGGTAACTGCAAGTGAGAAAAATATACTGCTTTGGAAAGGCGAACAAGCATCTATAAATTGTTGTACTTTCAGCGTTTATCATCTATTATCATAACCTGTGATATCTGCTACCATTGCAACAGGACCAACTACTACCAGGAGGGGAACCAAGTTTATCCCAGGCTTGATGTTTCCACAGCTTTCAGAAGAGCTTTGATGACTTGGGCCTCATGGGTTGATAGGCACATCAATTCCAGGAAGACCCAAGTTTTCTTTCGAAGTTCATCACCTTCGCACTTCAGGTATGGCACTGCCATATATCAACAATCGCTTTAACATCCAAATATCAATTTTCTGACTAGTTTATGATCTATACAGTGGAGGCCAATGGAATTCAGGTGGGCATTGCGAGGAAGCCACAAAACCCTTAAATAAAATTCTTGGTGTACACGTTACTGAGAAGAATACAATCACAGAAGATATCATCAAGCAAATGAAAACTCCTGTTGCTTTTTTGAACATTACTAGTTTATCAGAATTTCGGATAGATGGTCATCCATCCAAATACGGGAAAAAACCTTTAAATCACTATGCTTCAAGTGGTCAAGATTGCAGCCATTGGTGTCTTCCTGGCATTCCTGATACATGGAATGAATTGTTGTATTTTCACTTGCTATACAAACAGGGTGACAGTTTTCAATAGAATTAGTTTCCGCTTGTTAGCTTTGTATATTCTTTTAATCATTTCTGCCTCTCAATTTTGAAGGCGATAATGCTAACTAAATTTCAATAGTCACGTTTGACGTTGTGTTCAAATCTCAAGTGATATATTCTGCTTCTGATTTATTTTAATGAAAGCAGCAAGAGAATTGCTATGCAGGTTTTGAAACGCTTGGTTTTCTCATTGCCCATCAAGTCGTCTTCTTTCCATTTTTAAAAATTTATTTATTTGGTTACATGGTGGCTTCAACCGAGTACTGCTTGCAACTTGTAACCTGTTCCATTTTCTCAATCTTGGAATAAGCAAACAATTGCCATGAAGAGAGAACAATAGCACACCAAGCATAAAGGAGAATGCCTTCAGGGTATATGACTTCAATTATTAGCATCATCATGATACAGCACCAACATTCTTGATCCTATCGCTAGACAAGTTTCAACCTTATTGCCAATCATTGTGTGCGTGGTTTATTACCCATTCTATTTTGTCACTTTACATTCAGAAATCCCTATAAGCACACTTATACATCTATGTACAAGTAATTGTCGGCATATCTTAGGTATAATTCTACTCGATGATCTTTTTTCCAAGTAGATGAAATGGATAAAAATTAATTACGGAATTAGACGAAAATTCTCCATGATTTCGTCGAAACCAGGCAGACAACTCATCAATGAGATTGATGTTTCTTTGCTCTACCTTGGGACACTGTCGAATCATCTCTTTTGGGACCCTCAGGTTTACGAGCCCATGCAGGAGCCTGGTCTGGCCCATAACGATAATCATAGAATAGCTCTTCACTGGCTTCAATGTGTTCCTTGGCAAAGATGCCTACTCGATGATCTCCCGCCACCAGCATCACCTGAGTAACCCAATGAATTAGCTCACTCGAGAAAAAACCTATATTAATTTAAGGATCACCAAAACAAGTATACCTTTGCATAGCAATTAGGATTTGACGAGTGGTTGGCAAATTTCAGCTTATCTCCTTTGCGGTAAGCATCAAGAACATACTGTAGAAGAAGAGGCATCCCACATCAAACCATGAAAATGATGTCCATAAAAAAAAAAAGATTTTGCTTGTTGACACTGGTTTTTGATAGCCTGTTTGACATTGCATTTAGAAGGCTGAAGCTATTTTGCTGAATAATAGTATCATTTTAGATACTATTGAAAAAAACATTTTGAAAAAAACTATTTTATTAATTTAGTGTTTTTATAGCTTAAATTTATTAAATTTAATTTTAAATTATTTTTTAATACTTTCTAAATAGTATATTTAACAAAGAAATTTTCTCAATAACAGTTTTAACAGCAATGCTAAATAGGCCCTAAATCTGTTTGAAACTGATATAGAGCTTTAAATCAGACATGACCAAAAGTTCTTTATTGTTAAAAGTTGGCATTTCAATACAAGGTCATCCTGATGCCAAAAGATGTCATTACTGTTCTGCTGCTCACACAAATACGATGGTCAATATTGTAGGCAGCAACTATCACTTGCATGTCCCCAGTGGATGCTTAAATGCTTTGTGCTGGAGACTTTCAACTTGGAGGTCTCAAGTTGAATTCATCATAGGATGGAAGAGGGATGCCCAGCCCAAGATCTAGTAGGCTCCCAATAGTTAAAAAAAAGGAAGGAAGAAAAAAGAAAAAGCTACTACAACTTGCCTGATCATTCAAGTCAAAGAGGAATGATGAATTGGCACGATCATAGATTTTCCCGCGCTTATCTGCCTCTCGGTGGGAGATCAGTTCACCAGTATATTCTCCAAGATAATCATTTTTGTTGACAGGGTTCTGAAATCACATCCAATTTGTTGAACAAAACTTGTACATTACCACTGAAGAAAACAACTGTATATGCATTTCTACCTTTGAAAATGCACCCCATCCAGCGACTTCAGATTTTGCCAAAAGGATCTGAAGAAGGAAAAAGTAAAAAAAACATTTATAGCACAGCATATTCCTTTTCAAAATCACTATCAAAATATTAGTATTGATAACATGAGTTCTGAATTGCACACTCTGTGCTGCTGCCTTAGAAGAAGCCTCATGTTCCCACATTGGCCATCTCCTCGTTTGGGTGGTTCACCTAATGAACCATCACCACAACTGCAATTCCAACAAGACAACAACAATGAAATCCAATAATAAGATGAATGATATCACAACAACAATGAATTGTGTATAAGTTTTATGTGTGCACATACATGTATGAAATGATTCATAATGAGAATAAGCATATCAAAATCATTACCTAACCCAGCAATTCCGACAAACATCCGGATCACATTCACGTCCAGCAGCAAAGCATGGACATTGCCGGCTTCTACATTGGCTCTTTGCACAGTGGCATCCCCTGAAACGATTTTTGCAACTCTTTGAGCACCTGAACAATTTTACAGCTAACTGTTAATGGCTATGCTAGATTCAACTGCTTTTAATAAGAATAATGTAATGTCCCTACAAGTGAACAAGAAGTTATCTGCACGATCCATACGCTTGTTTATTAGGTAGTCCTCTTATCAAAAGAAACTTCAACCTACCCACAATATTTTTCACAGCAAGTTCCATTATGTAGACAGGGACATTGTTTTCCACACATTGATTGACACCCACACGGTGTGTACTGCTTAGAGGACTGATTTTTGCCATCAGCAATTCTTTTCCAAATTGATGGATGGCCAGCAGACTTAAAAGAATATTTAAGCTTCCGTGTCCTGCCCCTCCTACGAAGTAGCCGCGATCTTGTTGGCATTTCTTGCTCCTACAAGAAATAAAAGGTAATCAACAAAGAAGGCTAGTCCCAAAAAAAAAAAAAATTTACAGGACTAATACAGATCCTCCCAAGAACAATAAATCTTTGAGGGAAGGAGGGGTGTTTGGATGGGTCAGGAAGCTGCAAAGATAGCCACAAATTGATTATAACAAATTTACACAAGTACAGAATAATGCTTATGCTCAACAGCCAACTTCTGACAAATATATCAGTATGATTCTCTTCCACCCTTCTTTTGTGGAGGCAAATATTGTTTCCTGAAACTTCATCCATGTACAGCCCACGCTATGAAGTGTAACCACCCAAAACGATAGGTATCTTGAGATATTTGGAGCACATGATGTTCTCTTTTCAATGCAATCTTGAAAATGTAGCAATCTAGTTTCTGCTGGAATATTACAGTGCATACCATGTAATCTGTATCATTCTTTCCATTATCTTCCAGAATCGAACTTGGTGCAACAGATCTCTGAGTCATTGTTGCTCCACTGTCACACATGTAATTTGATACTTCCATACAACTCTTCAACCCAGAAAGTAAATTCCCAGCAATAAGGCAACTGTGGAGCACAAACTTGTACATTAAGTGAAAACATAATGAACAAAGATATAAACTTTGTCAGGATAGTCTAATGCTCTTTTGGAACCTTGCACTGCATGCATATCCAAATTTTGACATCTTGTATATGAATTTACCAAGTCTAATTAGGTTTGGTATAAAGGGAATGCAAAGAGATGAAACTGGATTAATAGATATGTTCCCCAATCATCTGGCTACTAACCCCAGCTTTTCTCTAATTCATCTTCACCATTTAAGAATTTGCAAGCTAAATTTCTCAAGAGTGGACATATGAAGAAAATCATGGGAGACAGCCTGGAAGGTACAATTGTAATTCATCCTATATCTGCTCTCGATCTGTTAATTAAAATCAGCTACTTTAACAAGAGAAAAACATGTCAAATGTTTTTCTATTCCAACCAATGCCATGACCATCTAATAGTATTTGTTAATATTTTACATGCCCTAAATCACTTATTACACAATTAATCAACAGAAAGTTAAAAAAAAAAAATGCAATTTATCCAGTAAAAAAAAATCAAATTATGACTTAACGTCAAAGTAACAAATGAGCAACACCACATGAATTTTGAGTTACATCTACATGCCCCATGAACCGAACAAAACTGAATTGCATCTTGGTGGTCCTGAATATGATAAACAAGCTCATTCAGAATCTATAAATGTCAAAGCTATAAAATTTTAAAGGCCTACGTTATCACTATTAGCATGCACTTTGCAAAGGCAACCTATGTTGGAAATTCCCATACCTGTTTTGTCCAAATATCTCCAAACCCTTAAAATATAATTCTTTCTCAATAGGTTTCCACTCACACCTGCTTAAAACACCTTCTAATCGTCTTTCTGTTGAGGATGACTCATTCAGTTTGGGCACTTCAGCAAGAACATTGGCTTCATCTCTACTTTTCTCCTCAGTGCCAAAACAAACAAGGTTTTTTAATGCATGTTCATTGGGATCATTTCCTGTGCCTTTGGTGGTCAACTGAAGTTCACTTTTATCAGTCATACTTTTAGTACCACCCACATCATCAAGACTTTGGTTATCTTCAACATTCTCGGTTAGTATATCCAAAGCCACTAATTTCTTCTGCTTCTTACTAGCAGAATCCTGGAGATCAGGAACCTGTGTGGAGTCATCATTTGTATCCTGTGACACTTTGCGCTTTCTCATATGTTCTGGATTGTCCATCACCATGGCAGGTGTATCTAAATTTGAAGGTCCAGAAGCATGTTCTGAGTGACAAATAGTTCCTGAAGTAACAGATATCTCTTTCTCAGAGAAACATCTATCATCTTGTGCTAGATCTGTACCATCATATGCACCACTTGGAACTTCAGCATTTGCAGCAACTGCAGTATTTTTTTCCCCTTCTAAGTTCGCAGTTTTTATATGATGCAAAGCACTATTAGCTGAACCTTCTGGCAAGTCTTTGACAACTCTAAGCTGCAAAGCGGCAGAAGTGACATATTATCAGTAAATCATGTCAAATCATTCACCAAGCTCCAAGGGTGCAACCAATACATCAAATGGCAGTATTTAAATGTAATTGTATGAACAGAGGCACGCAATGCAAAGAGAAATAACTCATCAAAGGCACAAATGGGTGCAGCTCATGTAAAAGACCAGTACATGAAAGACAAACTAGCTTTACAAGTATGGAATAACAACATAGTACATACAAGGAAGAAAAATATGGAGAAGCATATAAAAGTTCGCCATTCCTATTTTCCATCATTTGCAATTTACAATAAATTGAAAAATATTTATGACAGCTCATCTAGCCTGCTGCTGGTCTTTTGATTCCAAGTCCAATCCAGTTAAATACAGACCCAAGCAACCAGAAATTTGAAAGTCTTGTTTATGCAGATGGTTTAGACAAAAATAAAAACAACAAATAATTGTCAGCTAAAACAACATATTAAAAAAAATACCCGAAGGAAACATTGATCGCTGCAAGGTTTTCTGTCATCTTCATATTCAGACCAATAAGGATGCTTTTCACTCTGTCAAACGAAGCCTTCTATTTAGATAAACAATAACCAACTTAAATAATTTGAAAAGATATAATTCATTTTTCTACATACAGGATAGATCAAAGTTTGAGAACAGCCATGCAAGCGGCAGTCAAATAGCTGTTGGATAGATACAAACAGATAAATATGAACATCAAAGAAATTTAAGGAGCATGTCAGACAGTGTCATATTCATGATTCTTATTAACAATTAATGCAAGGCCAGAAATTGTCAGACCAAGTACCAAACATCGACGGCAAAATAGGTTATCAAAAGAATCTAAAGCAGCACTTAGGCTTTTTTCCAGAGATATGCCCCTCTCAGATGCTGAATCCCCAGAATCTTTGTCATTTTGTTCCTCATCAAATTTTTCCTTGAGGATGCTACACCTCCCCTGAAAACCTCAGACACAATACATCACTCAGCACAGGAAGGGCAATTTCAATGAACACAAAGTACAAGTGAAGAACAATGAAAATAGTACAAAAACAGAAAAAAAATGTCAAAACACTCATTTGAAATACCTGGATTTCTGAAGTGGAGACTCCAATAAACTGGCTAATAATGTTGAGTACTTCTTCAGCCAATCCATGTTCCTGAAAGACCATCCTGCCAAATTCAGGAGATACATAATGAAATACTTGACGTGATCCTATACTTTACAAATCAAGGAGTCATGAAGACCAAGTAAAAAATTTATGTTTATCACCACAATTGGCTCGTTTTATTTATAAGTGCAATAAGTTCCTTTATTTTTTTTTTTAATTTATAAAAGCAGTAAGTTTGTTTTCTGAGTGCTATCTGATGAATAAATATTAGCACAACCTAGAAGATTAAGAAAGACAATAGCAATTGAATCTAACAATATTATCAGCTTTGCGAAGTTATTCTAATTTGATCTTCCTTCAAATGGAGAATCTTCTCTTGAGAGGAAGGCAATTAAACTTTGTAAACCATCATATTCTATTCTTCTCTAGGTAAATAAAAAGGGAGAAAAAAAATAAAGCACAAACGAAAAGATTAAAAGTAAGTGGAATTCCATGTTATGAAACCAAATTCAGAATGTTGTGACTGGCAGATACTGTATTACATATCTGAACTATGTTTTCTTCATAAAGGAAATCCATATTCTTAGTTTAGACATCTTATCTAAACTTACCATATAATGCGATCTTCACCCTCAGAAAATTCATGTTTTTCTTCCTCAGGTTCTACAATGTCTTCCTCACTGTCACTACAGATAAGTGCTTCACTGCCATGTTGATCATAGTATATTTGTCTCCTTCCCACCACTGACTGGTCTTCGGCCATCCTCTGATTCCTGCACTGAGTAAGTCATAATTAAGATAGAGCAGCAAAACTAGATCTTCCTATGAAACAAGATGAGGGAATCAATGCATGCTTTTCATTCTTTCCCAAACATGCAGTAAGTTAAATTTCTTGAAGATCGAAGTGAATTATTGTTATCAATGGAAGAGCACTTGACATGCAAATACAACGGCTTATTCAGTTAAAAATTAAGTTGCTTCTTTATATATTTAATGCTAGGTGAAATGTTAAATAGATAATGAAGAGGAAAATTTTTTAATGTCATACCTGTCCAAAAATATCCAGGTAGTATATGGAGGTATCTTCTCAATAAAAGGAAGCCTTGCACTCGTTGAGGGTATAACTTCATGACCATTAATATAATCTTTATCCCCTGATCCATGAGCAAATCCACTATACTTGCACAGAGGTGTTCCAATTCTTGAAAAATTCATTTTAGCAACTCCAGTCTGCCCCATGGATAATGCGTTCCTCCTTGATGTAGCCGATATAAGTTGAGAAACATCACTTTCTAATTTCCTTCTGTTCCTCTCAACTTTTTCCTATACAAAATTTAAGCATCAGCATCTTACATCATTTGGATTTGAGATATAGGCAAATTGCATGCCTTCATTCATTCATTCATTAAATCGCCACCAACTCTAAATTCTTAACACTTCCATCCAATTTAAACTATGAGCACTCTGCACCATCTATAGACCCAATTATATATCTATAGCACGCAATGTGAGCAAAGGCAGAAAATTCACATTTCATACAACCTTCCAAAAGTTTTTTTTTTTTTTTTTTTTGAAAGTGAACCGAGCAGATGAATTTTACTGTTGGTAAACTGAATTTGCATGAAATAATGCATCTTACAGGAATATAGACATGATCTAAGTAAAAAGCAAGTGCGTTACAGAAGAGTAGAATTATGGATCAATACCATACGATCATAAGAGCTAACATAAATATTTACTTACTTTTATTGAAACAATTCTCTCTGCTTGAATTTGCTTTTTAAGCTGATTCATCTTATATGGCAAGTTTCCAATACCCTCATTTGACTGTTCCCCATGGGATTTCTGCCAATTTATAAAAGAACACATAACAATGTATTCAATCAAGAAAATAACAGGATATGATCAAGCAATTCAGCATGGTTTTTGGATTATATAGAATCACTATTAGGAAAGAAAAACCTAACTCCAATTTAATTGTATTCCTTTTTCCCCGGTAATATACCAGCAGCCAAACAGGGCTTACGTGCAACAAATTCTTAATCTAATGAGATTTTTGTAATCAATTTTAAGTCCAAGATAAATTGCACGTCCCAGTCCCTCAGAAACACACATGGGATCAGGAAATTAGAGTAATCTCCCATTAACATTAAGGTAAGAACACTGAATTATGGTTAATTCTGATCATAAGTTTCTTACCCAACTGAACCAAAACAAAATCTAAGTATCAACAAAGGATAACGAGAAAAGGTCCAGATACAAAGAAAACTACATCAAGAGCTATAGAGAGGAACTAACTTTGAGCTTGGAAGCAGAGTCGCTTGATTTCGATCCCATAGCTAATGTGCTCTGCTTTGCACTGCCACTCGATCGAGAAAGAGGGGGACGAGGGAAGAACAAATGACTCGGACGCACGATTGATGCGTGTCGTGTAGCTGACGTTGCGCGACCTCTTTGCAATTGATTTTCGGCCCAAAATGACACAGCGGAATTCGATGTGCGAGCTTCCACCCATCATTTCAGGCGCTACGAGTTTAACTTCAGTTTCCACAAATTATACAGTCACCTGTCAGTTAAAAAAAAAAAAATTTCTCAAGGAGCTTTAATTTTACATAAATTTTAACATAAATATTTAATATAATGAGATACCAAGCATATAATAAATGCATTAAAAAATTATCATTCCTTAAATTTGGAAGTATGAAATTCATAAATTTATGAGCAGGAATATATATAGCAGGAATATATATATATATATATATATATATATATATATATATATATGTGTGTGTGCAGAGAGAGAAAGAAAGGGAGAGAGTATTTAATAATTTATTTTTAATTTTAATATATATTTATTTTTTAAAATAATTTAAATATTTTTCAATTATTTATTTTAGAAATTAATTTTTTTACCAATATTTGAAGCATTAATTGGATGAATTAAAAGCTGTTTCTATCTCATGCCTTGGAATGGAGTTTTGTAGCTGAAAAAAAAAAAAAACTCTTTCAAACTTATATAAAATCTATTTTTCACAACTATTCTTCCTAAATATCATCTTTCGCTAGATAATTATTAATAGAAATATCTTTCAATTGCGTTAAAATTTATATATATATATATGTGTGCGTGTAAACAACTCTTGACTCCATAAAATTTAAGAAAACTTAGCTCTACCACCAACCCTCCACAAAACCTGGATTGAAACTCGAACACTAGACTCGGAGAACACCCTAACTCGACAAAACAATGGGTCGCAGAACATGCCCCTAAAAGTTAAATGAGTTGTCGCTAAAGGGATCTTCGCCTTTCAATGGCCATACTTGGCTAAGATGGCATCTAATTGCCAATTACAGATCAACACATTCTTCTCATAACTAGATTCAAAGATAAACATGTAACCAAGAAGAAATAAAGAGTCGAAGAACTCTAAAGGATGGAGCGTTTAATTCATTATCATGCTAAAAGTTTAAATTTTTAAAATAAGTATAACTCAATTTCTTATAGCATAACTGTTCAAGTGTAATGGGCTGAAAGGATTTGGACAGGATACTAATCCACTGAACTATACTTAGTGTCAAATAGTCCCCAAAACCTACCAAAAATTCAAACCAATGACTTCAGTTCTGATAGTAATTATAAGATCGAGCACTTACCATCATGCTAAAAACTTAAACTCTTAGAGGTGCAACTCAAACTTCAAACTATCCCCATTCAGTGCCAACAAACTCATTGTAGGCCAAATAGATATACCGCAGCTGTAGAACCAGCCAAGGAAGGAAATGGAATAAAGCTTCACAACAGACGAGCTTTATGGGCCACCCTCAAAACTGAGTCCGGTACAATACTCCGAAGGTGCCACTATCCCAAAGATCATCACCCTTAAGGAACACATGCACTGAGCTAAAAAAGAGAAAAACAAAGCATCCAATGACTCATTAAGGAGCATCGGACATCAACTAGCTCAACTCTCTTGCATACCTAGAGATAATAACCAATCGAGAAAAAACACAACAACGCAGTTCTAGAAGAAAAACCCTCTCCTTGAAGCTTCATTTGCTTACAAAACAAACACAAAATAAAAATGTATATACCACCTAATGCTAGGGAGAGTAATCCATGATTAGGCAGGAAGAGAAACTCCCCCTGCCCTTACCAGGCAAGAGAAGCCGCCAACAAAAAGAGAATGAAAATGAGATAGTTTCTCTCTCTAAAGTCTAGAGAGAACGAGAAAGTTGACTTTTTATAGGCACATAGTTTGATCCATATTATTTTAATATTAGTATTTTTAAGCCATACTTTTTTTTATAAATCGAATATTATTGATGAGTAAAAAATACAAATTTTGAAGGGCTAATTTATTCTATAAGATAATAATTTAAGGACTAAAATGTAACTAAATTTTAAAAATCAAATTAAGTATATTTAATTTTTTATGTATTAAAAAGTAAATCAAAGTATAATTTAATTTTTTATGCATAAAAGTATAATTTAATTTAAAATATCAACAACTTATAATTTTCTAATCAAAGACTTTGTATTGATTTATTAATAAATTTCAAATATTAAAAGTGTTAATTTTAAAACAACAAAAGGTCAAAATATTTTAAATATAAAAAAATTTACCTCTGAATTCAACCTACAATTTTATAAGTTCCATCTATTTTACATGCAAGTTTAGGAAAAACTTTCCTTTATATAACAAAGTATGTTTCATATTTAAAAGCTACTGTTGATTTATTAGCGAACTTGAAAGATTAAAAGTGCTCATTTTGAAATAGCAATGACTAAAGTATATTTTAAGGCAAACCTAAGAATTTCTTTTTATATATTTTTTTTTCAATTAGCACCAGAAATTAAACATCCTTCAAAAGTGAAGTTTGAGGTTGATGAATTGATGATATCACGACGACAGCTTATTATTCTTGTTTATTTGATTCAAATAGTGAAGTGATATCTTTTGCAGCCAGAAAATGCTGGCTTCATTATCAATCGAGCTCTATATTATGTTACAAGTGAGTTAAACCTCCTGAGATGCCGCTACTCTTCAAGCATGGTGGTTCAACAACTTTAAGAGATGCAGTCAGCGATGCGCTTGGATGATCGCGTAGATGCGGTTGTACGATTGCGACTTAACAATTCCTATGTGGATTGGAGCATCAACCGACTGTTTTCTCAGGGTTAGGTTGGCTGTTTCAAGGCTCCAGTTTTCCCTTTTGTTTCTGGGTACTTTGGCAGCGACCCGGAGAAGGGATTCTAATTTCCAATACATGCTAATTTTCTGAAACTACAAGGAAAGGACAATGAATCTTGAATTTATTCCATTTTAAAATGATGAAGCATTTTTATTCAGTTCAAGAATACTAGTAATTAACAAGCTTGAAAAAGTCCATACGCGTTCAGGCAGTTTCAGAATCTATAATTTGCAAAGAACCTTCCTAGTCTCTCTCTAGAGAACTTCCAAGCTGAAAGGGAATGAATTGGGGTTCCCTTCCACCCAACAAGTAGACACTTGCCATTCTTATCAAGAGTACATGAACTCCCACAAGGAAATTGTTTATGAACCAATGTAGCCTGGTACGAGGATGACTCGCTAAATCCTATTTCCACCATTCTAAATCTTGAGAAGAATGCCCTCCAAACGTCAATTTTCACACTTCTAGCAATCCTTTCCTTGTCCCCCACTGCTACAATTTCTCGTATCCCGTGAGAGAATGCTGCTTCAATTATCGATTTATGCTCAATGTTCTGTTCCATGCATGTTTCAAGGCAATCGAAGTACGCACTATGGAAGAACAGTGCTTCAATGAAACGATTCACAAATATAGGTGAATTGTGATTGGCTTCAACTTCAGTAACCAACATTAATGTTGGATTGAGATTTTTAATCACCCTCATTAAATTTTCCAAGCAATCAGGGCTTGAGATCAATGTCCTAAGAGCCATATTAGAAACAACCGCCAAGGATTCATCAGCAGCGATTTCGAATAGCTCCTCCTTCATATCCATCATGCTTGATACATAAATTGCCTTGAATGTGAAAGGAAAGTTCATGGACTTGGCAAACCTTTCTAAGCTCCTACCTGTCTCCTCTATCTTGTTGTGTATGCCTGCCAAGCCCACCGTAGTTATCTTAAGATGTTCTAGTGGGCGCTGTTCGCGCTCTGCAAGAGCTTGCATCATCGCTGTCCATTGAACTCCACTTCTAATTTCAATGTCGATCACATGGAGCTTCCGAGCTGATCCAATGTTTTCCATTATGGCTTGGATTGATGTGAGCTGCGTAATTTGATTAAAAGGAACATTTTGGTGGAAACTAAGGACAGCAAGATTGAAACTCAACCCATGAGGAATGTCACATTTTGCTTCTCTTTCCTTCTGTGTAAACCTTCCCGTCGCCTTATCAATCCTCTCTCGCAGAGCTTCCGCGAAGCAGTACACGACTCTCTGGACTGGATTGGCTCTCTCAGATGCAATCCATTCGCAGCGGGTGAGCAATCTGTTTGCACGATCATATTGTTGGTAGCCTACTTTCTCTGCAGCAGTCAAAAGAAGGTGAGCAAGCTCCACATCTCTTGTTTCTTCTTCAGACAGGCCGGAGAGAGCATAGCCAAAGGGGTGCATAAGCATGGAGAAATCATCATACCTTGGATCAGAGAAGTGTATATACCTTGCTCCAGCTACCCTCATAACCTCCTCGGTCGATAACTTTTTTCGAGTCTCTACATGAGGTGTTTGGTTGCTTGCTTTGCTGAATTGGTTCACGTACAATTTCTTGATACCGCTTCCATAATTGTTGAGGAGCTCTAGAGATGAGGATAGAACAAAAGGATGTGACGATTCTTTATTGGGTTTGGAAATATTCTCAGACTTCTTTACTTCCTGAATTGGTTGTGCTGGTGCTCGGAAACAAGAACCGAAATATTCATCAAGTGTCAAACAATTTGATTTCGGAGGCGGTGGTTGCTGCTGTTGATGTTGATCTTTAAAGAAATGTAACCCTTTATTACTGGCCAAATCATCGTGATAAGCTCTATATTCAGAACATAGAGGATAGACCTGCCCCTGTTCTTCCATTGAAAACAAAGGGTATTGTTTTCCTTTCGTAACAGCTTCCCCTTTCTCATAATCTTCAGGAGGACAGTCACTTTGGAATCCGCCGAAGTCGAATGGAGTGAAAGAGAACAAAGCATTTGCCATCTCAGAAGAGAAGCAGATCGGCAAATTCTCACACAAGTGAGACAATAATCTTTATCTAATTAACAAAAAGCACAGGTTTCATATTTCTCTAAGTTTCTTGGTTTGGTTCAAGAGATTAAGCATGGAGGAGTCCGAAGCATCTAACCCAAAATAATAATAATAATAATAATAATAATAAAAGACCATGATTGTGACAGAGACTGTGACATCTAAACATAGCCATCACGGCCTGCTTGGATTAAGCAGACTGTGGAGTAGAATATATTTTAAGACGTCGTTATTATTGAAACAAGGCCATGGATCCAAATATATGAGATGATGATAACAAAACTACAACTGTTCTTTTGCACAGAACTGCTGCAGATCTCCAATCAAGTTCGGCCAAGCAATGTTAGACAAAAAAAATTTTAAATTGAATAATATAAAACGAAACGCATGACATGCTTCAAAGACAATTAAAAGAGGTAATTAATATAAAGTACATAATTAACGAAATCAATAATAATAATAATAATCAACGTCGGTTTTGAGTAGGTCCATCTAATTTATTAGGTTGCCGTGCCCAGCCGAATATGATGAGGTGCATTTTCATCCTTGATCACGCAGCCCTTTTTTTCCCCTAATAGACTAATTATGTAATTTATGAATTAACACTGTACTTCCCATGTTGTAGCTAGCTCATTTGAGGGAAATATTTAATTTGTACTTCTAAAATTATACGACTGGATTATAGTTAATTAGTAATTATAATATACACTAGTTTTGAAGCTTATTAATGCAATTGATTGAAATCGTTGCCATCAATAACTACTTTTATAATCGATTTGTTTTTTTTTTTTTAGTAAAATAATTAATTTTTAAAAAATTTAGTAGTCAATTCAAGAATCGGTTACTAAATCTATTGTTATTAGCAATCAAGTATAATTAATTATTAAAATCGGTTACTAATAGCAATCGATTTATAATTAATTGCTAAATCGATCGCTAATCGATATTAAAAAAAATATTAAATATACTATTAGTGATCGATTAAGAAATCGATTGCTAATAGCAACCAATCTTAAAATTGATTGTTAACGGTAACCGATTTAGGAAATCGATTGCTAAATTAAAAAATTATTTTAATTGACTTCAGAGTTAATAACCAATTTGCAATCGATTGCAAAAATTAGCAATCAATTGCTAAAATCGATTGTTATATGCAATCAATTTTTTATCGGTTACTAATAGCAACCGATTTTTGCAACCAATTATAAATCGGTTGCTAAATTTTTTCTCCAAGAAAATTCTCGCTCAATTTTCTTTTTTTTTTCCGATTTGCAACTAATTTATGAATCAGTTGCTAATAGCAATCAATTTTTACAACTAATTTTTTCTCTCAAAAATTCTTATCTAATTTTTTATTCTTTTTTTTATTTGCAACCGATTTACTAATCCGTTTCTAACAGCAACTAATTTTTACAACCAATTGAAATTGGTTACTATTAGTAATTGATTTTACAATCAATTGCGAATAAGTTGTAAAATTTTTTTTCAAAAAAATTTTCGTTCAATTTTTTAAAAAATTAGTAACCGATAATCGATTGTTAAAATTAGTTGCTAATTCGCTTATATAAACTACTATTTATTTTTTTTTCTACTACTTATTTTCTTTTTCCGTTACTCATATTTTCTCTCTTTCTTCTCTTTTCTATCATTTTTTTCATAATCTTTTTTATTCTCTTCTATTTTATTCATTAACTTTTCTTTTCTAACATATTTTCTCCATCATTTTTTCTTTCTCGCCTACATTTTTATTATTATTTTTATCTATTTTCTTATTTATCTTTTTCTTTCTCATATATTTTCTTCTTCACCGTATTTTTCTTTCTCATCTATTTTCTTTCTCATCATCTTTTTCTTTATTATATATTTTCTTCATTATCTTCTATTTTCTTCATTATCTTCTATTTTCTTCATTATCTTTTCTTTCTCATCTATTTTTTTCATCATTTTTTTTCTTTTTTTTATTTAATTTATCTTTTTTGCATAAAATAAAAATTTTTGTACAATTATATTTTTGTTGGTAAATTATTTATAGTATTAATTTCTAGCAAATTTTTGTTATAATATATATATATATATATATATAATTTGCTTATAAATATGTTTTTAAATTTAATTTTTTCTTAATATTTTTTATAATAGTTATTACTAGTAATTTTTTTATAATATTTTCATATTAATTTTTAGCGCTAATTTTGATTAATAATTTATTATTTTAGTAATTTTGAAAATTTTATTTATTTGAATTTTTTATTTCTAATTTGAAATTTTAATTTTTTTTATAATTTGTTTTAAAATTAACAACTGACTTTTCGGTTGCTAAATTAGTTACAGATAGCAATCGATTTACAAAATAATTACAAAATTATAAAATTAAAGACACCAAATTTTTTGCCACTAATTATGTATCGATTGGTATTAGCAATCGATTTTAGTTGCTGAATTGGTTGCTAATAGTTTTTTATCAAAAATTTTATTTTTTAAGTTTAATTAATTTAAAAACCGATTTAGTTATTGGCTGTTATTTGTAATTGATTTGGTAGTCGGTTGTTATTTGCAACTAGATTTATTGCAATTGATTGAATTGGTTGCTAAATTGATTAGCAACCGACACTACAAGAAAATATCGAAGCAGAAACTGAATTTAGAAACGAACCTATGTCTATTTGTAATTTAAAATTACTTTTGAAACACAAATTGAGTATAATGAGTTAATTATGTCAGAGACCAATTAGCAACCGATTTGAAACAGAAATTTGAAACGGAACATAATCGGTTTCTAAATTTTATGCTAAAATTTGGCGGCAAATTTAACATCTGTTTAGAAATCGATTTTTTAAACTAAATTATACTCCGTTTTTAATTTAAAGATTCAAAACTAGTCTATTATATTTAAGTCATATTAGAAACCGATTCTAGTCAATTTCTAATTTATTTTAGTTTAATTTAGAAACCAATTGCTTTTGGTATCAAAATAAATGTATTTTCTATTTATAGTTAGAAACCGATTTATATCAGTTTCAAAATTAATGTAATTTTTATTTTATTTATTAAATTTTAAAGTCAAAATAGAAACCGACACTTATCGGTTTATACTTTGTATGTTTACACTTAGAAATCAATAGCGTTTGGTTTCAAAATTTATCTATTTTATGTTTTATTTCATAAATTTTAAAGTCAATTTAAAAACGGATTCTAGTCGGTTTCTAATATATTTTAGTTCAATTTATGTGAAAACCCATATACAATTATTATTTATTATTATTTTATTTTAATTAGTTAACAATAATTCAATATATTTATAAAAAAAATATATATATTTTTATTTGATGGTCTGCTTATTTATTTTTAGATATATATATATTATTTTTGAAATTAAATATATATCTGCAATTTGAACAACCCAGTTCAATAATAACTCTTAGCCCATTCTACACCTAATAGAACTCTTGAAATATATATATACCCTAATAATCTCTTCTGCTAAATTTTACTCTCAAAACCTATTTGTCACCTCCTTTTCTATCAAATACTCTCAACAGAGAATCCTTAAATTTTTACTTCTCTATTCATCACATTCGATTTTGTTTTCAAGGTAAGAATTCTCATTCCTTATTCAATAATTGGTGAATTTAATTTTATTTTATTTTCTTGATCTGTTACAACTACTCTAAAAAAAAAAAATTTATTTTCGATCATTAATATTAAATTGGATTGATCATAATTATTATTAGATAATAATTAATTATTATATATATATATATATATATATATATATATTTGTTTTTGGAAGCGTCCCTGTTCACATAACAATTGTCGCGTCCTGTTCATATATATATATATATATATATATATATATATATATATATATATATATATATATATATATATATTTGTTTTTGGAAGCGTCCCTGTTCACATAACAATTGTCGCGTCCCGTCTGCGTCCCTGTTCATATATATATATATATATATATATATATATATATATATATATATATATATATATATATATATATATATATATATATATATATATATATATATATATATATATATATATAAAAGTTATTTTATTTTATTATTATTTAATATTTTTATTTTATATTTTGGATATGTAGGAGATTCAAATATTCAGTCAGTCAGTTGAAATTGTCTCTCTTTCATTGAAAATAATTATTGTCTTGGAGGTTCCAGGTGAGTAGTAATTATAGTACATGGCACTGTTTTTGTCCCTTTTAAAATTTCTTAGCATTAAGTTTGTTATTAAATAAAATTTTAAATCAATATTTTAACAATGATTTTATATGTGATTTTCTAGAGTTTTATTTTATTATTGAATTTTATTTCGATTTTGATTAAATAATTGATTTTGCCAACTATCTCAGCATTAGACCCATTAGGATTCCGGGAACAGGCCTTTAATATATTTATATTAATTGATATTTGACTATAAAATTTATCGATGTGTCACTGAATTGATTTGAGATTGATTTGATTTCATTGAATTGATTTGAGATTGATTTGATTTTATTGACTCTCTGAAACTATTGAAATACACTATTAGAATTGCACTATCAGTTATTATTTACTATCTGAAATTTTTTTAATTGATTTGTACAAATTGATTTTCTATTTTGAATTGGTACCTGTGCCCAGTATCTGTTTCTGTTATCTGGCCCCGCCGTGTGGACTATCACGGTATTAGGTTGCATTGTTGAGTCATGCATCATTGCAGTTTATGGTTTGCATTAGTATCATATGCATTGATATATGTGAAGGAGGAGGAAGGTATCTAATATCTGGTAGCGCGCTTACCATCTGACCTTTGGTGATGTGGGGTATCATCACCCTGGTGCACTGTACCATAAAAATTGTATTGAATGAATTTATTTTATATATATGTTTTACGAAATTATTTTATTAATGATTTTGACAGCATGAGCATGATTTTATTGAATAGAAATTTATTGTGAAATTAATCAAGCGTCTGCCTGTTCCTATTCCGTTGTGTGCTATAATTATCATTCACTGAGCATCTAGCTCAAACCACGTTTTCTCTCATGCATTATCTGTTTGAGATCGGTAAGAATTGCGGTGATCAAAATATTCAGTCCATTTTCTGGAGAGGGACAACTTTGATTTGTTCTCATGGTATGCCCGAATTCATGTTTTCTCGGGCTAATAATTAGTTTAGTTTATTGAACAGTTTAAGTTTTTATTTGAAATCTGTAGAGACTCCGCAGTTTACTTATGGGATATTTATGATGTTTATTCAGCATTTCTTTTATTTGGATTTTGTCCATTTTTGGGATTAGTAAGTGACAATATATTCATTCAAGATACTCTGATAAGGCTTGCATGATTTAAGAATACTTAAATTATGCGTGGTCCTGATCGTAATTTTGGGTCGTGACAAAGTTGGTATCAGAGCTCGGTTGAGGTCTAGTAAACTTGCGGAGCATAGGATCCTTAATGTCTTTTCAGTTTATCATTGCTTCAGATATCTGCGTCCTTCGTACTTTTTCACCTGTCTTAATTTGACTCACATTTTCAGATTTAATACTTGTTTATTAAAATGAATAGGTGCCTGAGTCTGTTAAACGAAAGAGGAGAGCTAGGGCCAAGGGTCTTAATGGTGCAAACCTTGATCCAACAAGGGAGGTACCACTTCAAACTATTAATCAGACATCTGAACAGACACCTATGGCTAAGACTGGGGCACAACCATTACTTTGTTTCTCCATACTTTTCCATAATATTTAGTACACCACCTACTTTGTTAGAGTATCCTTTATCTATATCAACACCTATAAGGGCATAATAGACACTGATATGGTGTATAGGGGATGTATAGTTCATATTGGAGATAAGGAATTAGCTACAGGTCTTGTTTCTTTAGATATGTTTGAGTTTGATGTGATTTTAGGCATGGATTGGTTAACCACTTATCACGTTTCATTGGATTGTCATAATAAAGTTGTACTCTTTAAAATTCCTAGGGAGGCAGAATTTCAATTTCAGAGAGATCGCAGTACAACCTCTAGTAATCTTATCTCCGTAGTGAGTGCTAGACGATTAGTGCGAAAGAGGTGTAAAGGGTATCTAGCTTATGTTAGAGATGTTCAGGTAGAAGGTACAGGTTTGGAGAATGTTACATGGTTAAGGAGTTTCCTGATGTGTTTCCAGAAGATTTATCAGGTTTACCCCCAGAGCGAGAGGTAGAGTTTGGTATAGACTTAGTTCCTGGAACTGAGCCCATATCTATGCCATCTTATCATACGGCACCCGCAGAACTTAAGGAGTTAAAGGAGCAACTACATGACCTACTAGATAAGGGGTTTATTCGCTCTAGTGTTTCTCCATGGGGTGCTCCTGTGTTATTTGTGGGGAAGAAGGATGGGTCTTTGAGAATGTGCATTGATTATAGGCAATTGAATAAGGTAACTGTGCGTAATAAGTATCCTCTTCCACACATAGATGACCTGTTTGACCAACTTCAAGGTGCAAAGTATTTTTCCAAGATTGATCTTCGATCTGGGTATCATCAATTGAGGGTCAAGAAAGAAGACATACTCAAGACAGCCTTTAGGACTAGGTATGAACACTATGAATTTCTTGTAATGTTTTTTGGTCTTACCAATGCTCCGGCCGCTTTTATGGATCTCATGAACAGAGTTTTCAAGCCTTTCTTAGATCAATTTGTTATAGTGTTCATCGATGACATTCTAGTGTACTCAAAGAGTAAGGAGGAGCATGAGCAAGAATTGAGAATTGTCCTTGGACCTTACGAGAACACAAGCTATATGCCAAGTTCTCAAAATGTGAGTTTTGGTTAGATAGGGTGGCTTTCCTAGGCCATACAGTATCTAAGGATGGGGTGTGCGTTGATAAGAAGAAAGTTGAGGCAGTGCTTCATTGGCCTAGACCCACAACTGTGTCAGAGATTTGTAGTTTCTTGGGTTTAGCAGGGTATTATAGACGGTTTGTTCAAGACTTTTCTCGTATGCGGCACCTTTAACTAAGTTGACACGAGAAGAATGTGAAATTTCAATGGTCCGAGGCTTGTGAAAAAGTTTTGGGAGCTTAAGACTTGTTTAACTACAGCACCAGTGTTAACCCTTCCATCCGGATCAGGGGGTTATGTAGTATATTGTGATGCTTCTAGGATTGGTTTAGGATGTGTTTTGATGCAACATGGATGAGTTATTGCATATGCTTCTCGTCAGTTGAAAAGACACGAGCAGAATTATCCAACTCATGATTTGGAAATGGTCAGATAATTTTTGCTTTGAAAATCTGGAGGCACTATCTGTATGGTGAGACTTGTGAAATCTTCACTGACCACAAAAGTCTCAAATACATTTTTGACCAACGTGATCTTAATCTTAGGCAAAGGAGATGGGTAGAATTGTTAAAGGATTATGATTGCACCATACAGTATCATCCTGGAAAAGCTAATGTAGTGGCTGATGCTCTAAGCAGGAAGTCTTCTGGTAGTTTAGCCCATATATCTACCAAGATGAGGCCTTTGATTGGTAAATTACATGAGTTGCTAGATCAGGGAGTAGAGTTTGAAATCATAGCTGGATCATTCTTAGCACATTTTCGAGTTAGGCCTATCTTGATTGATCGAATTAAGGTTTGCTCAAAGAGGGATTCTCAGCTGTGTGAGATTATAGATAATATTCATCAAGGCCAAGCTCAAGGATTCATGTTGAATGATGATGGAGTTCTTCGTTATGGCACTAGACTTTGTGTCCTCAATGTTGATGAGTTGAGAAGAGAAATCATGGAGGAGGCACACCATTCTGCTTACACAGTACACCCAGGTTCAACTAAGATGTACCGTGATTTAAGGGAGCATTATTGGTGGGGTGGCATGAAGAGGGATGTTGCAGACTTTGTTGCTAAATGTTTGACTTGTCAGCAGGTTAAGGCAGAACATCAGAGACCATCTGGGTTACTTCAGCCATTGCCTATTCCCGAGTGGAAGTGGGAGCATATTGCCATGGACTTTGTTGTGGGTTTACCTAGTACACGAGGTGGTTACAATGCAATCTGGGTGATAGTGGACAGATTGACAAAATCTGCTCATTTCCTTCTGTGAAGACTACATATGACTTTGCTAAACTTGCGATTGTATATAAATAAGATTGTTAGTCTTCATGGAGTTCCAGTTTCCATTGTCTCTGATCGTGGTACTCAGTTTACTTCTCGATTTTGGAAGAAATTCCAAGAAGCTTTAGGAACACGAGTAGACTTTAGTACTGCTTTTCACCCTCAGACGGATGGACAGTCAGAAAGGACCATACAGACATTAGAGGATATGCTTCGTGCGTGCGTTATGGATTTTGGTGGCTGTTGGGATCATCATTTGCCTTTAGTGGAGTTTGCTTACAATAACAGTTATCAGGCAAGTATAGAGATGGCTCCATATGAGGCATTATATGGTCGAAAGTGTAGGTCACCGGTTTGTTGGGAAGAAGTTGGAGAAAGAAGGCTTACTAGACCAGAGTTGATACAATTAACTTGAGAAGGTTCGACTAATTCGTGATCGACTTTTGACTGCTCAAAGTCGACAGAGAAGTTATGCTGATCCTAAGCGTAAAGATGTAGAATTTATGATTGGTGATCATGTATTTCTGAGAGTTTCCCCTATGAAAGGAATCATGAGGTTTGGGAAGAAAGGGAAGCTTAGCCCTCGTTTTGTTGGTCCATTTGAAATTTTGGAGAGAATTGGAGCAGTTGCTTACCGTTTAGCCCTTCCACCTGGTTTTGCACATGTACATCCAGTTTTTCATATTTCTATGCTTAGGAAGTATGTACCAGATCCATCTCATATTTTACAACCTCAAACCATGCAATTTAGGGATGATATGTCATATGAGGAGCAACCAGTAAAGATTTTAGATCGACAAATTAGGAAACTCCGATCTAAGAAAGTGGCTTTGGTCAAAGTCTTGTGGCATAATCACTCAAGTAGTGAGGCCACATGGGAGGCAGAATCTGAAATGCGAGCCAAATATCCTCATTTATTTGATTCTTCAGGTTAGAATTTTTGTCTATCCAAATTCGGGGACCGAATTTTTTTAAGGGGGGAAGTATGTGAAAACCCATATACAATTATTATTTATTATTATTTTATTTTAATTAGTTAACAATAATTCAATATATTTATAAAAAAAATATATATATTTTTATTTGATGGTCTGCTTATTTATTTTTAGATATATATATATTATTTTTGAAATTAAATATATATCTGCAATTTGAACAACCCAGTTCAATAATAACTCTTAGCCCATTCTACACCTAATAGAACTCTTGAAATATATATATACCCTAATAATCTCTTCTGCTAAATTTTACTCTCAAAACCTATTTGTCACCTCCTTTTCTATCAAATACTCTCAACAGAGAATCCTTAAATTTTTACTTCTCTATTCATCACATTCGATTTTGTTTTCAAGGTAAGAATTCTCATTCCTTATTCAATAATTGGTGAATTTAATTTTATTTTATTTTCTTGATCTGTTACAACTACTCTAAAAAAAAAAAATTTATTTTCGATCATTAATATTAAATTGGATTGATCATAATTATTATTAGATAATAATTAATTATTATATATATATATATATATATATATATATATATATATATATATATATATATATATATATATATATTTGTTTTTGGAAGCGTCCCTGTTCACATAACAATTGTCGCGTCAAATCTATATATATATATATATATATATATATATATATATATATATATATATATATATATATATATATATATATATATATTTGTTTTTGGAAGCATCCCTGTTCACATAACAATTGAGGCGTCCCTGTTCATATATATATATATATATATATATATATATATATATATATATATATATATATATATATATTTGTTTTTCGTCATATATATATATATATATATATATATATATATATATATATATATATATATAAAAGTTTTTTTATTTTATTATTTTTTTATATTTTTATTTTATTTTTTGGTTATGTGGGAGATTAAAATATTGATCGATCGATTGAAATTGTCTCTCTTTCATTGAAAATAATTATTGTCTTGGAGGTTCGGTGAGTAGTACTTATAGTACATGGCACTGTTTTTGTCCCTTTTAAAATTTCTTAGCATTAAGTTTGTTATTAAATAAAATTTTAAATCAATATTTTAACAATGATTTTATATGTGATTTTCTAGAGTTTTATTTTATTATTGAATTTTATTTGATTTTGATTAAATAATTGATTTTGCCAACTATCTCAAAGATTAGACCCATTAGGATTCCAGAATGTGCCTTTAATATATTTATATTAATTGATATTTGACTATAAAATTTATCGATGTGTCGAATTGATTTGAGATTGATTTGATTTCATTGAATTGATTTGAGATTGATTTGATTTTATTGACTCTAAACTATTGAAATACACTATTAGAATTGCACTATCGATTATTATTTACTATAAAATTTTTTAATTGATTTGTACAAATTAATTTTTCTGTTTTGAATTGCTACCTGTGCCCAGTTTCTGTATCTACTATTTGGCCTCGCCGCGTAGACTATCACGGTATTAGGTTTCATTGTTGAGTCATGCATCATTGCACTTTATGGTTTGCATTAGTATCATATGCATTGATATATGTGAAGGAGGAGGAATGTATCTAATATCCGTAGCGCTTACCATCCGACCTTTGGTGATGTGGGGTATCATCACCCGGTGCAATCGTACCATAAAAATTGTATTGAATGAATTTATTTTATATATATGTTTCTGAAATTATTTTATTAATGATTTTGACAAAGATGAGCATTATTTTATTGAATAGAAATTTATTGTGAAATTAATCAAGCGTCTGCCTGTTTCTATTCCGTTGTGTGCTATAATTATCATTCACTGAGCATCTAGCTCAAACCACGTTTTCTCTGCATTATCCGTTTGGATCGGTAGAATTCGGAAATGATCAAAATATTCACCCATTTTCCGAGAGGGACAACTTTGATTTGTTCTCATGGTATGCCCGAATTCATGTTTTCTCGGGCTAATAATTAGTTTAGTTTATTGAACAGTTTAAGTTTTTATTTGAAATCTGTAGAGACTCCGCAGTTTACTTATGGGATATTTATGATGTTTATTCAGCATTTCTTTTATTTGGATTTTGTCCATTTTTGGGATTAGTAAGTGACAATATATTCATTCAAGATACTCTGATAAGGCTTGCATGATTTAAGAATACTTAAATTATGCGCCGGTCACGGTTCAGAATTTTGGGTCGTGACAATTTAGAAACTAATACTTCGATTTTAAAGGTGTTTTCCATTTATATTTAGAAAATGATTTATATCGGTTTCAAAATTTATGTAATTTTTATTTATTTATTAAATTTTAAAGTCAAAATAGAAACTGATACCTGTTGGTTTCTAATTTTTATATTTACACTTAGAAATCGAAAGTTTTCGGTTTCAAAATTTATCTATTGTATATTTTATTTCATAAATTTTAAAGTCAATTTAGAAACGGATTATAGTTGGTTTCTAATTTCTTTTTGTTTAATTTAGAAATTGATTGTTTTTTCCTTTTTAAATGAAGTTGTTTCTATTTATATTTAGAAACCTATTTATATCGGTTTCAAAATTAATATAATTTATATTTTATTTATTAAATTTTAAAGTAAAAAACAGAAACCGATAGCTGTCGGTTTCTAATTTCTATATTTACACTTAGAAACCAATTCTAGTTGGTTTATAATTTTTTTTTCTTAATTTAGAAAACGATTACTTTCGGTTTCAAAATGAAATTATTTTCTGTTTATATTTATAAATCGATTTATATCGATTTCTAAATTAATATAATTTTTATTTTATTTATTAAATTTTAACATTAAAAATAGAAATCGATTGCTTTTAGATTCAAAATAAAGTTATTTTCAAAAATTAATATATTGTCAATTATATTTACAAACTGATTATTTTTTATTTCAAAACTATTCTATTTCAAATTAGAAACTAATATCTGTCAGTTTCTAATTGCTATTTTTTTCAATAAAATTAAAATACCATCTCTTTTTATTCTCACAGTCGCTTTTGCCCTCTTTCTCTCAAATCCAAAATCTACTATGTTATTTGGTTCAATCCTATGTGGTTTTAAATTGAATGAAACTCATCAAAGAAGCCCCTCCCCTGATCTTAACCGTCCAAGTTATCCAAACCAAATCTTGACCCTCTAATCTCTAGCATAAATCGTCCTTATTCTTTATAGCAAACCCTAACACTTTTTCTCCCGTAGTGTTGTGCCGCCTCGTATTTGCCATGTGCTCTCCCCTTTCCTAACTAGAGAAAAAAACAAAGCCAATAAGTCTGGGTTCTGAATACAAAGCAATGTTCACAATCCCCTTTTCTAACAACTCCTGTACAAGTCTCTCCATCACAGCCTTCCCTAATCCAATCCCCTGATACGAAGGATCCACCACCATGTCCCAGATGATGGCATTGAAAACATTGTCCCCTGTGGCTCTACCCAGAGGAGCGAGTTCGTGTCCTCCAATGCCAGTTTGATCTTCTCCGGGTCATGCTTCGGGAACCCGACTATTGAGGTGTTCGAGATTAAGGTTTTATTGCTTGGTGTTATATTTTTCGTATGCAGTTTCCAATATATAATCATTTTATTTATTTGGTTTCCTAGCTTTTCTCTCCTTCATGTGATTGGGTGGTGTTGGTGAAATGATCAATCTTATACTGTAACTTTGTCCTTGATGTAATTATCATATTTTTGCAGGTTTTTCATGGTCAGCCAATGCCCACAACTGTGGCTGCGGCCCCTCATCCACCCACAGTGCGCCCCAGGGTCCGGGCTAGAAGAGGACAGGCCACAGATCCACACAGCATTGCTGAGCGGGTATGTCTAATGTAGTAAGACAAGGACAACTATCATGAAAAGTATAATATTATCAAGTGTGTAGATGTAATTTCAGCTTTTTAAATTAAAAAAAAAAAAAGAAAAAAAAAAGAAAACAAGACCGTGATTCCTGAATGACTACGTATAAACTCAAAAGTGAGAGTTGAGAATCATAATTTGAAATCTCTGTTTAAGAGTAAAATAGAGGTTCTCTTACTCATTAGCGTCAAAGCTAGAAAATGTCTGCTCAGCATGTGATTTGGATGCAATTGTATTTTAAAAGTGGTTTTTTCTTGATTGATTGGCTTGTGCATTAATGATCAGTCAAGCATTTGAACTTAATCTAGCCTGCTAGTGATTAAAGATTTTTTTTTTAAAACAGTGTTTGTAAACTCATTAGGATAATGTTTTTTCTGTGTATGAAGTCATTTGAACCATTTCCACTAATATGTGAAAAAAGATTGATGCTTAGTTGGCGGGAACCATCTTATGAGAATTTGTTTTGGAGGGGAGGGGGGGGGGGTGGGTGTCTGTGGGGGTGTGGTGGGGGGTGGGGTGTGTGTGTTGACCCCCTACTCTGATTTAGTCGATGTGCTCATAACTAGCTCATCCTAAAGTTGTAATGTGGACTTATTGTTTTAAGATCAAATGCTTCTATTTAATTTTTCCCACTTCTGCAAGTGTGGTTACATTTGATTTTGGCTGTCAGAGTCTTTGTTCATATAAAAAAATATGAGGCTCTTACTGATGGTAGTATAAACACCTGGTTGGCTTTGGCACAAGAGCCATATGTTTATTTTTCTTTTCCCATCCTTAAAGTCATTTGATCTTTTCTCATGGTAATGGCACAATCACTCTTGATTCCTTTTTATTTGTCACAGTTGTGTAGAGAAAGAATAGCCGAAAGAATAAGGGCATTGCAGGAGTTGGTTCCCAGTGTAAACAAGGTGTGTCCTTTTCTGTTTGATGTCTTGTTTATGAATTTAAATGAAGAATGGTTTCAGCTTCCATATTTTAGGCAAAAGCATTCTGCACTTCATGTTTGCCTCCTATAAGGTATAGATAAATATTGCCTCCTAAATTCTTTGTAATCCTCTATCTGAATAAAACACTCCAACTATTCAGAAAAGCTTATGAAATTGAGGCAATAACAATTTTGAAACCTGTGGGTAATGGCATGTGAGATTGTAGGCTAAAAGTTGGCGAATATATAATTTGCTAGCTGCACAATGGCATGGTTTGCAGTGTTAATTACAGTTTAAATAATTGAAATGGCCAGGAATTAAGATATATAGTTATCAAAGTGGTTAAGGACCAGGTCTAAGGTTTAAACACGAATGATGAATCATTGATGATACCAGACTTTTGGAGCTATGTGAAAAATTAAAACTAAACACTATTGCCTGTCCTATTAGGCTTAGCACTCCCAAATAAGAAAATTATTAACAAATTGAAAAAGGGGTTCCTAGATAGGGAGAGTCTAAATAGGAAGTTAAATAATACTCATTAATAAAATAAATTTGAGGAAAGATCCAACATTATCAAAATTTCTTCAATCCAAACTTATACCTGGCTGCATTGCCTTTGCCTTTTTCCTTTTGAACTGCATGACCTTTTGCATGAACTTGTTATGGAGATCTCATTGATTGCCGAGTCTGTGGAGATCCACATTCAGTTCTTTGTTTTGCATTTGTGGAGTTTGCTGATGAGCGTAAAGTTATAACTGCTGCCGAAGAGTATTTGGTTCAATTTTTTTTTTATGCAAATAAATTTGTAATTATTCATACCTACTGTGTGATATTGGAACCTTATAAATAGAAGGTGCATGATCGGTGTTGGATTTTTGTTTAGAATAGCATCATATGGTAAATGTGAATTGATTCATATGTTATTGAATCAAAATGATTTTATTGTTGTGATCTAAGCTATAATGGAACATAGGATTCATTTCTTAAATTGATATATCTAAGCTATAATTGTCTTTGAGAAAAGCCATTTGCTTTTCTACAGTTAGTTTTTTCATATTTTTGGATATATATATATTGATTTGATCGTCCTTGAATTGGGGGGGATTGGTCATTCTGAGATGCTAAAACTGCAATTGGACGAGTTGATGCTGTTTCTTTTATTTACATTGGTTCATTAGTTGAATATATATGTATAATCTGAGTTGTTAGTTGAATATGTATGTATAATATGAGTTGTGAAAACTAGCTGGTTTATGGTCATGATTGGAAATGTCTTCAACACTAGCACTATAATATTCAGATATATGCTTATCAGTGAGCTTAGTTTCCAATTAACACATTAATGCTTGAAGTCCTTTATATTGAATTAATATTTGCTACTATTGATACTTATAAATTTTCTGATTTAAGTCCTTTATATTGAACTAATGAAAAGGGAATTGTCCTGCTTTCTATTTGCTTAAGAGTAATTTTGCATTCACTTTTACTCATTGAGGTGCTTTTCCTTGATGCAGATTATGGCTTTATCCTTGATTTGAAGAGATATTGTTATGGGACCAGAATATTCATGAATGAATATGGAGTGAAATGGTCCAGATCTTCTTGCTAGCATGGGTATTTACTGAAAAAATATGGCCAGACATGCCTTGGTTCACTTTTGTGACATTGTAATCTATATTTGTTGTGATATATTTATCGCTCAATACTGTAGTTTGTAGGTTGGAGTCTATATTGGATTTCTTAGTGTTTCAATTGCATTGTGAGTGTATACTTTTCTTTACATATATTAAATTTATGAACTTCATAATATAACGAAGATATCCTTTTCTCCAATGTTTTATTTATTTTATCTATGATAGAATTTTTGATTTTCTTGTATTATTGAGATTTGATAATATATTATATGCTTCAATAAAAAAAATAATGCCTTAAATAAATAAAAATAAAATTTTTTACAGTAATTTAAAACGTATTAGAAACTGAATTTCATTTTTAATTTAAAACAAAAAAGTATTTGGTTTCAAAATAAAATAGTTTTATTTTATTTTATTATGTTTAGAAACGGATTTGAAATATAAATCCTGTTTTCATTTAAAAATCGAATATATTTCGATTTAAAAAAGTGTTTTATTTTTATTCTGATTAGAAATTGATTTGAAACGAAAATCCTTTTCAGATTATTAGAAATTGATATTTTTTTGTTACTAATTTGAAACAGATTTAGAAAATCGAAGTTATTCGGTATTTAATTTTAGAACGAAAATATCCGTTTTAAATTGGTTTCAGAATTAGAAACGGAAGTTTGTAATTTCTTAGTGTTTGTAGGTTGTAGGTTGGAGTCTATATTGGATTTCTTAGTGTTCCAATTGCATTGCGAGTGTATACTTTTCTTTACATATATTAAATTTATGAACTTCATAATATAATGAAGATATCCTTTTCTCCAATGTTTTATTTATTTTATCTATGATAGAATTTTTGATTTTCTTGTATTATTGAGATTTGATAATATATTATATGCTTCAATAAAAAAAATAATGCCTTAAATAAATAAAAATAAAATTTTTTACAGTAATTTAAAACGTATTAGAAACTGAATTTCATTTTTAATTTAAAACAAAAAAGTATTTGGTTTCAAAATAAAATAGTTTTATTTTATTTTATTATGTTTAGAAACGGATTTGAAATATAAATCCTGTTTTCATTTAAAAATCGAATATATTTCGATTTGAAAAAGTGTTTTATTTTTATTCTGATTAGAAATTGATTTGAAACGAAAATTCGTTTCAGATTATTAGAAATTGATATTTTTTTGTTACTAATTTGAAACAGATTTAGAAAATCGAAGTTATTCGGTATTTAATTTTAGAACGAAAATATCCGTTTTAAATTGGTTTCAGAATGGAAGTTTGTAATTTCTTAGTGTTTGTAGGTTGTAGGTTGGAGTCTATATTGGATTTCTTAGTGTTTCAATTGCATTGCGAGTGTATACTTTTCTTTACATATATTAAATTTATGAACTTCATAATATAATGAAGATATCCTTTTCTCCAATGTTTTATTTATTTTATCTATGATAGAATTTTTGATTTTCTTGTATTATTGAGATTTGATAATATATTATATGCTTCAATAAAAAAAATAATGCCTTAAATAAATAAAAATAAAATTTTTTACAGTAATTTAAAACGTATTAGAAACTGAATTTCATTTTTAATTTAAAACAAAAAAGTATTTGGTTTCAAAATAAAATAGTTTTATTTTATTTTATTATGTTTAGAAACGGATTTGAAATATAAATCCTGTTTTCATTTAAAAATCGAATATATTTCGATTTGAAAAAGTGTTTTATTTTTATTCTGATTAGAAATTGATTTGAAACGAAAATCCGTTTCAGATTATTAGAAATTGATATTTTTTTGTTACTAATTTGAAACAGATTTAGAAAATCGAAGTTATTCGGTATTTAATTTTAGAACGAAAATATCCGTTTTAAATTGGTTTCAGAATTAGAAACGGAAGTTATATTCCGTTTTTAATTTATTTAGAAACTTACGAATTGTAAATCGATTATTTCGGTTTCAAATCGGTTTTTAACTGACATTAAAAATCGATTTTCAATGTTTTGAAACCGAATTTTCGATTACTAATTTTCTTTTTTCTTTTAGTTCTTTTTTAGTGATAAAAGATAAAAACAACTTAAATTTTGAAGGGCTTTACCTTTTTTTTTTTCCTTTTTTTTTATATTAATGAGAATCATAAAATAAATACAAATAATTTTCTCGTAACCAAAAAAATGATAAACATAGATATTCATCTTTTGTTTAGAGATGACATAGGTAAAGCAGAATCATTTTTATATAGAAATTAGTTCTTTTTCATTTTCAATGATTAAAAAGTTTTTATGTAATACTATATTTTTTAGAACTTACTACTTCTGTGATTCTAGAAGATATTAAATTACTAAATGTCAATGGAGAAGTAAATCGCACTATCAAACTCTATTAATAAAAGATTACTTGTATTTGAAGATTTAAAGTCTATCACCAAACTGCTAAACAACCTATTTAAATACTGCAACAAATATAAATTAGAAAATTAGTTAAAGTTCAATGAATCCATTTTTCATTCTCTCTTTCTTGTTATCACAAGTGTGATGCATGTATGACTAAAGAAAATTGGTACCTCAATTTTGAGGAATGGATTCTGCCTGTAATCGTTCAAGCTAACTAATATTCCATACGTATATATATAAGGTATTGTTCTACGCTATATAAATTAAAAAAAAAAAAACTCACTAAAAAAAACTCTAATATTAAAGAGAGAATTATATATATATATATATATATATATATATATATATATATATATATATATATATTCTTAATAGAAATAAATATGAAAAAAAAATTCAGATTAATTGCAAACGTATACAGATTTATTTATGAGTTTATTAGAAAAAACTATAAAAAGGACAAGAAAAAATCCATTTGAAAGTATCCATTGATGCAAAACTCGTTGGTGACCTCTAAAAGGAGATTTTAAAGGAAAAAAGAAAAAGAGAAAAAGGAGAGGAGAAGATGCATGAGAGAGTGCTTACGTTCTTCTCTTCTATGAACATACTTTAGCAATTTTTATAATATTTAGAATTTAAAGAGACAATGAAGCTCTGAAAATGAATCTTTATTTATTATTAATTGTTATTAAATAAAATTTAAATAATTTAAAATTTATTAATTTAAGCAGATCCTACCTCACATCAACCCGCCATGAATCCATCTCGCTCCGCTGTTGCTACGCTTACTTCTCTTCCTTCAAGCCAACACTTTCCTTTCTTGGCTTTTGCAGCAACCTCATGTCCTCATCGCTCGATTTCCTTGCCCATCCGCCCATCTCACCAACCCTCATCCTTCATAAACACTCCAGCAGCGCTATCCTCCCAGCTCGCTTTCTCCGTTTCACCACATCTTCAGGCGTCGAGAATTCTTATGGCGGATAACAATAATAATAAAAAATTTTTAAAGTAATTAAATTTTAATTATATAATCAATACTTTTATTAATAAATTTAATAAAAATAAAATAATTTTATTAATAAATAATTATTGATAATTTAATTATAAAGGTAATAGAAAAAAATGGAATAAAATAGAGATTTTATTTTTTTAGAAAGAGGGGTAAAAAAATAAATTTATTCTTTTTAGTCTGGAAATATGTTATTGTATATTAATTTTTGTGAAATAAATGAAAATTTAGGAATTTTTTAAAAATAAATTAAAAATGAAGGATGAAGGTGAAATAAACTCTGAGAGGCGGTAAGAACTATCCTGAGTTAGGCAGATGACTAGCAAATGGTAATGGCATAGCAGTGCAGTTCAAACAACCTGTCATCGAATATAATATAATACGAATGGTCGTTTTCGAACTTAGCTTGAAATTTGGCGGAGGACCATTTCTTGTTTCTGGTTAAAGGTCATATCATGTGTATTAGCATTTAATTGGACTTGCCTATCATAAATTTATGTTTAATTGAAAAATATTATTAAATATGCAATTGGAGTCTATTTTTCTGATGTTGAATTCTATTGTTTTATTGGTTGTATAAAATTTTTCATTTTGTATTTTAACTTCAATTTAAATTAAGATTTTACATGGTAGTATAGAGATTTTAATGGCACCACCTAGCTATAGATTGGTTGGTATTCAGTGGACGTCTCATCCAAATAAATATGGTTTTATTGCCTTGCAGAAGAAGACTTTGTAATGCTTATTGATTCATAATTAATTAAGTAATAATACAATTGAAAAAAAAATGAATAAAATGTTGGGCATCGTAAGTGTGAAATTATACATATACATATATAAGTATTATTTTAATGGTGGATACAGAGAATGGGTCGACGTTCAGACCTTGTCATCAATTCCACAAGGGTTGGGAGAATTCCTTCTCCTACAAAGCAAAACCATCGTAACCCACATTGCACCTTTCACAATTCTTACCATACCAATTGTTGTTGTGAGGTAGTACAGCAACCAACCAAGCAAATCAGCCATGCCTATATCCACTAACATCTCTTTCTTTGCCACTGTTACAATAACCAGAGATTCAACCTCATCCCTCAACCTCCACCACCACAATATACCAAAGCTCACGGCCAAAGCCACCCTTTCAGACCACCTTTCTGCTCTAGTCACCCCAAATATTGTGTCATCAACCACCGGTTTAACCACGGTTCTACACCAATGAAGCATAGTCTCGTGCAAACCCAGGAAAAATATTACCCTACTTAACAAACTTCTCTCAACATCGAAAATGTAACCATCGATTTCAGTGGCTATGCTACCTTCTATCCCTAAGCCAACGCATACTTGTAGCGTACATAGTAAAATCCATGCAGTGTACAAACGGGGTCGGTAAAGTTCACCTGGTGACTCGCTTAGAAGGGTAATTCTACCAGTCAAGCCATGGAGAAGAGTTGCTATGCTAAAAATGGAAACAAGAAAATAAATAATTACAGGACTGCTGCAAAGAAACAAAGAGAAGAGAAAAGAAGAGGATCGCTGTGTAGGATATGCGATGCTCAAGAGATAACCGTAAGAAGAGAGCCTGGCAAGAAGGAGAAAGGAAAGAGGAAGTAAGATACTGAGGATGGTGATTCCGAGAACTTGAAAGGGTTCTGCGGAGATGGCATAGAGCTCCTGAGCTTTCTGTCGCCAATTGATCTGTTGCCAACCCATCTTGTCCTGGAATGAAACCCGATTACATGTTAAGGAACTTAAAATAAAGTCTATTTATGAGACCAAATCATAGCCCTGGCAAATGGAATATAATTATTAAGTGGTTGCCACGTCCATATTTGAAGTTAGTAGACATAATACATGGTCTTTAACTATTTATAAATATATACGATCTATGTGCCTCAGGCATTTTTACTTTGCTGGGAATATATCCATTTGTATCTTCATGGAAAACGCATTTAATTATAATTTTTTTTATATATTTCATAAATATTCTAGCTCAATCAACCACGAATAATCTGTTCGTACTAGATTGGCCCACTAAAAAGTAAATACAGTAAGATATTATAAAACATCACTTGCCAAACCAGAAATTATATTGATAAAATTAATATATAAATTGAGTGTCTATATTTATTTAATTTATAAATAAATATCACATCAATTAAAATTATAATATATTTTAATAATTTTTATTTATTGAATATATAAACACTTGAATGTAAGTAAAAATAATTCTAAATTAAAATATGTCGCTCTTAGGGAGGTTGAACGTCAAAATTAATAATTATTCGTAATTTAAAAAATTTTAAAATAATTATTTTGAATTTTCTCCAACCAGTTATCTATATATTCTAAAGTCAACAGATTTTTTGCCCTATTTATTAGTGATATTGGCCGAAATCCAATAAATATTTATCTTCCATTTTTCGTGATTCTCTCTTTTATTGGGAATTTGCCTGCTTCTTGCAATCAGGCAGACGTAATGGAGACAAATACGTTAGGCGAACAAGTCAGTCAATAACTCAAATTATCCTCTGGCCCTCACACCCACATATATATATTTAAATTACTAATTTTAAACGCAATTTGACTTTTGTGTGGTAGAAATGAATTTTATAAAATTTATATTTTTATTTTAAATAAAAATTTATTTATAATTTTAATAATTAATTTCATAAAATTTATTATAACTAAATTAAATTTTATTAAAATTAATAAAATTTATAAATAAATTTTAAATCATAAAAAATAAATAAATAATTTTAAAATACTTTTTAATTAAAAAAAAAAAATAAGTAACTTATAATTTTATTAGTATCGAAGGAGAATTCTTAATTCATTAATGAGAAAAGGAGTGAGATGGTTAGGTATAATTTGAGAGTTGTTGACCGGTTCGGCTAACATACGTGTCTCTGTTGCGTCTGTCGAACAATCTACCAATCATTATCCGTTTCAGTTAGGTTCCAAAATCGGACGGTCTATGATCAGGCTGCAAGCCAATGCCGCAAGCCACGCAAAACGCTCCACTATTTGCTGAATAGCGCGATGCAGCAAGTATTTGAAAATTCAACCGTGTTATCATCTCTTTTAATGTACATTTAAAATATAGAAGGACAGCTATAGCCATTGATAATAATAAAAAAAAAATCATAATTATAATTACTATATATATATATATATATATATATATTAAGCAATGATAAATTTTAATGTTAATAATTTAATTATCATAACTATTTTCAAATCATATAAGCAGATATCTTATGAACAAAATCAAGAAAGAAAGTAAATGATAATCTTTAAAAATAATTAAAAAAATAAATGATTCATATCTCTCAAGATGGTGAGGAAAAATAACTTGTCAAACTATTCATGTTATATAAATTTTAATAATATTTTATGAGAAAAATGTAATTTACTATTAGGTGATAATGTGTTTTTTATACATATATAAAAATTGATAATTTATTAACAATAATAATAAAATAAATACAGTATCATCTTCTAATAAAAAAATATAAATATAAATAATTAAAATTTTCTATTCAAATATAATATGGGTATAGCAAGATAATCTTTCAAACACTTATCGGTTTAGAGATACCTTATGCAATACTATCATTTCGAAAATCTATTAGTAGCCTATAAAAATTATTAAACCACCAAAAGTTAATAAGGAAACAAGTTTCATTATCAAACTCTATTAATAGAAGATCATTATCGTACTTAAAGGTTCAAAATCTCAAATCAAAAGAAATTAATGATTTACGTTGTATTTAAAATTGTCAGAAACCTTTTCAAATACTAGAAAAAAATAGAAAAATAAAATCTAGCTAAAGAAAAAAAAAACCCCAAACTTCGATAGTGAGAGGAATAAAATCCTAAAAATAGGGAAAGAAATTCATATGTAGAAATTCAAATTTATTCATAATAAACATATATATGAGAATTTATTAAAAAAATTAACAAAAAAAAATAATAAAACAAATAAAAATAAAAACAATCTAAAGGTAGCCATTAGTAAGAGATGCATCGGAAAGATCTTCAAGAATAAAAGAAAAAGAGGAGAGGAGATATTTGTGGTTGTTGCTTTTAATTAAAGTAAGAAAATTCGTATTAAAAAAAAAAATTCCCTTTATTAACATGACATATAATTGGGGCATATGATCGAGTTGAAAAAAAAAAATACGACCTCTATATAATGGAGGCGAATTTACAACTTCTCCAATTGCAAATATGTTATAATTAAAAAAAAAAAAACTTACAAACAAATGTCATATATATATATATATATATATATATATATATATATATATATATATATATATTATTAGATCCATTTAAACAATATGAATATTTGAGGTGTTTAGTGATTGAATTTAAATGAAATGACATGTTTTTTAAAATGTTATTGAGTGTGGCATTTTTGAGAATATGTGATTGTAATTTTTGACAAAAGTTGAAGGATTTGACAAGTATAGCAATAAAGATTATTTGCGCGTAATCAAACCCCTTTTCGAAATGACATTTTTTTTGTTAAAGGCCTTTATAGAAAATCTGTTAGATCGAGTGCGTTTATTAATATGTTAAAAGTTTAAGTTATTAACAGATGTTTAACTCCAACTTCTAATAGGAGTAGCAGTCCAAGCACAGTTAGTCAAAGCAATCTGGGTAAAATTGTAGCCCACTGAGTAGAAATTAGCAGAGGTTCAACTCCACTTCTTATAGGAGTAACAGTCCAAGTATCATAGGTCGAAGCGATTTGGGCAGAATGCTAGCCCATTGAGCTATCCCTACCCAGTGTCAATAATCCTTCCAACACTTGTGAGGGATTCAAACTCGTAACCTCGGCTCTAATACCAATTGTTTGAGCACTTACAACTTCACTAAAAGTTTAAGTTATTAGCAAAGGCACAATTTTAACTTTCTACAGCGTAGCAATCCAAGCACTATGTGTCAAAGGAATTTAGGCAATATGCTGACTTACTGAGTTATCTCTATTTAGTGTCAACAAAATATTTTTTTTTAATGGATTAAACAAATACTATTTTGTAAATGGTTTCAAATTCACATTACATATGTAATAGTTTATTTTTCATATTATTTTTATAAATAATCCTTCTTTTATAAGAGGAAAAGAGAGAGGGACATGGTTGAGAAAGAGAGAAATTAGCTTATTTTGTTAGAAGGAAAAAGGAAAGATGAAAAATTGAAAGCCTAATTTCCTGTTTTGTAAGAAAAAAAAAAGGGAAAAAAAATTATAAGGTTTATGTGAAAAATATTCAAAGAACATTTTGAGCATTTTCTTTTCTAAATTTTAAGGAAAAGAGTGAAAAACAATGTTAAATTTTATTTATTTCCCTACAATAGGTTTTTTAATATAATCTTATTTATTTAATATAAACATAATAATAAAAATATAATAATTTTCTCTCTCCACTTTTTTTTTTCAACAAAACCTGAAAAATAAATAAATTTTATTTTCTCCCTTATTAAAAAGATTAGCAAGGCATTATTATTTTCCTTCTATAAGAATTTTACTTTCAATATAATTCTATTGGCTTTTCCTTCTAAACTGAAAAAGGATTTTATGGGCCATTCTAAGTAACGAAAAATTGGAAGGGTGCGACTATAAAAAGCCCGAGTTCATAGGAGAATGAGTTTATCAATTGTTAGATTAAATATTTATAAATAAATTTTTATATTATATATACATTTTAATTAATTTTTCACACATGTCAATATATATATTTAATCTAATTAATATGTATTAAGTTTATTCTCATATGAGTTTGAGCTGATATTAGACATACCCAAATTAAAAAGAGAGTAATTAATTGCGTACCAATGATTAAAAAGTAGATTTTGAAAAAAAAGAAAAAAAAAACGAATTATATTTAATCAAAATCAAATGTATTTGAATGCAGTTATTATAAGATTAATTTTATTTAATAATTTTTAAAGTAAATACTTACATTAAAAAAATTATTATTTTAAAAATCTGAAAACTACAAATTTTGTATAACTGAGCTATGATGATAATATATAATATATGGTGATGATAATTAAGAATATACATATGCCACATATATTGTCTAAATTCTGTTTAAATGATATTCAAATGAAACTGGAAAGTTTTTGACCCACCATAAATCAGAACACAAAATATGTAATGGGAATCTTCAATTCTACATATTTATGTATTATATTAGCTCTATGGTGGATCAATGTCTAAGCAAGAATTTCTGCATGTTCAAATAAATGGCTGGTTCATCCAAGTTCACAGTGAAATCAGAATCCCATTACCCGAGACTATATATTATTATATGCAAGTTCCAGGTTTGTGCTCCATTTTAATAAAGGAATCCGAGCTACTACCTTCTTAGATAATTGAATATTGGACCCAAGTTTAGGCTGGCCTGCCGCTTTTTTTTGTTTTCCATCACCTCATCAAAACTGGCCATCCACTAACATTTTCAATGCTTTCTATGCAACTAAATCATGAAATTAAATCTCCAAGATTAACATTAATTTCATTTAGAATTCAAATTCACTAAAAAATAACCCCAATTTTTATTAATAGATAATAAGACTTGTTTTAATTTATTTAGATAGGGTGAATATTAGAGAGGGAAGGGCTAATGCAAAGTCCAGTGAATATTTTTTTTCTATTTCTCTCTGTACACTCATTCATGTTTAAGATTGTCATATCACCTCAAATAGAAATATCAAATGCTGGTTGAATCCATGACAGAGAATCTCGAGCATTTTGCATGCCTAATTTCACTCATATATTATTGAACATATTATTAATTTCAGTATACTGTCAATAAATTTCATTTGTATTACCACAATTACATTAGTAATGGGAAGGTAAGATGCAGATAAGAAGAGTAATGTCATAGTCTCCCCACCAAATTCAGTAAAAACCAAAACCAAGAATTTAACTTTTGCATTTGTAAGTTCCCACATCACCAGATATGTGTCTGTCTGCACTCACACTTGGTAGAAAATTTTATTCTTGGCATATCCACCATGATAATATCCACATGGCAACCCTAAAAATAGAGTATGGAAGCCAGTGGTTTGCTCTAGCCAACCAGATGAAAGGGTGCATGGGGCCAGCATGTTTTTCTTTGAAATATCTATCGTTACATTAATTAATTTCCAACTGTAGGAGAGGGTGGGTTTCTTTATTTCATTGGAGGGTGAGGGAGTGATGCTGATCTATGTACATGGTGGTTGTTCTTGTTCACTGCTTTATATTTAATGAGGGAAAGAAAAGAGGAAAAGCAACTTGATGAGGGGGGTTGTTTTTCTTCTATTGCAGCCTAGCTAACTACCCTTTTCCTTTTCTTTCTGCTGCTCTCTCTCTCTCTTCCTCTCTCTCCCTCAAAATCAATCAATTAGAGTGTGATCTCGATCCTGTTCTCTTCCTTTTTCACTTACTTCTCTCCAAGTTAAATCTTCACAACTATCTTCTCTGTCCAATCTAATGCTTTTTGGCATAAGATAAGTAAAGCAGTTATTAATAGCAAAAAGAAGTCATGGATGGTTCTCCCTCTTCTCCAGAACTTGACTCTAAAGTTTCAGAGCTCAAATCAGAAACTCAGGCCTCCAAAAGAAGGTGAGTTAGTACACTATTCTCTTTTTCTTTAGTTACTTCTTCTGTCTGGTACAAATTTTTTTTCAGAAAGTGGGATGCTATAATCTAAAAGCTAATTATTGTAATTAAGATTATTTTCATAGCTTAATTCTTTTTGTATCCAAAAATTTGTTTGATAAACAGAATTTTCTTTTCTTCTGCTGTTGCAGGAAGCTGGTTGAGAAGACTGTTGTTACAGTGAGGATTGGAGAAAATGCTGGGAAAGTAAAGCATGAAGGGCCACCTTCTGATTTTTGGTCTTGGAGGAAATATGGGCAAAAACCGATCAAGGGATCTCCCTATCCAAGGTTAATTTATTTCTTATTCCTTTTGGATAATCTCTCTTTTTCAACTAATTAACTTCAAATCAACTTAATTATTATTCTTCACTTATTTTCTCATAATTTTATAGCAGATTTCACTTTTTTAATTAGTTCTTGAATTTAACCAAAAAATTCTTGCTCCATTGTTTTCCCATGATTTTTGCTCCAACACACATCAAGAGTTGTCACTGGTTTCATGCTTCTCCTATTTAGGGGCTATTACAGGTGCAGCACATCAAAGGGCTGTTCAGCCAAAAAACAAGTGGAGAGATGCAGAACAGATGCTTCTTTACTGATAATTACGTACACCTCGACCCACAACCACCCAGGTCCTGATATCCATAGTACCAACCTCAACCAACAACTAAACGAATCCCAAGCCCCATCCACAGATGAAGATCGTCCTACAACTCCAAAACAAGAACAACAGGAAGAGGAGAATCATAATCAACCCACTGTTTCAATCAGTCCAAAAGATGACAATGAAGGCCACAATTTTCACTACTTACAATCCCCAATAAACTGTTCTCAAGATATCATGATTAGCCAAGAAGATCCGTTCACTGAGAACCCTGCAGAAAAAACTGATGACACACTGGATATTCTCTTGGATGAAGAGCCCATCTCTTGCCCTAGAATGATGACACTTGCAACACCCAAATCAGAAGAAAATGACTTCTTTGATGAGCTAGAAGAGCTACCCACATACTCTGGTTTCACTAGCTTCATGCGGAGCAATTTTTACGATGAAAGGATTCCTGTTGTCCCTTCTTGATCGTTGTGTTCTTGGCGTTTGCAGCCTAGAAAAATGTACTTTGCAACAATGTTCACATCAGATAATATAATATATATGGCCACTAGTAGCAGTAGTAGTTGTTATTACTTGTTGCTTGGCAGCTTCTTGTTTTCTTGTTTATTTGATCACCAAATGACTAAAAAAGTTGCACTAGTGTTGGCACCAACAGAGGAAGTGGAGAGCTATCATGTGATCTCTTATTGGGTTTCTTGAGATTGAGACTAAAATGAGTGAGTGTGAGAGAGAGAGGCCTCTTTTGGTGGTTGCATTCTTTCGTATATGTTAATTAAAGAAGGCACGAGGTTCACAAGTGAGTGCCTCAAGATCTTTTAGGAGATAAGGCTAGTCTCTTTTGCTTTTGTTGAGTGGTTGATTGGGTGGAAGAGAGATGTTTGTCCTTTTTGGATATGTTTTTCTTTTAGTTTGATTTATTGGGGAATTTCAGGTGAGATAGAATCATCAGTGCATCACTACTCTAAAAGGTTTGATTTTGGATGTATAAACAGTTTACAGATTCTCCTTCTGAGGATAAGGATTGGCCAGGAAGAAACATCCATTTTTGTCTTATTTATTTTTTATATAATTAATTTCGATTTAAACTTAATCTTGAAACCTTATAGTCTTATGCACTAAAAGATTAATTTATTCTTTAAATTTAATCATTTTATTTATAAATTTTGCATGTGATAACCCCATGTACACGTATGTAATCAAATTAATTTGATTTATTAATATTATCATCATTTTGATATTTGGTTTGGTACACCAACTCTTGCAATTTTGGCATTGTTGGTCGAGATTTTAAATATGCATCATAAATTAATTATAAGAAAATTTTTATTACAACTTTACATTGAATTATATTTTATTTTTAATTGGTAAATACAATAACTTCACTTTAAAAAAAAATTTAAAAAGTGAGGGTTAAAGTCACTTATTATTTAAAAGATAAGAAATTAAAGGGTATTTTATTTCAATACAAAGACTGAAAAACAATAGAACAAAGGTATATTATAAATTAGTACTTGAGATTTATGAAGTTTTTGAGATTTTGTTTTATTAATAAATTAGTCTTTCTATTTAAATAATTTTGTATATTATACATTTAAATAATTATACATGTTAAATTTAAAATATAATATATACATATATTATGTTTTAAATATAATAACTATAATTTTTTTATTAAAATATTACTTATGTGTCGTGTCCTAAATTATTAGAAATAATTACAATAAAAATCCAATCACATTAATATATTTTTTAAAATGTAAATCACATTAACTTAATAAAATTTTAGATTACATAGAGATAAATTGAAGTTTTATAAGGAACATACAAAAGTCCCTTTCTCATGTTGTACAATTTATTAATTTAATCAATAAAATAAATCATATTTAAAACATAATAAATATATATATAAATAAAAAATTTATCATATTATATAATTTATTAATTCAAGTAATATAATACTCACCTGTAAAGTTTCATTATAAATCATAAAAAATTATAATAAAATTATTTTAATCATTTCAATTTTAAATGTCTTATTATAATAATATATATTTAATTAAATTATAAATATGAATACGAAATGTTTTTATAATATGATTCAAATATTTTAGAACTATTCCTAATAATTTAAGATTAAAACAAAAAGAAAACATTACAATAAAATTTTATATTTATTTAAATATAAGATATAAAATTAATTAAATATAAAGACTAATTTATTAATAAAACAAAATCTCAAAAAATTAATTATTTCTAAAGAGATTAAGTTATAACTTTTGATAAATCTCAATGACTAACTTATAATTTACCCTAAAAGTGTATATATATATATATTCCTATTTTTTGCAAATACACGCTATTTCATTCATGATCACAAAAGACGGGTCATTGTTGATCTGCTGCAGCAGCCAGTGGCTGAAGGGCCTTGAGAGGATTTGTGATGACACCATCAACAAGCCCATAGTCCGTGGCTTCTTTTGCGCTCATGAAGTAATCACGATCCGTATCCTGGTTGATCTTCTCAAGACTTTGACCAGTGTGGTAGGCGAGATACCCATTTAGGTTTGCCTTATGATGCAGCATTTCATTTGCCTGACAATTATGCCTATAAGTTAGAACCATCCTCCTCAAAAAGGAAAATAACAGTTTCAATATAAAACCCATGAGTCTCATACCACCAAAAATTTGTAATTTCTCAGTGTTTTTCATAAAATAAAAGGAAAAGGAGAACATTATATCTATATTTGAAATTTCTTAATATGCAATATTAGCAATTCATTAGGAACTGTATGTAGAAAGTTTATCCAATTTCCAGAAATATATGACTTAAGATCAGAAGCACAATTCACTATCAAAGAGAAGCCAGTGAAAAAGGTTGGTATACCTGGATATCTATGTCAGATTGCCCACCTTGAGCTCCACCAAGAGGCTGATGGATCATTATCCTTGAGTTTGGCAAGCTGTATCTTTTCCCTTCAGTCACATGAGAGGAAAGAGAAACATGTTCAGTAAATTTAGGAACAACCAGGGGTGAGCAGATTTCGGTTCAAACCTAAAAATCGAACCAAACCGAATCAATTCGGTTTAATCGATTCGATTCGATTTTATATTATAAAAATTTCAGTTATTTCGATTCAGTTCGATTTTAAAGAGAAAAAAATTGATTAAACCGAACCGAACCGAATGGTAATTTTATATATTCAAATCGAATCAAATCAAACCGAATCAATTTTTGAATTGATTTATTTTTATGGAGAATTTATGAATTACAATTATATATATATATATATATATATATATATATATATATATATATATATAAATTGTTTAATTTCATTGATTAATGATTATTAGGTTCAAACCAAACCCAAAATTAGACCAAATAACTTGAAAATCAAGTATAAATTAAAAAATTAATAAAAAAAAAACTGATCAATTTAAACCGAACTGAACCAAAATAAAGCGGTTCGATTTGATTTTTCATCCATTTCGGTTCGATTCGATTCAATTTCTAAAATATGTAATTCGATTTTTATAATTTAATTCGGTTCGATTTGAACCGAATACTCACCCCTAGGAACAACCACCATAGGTTAAAACTTTTAACCAACAAATCAAAGCAGCTTTTTTCACCTTTTGTCCCAGCACTAAGCAGGAAAGCTCCCATACTGTTAAAAGCACACACATTAGTAAGTGTACATATAAAGTGCACCATGCAACAAGTTAGTAGTATTCTCAGGAACAGTGTTCCCTTTGCCTACGTGTTCACTGTTGAAAGATTAATTTTAAAAGTAATTACATTCTTACACTAGAAAAATGTCAGCTCTTCTCTCAGATAGAAAGTAATGACTGGCAATAGTTAAATAGAGTGATAATAGTGCTACAACCAATCCTCAGCATGGAACAGGGATCCCAACTTAATAAAATTTCTGGATTTTATTAAGGGACATATCCATCTAAACAGGGTTTCTTATATGTTTCAAATTGCACGTCCATCACAGAATCCCTAATTAACAAGCATGAAAGGCTATAAGTGACAACCGTGCAAAACAGGAGCTGACAAGTAGCTATATGAAATGTATAACATGATACTGCACCAAACAGAATATGAACACACAAGTAATTATCAGACTCAAAAACTGCTGAAATTATTAGTTGTACTTATCACTCTTCCAGCCAAAGGGTTGGGGTATGAGGTCCAAGGCAACTAACATTCTCCATAATGTTATGCACAGTGATGAAATTCAGCTCAACCATTCAAAGGATCTATGATAAGAACCTTGAGATTTGCATCATCTAACCCTATTAACCCAAGTTTCAAACATTAACCATATGAATGCTTGTCAAAGGAAAATTATGATCAAGAAGAAGCAGCTCAATCACATGCAATCAATGATAGCAAAAGAACATCTTTCCCCAAATTGTCTGTCCCCCTTGCACCACATGGATATCTTTCCCAAACATTTATTGGTCTCCCCTTCACCCAAACTAACCCTATATCATAGAAACCCATTGATGTTCCAAATAATTACACTGCTTCACCGACTGTTTTAGAATAGTAGAATCTAGCATTGGATAAGAGCTAATTCTGATCCGATTGTGAAGCTTTAGGATAGGTTCCAGAAGCCATCATATAAACAGGAATGCTTATGCAAGTAAACAAGATAAGAAAATAAGTGGGATAACAAATTTGAAGAAACGAAAATATATGCAAAAGACAGAAAAAATAGCATCTTACTCAATTATCCCTCAATTCCAAAGGCTTGGAATTTTCAGCCAATTATTCAGTTTTTACAACTGTTTAGAAGCTACTTCACAGTTCTTTGTTTTGCTTTACCTTTTTTTTTTTTGGTTGCTATCTTGTATTATCTCAGTGGACAAGGATGCATCCAATTTTCACGTGTTCTAATAAACTTTTTACTCATCCAGGAAAAAAAGGGCTACTGTTTCATTAAACCTAGCAATTCATTGTCACAAATTCGGAGAAAGATATACCATTACTAACATCATAATGCCCATTCTTATCCATCTAAGAAGAATTGAAGTGGAAATATCATTATGTCCCAGCATCCAGCAAGGTCGTAAGGTACAAATGAGAGAGAGAGAGAGAGAGAAGAAGAAGAAGAAGAAGAAGAAGAAGAAAATAAGAAAGAATTAATTAAACCAGCGAATCTTGTACCTAGCTGCCAATCCTACACAGACAGTGGATACATCAGGTCGGATATGCCTCATTGTGTCAAATATCGCCATGCCTAGGAAAATAATAAACAATTAATTAAAGAAAAGAAAAGTTAAGAAAGAAGTGAAGATACAGAAGAAGAACAGAGTAAAAATAACATTACCAGCTGTAACTGATCCTCCTGGAGAATTTACGTACATTATAATGTCCTGTGTCAATGAAAAAGAATGCACCAACTAATAAATCTTCTGGACAATTTCTTTAAAATGTACAAATTGTGTTATAGTAAGATCAGTTCAAATGGCGTTGTGTTTGTGTGTGTGTTGGAGAGATGAAATTTGACAGTTTATTATCAAATGCATCAGCAGATGTAAAATGACATAAAACAGACCTTATTAGGATCAACTGCATCAAGGTAGAGAAGCTGAGCAACAATAATGTTTGCCATGTCATCATCAACAGCTCCACCACAGCGTATAATTCTCTAACAGCCAAGCTATACAATATCAGAACTCGTGAAAAGCAAAATTTAAATTTGCAATATTTGATCCAAAGCAAATTCACAAAGGAAAGAAACCCAATCACTCACGTATTGAAAAAGCTGACTAATAACACTCTGGAATCTCTCATGCACCATTGGAGGTGGCCCTTGTGCTTGACCTTGCCCGTTAGCGTTTGCAGGGAAGTAAGGTGATGATGGGATTTCCAAATCATCCCTACAAAACAAAATAGTATTTCTCCCTTTTCTTTGAATACAGAAATTAAACAGACAATAACAAAGAATACAAGCATGAATTCGCTCATAAACTGTAGCTACCTTATTGACCAGATCCCTCGTCGAGAACTTTTCTCAGGTGCCCAAAACTCACCAGAGTAAACAGCCTTTGCTGAAGACAGCTGAAAATTCTTTCTACTGCTACTACTACTACTTCTACTTAACTTTCTCAATTTTCTGCAATAAACAGGAGCTTATTGAACGTAAGAAGCCAGCTCCAAAAAATTGGCTTGCTCGCTCTTAAATTGTTAAAATCAATAAATAAATAAATAGAATAAAGAATTCAACTACTTTAAGCTATGCCCATTAACTTCCCCTAGAAAACTAAACCTAAAAGCTGTGACATTGATTCCTTCAAATGAACACTTAAGCAGGCAGTAATTTAATTCATGCTAACAGATAAATAAATAAATCATTCATAAAACCTGGAATGAAGTGGCTCGAAGGGGAGAGAAGACTTCTGAGAATCAAGAGTGGTGCTAGGGTTTGGAGAGAAGACGAAGGAACTGAATCTTAGAGAGGAGGCCGAGGAGGAGACCAATAAGCGTGCCATTTGTTGCCGATTACTTCTTGACACAGCCCGAACAAGTATTAAATTGGTTATGCTGTTTTAGGTTAAAATTTTAGCGCCTTATCCTATTAAGTTTTAGGGCTCGACGGCTCTCAATCTGGGAGGCGATAAGGGAAGAGAGAGAGAGAGAGAGAGAAAGAGGCGTTGGCTACAGGTAGTGTGTTCGAGCAAGAAAGATGTCAAACAGTGACTTGTTGAATATCTCTCGATTTGGATCCGCTATTTAAGGAGGTCGGATTAATCTGATATTTTATTTGGATCATCTGGACTCTGTATTTTGAGGGCTCAAGGGCCAACTCATTGAATCCCAATCTGACACGCATGCCTTCCAGCGGAACTTATTGAGATGAGAGAAGTTTAAAAAAAAAAAAAAAAAAAAAAAAAAAATTCCATCAATCCCATCCTGTTAATATTGAAAGAATTAAAATGTATAAATCCAACCATCTACAACGTATCTTGGTAATGTTCCAGGATGTGTTGTTCAATCCTGCTTTGTAAATCTTAAATTCAGATTCGAGCTCCAAAGAGTCTCCTTGTTAGTCACCACTTATGACCCGATCAATTGGTTGTGGCTATTGTCAACAGCAATGACGAATATGACTTGGCATCACAACATTCCTAAAAATCAACACAAAACTGAACCAAATAGCAGAAAAGACGAGATTTCTCTCTGTGTATTGAAGAAAAAAAATAAAGCATAAAGGAAAAATGTTGCTTAGCTAAAATAAAAGCCTAAAATTACATATAATTCAACGCTGATGAGGGAGGGACTCTTGTTGAGTGGTAACAGTCCTTCGGCTGCTTCTATATTTGCGGGATCGTTCTAGCATAAACTTTTCATAGAGGGCTAGACAAAAAAACAGCTCTATGGTAAACATCATTTTCAGCAAAACTTAAGGTAAATTTTCATTTATATATATTCAAGCTGTAAATAAAGCATCCTTGTGCAATCCATCTACACTAAGTCAAAAAATGCTACTTCACTAGCCTATAGTTAAAGGAAAAATTAACATAGCTGTTCAAAAATATCTTCAGGTATCATAGCTAGAGCAAGATTTCACACAAAATCAGCAGCTAGCTTCAGTTTGCATCTGTTCCTGAATCGCCTTGTAGCATTGTAGGCTGCAAAGCGGAAGCTTCGACTTAGAATCTCTATACTTGTAAGGGTTAGTACAGGAAGGGCCTGCACACTTCTCCCGTGGAGGAGGATAGCTGCATCAAAGTTCCAACGATTAGCATTCAGGAAACAAATATTCAGCATCAATTGGAACAAAAACTTTCAAGTTTCAACCACAGAATTTTAAACCTGCAAGCTTTAGAGTCAAAAATACTAGGGAAACCCATCTCCTTGGGGAATGTTACGACAGTCCCAGTTGGGCCCATGACCCATCTGATAGTGTTTGATGCAAGCATCAACGCATTAGCAGCCTTCTCCTGTACAAAGCAAATGAGAAAATTACATGTACAGCTTCACATAGAGACAACAAAAATATTTTATCAGACAGCTTCTATTACCTGTGCTAATTCTTCCTGGCGCTTCTTTATTTTGTCTTCTCGCTTCTTCCTGCTGGAATCTTGACCAAGTATCTTTCTAATAGCCTCAGCCTACAGAAATTAATTAAATAAAATTCTTAAAACTTGGACAGATCTCAAATATACATAAGGAAGACATTAAACTCAGACTGATAAGAGAAACCTCAGATTCCCTTGCAGCCTTCTCAACTTGCATTCTACGTCTCTGAGCAGCCTCAGCTTTCTTTAGTTGCTGCTCCACTTCAGAAAGTTTCTCCTTTTGCTCTGTATAAAATGAATACAACAATAGCAAGGAAGGACTGTATAAGTAGTATTCTAATTAGAATTCTCAGAAAGAACACAAGGATTAATGATAGTAATCAATACTCACTTCTTGGTGCTGCAGGTGGTAATCCATTTGGAAACTCAATTAAGTTGGCACCAGGTGTAGAGCCATCTTTGCTTGACTGAAGGGCCCGCTGGCGTGTGGTTAGAGTCATCTCCCTCTTACCATCCATCAATGTATCAATAGATTCCTTTTTCTGCTTCTTCTTCGTATTACCTTCATGCTCACCCTCAGAGGCCAGATCATCTTCTTCCTCATAATCTGTGTCCTCTGATGCTCTGTCTAATGTGCACTTCTTCTTCCCATCCTTCACCAACTTTGAAGCACCCATTTTGTCCATGCTAGACAGCTTTCGCTGTTTCTTGCTGAATTCTTCGTTATCTTTATATTCTCCAGCAATCTTTGGAGTTCTCAGTTTCTCCAGGTAACGAATCTCATCATCCTCATAGTCTTCACCAATTTCTCCATCCAATACACGCCTCTTGGGGACCCGCTTGCTCTTACGAACTGGTTCAGCTCTCTCCCCTTGCTTTCCTGAGGTATTCTTCAACTTTCCCATAAAAGTACTGTCTTTCCCAAGACAAAAACCACCTGCAGAAAGACCTTTCCAGGGCACTCCTTGCAAACCAGTCCTCTTATCTAAATTGGAATGCTCTTCCACTAAATTCCCCTGCAATTAAAATAATGTAAATGAAACGATTACATTGGGGTCTGATGTTAATAATGAGAACTATAATTAGGTCAGACATTGCACATTCATATAGAAGATATTCTTCCATAAGAGTAAAGTAAGATATGAGATACACCAGGAAGAAAACAATTCCAGGTTCGTAAATCTATAGGCGCAAGCAGCAAATCAGTGTGACAACTGATACCAAGATTCAAAGGGATAACAAGAATAGGGCAAATTTTGAAATTAATAGATAAGAAGTTATAAAGGAAATAGCACTCTACACAGTAACTTCTTGAAATGCATACGCAGTTCTATAAGCAAAGTGTACATATTACTGTCAGAAGAAGAGCATCCAAAATTTTTGAGTTTACTGTCTACTGCTACAATTAACAAATCTCATATGCAAGTGCACACTGCATACAGGCACACACACAAAAAAAGAATAGTGTACACAACAAATACATGCATCCTAATACATAAATGCATACAATACATATAATCGGATGAGTCAAGCAGAAAAGATTACCTGAAAATTTTGTTTCTGCTGAGATCTGGAAGTTTGTGAACATCGAGAGTTCTTAGCAGAAGATGCACCATCAGTCGGCGAGTTGGCATGAATTGTGTGTGTGACACCACCGACCTTGAGCTTAACTTTTTTAACTTTGTTGTCATTAACTAATGCATCTAAAATAACACCTGAATGCTCTGAACTCTGGCTTTCACCATTCCTTCCACTATAAATATTTGCCATTCTTGACTCCGAGTCAAAGGATTCCTTCACCTTGCTTGTGTTTTTCCAATTAGCAGGAGCAAGGACACCTTCACTAGAGCGCTTATTGTTAAATGCACTTCGTCCTGTATCATTACGGTAAAATGCATTGAATCCTCCGCTCTCCTTATTCCTCATATGGGACTTTTCACCTTCGACTTCAGTAGCAGAAGAAACCCTGGACATACATAGATTAAGATTGAACTCTTTCCTCCTAGAATTAGTATCAACATTCTCATCACTAGATGCCTTGCTCACATCATCTGAAGGTGGTGTGGTTGATGAGGGTGAATGATCACAGCTTTCAATTGCTAGCTGAGCATCAGGCTTAGGCCTACGAGATGTTTGACTCCTTTTCTTTCTTACAGCACTTCCAATGCTATCAAACCGAGCAAGACCAAACTCTTCCATGAAGAAAAATCTGCAATAGTCCAGTTGCTTCCACTCAGATGATGAGATAAAGATAACCCATAAAAACCATGTGCTCCTCTCGAAACTGCTATATCAAAGACATATGATAGCGACAAGTCCTATTGAATAAATCCAAACAAGAATTAAGAATGCGACACTTTCTGGTTGTACTACCAAAAAAAAAAAATGAGGAGCAGACAGATAATGAGGAATAGAGGGCAACCAGTGTGAAGCAGCCATCGACTAGTTTAATACATGATACAACAAAATTGATTAAAGTAAGCCAAATTGAAAGATGAAATAAAAATTAAAATGATTAACCACGTATATTGCCAATGATAAGTTAGGGATAATGAGAAATCAAGCTAACTGATACCGACATTAGTGAACCCAGGAAATAAAATTCAAAGGATAACCGGCTCCACATTGCATACATACAACATCTCATCAATGGAAAAATTAGAGTGGAATTGCAGGGAATGCAACCATGTAAGAAACGGAGTAAATCGGTAAATCAACAAAAGAGTATGAAATAAATCAAGCAAGTTTGGCACATAATAAAATCAAAGCAACGAAATCAACCAACCCTGTATCAGTAAAGTTAAAAACCAAGTGAAAACGAACAAGAGAACAAACTCCTAATAAGTTCCACAAACGAACCCAAAACAAATCAATCCACCGAATCGTCACACGATAAATCCACAGAAACGCAACCCAGAAAGACAAATATACTAATACACATACAAAATCATACATTCATGATTCATCGACCATCAATCATTCCAAAGAAATAAAACCCATAAAACGAAGAGCGGACGCCACCAGGCACCCACAAAAATCCACACAAGTAAACAGAAACAGATGTGTTACCTTGAAGAAAATTCGACACCCAAAGGTCCTCGTGGCAGACAAGCGAGAGAAAAGACCCTCAGCAAGACGCGAAAACAAAAGCAGAGAGAAACAACAGAAAGAAGAAAGGAGAAGGACAGAGAGACAGAGAAGAGAAGAAAAGGAGAATAATTGAGGAACAAAGATTTGATGGTGGCGTTTGGTTATATTTGTAGATTTAGTGATGGATGGATAGATAGAATTAGGGTTAGAGAAGGAAGGATAACTACAATGATGAGGATGAGAGAGGTAAAGGCATAGATGAGGAGTAATAATCCCCTCGTTCTCCATCTTTTGGCTATTGCCACACCGCACCCTCTGTTTTTTTTTTTTTTCCCCTTATTGTTTGGGGGTGATTTTAGCCTTAGCCTTGTTATAGTTGTGTCTCCTATGTTGATTCGGTCACGCAACTCGGTTGATCCGACTCAGAGAACCCAATGTCTCTCTCTCTCTCTCTTTCTTTCTTTCCTTCCTTCCTTTCTTTCTTTCTATCTCTAGAGTTTTCTCTCTCTTTCGCCTTTCCTTTTATTTCCCTCTTCTTCCACACACGGTTACGCTGCAAATGTGTGCGCACGTTAAGATGATGCGCACCCATTCGATCATGTTAGCGTGTACTCTCTATTTGTTTTTGCAGGCTGCGTGACACGCTTTTATTTTTTCCTTTAGACAGTAAAAAAAATTAAAGAGAAATTTTTAGACAAATTTAAAATAAATTATTTTTAAAGTAAATTAATAAACTTATTTTTATATAAATATGTTATTTAATGTTTAATTATTTTTTATATTTATATAATTATAAATAAATATGAATGATTTGAAATCATTTAATTAATTTAATTTATATATAAAATTTAAATGGGTAAACTATATATGTCTATCGAAAAAGTTTTCACAAATCAAATTAAAGAAAAAGAAATATGAATTTCTTTTAATATCTACTTTATAGTTAAAATTTTAAAATATTATTTTTAAAATTAATTTAAAATTAGATCACAATTATTAATACAACAAGATATTCTCTTTTGTTGGTGTTATGTCTTAATTCTAAATTTTAAAAAAATATATTATTAATTTTTTATTTTATTTAAATTTTTTTAGAAATTATTTTTTTTATTACTAAGTAAAATAAATAATTAGGGTTAACATATTATTTGCTCATCATAGCAGCAATTGAGCAGACTGACTTGTGATATATTGGGTGTTAAATAATTACTCTAGATTCTAACTCTCATTTTGATGTGGTAAAAATGACGGGTATTATGAGCAATGTAGATTCAGGAAAAATATTTTTATTTAAATTTGATTTATAAAATGTATATATTTAATAAGTGAATTTTATTATATATTTTAAATTTTATATTTATATAAATTAGATTTAAATAAAAAAATCTATTAACAATGAAAAATACACATAAATTTTGATATGGTAATTTAGCAAAATTTTAAAGATGCTTTTTCTAAATGTAAATGAGAATTTAAAGAAAATGCTACCTACATATCAATAATAATAATAATAATTAATTTGAAAAATTAGAGATATTCTAATTATGCCTATTACAGTTTTTTTTTTAAAAGCAGTAGTTGATGGTAAATTGTACCATGTACAATAAGGCAAAAAAAATTAAGAGAACAATAATAATGATAAAAAGGAATTGGATTAATATAAGTACGAATGCTTCCTTTAAAATAAATTATTTGTAAAAAAAAAATTAATTAAATTTTTATAAAATCATTCTTGATTTTTATTTTTTTTTAAATGAAAATTGATTTAAATTAAAAATAATTAATTTTTTTTATTTTAAACATAATAACTATTTAAAAAAATCAATTGAATTAAATTTTTTATAAAATTCTATATTCTAAATAAGGGGAAAAAGAATTGATTTGTTCAATTATAACATATGAAATAAAAACATAACAAATTAATTATTTAATAACTCTCCATGAAATGATTTTGTTTTTGAAAAAATGGGTGTATAAATAAGTTTATTATACATTTGACAAGAAATATCACCTTGATTATACATACGACAAGGAATATTACTTTCTTGACACTCACACATCTAGAAGTATTCTACTGCACTTGTGTTGGAGCTAAAGTTTATGATAATTCCATATAGATGAAGTTAATTAAATGCTACCGCACCAAAAGATAAATGCTCAAACTAAATGAATCTTCCTTACTGTCTCTAAATTAAACACTTGGGGGCCTCGTTGTAATGATTAATGCGTGATTAACTAATATATATAATAATTATGATTATCTGATTGATATATCTAGCGGAGCAATGCAGTAGCAATGGCCAAGTTGTTGCTAGCTATCTTCGTCAACTCATCGTCAAAATCCTTCATTGGGGAATCTTCTCCATTGCCTTCCTCAGAGAATGCTTCCTCGCAAGTTCCAATATCTGTTACAGAGGCGCTAAGGACGGTTTTAAGCCTCGCCATGTCATGAGCGGCGATAGATTCAAAGGCATCGTCGAGGTCGTAAAGTGCACTGTCATATGTCTCAAGACATGTGTCTAGGCAACTTTTAAGGTCAATTGACACAGACGGATCATCGTTCATTGCTGTGGCCTTGGCGATGGCTTTTTTCAAACCTTCACGGAGAGCTTGCATTTCCATTTTCAGGACCGAAACGGGATCGGATTCTCCTTTATGGAAAGGAATGACGGAGGCAAGACATTCCGTTGGGTGATCGGTTGAGTCACATATCTTCTTCACGACAGGACCGGCTGCAGACAATGGTTTAAGGATTGGAAATAGCAAGGGCAAGCCTTTTGAAGAATCACCTGCAGCCTCCTTTGGGAGCTGACTTGTAGCAGTGGTCGGAGGCAATGGGGCTTCAGCGGGGGCATCTGTGGATTTTGAATCATCAGAAGGTGCAAACAAAGATGAAGAAAACAAGGATGATGGAGAATCGGATGGTGTGGAGGCAGCGGGAGATGGGGATTGCTCAGGGGACGAGGATATTGTAGAGATCACTGGAGATGGAGCAGGAGCAGCACCTTGGCCGTCTGCAAAGGATGAGATAAGAGAAGAGTAGATGAGGAGGAGAAGGAGGATGAACTTGTTGATCTCCATCATCTTCTTCTCTTTATTTTTTTTGTTATTTTATGAAATGATAAAAGACTAAGGAGAGAGACAACGAGAGAGGAATTATTTCTTATTACTGAAATGATAAAAATATATAATGGGGGTGCCTTTAGAATGATTTATGGTTATGCGAATGAATAGGGCTTACCATTGCTCTCTCTAAGTTTAGTGTAACTATTTTTTGCATATACAATCATAAGTTTATAACCATTGAATTAATTTCAAAATTAATAATTATGATAATAATTAATTAAGATATGTATTATTTAAGTAAAACTTGGGTCAATATTAATGTTGAATTGAGGGGAGAGATTATTAGTATGTCCTCACTCTGAAAATATAGGTCTTACCTTATATAACTAAGTGAAGACTGTTTTATTGTTTTTAATGTAGCACTATTTTTTAATATTCTCAGTATGTTTAATAATTAGCCGAACTAATGATTCTTAGATCTGATGTAATATTCATCATATAAAAGATTAGAGAGGCTAACTTTTGTGCATAATACTTAGGGAATTGAAAACAGATTTGTTAATAGGGAATCACACATTATTTTGAGTTGTGATGATAAACAATTTCTATTTTAATGTTTATAACACTTGCTTATACAAGTTCCTCCTTTGCTAAATTATGGTATTTTTTCCTTAATCGGTAGAATACTCCCTTTTGTTTATGTGGATATTTTTAGTTTACTTTTACAATGACTATTGCTTGCTCAAGGCAAATTGCAAAGGAAATTTTGGTTGTGCCTCATGTATACTATTACATGTTCCATCTAGTTGTTAAGAAATGATGTGATTTTCAATAATGCTACTCATTGTCGCATTTCCTCTGTAATATCATATTTCACAGGGTGGCAACTTGAATGAAAAGTGTTACTAGTCTTCAACTTGTGATTGAGATGGATGCCATAAGAGGTTGGGAAAAATATCAAAGTTGCTAGACCAAGTATCATTTGGTCTCACCACCATCACATTCTCTTAAATGGAATACTGATGAGGCATCTCAAGGGAATCCTGTATTAAGTGGAATTGGGTGTGTTCGAGAGATCATAATGGTTGTACTATTTGTCTTTTTTTCTTGTCCTATTGGCACTTCAAACTCCAACGACGCAAAACTCAAGGCTACTCAAAAGGTATTACTATTATCAAAGGAACTTCTCCCCAAACTTCAGGCTAGCTGCAATTTTATTCTTGAATCTGATTCTTCAAATGCGATTTTTTGGATGTCTAGCTCAAGCAATGGTCCTGGGTGTCTATATGATTTGATAAATGTGTCACTTAATATTTGTGCCGTACTTCCAAGTGTCTCCTTCATCAGCATAGAAGGGAAGCAAATTACCTGGCTGACTATTTAGCAAAAAAGATTTAATTGCTTTCTTGTAACTTAGATTAGTGTGATCTGTTGGTTTAGTTTCTTTTGAATTGTTTCGTTTCAATGTTGGTTAAGTCTCGTTTTTGAGTTTATGCTTTTGGTTATGTTAACTGCTGGTTCAATTTTGGATGTTATATGTACCATTTTCAAGTTTTTTTTTTTTTTCACTTAACATGACACATAATAGGAAGGATGTAGTAGGGAGATCTATTGACATAAAAAAAAAAAAAAAGAGAAAGCCAAAAACGCTGCAGACCCCCCCCCCCTTTTCACCTCCCTCACTCTCTTTCTCTCACCTCTCCCTACCTCTTCCCTTCTTTTTCCGCCGAACCACCATTGCCGGCGACACCCACCAACATGGCACAACTCCGGCGACCCTCCAGTGGTGGCCAAAACCACCAGAAACGGCGGCAAAAGAGGGAGAAGAGAGAGAAAACGAACGTCCGATCGAGGCGATTCAGGTGGCGTTGGAAAGCTTGTTCCGAGAGCTTTCTTTTGATACCAATTTTGCAACAAATGGAGGTCGGATGAGTGAGATATGGAGGAGAAAAGTTTCGGGTTTTTCAAGCTTTTTCGTCAGATCTACGACGATCCGACCGTTGGATCGACGATCCGAGACCACTTATGGACTAAGGAAAAGGAGAGGAACATGATGGTATGATCAAATCCTGGACTATGGAGATGATTCAACTTCCAGAGGCTTCCTCATAAATTTTTGGAATTTTTGAGACACAGATAAACTTCGGGTAAGACAATTTTTATTATTTCTCTGTCTGTAGAGCATAAATACAGTGTTTCTTAAATAGGAAAAGTTGGAGAAAAAAAATTCTAAGAAAAATATATAATGAAAGTAAAATTATTTGGAGATATTCTATGGTGTTAGTTGAATTTTTGAGTGATTGTAGAATATTTTTGAGAAATATAAATGGATTTTAGTTAGATTTTTAGCATATGGGCATATAAGATTATTTGAAATTAAGATAATTAAATTTTATATAATTGGTTGAAGCTTGAGGATGGAGGTTTAAATATGTGAATATTGAATTGAGTTGAATTAAGAATATATTAGATGTTGGAAACTTATGGAATCGAGTAAAATTCTTGGATAAAATATTCATGGGTGATTAGAAAATTACAATTCATTTTGCAATAGCCTTATAATATTATTAAGGACCACGGGACAAAATTTTAGAATTTTTAGAGCTTGTTTGAGTGGATTTTTGAAAAATGTCAATTATAGGGACTAAAATGTAATTTTTAAGATTTTGAGTATTGTCTGATTTGGAGGGCCCAAGAGGGATCATGTGATATGAATGAGATGTGATTGTGGAAATTGAGAATTTAGAAGTGTTATTTGAGCCTTTTTGGGTAGTCGGATTTATTGCCTCTTTATATTTTTTTATTAACTTATTAATAATAAATTTATAATTTAATTATTAGGTGATCGAGGTCACTATTTTTCGCATCCACAATAGTCATCGGTGTACTGTGAGTAAAATATTAATTTTAATTGTAATTTCACTATTATTATATGTTCAAGCATGTCCATGCATCACTTATATGTATGTATCTATGTAAATAAACCCTAGGCACGTTTTATGTTGCATTTATAACTGTTAAAGTGCCATGGATATTATTGTGGTAATTTGGAGCAGTGTGCGTGCGTTGGTGTGCGTGTGATGTGGTGTGGACTATGGATAGGACGGGTAGACACGGCTTGAGATCTTGTTGGGAGGGTAGTCACGCTTGAGTTCTTGATTTGGTTTATTGAGTTCTTGTTGGATTTAAGAAAATCACTCATATATTATGATTGATATTACTGGGTGTGTGAAGACTCCAAATTACCTTTTTGATGTTATGATGTGAAATTATTGCTGGTGTTGCATTTCACTCTACAGGGTGCATTAGTTTTAGATAGTTATAGAGATTATGGTTAAAATTGATATTTTACTCGCTCACTCTTGTTCAATATTTGAGGAGTTATTTTACAGAGCAACCTATTTTCTTCCTCGCAGGTTTAACGTCGATTATTTAATTGTTTTACTATCTTTTCTAAATTTAAAATCTAGAACTCCGCATGTGTTAGTAATAGTGTGGACCTTGTTAGAAATTGTGTTAATTTAAATTTTTGAGATTTATAAATGAAGATTTGTATGGTATTTAAACAGTTTGTAAATGAGGTCTCCTTGATTTTAGTTTTCTGAAAAGTTCTGGGATAAGTTGGCCCGAAATGAAATTATAACAGTTTAATTTAAATTATCTTATATGCATATTGGGTCTAAATTGTGGGTCTGGTTATGGATTTGAGGAATAGTTAGGCTTACTACGGGCCTCGGGGGCTTTAAGCTGGCCCAGGTCTTAGTGCCGGTCCGGCCCAAAGGTTGGGTCGTGACAGGAGTGTAGTCCGTGTGTTTATATTAAATTTTTCCTAATTTCTAAAGATTAAATAAAAAAATAAGAAATTTGGTAAAAAATAAATTAATTCATAGGGAGCTTGAGATCATTTTGTACTTGACACACTTCATATTTATAATATACGAATTATGTGGCAAATAATTAGTGATATGGTCCTTATTGAACAACACCTCAGAATGTATATGAAATTAAGAATGATAGTGATATTGGATTGAGTCTATCACATGTCCTATTAGATTTATACGTGTGCATGTAAAGATATTTAGAGTGTTCTTGTGCTAATAGGAGTTAGAAAACTCATGATCGTATGAGATCATAAAAACAAGTGTTTGGCTAAAAAATTACTGAGCTTGTTAAGTTATAAAGATTATTTATGAGCCTCAATTTTTTAGAGATTGTTTGGTTTGACTTATAAATTAAAAAATTACTTAAAATAAGTAAAAATTATAAGTAAAGTATCATTTACTTATTTTAAAACCATATTTTGACCGAGTAAAAAAATTATATTATCCTAATAATTTTTTTAAAAAAATATCAATAAATCTCCATTTTAATAATTACAACACTCAATAATATATTATTTTTTGTTATTTTGATAAATTAAGTTATACTTTTAAGTGCTTTTTAACTAAATACTTAAACTATTTAAAAGTTAATCTTAAATAATTCGACAAAACAATTAATTACTTATTTTTAAATTAACTTATAAGTTTAAAAATACATTTTAAGTTAAAAGTAAATAATCAAACTAAACATCATCTTAAAAGATACAAAATTTTTGTATGTTGATTACATATATAATGTTTAGTTTCTTATATTAGAGATTGCATTTGCATTAGTTAGCCTGAGATTTTACACTCATTTAATTTAATATATATATATATCCTCTCACCTTAAAAATTTTTTCATATAATTAAAGGAAAAAAAATAAAAATAAACGATCTATATGTGACTTGTATTTGCAATCTAAATAATCTCATCCAACGTTCTTTGATAGAGAATATAAATGTATAACCATGAAGAAATTTCCGGAGGGGGTGAATGAACGGTGCAAAATAAATGAGTGAAATGATTCCATTTGTAGCTGAAACTTTCAATTGATTTGACCACTTGCTTTGCTACATCGATCCATTGTAGAAATTTTTTTGATAGCCCTGAGATTTAAAGGGCAGTCGGATGGTTTTGTCATATGTTCAAGGACTGTTAGGATATTCGTATGTGGGCTGTCTACGACCCTCTCGATCTTTCTTCTATGAGCTCTACGACCTCACTACGACCGGCTCAAGGAAAGACATGAATATGCAAAACATTAGGAGTTAGAGAGCCAAGTGGGGCTTTCCTACTTGACATTTTGATGCTTAAGTTAAATGGAGTGATGAAGTCTTAGACAGACTAAATGCTAAGAAGTCAATTATCCGGGTGTTATGAGAATAAGAAATATCTCTTAACCAAGGATTTGTATACATGACTTTTGATCCAACAGCATTGTGCCAAATTTCATATTTGTGCAAGTGGACTATTAAAGTGTGACCTATACTTAGTAGCCTATCTTTTCTCTCCGGCTCGTATGGATATTATACCATTTTTTTTTTTAGATAGTTAAAATAATTCGCTCAAAATCGAGTTAAAAAATCAGTTAAAGAGCTAATACGACAATCAAAGAGTCAAAAGATCAACATGGTCTAGAGATCATGTCAAATAACTAACTCGAACATTAGACGCCTCGGTTTGACTAGACGCCTCGGTTTGACTAGGCCGAGCATCGTAATGATTGATCAAGACCGAGCATCGTAATGATTGATCAAGACCAAGCATCATATTACTCAAACAGAATCAAGCCGAGCATCAAATGAATGTTGAAGTTACTGAGCATTAGAAAGATCGGATATTTACCCTACTTACTAGAGCAATATCCATACTGATATTGGAAGTCAACTATAAAAACAGATTTACAGGCGAGTTGGGATAAAATCAAGTTGAACACACTGAAATTCTTGCTACTAATTTCATAACCGCTTTCTAAACCTTCAGACTATAAATATTGAAGAAAAAGGCTCAAATGAGGTCCTTCTACAACCTCTTAGTCTGCTGTCACGACCACTCGATCGCCAAGGAGCCTATATAAGAGCTCCTATTGCTCTGTTCATACCGTTCTTATCATTTTGCTATATATTGATATTACTGTGTGGCGAGAAACGGGTTATCATCTACAGAGGTTAATGATTTTATATTGTATATTTTTAGTGTGAAATTGACTTTGTTAACGCCATTAATTATAAATTTATAATTGTAAGTACAAGCACATGCACATGCACGTTGGAGCTGAAAATTATAAAACTAAGCTAACATTGAGAAAATCTCACCGTCAACAATATAAAACCATGCAAGTAACCACATTCTCGAAGCTAGAGTTGTTATTTTATGTAGATATTGAATGGCATTTAGAAAATGTACCCTAATTACATCAACATGAGTAATTAAATCTATTAAAGGCATTCTTGATTGAGAGTTTAACCCATCATCAACTGAGAAAAAATGATTCCAAGAGCATGCATATAAAAAGAGAGACTCCAATGAAATAAAATAAAATAGTAAATTACAATTTATTAATCTGTAGTTACAATAGTAATTTTTTGCAATTACAATTTATTAATCTGTAATTACAAAAAAAGAAATTAAAAAAAAAACTTTATCTAAAATTCAAAACAAAGCATCTCTATCACAAAAAAGGAATTGATATTGGGTACTATTGGCATTTCTAGTGTTGCTATGTTAATGGTTTTTGGTTATGATCTTTGATGCTTTAGCGATATGGTTTGGTTTTTTCTTTTTTTTGTCCATCTTCTATTGAACCATTAATTGTGATGGATCACATTATGATTAACGATTAATGAAACAATTATATATACATTGATTTCCAGTAGCCCTAGACATCATTTTATTCGTAGTTGTCATTTTTGGTGGATACGAAATTGCAAAGAGTTGGTTGAATCCAAATGCACTTTTGGGATTGTGAATGTGAGTTCATAGATTAGAGTTGCTTATTTGATGGTAATAGCTGTTGAACATTGAAAGAAATGCATATTTGGGTTTCTTTGAAGTCAATGGAAGATTTAGTGATTTGGATAAATAATTAGCATTTCGAGAGTCGATTTCAATGAGAGGCAAGAGTCGATGACATGCCATATGCGATACAAAATGCAAGGAAGTTTTACAGTATATTTAGATGGAGTGAGGGAAGATTTTATAAAGTAAGGTAAGGTAAGATAATAGAAGGTAAGGTAACAAAACTTTCCAAAACTTGTCAATTTGGTAGATTGAAAAAGTGAGAGTTTTTGAGGTTTTGAAACCTCCAAAAACCTTACCTCCCTTAAAAAATTTTCCTCCCAAACAAACATAGTATTTTAAAAACCCATCATTTATCTCCAAAAACTTCCTTCTAAACAAGCTATTAGAGGCTATGACAGAAGTATCTTTAATATTAATAAAGGAAATGTGATAGGCATCATACTTTAACTTTAAAAGATACCATGTAAGTTAATAAAAATTAAACGGCGTTATAGCAATACTTTTTTCTTATATATAAGCAAAGAGTTTCTTTTATTAAAAAAAAATCTAAGGAAGCAAAACATGCCAAATCAAGAAAACAAAGAATTAAATCCCAAAAATAGATATAAAATTACTCCCTAAGAGTTGGATGGAACAACACCTTCTAGGACACAATAAAACAGGACAAAAACAGGGACTACAAGCAAACCAAATCAAAATCCTAAAGGAGGTGATCACAATTAATAAGGACACCATGTGCGGCTAGAGAAGCTGGACAACTAGCAATGTGACAAAGTCTGCAGTTTATAAAACTCTTGGACCTTCTGTAGGAGGCGTTATAGCAATAATTACAAGATATCTAAAGGTGGCCAAGCACGGCCAATGAAACACGATTCTATAAAGACTCGATTTGTGCCTCTCATTGGTAATCACATTGTTATAAAAACTCGGATCGACATACGGATTGAACCCTATGAATTAGTAATTCGAACATAAATCAAGTTGGCTCTCTATTTAAACCAGATAAAGGTTGATTCCGAAAAAATTAAAAGATTCAATGGTTGAACCAATGATCCATTAATTCAATGTTCATTAATTAGATCTAAATTGAATTTTTTTTAAAATAATAATATTTAATATTTAAAAATTTATATTTATATTTAGTTAATGAATAAAATGTTATTTAGCTATTTTTTTATTTGTAGTAATAAAAAAATTTTATAAAATGATATGTCTATTTTTTATTTTTAATATTTATAATATTAGAAGATAATTATTCATTTATAAAAATATTTTTATTTTATATGTTAATTATAAATTTTGAAAATAAAAGATATTTAAAATTTCAATATATTTAATATTTTAATATAAAATTTACAAATATTATTAAAATATGCATAAATATAACATAAAAAAAATTTAATTGATTAAACTTATTTAATTATATTAATAAGTGTAATATTTAATATATATATATATGAATTAATATTTAATAACTCACTAGTTGAATTATTGACCCACTGATTGAACTAGTGATCCATTAATATGGTCCTCCCGAGTCAAGTACCAAGTCGGGTTTAATAACTATGAGTATTCACCATCATCACTATTGTGGTTGACGTGCCGAATCGGTTTATAGAGGAGCCTTCTCGCTTGGAGTGATTCCATTTGCACATAAAGCTGGGGTAATGGACCAGTCATGGGTGATGGACTAGTTGCTGGTGAAGGTGTAAGAGCAATCATATTTGACTCGCCAAAAGCCTCTGTAGAAATTGAGAGTAGACAACAGAAAAGAGAGATAAGAAGGAGAATGGACATGTTACGCTCCATATTCATGGTCGTTGAATCTCTCTCTCTCTCTCTCTCTTAATATTTTTTATAAGATCTTTTGTTAGTTTCTTTGATTCCAAAGGAGGCAGGATTTGAGATTTTAAAGGGAAAAAGTGGGAATTTAATGGTGAGTTGGTTGATTACCATGCAATTTCCTCTCTATTTTTAGGGTATCTGTGTCCATTTAGGGTGAGATTTTCTAATTATTTTCAAGCTCAATATGGAACAGATAAAATGAGAGGTGTTTGCCTTCAATCGATATAAAAAGGGAAAGAAGTTGCAAATTTGAAAAATAGCATGCGTGTGTGGTTTAACTTGAGGGAGGGACATTTAATGGATGGACAAGGTAGACTTGCTAAATAGATATATCTTATTTGAGAAATTTTTCTATATTAAGTATAATAAATAAATTTTAACTATTAATTATAATAAAATTTATATGAATTTAATTATAATAAAATAGTTAAATTTATATAACAATTGTATTTTAAAATTTTTATAAAAACAAAATTTAAAATTATTAAACAAATTATTTTTAATATTGACCGTATTTATTTTTAATTTTTTTAATCTAAGAGGAGAATGGTGGAGTGAAGTTTCGAAATTGAGAAAGTCATCAGAAAACTTAGCTAATAAAATTTAGTGCTACTAACTTTTACTATTTAGATATATGAATTTTATATATTTAATAATAAAATTTTATTATATATATTAAGTCTTACATAATTAAATCTAAATAAAAAAAATCAGAATAAATAATGCAACAGTAAAAGAGATCACATCTCCCAATTGGTTCCAGCTTTTGAGATGGTGAAGCTTGTTTTTGTCGAGGGAACTTGTAACTGGACAGCCCATATGTTGACTTAAAAGGCCCTGCATGATGATAGTTTATACTGTAATCCTGTGATTCAGGATGCCCATTTGAGGCTTAAGGAATTCCTATCTTTATCTATATATATATATATATATACACATACACATATTTCCGTAGGGCAAAAATGGTTAGGCATTAGGTCTAGGCCTTGCCTCAGTCCCGGACCGAAACTAACGATTTAGGTCCTATGATGAGGTGAACCGGAATTGGATTAGAATAGTTCGGGTTTGGTCCAGTTCCATTTTGATTTCGGTTTTTGACATCTTCGATTTAGTTTAAAAACGGTTTGCTCCAGGTAACGCATTCTAAAGTTGTCACCTTTTTAAAAAAAAAAAAAACAAAAATTGAACCAAAGTATAACTTGCGATTCGAGCTGCAAGTTCAAGGCTTAAAGAGGGGACAAAAACTGGCTACCCAATAGTTAGTCCGGTTCTGATTCAACCCTTTGAACTAGGGGTGTACAAGAACACCCAGAAATCAAAGTTCAGACCGAAAATAAATACTTTCATGGGCTGAATATTGGTTTAGACTTTTAAGTGAAGATCAACCGAATATTTGATTTGGTTTTCAAATTTGTTAACAAAAAGTCTAAGAGCCTGTTTAATATTTTTGTGAAAATTATTATTGAGAAAATTATTTTTTTAAATATATTAATTAGAGGACATTACAAAATGATTTTAAATTAAATTTAATAAATTTTAATTATAAAAACGTTAAAAAAATAAAATAATTTTTTAAAATTAATTTTTTTTAACAATATTTAAAATAATATTTTTATTCTGATAAACAATTTGACCCTCCAAAAAGCAACACCAACAGAGCATAAATCAACCTGATCCCAACCAAGTATCTCTATATTTTAAAACTTTGTCGTTTTATATACCAACAGATACCCACCTAATGAACCACATGCCCAGACACCCAACACCTCTTCATTTATATGTTTTTCTCATTTTCTTCCAAAGCGTTGCACTTCTTCCCATGTCTTCCAACAGTACCGCTCTTCTTATCACAACTACACTTCTTGTCCAACACTATACTTCTTCCCCATCTCATTTTCTTCTTCTTCCATTTTTCAAATATGATATTTGGGAAGTCTTGCATGCAAGATTCTTCAATGGGAAAATGCTAAATGGGTTTTATAGTTTCAAAGTCAGATAGACGGATTTTGAGTTTTTGGGTTTCGAAGTCAGATATTGAAGAGAATGAACTTATCTTCCTTGAATTTGTTCAAACCATTGACAGAATAGCCTAAAACCCACCCAACTCAAATCATGTCCAACCGTACCTTGAGCCATTGACCTAAGCCAATCCCCGTCTGGTTCAGATCCTGGTCTAGTTAGGTCCGTTGTACTTCAATTTTTCATGGTTGCATTTAGCAACTGTACAGCATGTGTCGTGTGTGGTCTCCATTGAACTGGGAACCGGAACCGAGACAGAAGGGAGGAATAGGACAGAAAAAGCCTATAAAAATACCTCATGGACTTGAAAAATAGCGTGATGAAAGAAAAGAAAATTAAACAAGAACCTTAAAAGGGAAATCCAATAAGACAAAGCTATTATATTTACAAAATTTGTCAACCGTGTAGAGAATAACCACTGCCTTAAAGGAAAATTTGCAGTGGTCGGTCTTCCACAAGGTACAACCAAAAAACCCACTTCCCAGCTCCACCAATCACAACTGCAACATCTATGTCACTTTCCTTAAAGAATTCCTATTAATACGTTGCCATCATCAATTTATCGAATTCCTTGGATTGTAGTATTGGACCTTTTCAAATTAAGTGAAGGATCCAGGTTAACCACCTTCGAAAGCATTCATCGTCCTTCATGAAGATCTTCAGAGAAAGCTGCTGTTCGAGAGATGTTGTCATTATCAAATAGACCAGAGTAAGGACCTGAGGAGAATATCGAAGATGCCCCATCAGACTCGAAGGTAGTGGATGACTGTCTCATGTTTGGCTGGGTATTGGATGCTGACATGGAATCCTGATATTCTGTAACACGCTGCACCATTTTAAGCGACTGGACCACTTCACCCATGGTGGGTCGTTGGTTTGACTCAGGGGCGACACAAGCTGCTGCAATGGTGCAAACCCGCACAAAATCTTCTTTTGGATATTTATTCCCAAGCCTTGGATCAGCAAGCTCTTCTAGCCTATCTTTGTCTCTGAGAATTGGCCTGGCCTGAAATCAATACAACTCATTTGTGTTAATTGGCCCAGTATTCTATTTATATGATAAAGGAAATTTTTTTTAAATTATCAAAAGGGCCAATAAGTAAAAGATCAGGCCTGCTAACCCAAGTGACGAGGTTTTCCTGCCCAGATGGTTGTGACATGTCCACAGGTTTCCTTCCGGTCAGCAACTCAAGGAGGACAACTCCATAGCTATAAACATCGCTTTTTACTAGTAGATATCCAGTCATAGCATACTCAGGGGCTACATACCTAAAAATAGTGTCGTTCTCTCTCATTGACCTTGAATAAAATAAATAAATAAATAAAGATCAAAAAGAGCAGAGACTGAGACTAACCCAAATGTGCCCATGACACGAGTGGAAAGGTAATTTGTTCTGCCTTCAGGTGCCGGTTTGGCAAGTCCAAAATCAGCTACTTTAGCATGAAAGTTGTTCTCAAGCAATATATTGGACGCCTTGAAGTCTCTGTGGATAACACATGGTTGTGAGTCCTCATGCAGGTATGCAAGACCTCTTGCAGCATCAAGTGCGATTTTCATTCTGGTGTCCCAGTCCAAAGGACAATTTACACCCAGAGGACCTGAGGCACAATCAGACAGTATTGTGTACTCTATTACACAGTATGAAATATCCTAAGTTGCATGAACTCAATTGCAATTGCCCTGTGTCAGTATTGTGTACTATAGTATACAGTATAAATTATCTTATGTTGCATGAACTCAGCTGCAAGTGCCTTGTGCAGATATGTACGAAGGATTCAACATCATAGAATTCAGATCTTCAGGCAGCACAATAATCCAAAAAATTGCATATGAGCATGATCACATGTTTGATGTTTGCTAATTAGTGTTATTATTATTATGTGTAATTTGGTTTATGTCATTAGGCGCCATGACATTCATCAAGGTCATTAATCTAGCTGAAATTCAACAAATAGACCACTAATAAAGAAAGTCAAACTAGAGATGCACATTTTTCAATTTCTTGTTATTACCGGCTTACCGCTGATGAGATTGTATCCAAAGCCTAAAAGAATTGGGTAAAAGGTCCCACGTGGTCATGGGCTAAAGACAACCATGTTTCTATCTCACACATATGTTAATGTCATGTCAGTGTGGGCACCATGGGCTGAAGTGCTGAATTAGTGTAACATAGGTAATATCTATTTTTTTTTTCAACAATAAACATTCTATCTTCATGAAAGTTATTGGTATTAGAAGGAAATAGCAAACACTTGGACGACAGGTGTATCTTTGTTTTAAGATAATTACCATGTAGCCAGGCCTCTAAGCTTCCATTTGGAATGAGTTCATAACACAGTAGATTTTGCGAAGAGTCACGACTACTATAGTAACCCACAAGCTTCACAAGATTGCGGTGATGCAACCTGCTAAGCATCTCAACCTCAGCAAGAAATTCTTTATTGCCTTGTTGTCCTCCGCTGGTAAGCCTCTTAATTGCTACAGCTGTACCGTCATTTAAGACACCCTTGAAAACTCTACCAAACCCACCCTCTCCAAGTATGCTTGCAGATTCAAAGTTGTTTGTTGCTTCTTTAAGTTCTTCATAGGCTAGAAACCGTGTACTGCTAGGATGTGGCAGAGATCCTCCTGCTGGAACTGCATCCACAGTCCTTGGCTTCACTGAAAAAATAAACAAATTTTAATAAAAAGATCAAATATAAAACAAATGGACATAGAAACATTCAAAATTTGTGTAATAAGGAATACTCAACTAACATCAATAAGTAGTTACAGTTATATGATGTACTTTAGCAATCAGCAGGACAAAAGACAGGACATTATGCACAGAAAACTCATGCAATAACAACCAAAATAAATTGATTTGGGTTCCAAATTGGTGGTTCAAGCATTCCCGAAATTGACCCATACTTCTTCTAGTCAAACATGTAAGTGCCTAAGAAGGTCCATAAAGTTTAGTGTCAAACTGAACTTTGCTGTTCAATTTACAAACGTCAAACCAGAAAAGCTGCATTCAAGCAAAAACTCTTTCTGATTTGAGACAAATATGAATATGTCCCAAATGAAAGAAAGACGTAGCCACTACCAAGTACCAATGATGATAATCTGAATGACGTTTTTCCTCAATGCCATATGTGATGTATTCAGTAATGCAAACTTCAAAAAGTATTATCTAAAGCTGACACTGAGTTTTTGTTTTGTTGATATTTTTAATGATTACTCAAAAACATGATCAGAGAAACAACATTAAAATACTTGACCTAATAGTTAAGACACATACCAGTTCCTTCAGGAGATCCTTTAGGCTTCCCTTCACGAATTGCGCATGAACAAATTATAAGCATAGATATTATAGCAATAATCACGATGCCAACACCAATACTGAGTATAAGAAATAGATTTGAATGTTTGCCTCTGCCTGGATCACTGGGTAGTGTGGAAGTTGCAGATTGATGTGCTGGTGCTTCCACAGGTGATGAAGCAACAATAGGAGCTGTATATGCAATGTGATGTTACTTCAGCATACAAACAAGAGAACCAACATCTATAAAATGTTTGCTGCTATAATTTTCAACACCAAAACAAGGATTTTACCAGAACCAAAGCAATAACTTAACAAATCCATGCAAAGTTTGCTGGTAAAATTAATGATAATAAAAAGATAAAACAGAATATAAATATTGATCAGAAACTGTATACATATATATATTGTCAAGCAAAACATTGGCACCACAACATCCAAATCCTAATTTTGATGATCCAACACACTATATACCAAGTATCATAAGATAGCAATGAATAAAGTAATTTAACCCATAAGGAAAATTTTTTTAGTAGCAACGACGAGCAGTAATGGGTTTGTAAATACACACACACAAACAAGAAGATATCATGGATCTATATAATTCTAATATGAAAAAAAAATTGAGGCAAAGTTAACTGCAAACAAGAAAAGTAAATAGCATGGCTGAAACTATATTTGATTGAGAAAACCACCCCATTGATTTCAAGGTCACATTGAGATGCTCAAATCAATGAAGCAATAAAGTGCAAGATTAAATTTACCTTGGGAAGGTGATGGAGGTTCAAACCAGGTAAGATTGAGGAGTCTGTAATCACCCACAAGGGTGGAGTCAAAATGAACCTTATGTAATGCAAGCGAAGAATTTATTGAAGACACATCACTGGCAGAGAAGCTGATTCCCGTATGAGGAGTAATATCCATTGAAATATTTAATCTTGATAAGCTGAGTACATAAAAGTTGATAAGCTCAATTTGAGAAACTAGCAAATCAAGCTGGGAAGCTAACTCTTGCAGAAATCTGTCCCAGTTAGGATTTTGTGAGACATTCAAAAGGAGAAAGTCAAGCTTTATGGGATACACACAATGGCAATTATGACTCCCTTGTTTCAACACCATGTCAGGTTTGCAACAATCTGGCAAAATGAGAAATCAATTATAGATAATATCTAAGGTCAGTGCACAATTACAGGTTCCTTACTATCTATGTGAGTTTATTTACAAGCTGAATATCATATTCATTCCCTTTGGTTAGTAGTTTGGGTAGGAAACAATACACAACTCACTTCCATTTTATCTTTGATGGTCAACTAATCGTTACGAAGAAAAATGAAAGCATAAAAAATAGAAAAACTAAAATTAGACCCAGAATGTCTTACCAGAGAAATGAGGAGATAATGGCGGCTGAGCTAAACCAGAAGCATTTGCACTAGTGTTGGATTGTGTTGGTGCAATTTCTATCAATCCAACAGTGGGAGGCACTAAAGCATTCTTCTTCATTGATGTTTTTGACAAATGTGAACTGGTAGGCGGGTGAATAGAAGTTATTAATGGACCATAATTAAGAGGTGCGGCTGGTGCTACCACAGCCGATGATGCACCAACTGGTGATAAATGTTTTCTTCGCAGTTTATGAAACAGTGGAAGGTTGGCTGGCAGAGGCAGATCAAGAATGGCAGGTGCAGCGGCAGGTACTCTACTTGGAGGTACTATCAGTTCTTTGAAGTGTCGATCATCAACCAAATTGGCATTGGTAGTGAGAATCACATAACAAGAAACAAACAAAAGATGCAGCAACAGACTGCAGACTTTTCTTGATACTTGTGCACCTGATATTCAAAACAGTTTCAATCTAACAAGAGCAAGAAATCATGACAGACCATGTGATAGCAAATTAATTCACTTTAGATGGCTCAGAATTCAATTGGCCCCTGAAAATCATACAAACATTGAAACCACCCCAAACACATTATTATGTAAATGTGTAGATGTCCATCTCTCTCAATAACCTACAATTAACACCACGGCAATATCTATTAGTCAATCAATCTAGTGCTCCCGTTCATAATGTTAAAATTTCGAAAATTTCCAATTTTACATCAATTTTGGTTGCTGATATTGATAAGGAAAAACCATAACTAATCAAATTTCTTTTGCCTTGGTTTTGGCAAGAAATCCCACCTCTAGAAAACCAACAACCGCATTATTAGCCAAAGTAATTTATGATTAATGAAAAAATAATAACTTCCTTCAGACTTGACCCAACATCTCCATCCTAGCACTTCCCAAACTAAAAAAACCATAAAATCCGAGTTCCAATTTCCAGAGTCTATTTACTTAGCTACTAAAAGCATTTTTTATAAACACCTGAGTCCAAATAGCACCGAAACAGTAAAAAACAATAATAAGAGCAAATAGAAACTACAAGCAGAATAAACAACAATTTACCAATGGTATTTGGGACTGCAAGCACCGCCATCACCGACGCAGTTTATTATTAGAAAATTGCACGTTAGATCTGTGAGATTTCAAGGAATCAACGCGAGATCACAGCTACAGTGAGCATAAGACTTCAAAAGGGAAAGCGAATCACTACAAGCAAGACTTGTTTTTGACAGTAAATGAAGGAGGATCCACGGGAGAAGATATCATAGTGAAAACAGCAACTCGGAACTCATAACACAGTGCCAAACCCTCCATTACTGAGTTTTAATCGAAGAAACAGTAGTAACAGAGAGGTTTGTTTTCATGACTGTTGGTGGAGATTATCGTTGGATTCACTCAGTCACCGGTTTTGGAAAAGCTTTTGGCGTTTTTAGTTTTCGTTTTTAGATTTATTTTATTTTTTTCCCATTAACGGTAAAAAAAATTGTACTTATTTGCAAATGATGTGAGTTGATTTTCTGATATGCCGGTCGATGTTTATTTCATAGGCTGTCATGTCTGAATTTTAAAATAATTATAATTATTACTAAATTTTAAAATAATTACATTTTTAAAAAAAATTAATTATTATATATACTAAATATATCAAAAGGTAATAAATTTTGCACACTAGTGTTTTAAATCATAAGTGAGTGATAATTGGTAATTTATAATTTGATCCATAAAATTTAATAAAAATGCAATTAAATCTTTTTATATTCAATTTAAAATAATTTGCTTCATTATATTTGCTTCTGTTTATAATATAATCGTTCTGTCAAAAAATAAATAAATTTATTATTAATCAAAATAAAATATAATTATAATTAAAATTTCAAAAATATCCTTTCACTATAAAAAAAGGAAAAAACATAAACCTACCCTCCATCTCGTCCCCGTCTCGCCTTCCCTGCCCTATCCCAAACCTTTCAACCTCTTCTTTCCTCATCGTGAACTTCAATCAAATCACTGCCCGCAAATTAACCCAATATTCCCTCTACTCAGTCACAGGCTGGTTCCCATTCGATTTCGCTAGCCTCATATTTTAGACCAGTTTTAATTTGATATAATTTCAATCTAAAATAATATAATATTATTTTAGTATAATTCTAATTTGACCTACAACTACTACTACTAATATTAATAATAAATAAATAAAAGACCCAATATAATTGAAAAAAAATGCCCCATTTGGTTCTATTTAAGTCCAAAAGGAAGAGATCAAAACGGACTCCTCTATACTCCAATTCCGATTCCAAACCGATCGATGAACTGGAATCATTGACCTGGACCAATTCTACCATGATTCATGATTCAAACCATGGCTGGGTCCATTTACCTCCTTGCCATGAACCTTGTGATCCATACATATCGTGATAAAAGTACAAGCACCACATTTGTTACTTTGGTTTAAATGTTGAGTTTCCCACCAAGAAGAGAGAAGGCATTAGAGTTGTAGGGAGAGGGGGAAAAATGTAGCAAGACGAGAGAGACGGCAGATAGATAGAGAGGGAGAGAGAGAGAGAGGTAATAGATATATTTGGGTTTAATGCTAATTTGGATAGAGGACTACTTGATTAACATATTTGATGTTGTCATGAGTTTTCAAGGATATATTTGGGTTTAATATTAATTTGGATAGAGACTACTTGATTAACATATTTTGATACTGTTGTGAGTTTTCAAGGTTTGGTCCTACTGCCACTTAAATATGCAACAAAGAAAAATATAAGCTAGATGACTTTTTAGTAAGCTGCTTCGTCGTTCAAGTCTGAGAATTGGATGTAAAAAATATGAATAAAAATTATAGTGAGAATTTAAGAATGAGGATATGTATACATTGTTTCTGATTACTTGGTTGGTATTTATAGATTTAAAAAAAAATAACAGTTATTTCGTTTATGAAAATAATCTCTACTTGTATGTCAAATTGTCTTTGTGAAATTTGATATCGCTTTATTATTGGAGTGACTTTTATTTGATATATTTTTCGCTCGCCTTATTAGGTAAGTAAAAGTACTTTTGTTTAGTTTTGTTTCGGTCCAATTATACTTTACTCGGTGCGCTTGTCTTTTAACCATATAAAATAGTACTTTACCTTTCTAATTGCCACGTTGGATATTCATGTAGAATTTTGACTATTTAACTTGAATTTTAGGAGAGTAGTGTCATTAATGAATATTTACAAATTGGGTTTAGGCTAAATATTATGTATCAATTAATTGGGTTCTAGAGAATGAAGGATCAACTAATGAACATTTACAAATTTGAGGGATTAAATAATAATTTACCCTTTACTCCTATGGCACCGGATTTTGTGTGCGTGGTGCTCTCCACACTTGTCATTGTCTTCTTTTCCACTAATATAAATCCCAACTTCCAAGTTTTTTTTATGGAACATTGACTGCAATTTTGTACTTGTCTATCAGATTATTAAGTTCGCTTTGATTGTGGCGTTTGAACTGTTGCTTTGTTTTCTTTTTTTCCCCTAAAAATAAAGGATAGAAGTTAAAAGGAAAATACAAAAGATATATAATGTGATTTGGATATTTTTAGTCGGATTATGTGATTTGATTTATAATAAATAAATTTATGTGATTTAGTTAAAATGCATGTTGAGAATCATTTTAAATGCCCAATTTTTATGAAAATAATATTTATTTTCTAATTATATTTTTTTTTATAAATAACCTGTTATATTAAGATCATTTCAAGAGTTCTTCATGAGTTTTTAAATAAATTTAAATATTATTAAGATCTAGTTTAGACGAGACATATAGAACCGACAATAGTCATTTAGAATATTAATCACTTGTTGTGAATTTTTTTTATGGGTAAATTTTATAATATGATATCTGAATTTAAGAGTATGTTTTCGTAAAAATTTTTTTATCAATTTTTAATTTAATTCACAGAAACATATCTTTTATTTTTGATAGCCAATTTATTAGTAATTATGTGATATGGCAAACAACAGGTTATGTTTCTCAGTTCACTTGGCATTTGTTTTTTTTTTTTTTCCCTCTTTATTTAATTTCAATCTTGATGCTAACTAAGTTTATTTTTGCAATTCCGGATAAAGAAGGCGAGAGATTATTAGATACAACTGATGCATATGTATCATCTCTTACAATTATATAAAATTTATCAGGATTCATTTTTTTATGAAAAAATGAGCATTATTATTACGTGTACTTAAAATATTCTATAACCTTTCGAAAAAAGGTGGAGTCAATCTGGTTGGACCTATGGATGGTGTTTCTTTATCTTTGTAACGGTTTTCTTTGATAAACTATGGATGTCTTACTATTTTCTGATTGTAATTGTACTGTGGCTATTTATCATTGCCTAGCTACTACTAACAATACATTTCTTTCTCATGACCTAAAGCTCCAGTTAGAAGAGGTTGAACTGTTGTTTTGTCAGGCAGACCAAGAAACAGCAGGATATATCTTTTTAGCAGCATGCTTTTCTCCCATCCGGACATTGTCACTCACCAAACTTTCTGAGTGTGTTGTGTTCACATTCAGTCGAGCTATGGGGTAGAAGGAATATAATTAGCTTTATGCTCGCTTGCAAATTAGACCCGGCCACGGTTAAAGAGCTGAATCTTCTGCTGGTTTATGTTTTGACTCTCATTTGATCCGCTTTTGATTAAATTTAATGTTCATAATTTTTATTTTTTTCCTATTTTGAAAGGGCAAAAAATAAATTGTGACCCGAAACTGAACTGATCAATGGTTCAGTTTGAGTTTGGTTTAATTGGATTCAGATTCAATCAATTTCAATTTGTTTAAGATTCTAAATTAAATCAGTTCGGTTTCGGACCGTGGGCACCTATACTTGCCGTTAATCAAAGGGGAGTAGCAAGGCATTTTTCTTTTCAAACTCACACAAGGGCTCTAGATTGCGGTACGAGTCTTGGTGGCCATAGTTCTTCATCTGTCAGTAGTTCCCTCAGCTCTCAGTTCCATTTTAACAAATATTTTCCAATCCTCCTGCTCTTTACTTTTCTAGCATTGTATGAATTGCATAGGTGCTCTCTCTCCCTCTCTCTCTCTCTCTCTCTCTCTCTCTGCATGTGCTATGGCAAATAACAACTGTGAACCGATCACTTTTGACTGTTCCATGAACAGATTGTGGATACAGGAAAGACATAAATTATATCACTGTAGATGCATTTCTAGTAATCTGTATGCAAGTATAAAAGAGAGATTTAATGAGTTACTGATCAAATAACAATGGCCAATTATGCCTTTGGGCACTGCACTACATCTGTGCTTTGGGCAACTGGCCTTCTTCGAGATGCGATCGGACAAACTTCAAGGCAAGGCTCCTTGAGCGTGCTATCATCTTCAGGTTGTGGAGGAAGAACCCCAAATTTAAACTGCCACATTAAGGTCACAACAAAATAAATGGTGATTTGGGCATCCCCACTTTCTACATATCTAAACTGACCTTTATCCTGTTAAGAAACAGAAAGGGATGAATGTTTAAAGGAAATGGCGTATTAGATACCTGACAACTATAATCCGTGAAGTTTGGCTCCATCAGTAAGGGGACTCCCATGTAATCCTTGAAGAAAGTCTAGAAAATCAAATTATAGAAAGTCATGAAATCTGTTAAATGCAATGTTGTGTGTTGTATATATATATACGAATAGAAAGAAAAGAAAATATTTAAATGCAGCAGCAAACTTCGCGACTGAGACTGGTTAAGAACTCATCAGAGACATGAAGGGATAGTTTAGCTTACCTGTGTTGGAAGTTTACATGTATTGACACAAATGCCTACGCATTTGCTTTCTTCTAAATACTTGCATCTTTCTACAAAAACCTTCCCATAAAACCAACCAAAATTAGTTTGACTAATCAGGACTTGAAGACAAATTATTAATACTTCCAATCTTCCATTATATCAGAAGAAGGATAATTACCCCACTTTCACATGAGGTTCCATCAGGAAGATCGACAGAGTTCACCGTGCAAATGCCCATAAGCCATTTACAAGTGAATGCAGTCACCCTCGCTGTAGATCATTGAACTTGGCACAATATACTAATTGCCATGGTTAAAAGAAGAACACATCTAATTTAAAAACGAGAATCACTCACCAACCATCATGGCAGCCACTTTTCCTCCTCCTAGAGGAGAGATAAGCAATTTATATAGATCTAACAGAAGCGGAGGAAACAGCGACCTTAATATTCGAACCTGCTCTAGGCCAAAAAAATGGCAGTCTAATGCATAAAAGCAATGCAAGTGTACTTGCAAAGAAGAAAGAGGTTAGAGAATCAAGCATTACTGCTGCATCCCTTGTATCAGCATTAGTTCTGCCTGTCAACATGAGCCGATTTGCTACTTCTATTAATCCATCATATCCACGCCTCTCAGAATCCCATCCAACCTCCTGTAATCGTCCTTGAAAGCAAGGATTTTCACACAAAAAACTTTAACCAATCCTAATAAATCATATGGAGAACTACAAGATTTCATCTTTTGTCACGTAAAAACCTATAAGAAATTGGCTCAGCTACTTGTTAAATCGTACTACTCACCTTGACCATTTTGTTTCGAAACAGAGCAAGGAACAAGTCATCGAATACTCCAGGACTGTATTCGGATCTTGGACCCATATCTCCAGCTTTTACCTGAACAAAATTTTCCGACCATTATGTAAAATTTGAGTCGAAGAAGAGGCTTAGAAACTCAAGTTACTAATCGATTGAAAAGACTGGGAGAAACAAACCGGCTCTGATTGAATAGGGGAACATGAGAATCTAAGGCTAGGGTTCTGGACGAGAGGTTTGAGTGGCAAGTGAGGACGTGAAGGAGATAAAGAGTAGATGGAGAGAGGACGAAGCAGAGCCAGTGGCTTCATTTTCACCTCTGTCCCGTGAAAGTACTTTTCGGTGTTACCCGGTGTAGACAAACGGAAAATGGTGCGTGTTGGGCTAAAACGGTGCGTTTATGCGAGGAGCGCGAGCAGAGTGTTAGCGTTGCCGTCTTGCTGAAAACTTTGTCGGGTTAACTAAACGACGCCGGTTGAAGTGTCAAAATCCAGTTAACAAAACGACTTTGCGTTTGTTCATTTACGGTTGTCGAAATAAAAAGTGATAGTAGTGATGAGCAGTCCAACAAATCTCAAGGCCTTATTCATCACATTCGACTGCCTTATCATCTTCCGACTGTCCATCCACGTGCTATCGCAAGAAATATCTTGACATAGCCATTAATCTGTTGAATATTAGCATCAATTAGTTATGGTTAAGGATACATATTATCTTCATTAACAGTGTCATATGTATCTATTTTAGTTTGGTAAATTCATTCACCCAGCAGGAAAGGAAGAACAATCTCACGAATTGTGTTTCTAAAACCAGACGGATTAATGAATTGGTTTACTAATTAATTCAACAAGTTCAACTAGGTCAAAAACCAATCAAATCAAATCTTTGCAACAAAAAAAAAATCAAACAAATATTTTAAATAAAAAAAAAAAAACTGGTCCTCAAGGTTAGAATTAAGGAAAAAAAAAAAGATTGGATCTGCACTTTTGTTGATTTGGTCCAGGTGATGAATCAGAAACAAGCAAAAAGCCCCAGTCAAAAGCATAGATCATCAGCAAAATCACTTTTTCCCCCTCAATATTTCCAAGTAAAAGATTGCATCAACCTGTTATACAATGTTATTTTAGTGTGTGATCCAGCCTGAAGAACAATTGCCAAAATTGATATCACTCATTACACATGCTAATTTAAAATAGTTCGATTAGATCTCCATTCCAGAGCAATGTCTTTAGTGAACAAACAACAGACCCCCAAATGCACACGGTTCATATTGCAAGTTCGCCAGGAAACATGGCAAGGGTAATGGTGCAATAAAAAGCAATGTGGAAAAGCTTTGAATCAACAGGCCAGCCTTCAGATTTTCTGTTTTAGAGTCACATTGATGATCCCTATATGAGATTTGGGTTGAAAATATTCATCTGTATCCACTTCTTCAATTTCCTTGACAAGCACATCGTTAAATGACATAATCAGCAACAAAAAGAAATACAACTTATTAACATAAAGTAGTAATGACATGAATCCCTGAGTAAACTTTTCCAACTAGGTATGACGAAACTCCATAGGTTAAGGACAACAATTTATTATACTGGTTCTATGAAAACAAATGGCCCTAGGACTAGATATTACAGTAATGCATCTCCTGGACATCAGCAATATAATGCTGAATGCTGATATATGAAAATGAGGAAAAAAATCTCACACTTCATGATGACCAGAACAAATGGCCTTATGGCAAAATATTTAAAATATGGTTACTGCAGCATAATAGTGCACTCCTAGTCATCAACATAAAATGCTGATTTATGAAAACAAGGGACTAAAAATCTCTCACTTGTCATAACAACTAGAAAGAAAAACAGAGTGCATTCACCTGAGCGACATCTTCTCCTTTGATGACCCTTTCAAAACCCATAAGCTTTTCAGTTAGATCTGGGATGGGCGCAGTTGTAATGAAAAGCTCAAATCCTTAGTCATCATGTTTTGCCTTAGAAGTCCCAAGCATGAATGCTTCATGTTTTAAACTGGTTGAACATCAAAATCCACTTGTAATTAAACCTCAAAATGCGCAATACTTAACAAGTCATAAAATGGTAAAAGATTGGAGAAGAAAAAAATGATGTAAGCTAGCAACCTTGTATCAAGTTGACTATAACGTTTCCCCTTCAAAGTCCAGTCTTCCGCAGCCCCAAGGCTATCAACATTGCCTGCTTGAATCACATAATGCTTTATCACATGACGAAAATGCATCCCCTTGAAGTGCCCCTTTTCACTGCAAAACCAATTCCATTGTTAATTTGAGAAGAATAAGCAAAATTTGTTGCAAGATGCTTCTCATGAGGTACCTACTCATAAATCAACTTAAGAAAAAAAGAATTGGCATATAAGGTTGTTACAAATATACCTTATTTTCAGTTCTACTTATAAATTACTTATAAATTATTGTTCCATAATAAGATACATTACATGGAATCTGGACTGTGACATGTAAACTGTGTGCTATTATGAATCTTAATTCAAAGTTTACTTGATTCTGGTATATTTCATAAATCAAAAACCTTCAATGGCAATTACCACATGAGACGGTTGATGTTGTATTAAGCACTCTGTATAAGTTTACGTAAAACCAAACAACTACATTGATTTTAGACATAGTTGACCCTTCCTAGCTGTTATATATCAACCTTGCAAACTCGCATAACACCTGGGGGAGGGAAAATGAAAAGAGAAATGAAGCAAACCTCAATCATCGTATTCTGCAAAGGAACTGCATGCACGATCAGCGACTCCTACCCAAAAAAGACAGGCAATACAATTGATTGAAAGTGATGTGTGAAAAGAGAGAAGATGAGGAGAAAAGAAACAAGGCTGACCATAATATGTATGATACAAGTGCTCATAACAAAGAAACCAATTCATAAAGCCCAGATATCAGTTCTTCCATAGGATTTAGCATCTGTTAGACATTTAAGAGGAAAATGCTTACATAAAGTAATTATAATGTTCCACTTGAGTCTTTCCCAAGTACAAGCTTTGGTTACCCAATTTCACATTGTTACTTGCAGTTTGACCCACCATATATAAATTTTGTTAATAAAAAAAAGCCGTGCAAATATCTCATTTAAGACGCACAATCTTGCTAAAATGCACAAATGCAATAAAAGAACATTGAAAATTTTGCACTGTACAACGAGAGCTATAGGGAATATGATGACACTACACTAGATACACGAACTATATATGAATCTATGAACCGAAGACCAAAATAAGTGGTTATTTTTACACTCACCATAAGTCAATGAACTTGTCAATAACTTCAAAAGAAACATCCTTGAAAAGTTCCACTATTATAGTGCCTTTTGAAGTATTTAAAATCTAGTAACAAAATGAAAATCCAGCATTGTTACAATAAAAATCATGTGTACTACTCAACCAAATTGCATAGGAATGGAAAGTATGTAACAACGCCAAAGCAAAGAAATGGGTGACGCCACTGAATTTCAATAACAATGTGATGGTTCTGGAGCTGACGATAGACATTTATGAAACTGAGTATTTTGAACAACATACATGAGGTGTAGAGCACAAGAAGCCTAAAATAGTTGGCTGACCTCCATTAATGGCTTTTTAACAGGTAGCTGAACCCTCCCACTAATTACTCCCCTACTAATAAAATTCCTTTCAATACAAATGTGTCTTAAGCAAAGTAGCACGTCCACATAGAAGGCCCCTCCAATGACAAACGAAATCATTCTCAAACAGCATTTCTTTGATTTCTTGTTTCATATCTTCTAATATAAATGGGTGGGAAGTATATTAATCCAACTCAACTCAATTCAACTAAACCTTTATCCCAAGAATTTGGGGTCGACTATATAGATTCTCTTTCTCTATTCTAAATGATTTTGGGTTAAATCCTCGGAAATGTCTAATGCTTCTAGGTCATGTTGTACTACTCTCCTCGAAGTCAGTATAAGTTTACCCCTTCTTTTCTTTCTATCCTCTAACCTAATGTGCTCTACTTGTCTAACTAGAGCCTCTGTATGTCTACGCTTCACATGACTAAACCACCTCAATCTCCCTTGTCTCAACTTATTCTCAATCGGCACCACTCCTACCTTTTCTCTAATACTCTCATTACAGACTTTATCTAATCTAGCACGACCACTCATCCACCTTAACATTCTCATCTCCGCAACTCTTATCTTAGACGCATATAACTCCTTCAGTATCTAACACTCACTACCATATAACATGGCCGGTCATATGACTGTACGGTAAAATTTTTCTTTCAACTTATTGGGAATCTTGCAATCACATAAAACTCGCATGGCACTTCTCCACTTCAACCATCCGGCTTTAATCCTATGACTAACATCCTCCTAACATCCCCCGTCTACTTGAAGGATTGAGCCGAGATATTTAAAGTGATTACTTTGGGGCAGTACCACTCCATCTAAACAAACTCCTTCCCTATCACCAGTTCGGCTTTCACTGAACTTGCAATACATGTATTCTGTCTTCGTTTTACTTAACTTAAAACCGTTTGACTCTATAGTACTTCTCTAAAGTTCTAGCTTTCTGTTGACTCCTTTTCGCGTCTCATCTATCAGAACTATATCATCTGTAAACATTATGCACCAAAGGATACTCTCTTGTATATGTTTCGTCAATTCATCTAAAACTAATGTAAAAAGGTTAAGGCTTACATCTGAACCTTGGTGTAATCCAATTGAGATAGAAAAATCTCTTGTGTCCTCTCTCACTGTGCACACAATAGTAGTTGCTCCTTCATACATATCTTTCAACACTTGTATGTACCTAATAGATACCTTCTTTTATTCTAACACTCTCCATAAGATATCTCTTGGAACACTATCATAAGCCTTCTCCAAATCGATAAAAACCATATGTAGATCTTTCTTCACATCTATATATTTCTCCATCAAGCTTCTAATGAGAAAGATCGCTTCCATAGTTGAACGACCAGGCATTAAGCCAAATTGATTGGGAGAGATAGAAGTGTCATGACGTAGTCGATGTTCCACAACTCTCTCCACAACTTCATACTTATGAGTTTAATTTCTCTATAGTTTTAGTAACTTTGTATGTCTCCCTTATTTTTAAAAATAGATACTAAAATACTCCTCCTTCATTCATCAAGCATTTTCTTTGAGTTTAGAATCTTATTAAACAATTTAGTTAACCATGTCACTCCCATATCTCCCAAACACTTCCACACTTCAATTGGTATTACATCGGGTCCACAGACTTTACTCACTTTTATTCTCTTAAGTACTTCCTTAACTTCTAAAGATCTAATCCTTCTAGTATAATTCACATTCTTTTCTATTGCTCTATAGTCTATATTCACGCTATTACCACTTTGACTATAATTAAAGAGATCATCAAAATAATTTCTCCATTTTCTTTAATGTCCTCATCTTTCACCAACACTTTTCCTTCTTTATCCTTAATGCACCAAGCTTGATTGAGATCTTGACATTTCTTTTCTTGCCTCCTTGCTAAATCTATAAATATCTTTCTCCCCTTCTTTAGTTCCATGTTTCTCATATAGTGAAAATGAGAATTTTCAAGTCTAATTCATCAAATTCTTTATGAATTCCACAAAGTAGCATATTATCCAACTCCTATAGAAAAATTATGGATACCAATAAAATTCACTGTATTCTTAATTAGACAATGAAACACATTAAAATACACTAGACAACAGCATGTACTGGCTTTGACGAAGCTCCCCAAATTTTTTTTTTTAAACTAACATTATCCAACAATACATATTACCATAAAACGCTCAAAAGGCAAAAGCTTTCAATACGAAACAAAGTAATTTGAGAAATGAAAATGGCTCAGAGTAGAAAAAAGACATACTGCGTATCCAGGCAGATCAGATTTCTTTGGATCCACAAATGCGTGTTCAACCTACAGAATAGAAAAAATTGAAAAACACAAACCTCAAATGAAGAAATAAATAAAGTTGTGAATAAGAAGTACCTCAAAGCCTAATGATTTGCGACCTTGAGTCTGGATTCTTGACCTAAACCCGAGTTATAAACATATGTATTAGTAATTAATGCACCGCATAAACCAGAATAGCAGCAAAAGAAATATTATTATTATTAAAATTAAGAATTGAAAAGAGTTAATCAAATAAAAGAAAAATCATGGAGTGCACAAACCTGAGGGACCAGTGTCTGTATAAAGAACACAGGAAAAAGATAGTCAAGAGAACAATCAAGCCGCATAGAAGAATAGTAACAGGACTTATTCGACTCGGTCCCTTCTTCTTCTTGCTCTGTTGCTACAGAGCTCGAGGCTCGATCCTTGCCATATACAATAATCTCAAACTTCTGTATACACAAGCAACCACCTGAGAAATCACTTCAAGACTAAAAATTTGCCAAAAAATGCGAATTCAAATTTGGTTTGGGTTTTGGAATTTGAATTTTAGGATCTAAAATAGTATTTCATGCCAAACGAAACGATTAATGAGCAAATATATCTGAAAATGACCCGCCTGATTACTTCATGAGGAGAGATAAGTTGACGGTTTTTCAACGATTTCAAGCTTTCTAGCGCCTTACGCTTATCTGTTATCGATTGGGCCGCGTTAAGCCTAATGAGTTCGATTATTCAATAAGCTAATATTTTTTATTCTACTACTTTTTTTTTCTTTTATATGTTTATAAAAAAGATATTAATTATATCAATTAATTTGTGTTTTAATAAATATAAATAAATTTAACATAAAATTTATTAAATTTTAATTTTATTAAAAATTTTCATAGAAATAAAATTACTTTATTAGTGATTAATGATATAGAATAAACAAAAGAAAGAGAAAAATTTTCATAATAAGAGAATAACTGTACTTTATTTTTTAAAATAATCTATAAAATTAAATTAAATTTTAATAAATTTTACAAAAAGAATTAAAACTTAATAATTTTAAGTAAGCAATTACATGTGATGTTATCAGATCAAAGCCTATATGAATATGATCCTCTCTCTGAAGGGTGTTCTTTTTCAGTGTTCGTTGGCTGTCTGATTGTTTAGATTTGGACCGGACTCATTGTAATCTCATTTTATTTGGGACTAGAAACTATTAGCAGCACAAGACCACCAAATATAATAGAACCTCTCCCTTAAATTTTGATACTTTTTTATTAGTAATGACGAATATTTTCTTAATTTCTTAAATCTCATTAAAATATTATTGCTTAAATGTATAAAAAATTTAACCCTTTGTTAGTTTAATAAATGTGACTTATTTTTATTGGTTAATTATTTATTAATTTTTAAAATTTTTTATTTGTTGTTCTATTTAAGTTCAATTAAAATTTAAACATGAAAAATAACAATGGCAGATTAAAAGCTAAAGGTTTTGACATTTAAATAGAAATAGCTTAGTTATTTCTTCAGTATGTAATGAAAAAAAAAACCATTTATTAGTAAAGACATTATAATTCACGAAAAGAAAATATGAAATAAAATGAAGTATTTTAATTTGCTTTTAAAACAATAGGAGATGAGTAGTAATTATGACTAAACCTTGAGAGTGTAATAGTGATTCAGCCTTCTAAAAACTCATTTAACAAACACGTTCAATCAGGTCCCATCCTCCGAATCAAATCGCTCTGCACTTCACTTGTCCATTCCCCTTTTTTGAGCTTTGCAATAATTTCAAATAAAAAAAAAAAAAGGAAAGCCTTTAAATATACCATGTACTGATTCCTATTCTATCGTCTCTTTACAAGCAATTTTTTTAGAGAGAGAGAGAGAGAGAGAGAGAGAGAGAGTTCTATGCTGTTTCAGCAAAACCATATCACTACCTCTACCTGTAACAGCTCTGATCTATTTTTGCAATACACTACATAATCTACCTAACTTATCTGTGTATTTGTTGTCATATGTGCAGCATCTCACACGAACTCCATATCATCTTCTTGTTGTTCCAGGACAATTGTCGCCATAGCAAGTCTATATGCTGAAGATCTCAAGTTCCTTACAAGAACATATATTTCTTTTCTCCTCTGCTTCACAGGTATCTCATTCCACTGTTCTTCCCTAAGGCGAGCTAGTAAAACTGCTTCACAAAAGGCCTCCGCTACTGGCTTCTTGCTACATATCAGAAATAAATCTTGTGATTTTATTACCAAAGAACGAATTGCATATATGTTGAAAGCAATGAGAAAAAAAAAAGTTTCTGATTATCAACATAATATCAGCACTAACCTCCCTCGAACAAATCCTGTTGTAACAAAACCAATAGGCCAGCGATGGGATTCCCTAGCAGCAGAATCTTCTGGTATCTGGAGTTCCCACTTGCCGGAAGATTGCTCTTTGAAGTATGACCTCACCAAAGACACAGGAATTTGAAGTCCAGTCTCATTATTTTCTGACCTGAAGCACATGCCAAGCATATCAAATAACATCAGATCACAAGTCTGATGAACAGTAGGAATCCCAAATGATAACTTTCAACCACCAACACCACAACCCCCCTTTCTCTCTCTTCTCCTTTCACTCATAGATTAGATGATCTTTGCACTGCTCATTAGTTGCCCCACTCAAATCCTGAAAATATGAGAGAGATACTAGCACAAGTATCCTTGCAACTTTGCAAAATACCCTCTCCTATTATCTTTTATCATGAATCTATAATCTGTTTGGATAGGTGTGCATTTAAAATGACTGATGATTTGGATGTGTTCCAAGTGAAAAATTATAAAATTTGAACATGATATCAAATTTAATACCTCATTATATGAAATTCACACCAATCAAAATGAAGCGTAACATAATTTCAGCAAGAATTCACATAATTAAGCAAACCTCATATTTTCAAACAAAGTAACAAGTATCATAAATAAGAATGGGAAGTTTTGGAAGAATACCTGGAAGTCAATAGCGACACATCGCTAAGACAAGGTGCACATACAATTGCTCCCTCTTCGAAAACGCCTTTTTTATATGCATGGAGAAGAACTCTAACGAAACATAATTTTCGGTCACAATTCATTTGGGTAATACCATTTTGAAGTTGGACAAGTTTACTTTCATCATTGATAAACTCTAGAAACCTCATCTTCCTATTTGGAGCTTGAGGGAATAAAAGTGAACAATCATCATGGATTTCATTCAAGAAATCATCCAATGAACTGGATGTCCTTGCTATAATTCCATCAAATGAGTTACCATCAACTCTGAGTGATGTTATGTCACTATTATCACATCTAGAGTTTGACGATGAATTGCAACCAATTATGTCTTTTGCACAAGAACTTGAAGCCACTTGCACTGCAATGCACCCCTTTGTAACAGCAACACGGACACTATTCCATGGGGGTGGAACAGGCACTTTCAAGGGTCTTACAGCAGGACATACTTGTTCTGCTTTTTGGTTTAGGGCAGCACTTTCACTTGCCATAGAAGACAAGTATGCATTACAATCAGGAAAATCTGAAGGAAAAAATGGCAAACCTACCTGCAAATAAATAAATAAATAAACAGCATGCGTTGTTTTGTTACCAAAAATTATAAAAACTGCCTGCTTGTTAAGTATGCATACTTCACATGCAATCCATCGCTTCTCTCTAAGACCTATTGCATGAGCTCCCTTGGAGATGAAAGCCATCCAGAAGACCTTGACCCAGCACAAGGGGATTATTATTGACCATCTGAAAAGATAAGGAATTCCTATGAGGTACTCATGAGGAATACAGCTCATTTTTGCAAAAATATAATTGTGGCACACATGTGATCACAGGAAGTAGATGAAAATGAACCAGATCAATTACTTATAATAACACCAAATAAGAGATTAAACCTGGTAAAAGAATTACCCCATGAATGAGTCCATTCCATTATTGAGTTTAAGAAGAACAATAGGGCTAGATCTTGAACCCTGAACCTTGGTTGAAGTACTCAGCATCCCTGATTTTGCATTATCAAGGCAAACAAAATCCATACGTAAATGATGTTTTTCCAAGCAAAGAACGTTCTCTTCCACTGGGAGACTTACTCTGCAGCTAGCATCCCACAGATCCCTTTTATCAGATAAACTGCTATCCCTTTCAGGTTTTGAACATGGCAGCAGAATTAACTCTTTATTCTTTTCTGGATTTCCCTGTATAGTAACATCCTTTCCAGGTTCATTTTCAGGCAAATAATTTATTGTACTAGCAGCTGCCACAGGAACGTCAGCCATCTTTGTCTCAGGCATTGCTCGAGGATCCCTGACCGTTAAATAAAAAATTGAACATGAAGAAATATTCTCCTCATTTTCAAGTATAGAAGAATTCTTAAGCTCAGAACTATGATCCGCCTCCTCAACAACACATTCCTTCGGTTGCCAAGAATTCTTTGAATCACTGCATAAAGTAAACAGCTTTAGCCATTGTTAACTAAAAATCTTGGTCCCAAAGAACTTAGTAATATCTTAGGTGCTCACCAATAAACAGGATGTAATATCTTTTGAAGAAGTTGAAATGCCTTTGATCCGATTACCTCTAATTTTGCAAGCTGCCCTTCAAGCGAGAAGCAATTGATCAAGATGCCACTCTCATTCATCTGAAAAAATAAGAAATAAAACTAAGAAATTCACATATTAAGATATCAAAAACATCTAAAATATGTAGTCTAACTGAATTATGTTCTCCAATTTCAATGCAACATTAATGTTCAGGAAAGCAAATTACAACCCAGGGGAACATAATTTGCCAATTTAAACAAAAGGAGAAACATATATATATATATATATATATATATGGTCAACCAACCAGCTTTTACCAACAAGCTAGGATTTTAGAGGAAAAGGAATTCTTCTAAATCTCATTGTGAGATAGTGACAAATGTAAACCAATTTAGCTACAACAAAATTGAAATGTATAACTTCTTTCAAGAACAAAAAGGACATACATGTTTCTGACAAGCAAATTTTAGAGCATCATATCCCTCGCTAAAAGCTGAAGCATGTATCCACACCCAAAGCTGGCGATGGGATGAACACAATTCAGAACTTTGTAACTCATTACATCCATAAGAATTACGGTCACTACCACCGTTTTCTCCATTCCAAAGATGATAAGGTCTCCACATATAAGTCACAGGAGCTATCAACTGAGAAACAGGCGCTCCAACATGATGAAGCTGAAAAAACAAAGAATTTTATATATCCACATCCATGGGTTATCCTAATTCGGAAAAAAAAAAAAAAAAAAAATAATAATAATAATAATAATAATAATAATAATAATAATATTTGCAGTGTAGTAACCTACCATGGCAGTTCCATAGATAAAACCAGAAAGAATAGCATTGGTAATTTCCTCAGATTGAGCTGATGAAGGAGGCTCGAGCACCATCCTTAGTATTGACGTTAACGAATCCTAATGATGTATAGTAACAAACTTCTTTAGCTTATAAATCTCACAAGTAAAAAGTGCCATGAATTATGAACCTTGCAATAAATGAGAATTAGGAAAGCAATAAAAATTCAGAATTAGAATTTGCTAATTACAAAGAGAAGGTAATGCCTACCTCTGGACCCTCCAACTGGACAGCAGTATAATAGCTCGCATCGTGCACAAGAGCTCCATGCTTGTACCACTTCAATAAAGCTCTAGACCCCCTTCCTCTGCATCATACAAAGCCAATCTTGTCAGCGAACGTATCAACTCTTCCTCTAAAGAAACAAAGAAAACATTCAAAAGAAAAGCTTATTAATATTTCAAGAACTTTGTGCAGCAGATTAAATGACAATGTTACCTGCCATGCAAACCCAGGGGAAGGTGGAAACCCCACAGCTTTGTCATTGTGAACCTCTTTGCATGCCAAACATGCGTTCTCAGCCTCTTCATCCCTTCGCCTGAAGTAGAGAAACCACGTTCAGAATTCTTTCTAAGGTCAAGTCTCCGCCGAACTCGACGAGGAGGAACCCTTTCATGGTTTTGCTCCGACGCCACGGCATTGCTTTTATCAACTACTACTCCTAATTTCCTCCTTTTCTTATATCTCTTCTTCGCAACTTGATTGTCATACGCAGTGGTTCTTCTTCTCTTGTTTCTTCGAGACCGGAAATCGTTGCTCAATCGGTCAGATACGATTGAGTGAAGAGCCTCAAGCTCAGAAGCGCGTGACTGTACAAATTTCTCCACATTGATTTTTCGAGGCGGAATGGCTGAAATTTCACTTCTTTTGCTTCCATGGCCAGCCATTGGAAGTGTTATTTTACCTTCAGGCTGATAATTGTCGGCGATAGCTTAGGATTGGGCGCGAAGCGTATGCACGACTTCTACTGTGTACTGTACGAAACGCAGTAAGGAGTATTGCATAAAAGCGGATTGTGCAATAAGAAGCAACTAATCAGAGTTTGAATTTCAATTAAAATTAAACAAACAAAACAAAACCAACATCCTAAAATAAAATTTCCAAAATTTTCCATTGCAGTACCCATTTTAATTTATTCACGTCATTCGAATATTAAATCAGCGTACACATCTCTTATGAAGGATACCTGATTTGCCGCACTATCCAGCGTAAAAATTACGCAACGGATCAAAACCTTCTTATGGATTGCCACTGGAGAGAGATTGTTGATGAATATTGAACGAGTACTTCTGTATGAAGTAAGAGGAAACGGTACTACAAGTATTGCGGGAGATTTCCCCTTGCTGGTTCGATTGGGAGAAAGGCTGAAAACTTGCTGCGGTGGCGGTTATTTAATGGGTGAAAACGAGGGTTTAAGATTTAAGAGGGTGTTTGACGATAGCCGATAAATATTTAAATGGATGAATTAGGTTAAAGTATTTGATAAGTTTAAAAAATAAAATTGACAGTGAGCGGGTAGCCGATAATAATGGATAAATATTTAAATAGATAAATTAAATTAAAATATTTAATAAATTTAAAAAAATAAATTTAACAGAGTGATTGTTATGATATCTAATTGTAATTTATATTAATTTTATTTTTTAAATTTATTTAATTTAATTATTAAATATAGATAATTATTAATTGATAATCAATAATAATTGATTTATATTAAAAATTTAATAAAATTATATTTACCTATTATTATTATTATTATTGACGACATATGAAATGACTAATAAGAAAATATGTTATATAATTTATTTTATTATTAAAATAAATATAAAATTATAAATTTATTATATTATATTATTTATTTTATTATTAAATTAAATATTTAATTATTAAATTAATATATTATATCAATTATTATATTATTAAAATAAATATATAATTATTAATTTATTAGATTATATTATTTATTTTATTATTAAAATAAAAAAATAATTAAATTCTTAAAAAATAATTAAATAATTTTAAAAATATAAATAAAATAATAATTTAATTATTATTGTTGATAAAAAAAATTTATAAATGTAAATAAATATTTTATATTTTATTTTATTAATAAATAATATCTTAACAAAGTTAAAATGCATTAATTAAGATATTAAAATTAATTTTATTTTTAAAGCTATTTCTAATCAATTGATAATTAATTTGATTTTAATTTTTATTTAGATCATATTATTCTTTTCCATTTAACTCAAAAATTAATATTTTTATTTTTTTATTTATAATTTTAACATCTTAATTAATACATTTTAACTTTGTTAAAATATTTTTTTATTAATAATATAAAATGTAAAATATTTATTTACATCTAAAAATTTAAAATTAATTATAATTTTTTTTCTTTATCAACAATAATAATTACTTTATTATTTTATTTATATTTTTAAAGTTATTTAATTATTTTTTTAAAGAATTTAATTATTTTTTAAAGAATTTAATTATTTTTTTATTTTAATAATGAAATAAATAATATAATATATTAATAATTATGTATTTATTTTAATAATATAATAAATGATATAATATATTAATTTAATAATTATATATTTAATTTTTTAATAAAATAAATAATATAATATAATAAATTTATAATTTTATATTTATTTTAATAATAAAATAAATTATATGATATATACCCTTATTAGTCATTTCACATATCAACAGTAATAGTTAAACATAATTTTATTAAATAATTAATATAAATCAACTATCATTAGTTATCAGCTAACAGCTGAAAATTATCAACTATACTCAAACAGGCCCTAAGAGTTTAGGTTTAGATTGTGTTTAATTGATATATTATTAAATAAATATTATAATTATTATATCATAAAATTAAAAATACTTAATAAAATTTTTATACTATTAAACAATTATTATCTTAAGATTGAGAGGCTAGAGTGTATCTTGTCTATAAAGAATCAAATTTATACGTAAAAAAGAATCAAATTTATACGTAAATTAACTGACTAATTTTGCATTCTCATTCCCAGCTGGGCTTCATATTCTAGAGAATCCTCCTCCCAATTAGCAAAGAGAGAAGAAACAAAGGGGCCACCAAAGGCCAGTTTTGGTTTTTCGAGAGTAAAATTTCGAGCAGAAATCATATTTTATTCAAACCCAAAAACTATTCTCTTGTACTTTTTTCTCCAAGCTATCACAGCAATATTTAGAATAACCTTTTGAAAGTGGTATTTTCAAATCTGACTTCAGTTGCTGCTCATTACTCAACAGCAAGGAGTCTATTTTTATGCCACATTTTGGGACAATCTAATGGCATTACTCATTTACTCATCCACCAACTCTTTATAAACCAAATGGCCTCTCATGTCACAAATGCTCTCTAAGCAAGCATGTGCGGCATCAAGCCATCAACCAAGAATGACAAAGTGATAAAACTCATTATAAAAGTGTGAATAAACTAACAATTAAATTGCAATATAAAATGTAATGATGTGGTAGTGACCAAAGTACAAAACTAAGAAGTACAACCCTCACCTAGTAGTACAATCTCAGACCCATACTGCTATCCTAAAGATTCTCCATTTGTGTCCCCATGGGTGTAAAAGGGACACCCTTAGGTCTAGCAACTCTATATCCCACAAAAACAGAAAGGCATAAAGACACTACTGAAAATAGAAGGGCGAAGGCACTGCCAACATCTCCTGAGCTGGCTGGTGATGAAGCGGTTAGCATTGAACTGCCAGGAGAGATATCTAAGGGTATCCAATCACAGTTCACAGAATAGTGACCAGAACCATACCAGGGATTCCCATCGACTGGATACCAGAATGCAACAGACATCTTGCTAGATCCACTAATTGTAAACTGAGCATCCTGCAGAAATTTAGAGAAAACAACTCATTCAAGCTATGCTGCTGCTTCAAGGTAATACTTCTAACTATAAAGTTATCTAAATGATACAATGGCACCATCACACAACTTAAGTTCTAACAATATATGCATTCCCATCGAAGCATTAGTACAGCAATGACTAGTAGGCAACATGGAGCAACAAAGCTCAATAGTGATTGCAGCAAAAGTTTAGAAACCAAATTGTAGAGATCCTCAGAGCATCTCACAAATATAATATCATGCGATAATAACTGTGGATCAACAGCATGGCCATGTTAGCAGACCTGCTGGTTATAGTTCAAGGTCGTAACCTACTTTCCTCAGCAAATACACAAATTGAACTTTCTAAATTTTCAAATGAAATCCTACCATAGCAGACGAGTTACTAACCTGCTGGAGACGATCCATGGTTCTTAATGGCCTAGAGAATTCAAAAAAATAAGTGCCTTTTTGACCATCTGAACTATAAGGACTGTCTTCCTCTACAAAACCTGGTAGTTAAAGATTAAAGATCAGGTCATAAAGAAGAAAGATGTAGATCTTGTGAAAAAAAAATGTGAATAAAGGTATACACTAGTCCACTCGAAATCTCAAGCAAAAAATCTAAAAACAGACCGAGTACAAATGGTGATACAGAAACCAAAGTGAAGCTTCCAAGTTCCATGTCTCAAAGTCAATATTTTTAGGATAAAAGTTCATAATAATTACAGTAAATCCATATGTTCTTGTGCACTTTAGCACAATTTTCCAAACCACTGCACTTTGGACACACATCATTCTTAATTATCACTAATCATACAAAAAAGGAACCACGTGTTTGGATATTGTAAAATACATTTAATCAAGAGCAAATTGTTGCATAGTATACTATTTAATGTCTGTGGAGTGTATGCTCAAGTCAAGCTTATGGACCATTTGGATTGGCTCTTTCATGTAGGTCACTCTTCTCAATTGTACAACAAAATTTGTTTACAGTTCCTATTGTGAGCAAGGTACAGTTGGTCACATATAAATAATAAACAGATAGATAGATAGATAGATAGATAGATAGAAAACGAGTGAGAGAGAGAGAGAGCGAGAGTTACCTGAGTGATCTGTTAGGGTAGTGTGCCACCATGCCCCCTTCCAATTATTCTGTGCGCTAGAATCATTTCCTGACAAGGAAAATGATCAACCTTTAATAGTTTGATGATCATTGCTTACCTATTACTATAGAGATTTACAAAAAATAAATAGAAGCATAAATAAGGAGAAGGAGAAGTAAACAAATTAACTTGATGTGACTACAATGAAAGTGGAAGCCATTTTTATAATAAGCTCAATCCTATGAAATAAGACAATTTTATGCACAAAAGGATTCAAAAAAAAAAAATGGCGTTCCCGGTGCACAAAGCTCCTTGCTTTGTCAAGGTCGAAGGAGAATCATATGCACCCACTTTTTTGTTTTTTTTTTTTTTTTTTTTTCAGAGGGGTGGTTTTCATAATCATTCATAAAAGAGCAACCTTACCATTGAGCCAAGATTCTCTTCGCATAGAAAAGTATATGCTTACTAAATTTTGACTTCAAAGACACCTAGAGAATTCTGAAGCTTCATAGAAAGAACTTTAAGAGGAGAAAAAAAAATGGAAAATGATCATTTATAGATCTCATTTCTTCTTCGGTCAGATGAACTTGAGATTTCCATAGCATGAAAGATTACTATTATTTTGCTCACTATATATGATATGAATCTACCAAACTTTTGTAGTTTAGACTAGTATTTCCTCCTAGATAAGACTGTAACCAAGATGGGCTGAAGAAAAGCCCAAGTTCAGCATGAATTTTCAGGATGAGATCAAGATCAAAATTAGCTCAATTTTAAAAAGAAAAAACCATTCAAGCCAATGCAGCCCAAGTTACTTGACTTGCATTTTCATCTTTCATTTGTTTAAAAAAGTAAGGATAAAGGCAATGTGAAGAACAAATAAAATATAATAAAAGTGATTATGATAGATCTTTACTACAAACTATTATATCACACCAAAAGGAAGAAAATTATTTTAAAAAAACCCTGAAATAATAGTGAGACATGCAAATATGGATTAAGTACATTTCAATATGTCTTTAGAAAATATTTAACGTTAAGGATAAAGTGATTAATATATCATGATGTAAAGTGCTTGGGGTAGATAGCAATATCTATAAAGTGTGAAATAGACAATATCAGAAAAGGCAAGCTTTGACTTTCTAGGAGCACATCAAAATTTTTATGCCACCTTCCTGGTGCACCTTGTCACTTTATTTAGTGCCTTATCCCACTTTATTTTTCTTCTTCAACTGAAGTCTCATCGTTGTCTCATGATATAAGCATTTTCAATTTCCCATTACAAAAAAAAAAAAAAAGCAGTAGGAGAACTTAATGCTAAAAATACCTGAAGGACCAGTTCCATCAATATATCTACAATGTGGATTCCATGCATATAGATCGACCAAATGGCCAAACCTGTTCAAAGAGAGAATGACAAGTAACACATAAAAATCAACTAAGCAGTTTATGCAAGCATCTACCAACAGAAACATCCTGCTCCGATGTTTTGATGGTCAAGAAGTTACTATTGTATCACCTGTCACCACCATTTCCATCACTGTTGTCTATCAGATTCCCACCATAGAGCCGTCCAGGAATAGCATTTCCAATTGAGAAATGCATGATGTCAACTTCATGGCCTTTGCAAGTTTTGCTGCTGCAAGAATTAGTTCCTTCCTTACAACCACCCATCTAAAAACATACAAATTTTCTCACATAAATGAAAAGACCATGAATACTAACTTACAAATGGTGACAAATCAGTGGAGCCACTTACATTGTGATAGGTGGCATGGTCACCAATTGGAAACATGAGGGCCACAGATGGGCATTTATTGTTATTGCTGCAGTAAAGAAAAACAGTTGAATCCAATAAAATCCTTCTCCCTGATAAGTTAAAGCACCAGCAATCCAATCTAACTAAACATGCATTCCCCTTATTATCCCAACAGTATGTAATGAGTAATGACAAATACAGACAAGAGTTCGATGTTATCCTGATAAAATAAAAACTTCTTCCGCAAAGCAAAATAGTCAACAAATCCTTAAATGATAAAACAAGAACAAATATTATTTCCCTTAAAGCAAATCTTATATGCCTTTACCCATCAAATTACAGTTGATAGATCAAACAAAATCCTGAACATGATAAATTAATTTTCTGCTTCTTTCTTTAGGAAGGAAACTTACCCTTTCGAGTAGGTATAGTCCCCATCAACTTGCAGCGAGAAAAACAAATCTTTACCATCGTGCAAGGCCTATAACAACCCCAAGCGTTTCTCATCAGGGAAAAAAAATTGTAAAAGACAAATTTGACACTGGATCCACAAAGAGTCACCATAGCCCAATACTCCAATTTGTAACTGATTTAAGCATTTCGGACCATCACACAAACACTTGCAATTCATATAGAGAGTTTTTAATCGAAACCTACCTTAACGGTCATTTTTCCACCTTTGTACTCTTTATCGTCATCCGGGTCCAGAGCAGGAAGAAGAGAGAACTCGAAGCCATCAATGTCCTTCCAATCGTCGGCGCGACCATCTAGGGTGACAAGTCCGGGCCTGAACTCAGCTTGCATTCGGATCCCCGGGTCAGACTCACAACTCCACTTACCAGACTCCTGGTGCGAGCTGACCCACCCGATCAAAACGGAGCCCAAAACCAGGAGGACCAACGAGACTCGAACCATTGTAAGGGATGAAGTTTCCTTGCAGGACAGAGACGGTGCTGGGTTGGCGCGTTCTTGGTCAGCATTCCTCAGCTGACTCTGTGTAATAACTCGCACTTGACATTGGATTATTAGAATAGAAAATAATAAAAAGAAAATAGTCGGCAACAAATTTTCAGTATTGCACTGTACCTAAATCATTGGCCAAGTTCATCATTATAAATTTAATTTAATCCATAATTATATAAATACATAAATATATAAAATATTTATAAATTTAATAAATAAATTTTATTATATTATATTTTAAATAAAATATTTATATATTTAATAAATAAATTTTGTCTGTATCATAATGCACCGTATATAGGTAAAAAAAATCCAGTACTACTAGTGGACGGAGCAGCATGGATCAATGATGCTCCCAAGCCTGACTTTATTAGATTATACCTGAGATTTTGTTCCTTGTTTTTTTTTTTAATATTTATTTCGTCAAAAAAATTATATAGTATATATTTTTACACAAAAAAAATATAAATTAATTTAACAAAATTACTTTTGATATTTTGTATTTCTGTAATTTAATATTAAATTCGCTTAGGCTTACTATTTTGTCCTGTTATTATCATATATAGTTTTTTTTATCGAATATTATCATATTATATAGTTAAAATGATGTCATGGAACACGTAGGATGAGCTAGGCGTGTTAAAATTTAATAGAATGGATAAAATTTAGTCATTTAGTGAAAATATGTTTAGTTTAACTTATTTTTATTAATAATATTTAAAATTTTTAATAATTATTTAAGTTATTTTTTATTTACAATTAAATTAATTGAAATAATTAATTTTTATTAATTAATATATTAATTATAGTATTTTTAATAATAATTAATTTATAATTTTTTAAAAGTAAATCATATTTATTATTTTACAAAAAATATTTGTAAGTATATTTCTATTAAATGATAATATCACGACTCGATCTCACTTTGGCTAATCTAAAGCTCTCGAGGCCTGGAGTAAATCTAACTACTCCTTAACCTAATACTAAGGTCTATATTGAGCCCAATTTTAAGAAATCAACTGGATAGAGTCCGATCATAACATGGACCGCTCAACGGAAAGTTTTTTATTCACCCGACTGTAAGCACAATATATATCACTTTGGGAGCTCAACTCACCCTCTACATACTCATTATGTCATAAAATCAAACGAAAGCTCAACTACCTCATCTAATCCAATTATATTTGTATTTAATAGATTTACAGATCCAACATGGCATTATATTACATATCAAAATTAAATAAAATACTTCTAACACATGCAAAGTTATAGAATTTAATAAAATTATACAAAACATAACAGATATTACTAAATAACCTGCGAAGAAGAGAGACAAGTTAAAACTCACCAGACATCTCCTGTATTCTAAAAAAATAAGGTGAATAAGAGTGATAGTTCGACTTAGATAATAAAATACTAATTTTAAGTACAATTTCTATAGCTATATGAGGCTAGTGCACCCTAAGGGGTGGAATGCAACACCTTCAAAAATTTCATACAAGTCACATCACAGATAGCGAGAAGGTAATTTTGAGCACTCACACACCCATAAAATGTTAAAACAATATATATATATATATATATATATATATATATAAAAGCTGATCCCCTAAACAGCTCTCTTAAATCCAACCTCTGACAGCGAATACATCTAGCGAGACTTTCTCTCAAATGTGGGGGCCAGCGAGATCAACTCAAGCTGTACCTACTCCGTCTTAACCACAATAGGATCGGGTCCTAGCAAGTCAAGCTCCAACTGCTTCTACCCTTTATACCCATATCCAATATCATCACACACACACTACCCACGCACACAGCTCTAAATTACCATAAAATAACATCCATATTCATTTCATCAATTAAAAATACAATATGAATCATGCCTAGTATTTAATTACGTAAATATATATTTATAAATGATGCATGGTCATGCCTTGAATATGTATAATATTGAAATTATAATTAAAATCAATATTTTACTTACAAACATAAACCAATGTCACTGTGGTGGCTGAGCGAAGGAGTAAAACTGTCCCGACTCACCTGACAATTACATTACAATTATTTAATATAATTGACTCAATACGAGCTTAAAAAGAATTAAAGACACCCTAAGTTGTGCCGAAAATCCGGCAAAGTTCCCCTTATACCTATGACCTACTCAATCTGCAAAAGGACTGAAAAATACACTTTTATATCCACAAGTCACACAATCATATCTCAATCACATCACATGGCCCCTCTTGTGCCCATCCAAACAGTCAACAACCACAATTCTGAAAAATTATAATTTAGTCCTTACAACTAACTCTTTTTGCAAAAATTACCCAAATGAGTTCTAAAAATTCTAAAAATTTTTCTCACGGTCCTTAGCAATATTACTAAGCTAATACAAAAGGAATTATAATTTTCTAGCCACCCACGAATATTTTATAGAATTTTATTCTAAACCCAGCACTATAAAATTGAAGAAACTCGGAGTTTGGGTTTATCTATGCCAATTCTGACACTTGAAACACATCCGAGGCATCTGAAATGATGGGGTAGCCTATAACTTTGACCCGGTTCCAAAGTGATTTTAACAGCTTATCTACTCGGCCCGAAATTATAGATCTGGGCGACGGTCAAATTGTCATGAAATGAAAGTACCTATGCAAAGTCCACAACACCAGGAGTTAGACTAAAATATTTATATTTACATATGAAATAATTATTTAAAAATTATGGGTATTGCAGATAATACAAAATATATATTAAATTTTTATTAATACGAATATAAAATAAATATTTTTTTATTTTAGTTAAGTTTAATTTTTCTCAATTTCAATTTGACTTATCTAATATTTATAGCATAATAAAATTCAATTAATTAAATTTAAAGTTTAGCAAATATTTATAAATAACTATAACTCAATTTTAAATTTTGATTAAAATGTTAAATATATTTTTTAAATATTATTAAAAAATAATTTAAATTTTTTATGAATAAAAATTATTAATTTTAATTTAAATTAGTTTTAGTACATGTTAATTAAATAGAGTTTTCAATAATAATGTAAAAAAATACATATTTGTATAGATTTTATTGAAAATTTTAAATTTAATAATTTAAGATGTAATATTTTAAATAAGTTAGAAAGCAGTGTATTCACATAAAAACCTAAGGTGTATTATATGGTTAATTGATTTTATTACAAAGTAATTTACTTTGTTATAAAAAAATCATCTAACAAAATTTTATTAAAATTTTTAAAAATTGATACTTTTTTATATAAAATAGTTAATTGGAAAATTTTTTTTAACTTAATTAAAAAAATAAAGTTTTTCATGTGAAAAATATATATAATACTTTTTAAAAAATTCAATAAATAAGTCATATGTTGCAAATTTTATTAAAAAAATTATAAAAAAGTTACACATTTATTATATAAAATATTAAAATAATTAAAATAGTACTAATTGTTACATATACTTGTACACTTCATAGAAAAAAATATCATTTTTCAAAGATAATATGAGATGAGTTGTAAAATTGTTCTGATTCAAATTTTTGTTAAATTTATAAAAAATTGTGTTAAATTAAAATAATTAATTGTGTTACATATATTTTTTATAAAAAATTATTTTTTTATTAAATTAATAAAATTTTTATTATTAATTATTTTATAAAAAAACTCTGCCTAAGTAGTTTGCGATTAGCCGGTCCCAAGCCCGAATAAAGTAGTAGGGTTGCGGTAGGTGACAACTAGGGTAAAAATTCCGTCACACCTTATGATATAGATTCAAATGATATAAATGTCAGGGCGTCCTCTACTTACAACGCGCTACATCAGAACTCGGATGTAGTGAGAAGTATGCAAGGGTGTAGGGCATTCATCAAAAGTGATATGCCATGCAGGCGCTCGGGTGTGGTGTTAAGTGAGCAAGAGTTCCCACTTCATGGATGGGTGTGGGTAAAGAAGTTAGTCTATAGGACAGATAATAAAATAGATAGTTAAACAGAACACAAGATAGACATAAAAAATAATAGAAGATATCATAGAAGGAGACCTATTATGAAGGAACAGGATAAGAGGAGGATCAGGGTTGGTACTTGGAATGTTGGATCACTTACAGGAAAATTAATGGAGCTTATGGATACCTTAAAAAGGAGAATGGTGAATATTGCTTGCATTCAGGACACTAAATGGGTAGGAGAGAAAAGCAAAAAGGTGGGCAATTCAGGGTACAAACTGTGGTTTATCGAAAAAGAGATAAACAAGAATGGAGTGGGCATAATCATAGATAGGACATTGAAAAACGATATAATGGCTATGAAAAGAGTAGGAGATATAATTATACTAGTAAAGCTAGCACTAGAAGGAGAAACAATAAATGTAGTTAATGTTTATGCCCCATAAATAGGACTAGATAGTGAGAGTAAACAAAAATTTTGGGAATATATGGATGATTTAATGCAAAGCATACTAAATGAAGATAATGTTTTCATTGGTGGAGATTTGAGTGAACATGTAGAAAGTGATAGGCAAGGTTATGAGAATGTTTATGGAGGTTTTGGTTTTGGCAGTCGAAATGAGGAGGGAAAAAACATCTTGGATTTTACTATGGTATATGACCTAATACTAGCAAATTCCTACTTTATAAAAAGAGAGTTACATTTAGTGACTTTCAAAAGTGGACAACATAAATGCCAAATCGACTTCCTCTTGACCAGGAAGACAAATAGAGCTTTATGCAAGGATTGCAAGGTCATTCCAGGAGAAGCTTTAATAAGTCAACATCAACTAGTGATATTGGATGTCAAGTTTAGGAATAATTCAAGTAAGGTCAGAAGAAATAGTGTAGCTCGAACAAAGTGGTGGGAGTTCAAAGGAGTAAAGCAAGTGAAGTTCAAAAATGAGCTTTTTGAGTACGAAGCATGAAAGTTGGATATGGAGGCCAATGATATGTGGATACATATGGCATCAAAGATTAGAGAAGTAGTTAGAAAAATATTTGGAGAGTCTAAATAACATGGACCACCCTCAAAAGAGAGATGATAGTGGAATGAGGAAGTACAAAAGGTAGTGAAAAGAAAAAGAGAATGGTATAAGAAATTACCTAAATGCGATAATAGTGAGGCATATGAACAGTACAAGATAGCAAATAAAGAGGCAAAAAAGGCAATTAGTCAAGCAAGAGCGCAGGCCTTTGAAAAGTTATATGAGAAACTTTGAACTAAAGAATGGGAGAAAGATATTTATACATTAGCAAGGAGGAGAGAAATGAAGTGTCAAGATCTCAATCAAGTTAGGTGCATTAAGGATAAAGAAGGAAAAGTATTAGTGAAAGATGAAGACATTAAAGAAAAATAGAAAAATTATTTTAATAATCTCTTTAATAATAGTTAAAATGGCAATAGCGTAAATATAGACTACAGAGCAATAGAAAAGAACGTGAATTGTACTAGAAGGATTAGATCTTTAGAAGTAAATGAAGCACTTAAAAGAATGAAAGTGGGTAAAGCCCGTGGACCCGATGGAATACCAATTAAAGTGTGGAATTGTTTGGGAGATATAGGAGTGGCATGGTTAACTAAATTATTTAATAAGATTTTAAACTCAAAGAAAATGCCTAATGAATGGAGGAAGAGTATTTTAGTACCTATTTTTAAAAATAAGGGAGACATACAGAGTTGCTAAAACTATAAAGGAATTAAATTCATGAGCCATACTATGAAGTTGTGGGAGAGAGTTGTGGAGCATCGACTATGTCATGATACTTCTATCTCTCTCCATCAATTTTGCTTCATGCCCGGTCATTCAACTATGGAAGCGATCTTTCTCATTAGAAGCTTGATGGAGAAATATAGAGATACGAAGAAAGATTTATACATGGTTTTTATTAATTTTGAGAAGGCTTATGATAGTATTCAAAGAGATGTCTTATGGAATATGTTAAAACAAAAGAGGGTATCTATTAGGTACATACAAGTGTTGAAAGATATGTATGAAAGAGCAACTACTATTGTGCTCACAGTGGGAAGGGACACAAGAGATTTTTCGATCTCAATTTGATTACACCAAGGATCAGCTATAAGCCCTTACCTTTTTACATTAGTTTTAGATGAATTGACGAAACATATACAAGAGAGTATTCCTTGGTGCATGATGTTTGCGGATGATATTGTTTTGGTAGATGAGACGCGAGAAGGAGTCAATAGAAAGTTAGAGTTTTTGAGAAGTACTTTAGAGTCAAAGGGCTTTAAGTTAAGTAGAACGAAGACAGAATACATGCATTGTAAGTTCAGTGAAGGCCAAACTGGTTGGTGATAGGGAAAGAGTTAGTTTGGATGGAGTGGTACTATCCCAAAGTAATCACTTTAAATATCTCGGCTCAGTTCTTCAAGTAGATAGATGATTTGAGGAGGATGTTAGTCATAGAATTAAAGCCGGATGGTTAAAGTAGAGACGTGCCACGAGAGTTTTATGTGATCGCAAGATTCCCAATAAATTGAAAGGAAAATTTAAATGGTGGTGAGTGTTGGGCACTGAAGGAGTCGTATGCGTCTAAGATAAGGGTTGCAGAGACGAGAATGTTAAGGTGAATGAGTGGTCATACTAGACTAGATAAAGTTCGTAATGAGGGTATTAAAGAAGAGATAGGAGAGGTGCCAATTGATGAGAAGTTGAGAGAAAGTAGATTAAGGTTGTTTGGTCATATGAAACGTATACATAAGGAGGCTCCAATTAGACAAGTAGAGCATATTAGGTTAGAGTATAGAAAGAAAAAAAGGGATAAATCTAAATTGACTTTGAGGAGAGTAGTACAATATAAATCATTTAGAGTGAAGAAAACGAATCCATATAGCCGATCTCAAATTTTTGGGATAAAGGATTAATTGAGTTGAATTAAGTTGTAATTATTTTATAAAAAATAATTTAACAAAAACTTTAATGAGATTAACTGCAAATTTGTGTTATTATTTTAGTAAAATAATTATACGTTGTCCCAAATCAAGTAATCATATAAGACAAAACTTATATTCATAACAAACATCGACATGGCCTTAAAATAAAATTTCAATAGTCGAGATATTAAGGCGTTTATGGTATGAGATATAGATAATAAATTATTTATATATATTTATTTTTAAGAGAATATATTGAGTTTTAAAAGGGGTTTAATTTGGTTATTTATTTTTAAATTTTGATTTAAAAATATATTTTAATTTATAAGTCAATTTAAAATAAATAATTAATTATTTAATAGAATTATTTAAAAATAATTTTTAAATAATTTAAATATTAAGTAAAAAAAATATATTTAAAAAAATTTAATTTATTAAAGTAACTAAAAATAATATGTAATTAAGTATTATATTTATTAAAATAAAATAGTGTCAATTTTTTTAAAATTGCTAGGATAATATATTTTACACTCAATCAAATAATACTAAAAATATATTTAGTGAATAAAAAATAAAATTGACTTAAGTTGCAACTTAAGAACGAATGGTAGTTCTTTTATTTTGTTTTAAACTGTAAATAATTTAGGATGGATTTAATTGTTTAGAAGGCCTTTCGTCGTGCGACGAGGGCCGTAGCTAATTTCTAAAACCATAAACCTCGTCTCTGGCGACAAAAATTCTACCAGTTTCAGGTATAAATCCCAATCAAGGTAGCAGACCCGTCCTCTACCGAAGCTCCAAATTACTGCTAGAGATGAAGATCAGAGACGCTTGGATATACTTTTTGATGCTAATCTTCTCCTTTTCAGTTGCTTCCGCTGATTCGATTCACGGTTGTGGCGGATTCGTTGAGGTGGTTTCTAAAATCTTTGTTTCCTTGTTTGGTTTCCGAGAAATTAAATAGGAAAAAAATGATCTTATGCGTAATATGCCATAACTGAGACTGGTAAAACTAAATGGCTCAACTGGAGTGAGCTTTAATATTTCAAGGCCCAATGAATCAAAAGACTGCAGATCTGAATTGGCAGATAGCATATGCAAAGCGTTTTTCTTCTTTAACCTTTTTATTTATTTATTTAAATTCTGCGGCGAGCATACTGAGCTCGATTACACATTTGTAGGCAAGTTCGTCGCTGATTAAGTCGAGGAAGTCAACTGATACAAAATTGGATTACTCTCGTGTAACGGTACGAATTCATGTCCTGATTTCTACTTTTAATTGTTATCATGCAACTATTTGTTTGCCATCCTGAGACTTGCACATGCAACTTCAGGTTGAGCTTCGCACTCTAGATGGATTGGTGAAGGACAGAACGCAGTGTGCACCAAATGGTTACTACTTCATTCCTGTATACGATAAGGTAGATTGCGAAACACTACCGTTGAACATATTGTGCTTGAAATGGTCGATGGCATGTTAGTTCATTCTCTCTCTAGGGAATTTTCTTTTACGTGGTTTCATTTGTTGAAGTGGGTTAAGTGTTCTCCTAAGGGACAATCATTGGATGATTGATTGGCGTTTTCGGAGCTCTTGGTTAGTTTGAATTCACTTTGTTGGATTGTAAATGCTTGCGTCATAGTGTTACTGTTATATTTTCCTTCCCTCATTTTCAAAATTTGGGAGTGGGTTAAGCAACCTGAAAGTATAGTTTCTTCCTAAAATTCTAGAGTTGAGGGAATGCCTTGATATGTGCTGAACTTCTAATAACGTTGATACTGTTTCTGTCTTCTTGTCCTAGTGCTGGACCTGTATTGTGTGGGTCTTTGAGGATATCTTACATAGGTGGTTTTATTGCAGAATGTTAAGGGAAAGAGTTTTAATAATTGATGATTGCATTTACACACAATTTTTACCAGATAAAGCTCTTAGTTATTGTGTTACTAATTTTTGGATGGTTGGTATTAGAATTTGACTTGGGTGAGAAGCAGAATTATTTTACATTGATTTAATGATCATTTCTTCAATGCTGTTCCACTTGTGAGATATGCTCTTGTAGTCATGGAATTTTGATTTGTGTGCGCTAATGAGGTTAAATACTGGACCTAGGACAATAGAGATTTTGTTTTCAAGGTGTGAATGATAATCCTGATGCATGGTTATGGATACCAGAAATTGTATGCTGAGGCAGTTTTTTCGTGGATTGTAATGGTATCTTTTATCACTTTCTTTCACAAAATTTCCCCTGCAGCATATACCTTTATATATTGAAAATGGAGCATAACGCAATACTTTTACAGTGTTCAGAATGCATGCTATAGGGCTAGTATTTTGCTGGATATTTTGGGGTTGCTTTTTTGATCTGATTCTGCTCAAAACAATTCTACGATGCACTGTTTACAGTTCTGCTTATTTGTGTTTCTTGTTTTCAGTAATCAATTTCTTAACAGAAAATAAAAATTTCCATGATATGGTCTCCTCAATGTTATTCCTTAGTTTATTTGATCTTCTTTATCATTGTTTTTTTTTTTTTTTTTTTTTTTTCTAATTTGTAGGGTTCATTTGTAATTAAAATCAATGGACCAGAAGGGTGGTCATGGGACCCAGAAAATGTTCCAGTTGTTGTTGATGATACTGGCTGCAACAGTAATGAAGATATTAACTTTCGATTCACAGGGTTGGTTTAGATGATTTGTGTTTTTGCTTTTGTTTGGATAATTCCAGTGTAGTGGTAAGAGGATAATTTAGTTTCTGTATGTGTAAACTAGGTTCACTTTGTCTGGTAAAGTTGTGGGAGCAGTTGGTGGAGAGAGTTGTTCAGTTAAAAATGGGGGTCCTTCAAATGTAAACGTTGAACTATTGTCCCCTAGTGATGATCTCATTTCTTCTGCTGTAACGTCACCAACAGGGAGTTACTTGTTCACCAATATTATCCCAGGTAACATCATGGAACTTATGAACATTTTGTATGCGATATGAATAGAGCAGAAAATTTTTAGACAGTTCATAGGCAATGCAATGGATTTTTTTATTGTACTTGAATTATGAAGCAGGATTTTTCCTTTCATAATCTCTCTATCTTGATTTGCTTTCATCATCAACAGAGATGTTCCCCTATCTCTTTGTTTTTATTTATTTTTTATTTTTTAATAAATAAATACTATCTTACAGTATCTTATTACATGTGCAGGAAAATACAAAATTCGTGCATCACATCCTGATCTAAAAGTTGAAGTCAAAGGTTCTACCGAGGTTTTGTGCTTTTTCTTTCAATTTTTGCATTCTTTTATTAGTTATTCGTCCTCTAGCTTTCTTTCCCCACACAATTAAGCACAATGAATGTATATATAATTATTCTTTTTTTTTTTTAATTTTTTAATAATGGTCTTGTTACAGGTGGAATTGGGTTTTGAAAATGGCATAGTTGATGACATTTTCTTTGTCCCTGGATATGATCTTCGTGGATATGTTGTTGCTCAGGTAAAACTACCTGTGAAAATGACAATTGATCTAGACCACTGTGTAACTTTTAACTTTGATTTTGTTGTTTCTCTATGGTAAAGTCTATAATTCTATTCTGTATTATGTTGAAAAATTCATCTGTTAATGCATTATCTATAACATATGTTAATGCATTATCTATAACATAAAAAGTGTTTCCCCTCAACCCCCCCCCCCCACCAAAACCCAAATTGGTTTTTGGTTTTGAAAAAAAAAAAAACGAACTTCTCATTTCCTTTTCCCTGTGCTTAAACTTTTAGTTTCCAAGCAATAATATAAAGTGAATCTTTCTAGTGGTTCAGAGCCAAGATTACTTTATCTAATCATCATTTCACTGCTGCAGTAAGAAAAAGAAAATAATGTTTATGAGGGTGTGTGCCATCAGATTAAATCTTAGGAGAGGATATTTCCAGTTTATCCTCATCACTAGAGATCTGCTTACTTTGTAAATCTCTTGCATGTTTCAAGCTTTCTTTGACATATGAACTATGAAGTTTGCGTTAATGTTTGGCAGGGAAATCCAATATTGGGAGTGCACATTTATCTATATTCAGATGATGTTGTGGAAGTAGTTTGTCCCCAAGGTTATGGTGATGGCATGCGACAAAGAAAACCTCTTTGCCATGCTGTATCAGATGCTGATGGAATGTTCACATTTAAATCAATACCTTGTGGTAATTCTCTTTTCGTTGTGTGCGCATTTTATGAATTTTGTTTATAATATGTGGGTTCGTGAATACACACATTTGGGCAGTAGTCAGCATCATGATTGACTTTCTTGCTTTGTTATTTGAAATCTTTGCAGCACGTTATGAGCTCCTTCCATTTTACAAGGGTGAGAATACAGTATTTGATGTTTCTCCTCCTGTTGTATTGGTTTCTGTTGAGCATCAGCATGTAACAGTTCCCCAAAAGTTTCAGGTAACATATGTGGTTGATCACATGGTCAAAACAGGGAAACTTTCTTTTCGTGTTTCATTTTGCACCACTCCTAAAATTGAATCTCACCTTTCTTTTTCTTTCCAGCTAAACATATAGTGGAAAAGATTACATTTCTTCCTTTCTCCTCTTTTGTTTTTACCTTCTTCCATCCTTGCAACCTAACAGAGTCTGGAAATTGAAAAAAATAATCTTCCTAATGGAGGTGTATAAAATCTGTTATGTGTATGCTTTTATGTGTCTCATTTAGCCAGTACCTTCAGCAAGAATTTAGCAACAATCTGATAGTTATCTTACTTTTAGACCGTTTCCAATAGGCTTGATAACTTCAGTTGCTGATGCTTATATTTCACAATTGTTGACTGTAGATTTTGGAAGAAAGAAGTGCTAAAATAGCATAATAATCATGGCTTTAGCAAATCAAACATATTAAGTGTGGCACATCTGTCTGAAACTCTGAATTCTGACTAGACATTAGATTTTGGAAGAAAGAAGTGCTAAAATAGCATAATCATCATGGCTTTAGCAAATCATACATATTAAGTGTGGCACTGGCACATCTGTCTGAAACTCTGAAGTTTTACTAGTCCTTGTGTAGCCACTGCTTTGTGTTAATCATTTAGCTAACTGACATGATCTGTAGACTGTAGCCTGGCTATTCAGACTCTTGTGCTAAGTGGCTCTGTATTGTAGTGCATTGTAGAGACATGTTTATATTCACGTATATTTGAAGCATCTCCAGGAATTTCAGCATTGCTAATCTGCCATCATTTTCATCACTCATGATTATCAGATTTATTCAGCTCAGGCATCCTTTCTTCTTGTTGATTTATATAGGTCACTGGATTTTCTGTTGGAGGGCGAGTGGTTGATGGGAATGCCATGGGAGTCGAGGGTGTTAAAATCATTGTTGATGGTCGGGAAAGGTCTACAACTGACAAAGAAGGCTACTACAAACTCGACCAAGTATAATAATTTGTGCAATCTGAATTTTTATTTGCAAGTGATTATTCTTGGATCCTGATAATTTCAACTATTCCAAATCTGTATTCTTTTGTGTAGTGGCAGTTATATTTAATATTTGCTTATCTTTTTTTCCTATATGCTCTTCATTATCATTTGAATCCTGTTATAGCATCAAATGTCTTGCTCTGTACCACGTATTGTTAGCCGATGTGCTAACATAAGTGGAAAGTTTAATTTGTTCACACCAGCATTTCATGATACTCAATCAGATATTTGTGAAGCAATTAGCTGATGCTAAGCTGGCTTTTCAATTTGTGAGAATATGGTTGGTGGGTCAATTGCATAGAAAATAGCCGCTTCCGTCCTTGGGAGTACATCAAGTTGCTGTTTGTATAAGAAGCAGTCAAACTGTACTAAGTTTCTGTTTGTATAAGAAGCAATCAAACTGTACTAAGTTTCTGTTTGTATAAGAAGCAATCAAACTGTACTAAACTCTATGTATAAATTTCCTTGCCTCCCTCCACTGGGATTTGGAATAATGGTATCCTGGAACTCTTGAATAGTGAATTAGTATTGCTTTTTGGGCATATTCAATATGAATAGATTAATTATTGTTTGACTCCCAGGATCGTGCCAATTCATCAAACTATCAGACGTTCAACCGTTGTTTTATCGGAAAAGTTTTAATTGTTTTATTGAATTCTCTTGGAGAGTGAATTTATGTTTTGTTAGTCTCTCTCAGGAATCTGATTCTTCTCAATAACTGACTGCGCTAATTCTTGCCCTGTTATCATCAATGAATTATTTAATATTTGGCTTCTTGAAAAATTGTTTGTGCTCAGACTAGGATTTGGCTTTAGGGATTTTGAGTTCCAGGCCTAGCTATTGCATGCAGATTATGATCAAGCACTTCATTCATTTAAGCTGCTAAAGTGTTTCTTTTCTTAGGTCACATCAAATCATTATACAATAGAGGCAAGAAAGGAGCATTACAAGTTCAACAGCTTGAAGGAGTATATGGTAAAGAATATAGTAGACATTGTACTTTTGTATCTTGAATCTTGAAATTTGATAAGGTTACACTTCTTTTGTGATAATTAGTAAGCAAAATATTTTTTATTTATGCTTTATTGTTCTATTGTTTCTTCATACATTATGAGATATTCCTCACTTTTAACTTGTTTTTTTGGTTAGGTTTTGCCAAATATGGCTTCAGTGGCAGATATTAAGGCAGTTTCCTATGATGTTTGTGGAGTGGTTAGGATGGTTAATACTGATTACAAGGCAAAGGTATATGTTTTTTAATTGAACTACGGACAAATTTATTTTGCAATCTGCAATTTTCTTTCATTAGTTGCTAAACTTTCAGGTTTATAATAATATTTCGCACGCATGATTTCTAGGTAACTTTGACTCATGGACCAGAGAATGTCAAGCCTCAAGTTATACAAACAGATGGAAGTGGAAATTTCTGCTTTGAGGTATGCAGTTCTGGAGATGACAAGATGGCACTTTTATTTGTTGATAGTACAGTAGTACACTGGTCACATATATTGTAAAAGTGAAATAGCTTGCTGTGAAGGGAGTGAATTATTTAATGGATTCTGAATTTAGATAACATAATTTCTTATTTATTGATTTTGGTTTATTGAGAGCTGTTTGGTACATGGAAACTAATGTAAGCCTCTTGCTGTGTGTGTGTTGAACATGCTGGGTCTTCATTCTCTTTAATTTTTACTTGGCTATTAGTATTGTTATTTATGCCGGTTTCCCGCTTGGAATTTCATAAAACATGTGCTTTCTAATGTGTCTCAAAACTATTTTGTTCTATAATGTGGTAATGTAGCGGTTTCAAAATTGTTAGCATTCTGGATTGCTGTATGAACAGCTGGGGCTTGGAGTATGCAACTACTGCTGTTAAGATAATTCATTCAATTATTGTAGAAGTGATGAGATACTTGTTGCAGAGATATGAACTTACGAATCTAAAATAATTGTATTATCTCTGCTGTAATTTGAAAGGCATGCAAAGCAATATCTTTTCTCTTCTTCCTTTTTGTTTTTGACACCTAGTTCTCTCAACAGTTTTATCATGTTCAATGGATGGGGTGCAAAGATATAAATATTACTCTTAAGAAGAATTATTAGTAATTTCTAAAATCTTCTGCCATGCTGTATTTTTAATTCACATCAGTCATTTATTTGTTGATGTTATCATGCCTTTGCTTTTTGAGTCCTTATCTCTCTTCATCATCATTGTTAGGTCCCACCTGGTGAATATCGCTTATCTGCTTTTGCTGCTACTCCGGAGAGTGCTCCTGGACTTCTGTTTTTACCACCTTATATTGATGTTATGGTCCAAAGTCCATTACTGGGTGTAGAATTTTCTCAGGTATTCTGACATCTTATATGAAGTAGAAATCTCTCTCTCTCTCTCTCTCTCTCTTTCTCTCTCTGATATCAATGCTGCAGTAGTGATTTTTTTTTAGTGGACTTCATTGAAATTATCCTTGCTATCTCACCTGTGAGCTCAAATTATATGAAGTGTTTAATCTCCCAGTATCAGGCCTCATCATGAGAATGAAGTTATCAGTTACATGTGAAAAAACTGTTTCGTTATACTGTCATGAAAGCCAAATTATTTTAATTTATTCTAGACAAAATTTTATTCTGTTTACAATTTGCTTTGTGTAGTATTTGATATAATTCTCAAAATAGTGTTTCCTCATTTTTCATCATGAAAATTGGCAAGGGTATTTGAGGCACCTTGGTTTTTAATGCCAATTGTGCTTTATTTTCTTGGTGAGAAAACTGCTTATGATGTTCTTCTTTCTTGTGATGAAGGCCCTTGTCAATGTGCTGGGCTCTGTAACTTGCAAGGAGAGATGTGTTTCATCTGTTTCTGTTTCCCTGGTGAGATTACCTGGTAACCATAATGAAGAAAGGAAGTCAATTAGTTTGACAGATGAGAGTGATGAATTTCTCTTTCCAAATGTCTTACCTGGAAAATACAGACTTGAGGTACAGTGCTTGTATGATTTTAATATGCTTTATTTATTTGGGTTTGGCAGATAGTATTTTGAATGAAATGAGTGACATTTTCGAAGATTTCTGATTGCTGTTGGTTCTTTGTGCTTCAATGTATGTTTTAGGTCAAACATAATTCCCCTGATGCTATGCGCAGTGAAGATAATTGGTGCTGGGAGAGGAGCTTCGTTGATGTGGACGTTGGTGCTGAAGATGTTAAAGGAATTGTATTCTTTCAAAAAGGTTACTGGGTTAATGTTATCTCAACCCATGATGTAGATGCTTACATGGCTCAGCCAGATAGTTCAATTATTAATTTGAAAATTAAGGTAGTTTTTTTCCATAAAACTCTTGCATTGAGGTTCCTTTGACTATGTGACAACATATTTTCATGTGTAATTAATTCAACTATTATACAATTGCAGAAAGGTTCCCAGCGTATATGCGTGGAATCTCCTGGGGTGCATGAGCTCCATTTTATTAACTCATGTATTTTCTTTGGAAGCATGCCAATGAAGATTGATACATCAAACACATTGGTAATACATTATGTTTCTCCCCTCTCTTCTCTTTGCACTTTTTTGGCATCTTCAATATATTGCTTGAAAATAAGTTGAAAAATTATACTGTTAATTTGTCATATCCATTTGTTGGTATACTGTAGCCTATTTTTCTGAGAGGAGAGAAGTATCTTCTCAAAGGACAAATCAAGGTCAAGTTAAGCTCAGCTGATGGTGCATTTGAGTTACCTAATAATATCATTGTGGATATCCTTAATAGTGCGGGTAGTGTTATTGATGCTACATCTGCCAACCTTGCATCGAGTGGAAGTGATCAAACAAGCACTGGTTTGTATGAGTATTCTGTGTGGGCAAATCTTGGACAGAAACTTACCTTTGTTCCCCGAGACACTAGGTGTGCATATTTTGGATGGTTATTTTTCTTTTTCCCAATCTGTCAATACCTTCTGTTTCTCTTTTTGTTCTTGAAAATCCATTATTTTATATTTTGACATGAACTGTTTAGATTTATTTGACAATTTAGTGGTAGATGTTTGGTAGTGCTATACTGCAGCTATTAAATTTAACAACTGATCTTCTTAGTTTTTATTTTCGTATTCAGAAATTAAATTATTCTCTAAGTTTGAATGGAAGAAGAGGTGGTTTAAGTTTTACTATGTTATAACAATGTGCGAATCATCTCTCAATTTTTTTTTTTTAATCAGAAATACCAATATGCTGTGAATTGGTTGGTCGGAGAATAAAATTATGGTCAGAGAAAAATGCTTTAGAGTGATGCTAGTTGCAAGAGGCAGACTTGCAGTTGTTTTAAGTGTTCTTGTTATGTTTCTTCTCTGATTGATATGTAATTTGTATTAATTTCTTCTTGACTTGTTATTAAAGTTTCATCATTCTGATTCCTTTTTTTGAATGTCTTGGCATTCTGTTTAAATTTGTCAATGTACCTTGAGTATCTGTCTCATTTATTCCGTTAACTTGTGCATTGACATCTTGCAGGGCTAATGGAGAGAAGGAGATCTTGTTTTACCCCAAAGAACATAGTGTATGAATCAAAGGAGTATTTCACATTTTCAAGTTTTTTGGGATTTTTTTGTGGAGCTTAATATTTAAAAATTTATTCTGTGTTGTTAGGTCTTGGTAACAAATGATGGTTGTCAAGCTTCAATTCCTCTGTTTTCTGGTCGTCCTGGGTTATATATAGAAGGATCTGTTTCTCCCCCTCTTTCTGGTGTTTATGTCAAGATTATTGCTGTGGAAGATAGCCATGTCACAGCACTTAAGAAAGATGAAATGGCACTTGAAACTACCACAGAAACGGATGGTTCTTTCATGGGGGGGCCTTTATATGATGATATAACGTACAGAGTTGAAGCTTCAAAGGTTTGGGATTTGTAATCTTGAATTACTTAAATTATTTATTTTTATTTATATGTTTCAACAAATTATATGCAAGTATGTGCTGTTTGTATATCTCAAATTATGATACCTCTTTTTGCTTTGCTTGTCTTCTTTTTTTTACTTTTCTCTGATCTATCCTTCAATCTATGCAGCCTGGCTATCATCTTAAACGTGTGGGGCCTTATTCCTTTTCTTGCCAGAAGCTTGGCCAAATTTCTGTACATATATATTCAGAGGGTGATGCTAGTGAACCTATTCCTCTTGTGCTATTATCATTGAGTGGTGATGATGGGTATCGGAACAACTCTATATCTGGAGCTGGCGGAACATTCCTCTTTGATAACTTATTTCCTGGCATTTTTTATCTGCGGCCCTTGTTTAAGGTACACTGCAAGAATACACATTCCTTACTTTTGCTGCACGCAATTCAACCTCATTAAGCTTTAGTCCCAAACAAGTTGGGTTAGGTTACTTGAATTCCTTTTCTTCTGTTAGCCTGACTAGTTTTGTGCTAGCTATCAACCTACCATAATTGCTTTTCGTTATCTAGGTCTGAGACTGGCTATGTGAGCATATGTGACGTTTAAATACCAGACATTTAGAATTTCTATATCATATGACATACAGCTGATGTTCTTTTCTTTCCCCCTCCTTTCTTTCCTTCCTCTCCTTCTCAAATCATTTTCAGATTTATTATAGTTAAATAATGCCGCATTGGAGATCTGGACATTTAATTATGTTATAGGTATTTTGAAATCATTCATATGATTTGACTGCTCTTTCCCCACTATCTTCTCTCAAACCTCTATTAAGTTAAGGTCTTCACCATGGCTTTTACGCTTCGTTTAGATGGAGGGATATGAAATGAAAAGCTCAAGGGATAAAAGTTATCTCTAATTGGGAAGTTGAATGAGATAAGAAAGGAAATGGATGGATTCATTATCCCTTCAAACCCCTGTTTCCTTTCTCATTAAAAGTAAGGAAATAAGAGTTCTCTCTCCATTAACATTAAAAATATTTTTTAAATATGAATGTTGATATGGTCTAAAATAAGTTGACCTTCAAGATGTAGACATGTGTCATCACCTGCTGGTCTGTATGGATACGAGTGTCCAATTTGAGACCTTGTTGGATTACCTACTTAGATGAACCATGACTGGCTGAGGGTCACGAGGCTCAAGGCCTAGCGGTACAACCCAGACAACTAAACACCCGAGTTCTACTTCTACCAAGATAGGAGCTCGGCTGGTCATTAATCACTAACGTGACGTAAAGTACATAGGGGACTTCCCTTGAAGCCCCTCAACAGATGAAACATTCACGAAAAGATATTATCATTACACCCGTTAAACGCTAATCTCACTAGATACTGTGGGGATATCTCATTGATCCTGACATCTCTTCAGGTAGCTCAACATGCAAGCCACCTATGAAGCTAATAATTACAAATTCTACTTGCATTGCCTCGCCAACTAGAAGATGCCATCTGCTCCAGTCTGCAAAACCCCAAGCTGGTATAAATAGAAGATATGAGACTTTAAGGATCCCGGAACTGGGTATCAAAATCCTAATTCTCTGCATCCCATTATTATCCGATATTCTCAGTCCCTGGACTATCTAAACCATCTAAGGTTCACCTGCAGGGAACCCACTACCTTGCTGTAACCCTCTTCTATCTCGTGGGCATTACGTGGCAATCATCCAAGGCTTGCGTACTTTCAAACCAGATCAAATATTATTCCCTTAATGCTTAAAATCCTTTCCCATCCTTTTAAGCTTGCAAACATAAAACATTAGAAATTCTTTTAACCTCTCATTTCTTTTCTTTTCCTATCCCATGGATTAAACACTATCCCTTTCCTTTCCCATTCAACAAAAACTCCCAAACATAGTGTTAAGTTCATAAATCATAGTGCCTTTTTGTTCAATCAGCAGAATTCATGATTTTGCAGCTTTCAGTTACTTTATGGAACATGATGTATGCCACAAAGTTTTGAACTCTCAATAGTTGATTGAACTTCATAATAAACATCTTTCTTTTTAAATCTCTATTCTCTAAAATATGACCATACGAAGGTAGTCAGTTTTGCCAACAACCAATTAAATGGGATCTATGCATTATTCTTGATAGATGCTGAGACTATGGTTATTGGATTTATCTCATCAAATGAGTTATTTTGTCTTTATAGGAATATGCTTTCTCACCTCCAGCACAGGCAATAGAGCTTGGTTCTGGGGATTCTAGGGAAGTTGCTTTCCAGGCCACCCGTGTTGCCTACAGGTTTTATAAAGCCTTCACTCTACTTCTTTTACATGGAGATACCTGCAATAATTTGTGTATATACATTTGTTCTATTTTTCTAGAACCAAATCGCACTAACAAAGCATTAATTTTATTGTAAGAATCTAATAAAATTTGGAAAATTTGTCATTTTTGGTATCTGGGTCTTTTGATGGAGAAGAAAAACATGCAAAGTATTAAGATTTCATCACTGTGCCAGCAACTATCTTCTAAAAGAGGAATTTTTTTGCATCAACTCTACTGCTGTGCGTGTTTCTTCATTTGACAGCATGTTGCTTCTTTGTTCTATTGAAATACTAGTGAAATAAAATAACCTTCCAGATGTTTACATGTGGATATTTACTCCTGAGAAATTAATATTGTTTATCCTTTTTACAGTGCTACAGGTGCGATCACACTGTTGTCTGGCCAGCCGAAAGAAGGTGTTTCTGTTGAAGCTCGGTCGGAGTCAAAAGGCTACTATGAAGAGACAGTAACAGATTCATCTGGAAATTATAGGCTGAGAGGGCTCATTCCCGATACAGAATATGTGATTAAAGTAGTTGAAAAGCATGGCTTGGGTACCACTAGAATTGAACGTGCATCACCAGAATCTATCACTGTTAAGGTTATTGTCTTCATTTAAAATAATAAATAAATAGAAATAAATAAATGAAAAGCCCATCCAACTTAGTTTCACAGTTTAATTTTCATTTTTAATTAATGTGATATGACTCAGTGAATCAACAACTATGTATAATTTCAACCTCTTTTGCTATTATGCGGAACTTGATGTTAATATTGGTCAACTTTGTAGGTTGGATTTGAGGATATCAGGGGACTGAATTTTGTTGTCTTTGAACAACCAGAGATGACCATTTTAAGTTGCCATGTTGAAGGGAAGAGGATGGGAGAATTCCATTCACATCTCTTGGTAGAGATCAAGTCAGCTAGTGACACGTCTAAAATTGAGTCTGTCTTTCCATTGCCACTGTCCAACTTCTTTCAGGTTAAGAACTTACCTAAGGGTAAACATCTCCTGCAGCTTAGATCAAGTCTCAAATCAAGTAACCTCAAATTTGAGTCTGATGTTATTGAGGTTGACCTCGATAAGACTGCTCAAATTCATGTGGGTCCACTGAGATACAATTTTGAGGAGGATCACCATAAACAGGTTTGTATTATGCTATAATAAAATATATTTTGTAATATTAAAACATTCTTACAACAGTACAGAATGTTAATGACCTAGAGACACAGAGAGTTTGCACTTTTTCCCTAACCCACATGATTCAATAAGCAGCATAACATTAAACAGTGAACTAAATCTGCGTGTGTGTTTACTCTCTTCTTTCTTTCCTCATCTATGCCTACAGGAGTTGACCGCCGCGCCAGTTTTCCCTCTTGTTGTTGGGATTTCCGTAATTACACTTTTCATCAGCATGCCAAGGTATATTTCTCCGCAAACACTTCCTCTTGGTTCAGGGCTTATTACGTTCTGGTTGATGGAACTTTGATTTTGAATGTCTTACCTTTCTGTTTCTCACCTGCAGATTAAAGGATCTGTATCAAGCAACAACTGGAATACCAGCACCAGGATTTATGACGACTGCAAAAAAAGAACCTCGAAAGTCAGCTGTGCGAAAAAAGACATATTGAAGATCCCCCCCAATATAAGAAACACACTAAAGTAGATCAAGTGTTGAAGCTTGGCCTCCATTTTCAAGTTTTGGCCAGTCACATGGCTAATTTACATGAGATCTTAGCTTCCTTGTATACTCACTGAAGTTTCTATTCTTTTTTGCTTTTCCCACATCCGAGCTCTCAATTTTAATCTTACAAATTTATATTATTTATTTTATCTTCTTAGTTAGGAGAGAATATTGAGCTCATAACTTCCTCTTGAAGGGAATTATAGCTACCAATTAAGTGCCTTGGACGTACACTAGTTTTCTAATTTGTAGGTGCAAATCCTCAGTGAAACAACATTCATTCTCATCTTGTCTGGTTGAGCTCTGCATTTCTTCCCCTTCAACTATATCCTTTCTTAGATAATTGGCGTGGGTATTTATTTTTAATTATTATTATTTCTTTTAATACTCTCTGTAAAGCAACACAAGTGTTCTTGGTAATCTCAGGTATCAAGCGTTACATGGCATATAGATCATAGTGTATGGTCAGATTGCAACTTTCTCAGACTGCTTGTGCCTTCAGCACCCGTTACAGCCGTATCCAGCTTGCCAGTTTCTTCTCCAATTATCTGGACAGTACAATTCATTACAAATCGCTTATCGCCTGCGGTATCATGGCTTGCTTAGGCCATGATTTCAATTGACAGCATTTTATGACCCAAATGAGTTGAGTTCGTTTTGTATGGGGTGTGCAGTTTCGATTTAAAACAAAATTGAAACTGAACTGATTTAGTTCAATCGATTTGGTGGATTGGTGGTTGCACTCATTTTGATTTGTTAATTTGTTGACTGTGAAGTATTTGCATTTTCAGGCGTTATATTTCAGTTTTTCTTATTTCATGAGTTTGGTTTGTTGGTGGAATAGAAAAAAACCATGAACCAAATCGAAGCTAAAGAAAATTTTAATTTGGCTTGATTTTACCAATATAGATAGAGAAAATTTTAATTTCAATTTTTTGGTTTTACTATTTTAGTTTGATGCTGAATCAAACTGATTGAATGCTCTTCATTGTGATTTCTCAAATCTAACTGTTTGTGACAAAAAAAAAAAAGGTAGATTAATTTTTTGAGATTTTATTTTGGTTGTAGAGTGAATGTGTGAATTATATAAAAATAAATTTTTTTTTAAATTATCTTAATTTTAATAATTTTAATGATGATTTATTTTTATTTTTAATTTGAGTATGTTAATGTATTATCTTTGACAAAAAAAAACAAAAAAATTCCAATTGTTTGGCACCCCTAGCCCAGCAATTCCGAGTCAGAATAATGGATATTCATCTCAGCCGAACCGAGAACTTGAAAGAGTGACGAGCAAGTTTCCACCTTTCATTGACAAGGACAATCCAGCTGGCTTATATTACTATTTCACCATTTCAAGGGAGCAGACTCTCTCAACAAATTTAAGATTGTAACCTGACAGGGTATTTATTTAATGCACGCGCTCAGTCAGTCAATGCTCCTCAGTGCTTTTACCAACTATTCAAGCCAGCTAATCCTAATGCTCAGTGGAGCCCAGTTTTAAACCATGCGATTCTAATGTTAATTGATTGGAATCCATCCTGAAAATTAGTAATGACAATGTATGCGGCGGTGATTAACTTAAATTCTCCCGCAATCCAAAAAATTTTACATTATCATCCAAATGAATAAATTTGAGCCGTGCACAATATTTGAGATTTTGAATATATTAAAAAAATTATATTAAATTGATAAAAATTAAAATGTGATAAAATAAAAATAAAAAAATTTTAATTTAATTTTTTAATATTAATATTATTTATTAATTAATTTTATAATTTAAAATTGTATTAATTATTTTTTTTATATTTAATTTTATCAATTGGCATTATCATATTTGGTCCGTCTCCGATATCAATCAAGTGACTTGATTGAATTTTTCATTAACTTGTGATATGATATGGTATTTCAAACATTAATCTTATTGATTCGATCCATAATTTATAAATTAAAATTTTTAAGTATTAAAATGAATATACTTTTACCAACTCACTTAATATATTATATATTTTTACTTATAATACTATAATAAATTTATAAAAATAATATATTTAATTATTTTTTTTAATATATATAACTAATAATTTTTAGATATCAAATAGATAATGTTTATTTATAAATTTTTTATTTATTGTAATATTATTTAAAAAATTGAATAATTTTATACAAAATTAAAAATATTATTAACAATTTAAAATATATAAATATAAAATTTAAATGTTAAAAATTAATTAAATTTATTTATATTAAATTTTGTTAATTAAAATTACATTATTTATTTAGAATTAAATTAATAACCGTAATATTTGGTTAATGTATATTTAATTAATTTTTTTATGATTCATCAATTGAATCAATCATCCATTAATCCAATCGCTTAACCAAGTTTGATAATAGTATCATCAACTATCATTAGTGTGAATTACTATTTAATTATTGGTTATTGTTATGATTTATAAATTAGTTAATATATTTAAAATTACATTAATTAATTATTTAATAATATTCAATTTCATCAATGAAATAATATCTGTCTTTTTTTTATTTTAATAGCTAAAAATGAATAATATAGTTTCTTTTTTATTTTTTTCCCTTTAATTTCTCTCTCTTCATCTCCCCATTATATTTTTCCTTTTACTTTTATTTTTCCCTTTTTTATCCCTCTTTTTTTTTTTTCAAGCTTACCAGCTCATTAAATTAAAAAATTTTGATCTGACACTTTATTTTTTTTATTAATTTATAAATCTCTATTTTCTCACCATTAGATATTTAAATATAAAAATTAATTTATGAATAATAATAATATTTAAAAATTAAATAAATTTTTTGCTTGCAAAGTATTAATGATAAATTATGAATATTATTAAAAATTAAATTATTTTTTTACCTCAAAATACTAATGATAAATTATGAATTCTTATAATATTTAGGATAAATTACAATTTAATCATTATGATTTAATAAAATTTATAACTTAATTTATATAATTTTAAAATTAAGTAATTTATTACTTAAATTTTTTTAAAAAAATCTATATTACATATTTCGTATAATTTTTTTGTTTGATTAAATATTAATTATAATAAAATTGACTAAAATATTTTTAATTTTATACATTTTCTAATTAAAATGATTTCGTCCATAAAATTTTATATTATGAATAAAATAATTTATTAATTTAAATTATTTTATTTATAATAAAAAACTCATATTAAATTATTTAAATAATATATAAAATTAATAGCAATTTGATATTTTCAATATAAATTATAAATTAAAAATCGGATGGAATTAAATTGTAAATTTTGTTAAATATTAATGATTAAATTATTTAATTTTAAAAATGTTAAAATTAAATCGTAAATCTTTTTAAATATTAGATATTAAATTATAATTTATTTTAATATTTAATAAATTATAATTCTTTGGGCGAACATTTCAATGTCTGAACCCAAAAGCCCAACTCAACTCAGCTGAGTTAGCTCAGTTATCCAAGAAATCATCTCTACCTGTCATCTCTCTTATCTCTAATAAAGTCAAAAACTTCTTGCGCTTCCCTCATAGCAAAACCTATTCAGCACCAGGTGCAGCTCTTCTCTCTTACTCATACATTGATCGTATTTATATATAAACTCTGTTTCTTTGTCAAGAAATTGGATGGCGTCAACGCCACCACACTGCTCAATCACTGCAACCAAGCCTTATCAGAACCACCCATACCCACAGAATCACTTAAACAATCACCGCCAAAGCCACCGCCAGAACCACCACCGTCGCTGGACCAATCAGAAAGTCTCTCTTGCTAAACCCCCTCTCTGTCCCTCTCCCCGCAATGCGCCAAAACCCGGTGCTTCCACCGCTGCCACTCCTCAGACCCAGAATCCTACCTTCCCTTCTCTATCTACTCTTCAATCACAGAAATCTGAGCTCGCGGCCGATTTTTCGGGTCGCCGCTCCACCCGATTCGTATCCAAGCTCCACTTTGGGCGTCCGAAGGCCACTCTGAGTACCCGCCACACCTCAGTCGCTGAGGAAGCGTTGCAACACGTGGTCCTGTATGGAAAAGACGATAAGGCCCTTGAGAATGTGTTGCTCAATTTCGAGTCTCGCTTCTGTGGCTCCGATGATTATACTTTCTTGCTTCGGGAGCTTGGAAACAGAGGAGACTCTTCTAAAGCGGTACGATGCTTCGAGTTTGCAGTGAGAAGGGAAAAGAGGAAAAACGAGCAAGGAAAATTAGCTAGTGCCATGATTAGTACTCTTGGTAGATTAGGTAAAGTGGAGCTTGCGAAGGCTGTGTTCGAGACTGCTCTTAGAGAGGGTTATGGTAACACTGTTTATGCTTTCTCTGCTTTAATTAGTGCCTATGGGAGAAGTGGTTATTGCAACGAGGCTATTAAGGTTTTTTATTCAATGAAGGATTATGGGCTGAAGCCGAATTTAGTCACTTACAATGCTGTAATTGATGCGTGTGGGAAAGGGGGTTTGGAGTTTAAGAAAGTGGCGGAGATCTTTGATGAAATGTTGGAAAATGGAGTGCAACCAGACCGAATTACATTTAATTCACTCCTTGCTGCGTGTAGTAGAGGGGGGCTATGGGAGGCAGCTAGGAGTTTGTTTAGTGAAATGGTGAATAGAGGGATTGATCAAGATATATTCACTTATAATACGCTTTTGGATGCAGTCTGTAAAGGTGGGCAAATGGACATGGCTTTTGAGATCATGTCGGAGATGCCTGCCAAGAATTTATTGCCTAACGTTGTTACTTACAGTACTATGATTGACGGGTATGCTAAAGCTGGTAGATTAGATGATGCTCTTAATTTGTTCTATGAAATGAAGTTTCTGGGGATTTGTTTGGATAGAGTTTCATATAATACTTTACTTTCTGTTTATGCTAAGCTTGGAAGGTTTGACGAGGCCTTGGATGTTTGTAAGGAGATGGAGAATTCTGGTATTAGGAAAGATGTTGTGACTTATAATGCGCTTTTGGGTGGGTATGGGAAACAATGCAAGTATGATGACTTGAGGAGAGTGTTTAAGGAGATGAAAGGGGCACACATTTCACCTAATTTACTAACCTATTCAACCTTGATTGATGTTTACTCAAAAGGTGGTCTATACAAGGAAGCAATGGAAATTTTTAGGGAGTTTAAGCAGGCAGGATTGAAGGCTGACGTTGTTCTTTATACTGCACTTATAGATGCTCTGTGCAAGAATGGATTAGTGGAATCTTCTGTGACTTTACTTGATGAGATGACTAAAGAGGGAATTAGGCCTAATGTTGTCACTTATAATTCTATAATTGATGCTTTTGGCCGGTCACCAACAGCACAATGCGTGGTTGATGATGTTGGTGAAGCCAGAGAATTGCAAGTTAAGTCTTCATCTTCAAGTGTTGTTCAAGAAGTTCGAGAATCTATTGAAATTAAGATGACTGATAGGGAAGATAATAGGATCATAAAGATTTTTGGGCAGCTTGCTGCTGAGAAGGAATGTCAGGAAAATAACAGTGGCAGGCAGGAAATTTTGTGCATTTTGGGTGTCTTTCAGAAGATGCACGAACTGGAAATCAAACCAAATGTTGTCACTTTCTCTGCCATTTTAAATGCTTGCAGGTGCGCAAATCAGCAGTGATTGTTGTTGCTTACTATAACAATATTATGGTCATTTGATGAATGTTTAAATTTGAGAACATGGTATATTTTGACGTTGTTGTTTTGGTGCAGCTAAGTATGTTACTTATTTGACTACATTTATTTGGGGATTTTGTATCTAGGGAAGATGTAGTATTATTAGACCAATGAAAATTCTCTCTTGCAAAGTTTTATCATATTAAAAATAAAACCTGCAAACTGAAAATAATAGTTGAAATGTAGTTGAAGCAAATATTATAAGAACTCTACCTCATTTAGAAAATAACTGTTTTACTTTTTTTTTTTAGTTTTATTATGGTTCCTTAATGATGCATTTGGGCTGTGATCAATGCTAAGTCAAGAAACATAAACAGTCTGTGCATCGTGAATAATGGTGAACCGATGATCATTGTTCATGTTTCTAAAATTTGATGACCCTATTGTGGCTTTTTGTTTGATCTTTGTTCGCTTATACCTTGGTAATTGTCCATCTACATTGAAAAGTAATCAAGCAGATTGACGACAGTAGTATTTCTTTTCAGCAATGATTAGAAGAACTACAAATGCCATTTTTATGGAGCTTTGGTAAAGTTCCTTGTGCTTAGCACATAGTGTGGACAAAGTTACGTCAAGATTTGAAATTATCAGATCTTTGGAGTGGTAGGAATATATTTGTTGCCTCTCAACTGCTGTCTGCCTTGTATCCTAGCTTGTTTTGGATACCTAAAGGATATTTAACTTCAAATATGGATATTGATTTCATTTGTCTCTCTGAATGCAGTCGATGTGATTCCTTTGAAGATGCTTCAATTTTATTGGAGGAGCTTCGGTTATTTGATAATCAGGTCTATGGTGTGGCACATGGACTTCTAATGGGTTACAGAGAAAACATTTGGGTGCAAGCACAGTCCCTATTTGATGAAGTAAAGTTGATGGACTCTTCAACAGCATCTGCCTTTTATAATGCTCTGACTGACATGCTATGGCACTTTGGCCAGGTTAGTTTACTAATAATTATTTCTGAATTCAATCCTATTTTGGCTGGTTGTGTTGTACCATGTGTGACACTCCTTGCAATATCTTTTCAGAAACGAGGGGCCCAACTGGTTGTGCTTGAAGGGAAACGTCGGCAAGTATGGGAGAATGTCTGGACTGATTCTTGCTTAGATTTGCATTTGATGTCTTCTGGTGCTGCTAGAGCAATGGTTCATGCATGGTTGTTGAACATACGCTCTATTGTGTTCGAGGGCCGTGAATTGCCAAAATTGTTAAGGTGTGCAACTGTTCATACTTCTATTTGTGAAGGAATGTCTCTGTTATTGATGTTTCAACTTCATGAAGGACAATTCTATGCACTTGTTCTTTTTTTCAGCATTTTGACTGGATGGGGCAAGCACAGCAAAGTAGTAGGCGATAGTGCACTAAGGCGAGCTGTTGAGGCGCTTCTAATTGGCATGGGTGCACCCTTTCGGTTAGCCAAATGCAACTTAGGTCGATTTATATCAGCGGGATCTGTTGCTGCTGCCTGGTTAAGAGAATCGGGCACACTAAAAGTTCTTGTACTCCATGATGATAGAACTCATCCTGAAAATGTGAGGTTTGATCAAATCTCTAATTTACAGATGCTTCCCTTGTAGCTATTTGAACCGTGCTTCATATTTTTGTCGCTTTCCCCTGTAACATGTTCATATTTATTCTGGACCTCTTTCTCTCTCTCTCTCTCTCTCTCTCACACACACACACACACACACACACACACACACACACACACACACGCATGCGCGTGCATGCAAGTGCTTGCTTGCACATTCCCATTTGCAGTTTTTACCCTGTGGAGGGCATTGCTTTATCTGGTGGGCGAAGACAAGCCATCGGTGTTGTATTTCATTTGCATTTGAATTTATCGCTCCAAGCAATTTGTCTATTGATGTGAGAGACCTGAGAAGTGGCATCGTAAAATCTGTTTTGAACTTTCAACAGGACAGCATTTTTTAGGAAGTAGATCATGCACTCTATTGTACAGCTCCCAATTTCCTTCATATTTAATACTTGTGCTAGGGTTTATTATCATCCCATGCTATTGTGGGCTAACATTTTTGGTCGATTATCAGTTACTGCAAAATGGCAGCAACTGGTTGGTTGATGCATGTTTCATTCCATTGACAAAACGGATGACTTTCTTTTTAATTTTGGATTGATACAGTTCTACGCAAGGTTCTAATGTACAGGGAGGAATCTTTACCCTCCATGATGATGCTTTAGCATCGATTTAATTCAAAATTTACAGTTGACACTCCACAATCGCTGTTGTTGATATGATACCAAAGGAAGAGAGTTTTGTTCATAAGATGCTTTGTCACCCAAAAGTAAAAACATGAGAACATATGATTCATGGTTATATCTGCTTATAATGTCCTGATTTTCAATGATTGCGTTGTGAAATTTGCCCGTAAAAATTAAATGAATACAGTTTGGTGTAAGTTTACTCCATCATTAAATAATGAAAAAATAATTTTACAATTACTTGATTATTTTTCTCTCCTGACAAAACACTTCTCAAGGCTTAGACACAAAGCTTACAAGATGCTCGTGTTTACTGCTGCCCTATTGCACTGCTTTCACAGGTCTAACAAGAGTGGCGAGGCGTATGTTAACTCTGCACTCTACGTGTGGCCTTCAACTCTTCATAATATATGGCCACACGATCCAGCAGCAAATAGTGCAGAAGCACGTCCAAATTTAAACTTACAAAACTATTTCGGTGTTGGTAGGAAGCGTCCTTTTTTTTTTTTTTTAAATTTATTTCTTCCTAATAAATTCTAATTAAATTTCCTAATCAATTTGATCTTGGATTTCAAACAGATTGCTTAACTAAGACAAGGAAATCCAAAGCAAATGGAAAAAGATGACATCCAAAGGTTCATTGCAATGACGCATTGGATTTTTTCTACATTGAATGAAATCTTGTTAAGAAATAAGAAATACAGGAATTTTTTCTCATTCGTGCTCGATAAATAATTAACTCTCAGATTGGCATAGTTATACATTTTTATTCTTGTCATATTATATTAAAAGATGCTCGTAGTTTCAGCATTACAAAAGAATTGACTGGGCATGATTTGAGTTGAAGTTCAAGCAGTAGGAATAGTGAGACCTATTGCACTATCCTTTGTCGGTGAACCATTCTGTGAGGCCAGAACACTCGGAATCCCTTGCACAAAGGCACGTGTACTCTCCTTTTGAATTTCTAGGTTTTGGTTCTCCAGGTGTTTTATGAATTCTCCAAAATTTTTTCCAATTTAATGGGCAGAACTGTACTAGTGCGGTCCGCATTTCATGTTACGCTGACACGTTTCACTTTGCATAATGTAGTTGACAGTAACTGACACCGGCCATTACAAAACTTAACTGAAATTTGACGCCACTTTATTGTGGAGCAAAGATTAACAGAGGTGATGCAGGTAGTAAAGGATGGCGTTAATTTAAGTTTTCCATTCAATTAATTTCGATAAAATATGAAATTAAAAATTAATTAAATTAATTTTAAAGAAAACTTACATATAAGTAATGTTCAACCAACTTAATACTCAAAGCATCAAATGTTCTTCTCAAGAATCTGCACAAATTTGGTGAAAGCTATACTATTATATGCCAATCAGTGCTCGCAGCCAATATCATATCGTGAAGGACTATATTTATTAAACTTCTTTTGACTTTTCTCGAGAAGTAAGATGACTATGATGATATAGGATTGAATATTTTCACGGTTTGTTTTTTTCCCCACGGCTTTCCAAGTTTTAGAGAAGATCGCATTCACATCTGCTGCAATGCGCAAATGGATTGAGTGAATAGTTCGAAGAGTATATGGCCAAAAACAGAAATTTACTGCTTCCAAGTTTATACATGTCAGTGATGAACTCGACCGTATGTGCAAAATTTATTCTTTAGAAGATGGCATTGGTCTGACTAATTATTTCACCAAACACGCTACGTTAAAAATTAATTCTAGACTTGGACACATATCAACATTTTTGTTCACTTTATCTAATAAAAAAGTGGATTACGCTCAGAAAACAGAAAATCCAACCTACCACACCATATCCTTTGTGGGTGAACTTTTCGAACGGCCTTGCACAGAGGCGCGCATATTATACTGCACTCACCACTTAAAATTTCTTGGTTTGAATCTCTAGGTGCTTCAAGAATTCTCTTGAACTTTTTTCTCAACTTAATGGGCAGAACCGCAGAGTAGATTCATTTTTCATATTACACTTACACGTTTTACTTTGCATGAAAACGACTTGCGGCGGCAGCAAGCATCATGTAGTAATTAAACAATGCAATTATAGGTGGCAGAGGCCTTGAAAGCCCCATGTCAAAACTTGTTGAAATTTCATGCCACATACTCGAACAAAGCATTGTGCATTCGACTTGCATCATAACGTGAACAATACCATGCTTTTTTGTCCTCCACTATAAATACTATTATCCACTTACCATTTGCAAGAGCAACACACTCTCAAACACGTTATTGAAAACATTTTGCTATACTCTTATATGATTTTGTGTCCATCCAAGACAATTATGGGGAGTTCTTTAAAAAATTATGTTAGGCTTGCTACAATACTATTCCCAATGATGATTATGCTAGCTGAAATGTCAATGGGACGACCACCTGAGAAAGAGATTACTATTGTTTATCATGATGTCAGTAGAGGAACTATTGGAGCAGATGTCAGTAGTAAGGTGGTAGTTGGTGGAGGAATTGGAAAAGATTGTCGACACCATATTTTGGCCGATCCCCAAAATCAATAAATTTTGAAACCGATCCCCAGCACTAAGTCTCCCTTTGCCAGCCAATCACATTTCCGATCTCTCTCTATCGAACAATCACATTTCCGACCTCTCCTCAAAAGGAATCAAACCAATACTAAGTCCCCATGTCACTTAAAGCCTTGCCGATCTCTCAAACCAATTGTCAAATATCCTGAATGGTCAATTACATTCCCGATCTCTCTCGTCAGACGAAACTGAACCAGCACTAGATCTTCATTTTAAAAGTTTAGGAATAATCAAGTTAAGGTTCCAATCCGGTTTAATGGCGATCCCTATCTTAAGTACTCAAGCCAAATTTCCAATTTTAAATTAAGTCCTGTTTAACGTTGGTTCCCTGCCGATCTCATGCTTATGGTGTTTTCCGACCTCATACACTTAGATTAATAATCAACTTTAGTTGTTTTAATATGCTCAGACAATCAAGTGCTTAAGTAATTTAGAGATTTTCCGATCACATCCATTCACTGAACAAAAGCGAGTTTCATTTCATATTAAAGTTTGTACAAGTCATTCGGCTGGAGGATCACCCCCAGCCTGATCTACATTTTGCTCATCTCCTCTCTCACCCTCAGCCTCCTCCTCGCTATCCTCACCCTCGTCCTGGGGAGCCAGATCTACCATCCAAGAGAAGTCCTCTTCAGGGTACCGATTTTTGAGCTCGGCCAGGAGATCCCTGTGAGCATTCACATAAGCCCCGGCCTCCCTTGTCACCGCCTCTTCCTCTTTCGCTTTGAGCTCCTCAGTGAGCTGAGCAACTTCACCAGCCCAGAGCGCTTGAAGCTCTTCAATAACACGATCTCGCTCGGCTAGAACACGAGCTTGCTCGGCCAGCTTGTCCTCGTAGAACTTCATCCGCCCCTCAATTTCAGATATGTAGTTCTGAGCGGATGAGAGTTGGGATCGGAGGGAAGCCACTTCATGACCCATCTTCTCGACCTCCTTACCCAGGCGGTGAGCCTTCTCCCGGACGATGTGCTGATTCACCAAGCACTCCACGTTCAGGCTCATGGATCGGGTCAGGATATCATCAAGGTTGTCCGGAGACAGCCTGTCCCGATCCTCCCGAAGGCAAATAGAAGCACCCAGGACTTTAGCCAAACCCGGATTCTCCCGAACAGTTCGGTTCTTCTCCAAGGAATGGATCAGCACTTGAGCAACGCGGGAGAGGGTCCGTGTGGTAGGTTGAGAAGGACCCCCTTCCGCACCTAAAGCAACTGGAGGAGCTGGAGGCGGCTCTTCTTGGCGAGGAGGAGATCGGATCACTTCTATCTCAGGGATCGGTTGCCCCGAAGATTGAGATGAGCCCCCTTGTATTTCCCCGGGCTCATGGCTGGGCGTCTGGAGCAGCTCGGATCGCTTCATCTCCCGCACTTTCCGGGAGATCTCTCTCTTTCGCTTCCGGCTCTCCTTGGAGGCTTCGCCGCTTGCCATGCCTGCACAAAGAAGAGGTCAGTGAGATCGCTAAGGTCCAAAGATTTGAGATATAGGAAAATACCGATGCCGAGGTCAGAGAGCTGAAGCCCGCGATCTTCGCCCGTGATCAACTCCATTGTCCAGTGATGCGATTGCGATCCACAAAGATCCAGACAAGAAAACTTCTCTCTGCCCGCCTGATCCTTTAGCTCCATCGCCATCAGGCCTTCTTCTCTATTTAAGGTGATGCGCTTCGGAAGTATGGGGCCCTGGTGCAGCCAGCTACGGGGAAAGCCCTCAAAGCTGTTCGGAATTTTGCTCCTCAGGATAAAGAAGCGGTTCTTCCAATTCCTCAGGGAGGAAGGCAGGTTGGTAAAAAGTCCACAATGAGGTTTCGCCTGGAAGAACCAATACTCGTCATCCTTTCAACGAGTTAATCTATGTAGTTCGGCGAATACCTTAGCTGTGGGTCAGAGTCCCTTAGCTCGGCATAGGCCTCGGAAGGCTACTAAGATCTGCCACGAGTTCAGGTGAACTTGAGCGATGCACACTTGGTGATATTTTAAAACTTCCTTGAAGAAGTCGTCCAAAGGGAATCCTAGACCGGCATTTAATTGCTCTTCGTATACTATAATCATGTCGTTCCCTTCGAAGAAGTGATCGGCTCGGATATCTCCGTGACACCGGATGAGTTCGAATGAATCAAGATGAATGTTGTATTCTTGGCTGAACGATTGTAGGTCGGTTTCTTGAAGAACTGATGGTAGCTCGTCCATGGGAAGATTTTCCCTCCCTGAAGAAGGTACAGGCCTTGATGGTGCTGCTTGCCCTCGAGCTGGAATAGGGACCCTAGAAGGTTCAGGTCGCACGCTTGGTCCGACCACCTCCACTTCATTAGATGACCATGAGATCTGAACGGAAGGGGGGCTTCCCGCTCTCTGACCCTCGGCGCTGCTCATTTTCAAAGGAAACAAGAAATTTAAACTAAAAGAAGGATCAAAACCCTTACCGGAGTCTGATCGGTGTCGGAAGAACTTGAGGAAACGAGAGAATTTTGAAGTTGTTCGCGAGAGACTGAAAATGACATAAGGGAGCAACTGGCTAACCCCCACCCCTATTTATACTCGTCCGAGCATTTAATGCTCACAATGTTCCAGGCAGTGCATCGGTTAGCGGGACTCGCTAGCTGTTCTGACACGTCCCACGAATATTCCAAAATTCTATAAGGAGAGACCGGCTAGTTAGAGATCGGCTAATTAAGGCAAATGTTTGGAAGTGCGGATCGGATAAGGGCTGTTCAGTTGGAAACCAGATCGGATAAACACACCAGAGATCGAAAAATAATCAATAATAATAAAGTGATAATTGGCAAAATAAATTTTATTTCCAAAAGGTCAAATTACATCATTTGGGCGATCTCTGGAGATCGGATTACATTAAAGGTCTAATTACATCATTTGGGCGATCTCTAGAGATCGGATTACATTAAAGGTCTGATTACATCATAAGGGTGATCTTTAGAGATCGGTGGAACATCCTATCTAAAAGGCCTATGTCAAAGCCTAGTCTTATGGCTGAGTCAAAAGATGTGTTTGACCAGAAAACCGGCTGGGGGGACTATGACTCTCATGAGAATGAGAGAGGTCGTCATCAAAATTACCGCTCGAAACTAAGCCGCTGTCGGAACACCCAGTGTGGAGAGGAGCCAGATGAACGCCAAAGAGCAGTCACCGGTGTTGAGGGGAATATTAGCAGTCTTCTCGCCCGAAATCAGTTCGCCGATTATATCGGGCGAACGATTCGAGATCGGCACGATCGAGGTCCTCGATCCAGATCGGTTAATTAGTCCAGTTCTCTCACTGTCATCAGATAAGGTCATCATGATTTTTCGATCACCGGGATCATAAATTTTCAGGCAAGGAACAAAGAGGGCAACCGGAAAAAGATTAAAAGCGGTCATCTTGTCCGGGATTGTTACCGGAGCAGCTAGAACAGGAAAAATGAGGAGAATAGGGGAGAAAGTCAAATGAGGTAAGGTTTCCCGGTTGAAGGTATATATAGGAAAATTTGAGCATTTATTGCAAGCAGAAAACGAAGTGGACGCCTCGAGAATTGAGGGAAATAAATGCTTTGACTGGACCGAACCCGATAAAAGGAAGACCAGTGTGGTAAAGATCGGTAGAAGGGAGACCGGCATGAAAGATCGGAAAAGAGCGTGTTAGGAAGATCGGAAAAGAAAGGAGGTCAGATAGCAAAAAGAATAAGACGGCTCCTGCTGATTATCGTCATAATCAGGGCCGAGGTAGTTAAAGCGTCGCAAACGAAATCTCCACCGCATGCCCTGACCGCTCGTGACATCGACATGTGCCGTAGTACGTCAGACAAAGACCGTACGTCCTAATCTCCACCGTTGATCTTACTTGTAAGGATGAGCTCGGAGCCCTCGGATCGAAGAAGAAAATGACAAGATCAGCGCCTTTCACTCCTAGCCCTCAGATCGCTCTTGAGAAGAAATTTTGGGCCGTCAGATTAGAAGAGAGAAAAGGACAAATACTCCGGAAGGGATCTCAGTCGTCCGTTCTGATTCTCTTTAATTCCCGAGCCCTTAGATCATGTCCTTCAAAATCTTGACCCTCCATCTCCCTCAAAACAGATCCTGACCCTCCATGGGGAGCACCCGGTTCCTATAAATACCTGCATGAAAAACTGTTCAAAGGAGGACAAATAGTGAATATAGCGGAAGGACTCTGAAACTTAATTCAGCTCGTTACTCTGCTATTTTTGAAGCTTTCATAAGAAAAACTTTTGAAACCAGTTTTCTGAAGTATTTTCTTGCAAAGGATTTCTGAATACTGAAACTCTCCTTTTTCAGTTCGTTCATTATCCTGTGACACTCTCAATTTCTGTCTTTGTTATCTTTATTCCCACTTCCATTGTTCAAGCTCAACTTCATTCATACTTGGTTATAATATTGGTCGGACTGCATTTTAACAAGGTATTCTTCATTTCAAGGCGAACCTTAGTCTTCAGGTTACCAGCCCGCGGCCCCCATTACGTTCTGTAATCCCATAGTTAGTTCAATAGATCCAACTCCCCACAGGTGAGTGCTCATATTGCTTTTTTATTAAGTGCTCGTTCTTATTTTACGTATTTTGTTTATTCTTTATATATATAATTTTCTCCAAGTTTATATTGCGCTAAAGAACATGAAGAAGGTCATTCTCGAGTTTACTTCCGTGTTGACCAGTCCATTCTTTTTGTTAATCTTTGAACGTAAGTCTTCTAGTCCCGAGTGATATATAAGTGGTCGAATAAAATGTAGGTAACTGTATCTTAAGGGTCTCTTTAAAATAATGAAAGGTCTGAACAATAAGTCGGGAAAATAGTAAGGCCAAATCACTAGAATAATGCAAAAGACAATTGAGTAAGGCGTCACAAGGCAGAGTAAAACCGAACCTTAAGATAGATAAATGGGATAGATCGGGTATCAAAAGGGACTGGTAAGGTGACCACATAGGAAGGTCGGAAAATTCGGTTTGGTATCTCCTGACTAGTTACAAGGTACCAATGAGTTAAAAGAAGCCTTATTCTGAGCCCCTGCATCTTTAAATGCCAAAATCCTTAATTCTAGGATTTCGCGACGGGTAGCTGTAATCAAGTTTCGAGAGATCGGAAAAGTCCTTATCCGGTCCCTATTAAAATAAAAGAGATCGGAGGAGAGTTCTTATCCGATTCTCAATCTAAAATTTTAACAAATATTTAAAAGGAGATCGGAGGAGAGTTCTTATCCGGTTCTCACTTAAAAATTTTAATAAATATTTAAAAAGAGATCGGAGGAGAGTTCTTATCCTGTTCTCGCTTAAAAATTTTAACAAATATTTAAAAGGAGATCAGAGGAGAGTTCTTATCCGTTCTCACTTAAAAATTTTAATAAATATTTAAAAGGAGATCGGAGGAGAGTTCTTATCCGGTTCTCACTTAAAAATTTTATCAAATATTTAAAAAGAGATCGGAGGAGAGTTCTTATCCGATTCTCAAGCTTAAAAATTTTAATAAATATTTAAAGGAGATCGGAGGAGAGTTCTTATCTGATTTCCAAATTAAATTTTAACAAATACGTAAGATGATCCCCCCTAAAATAAAATAAATACGTAATAGCAACTCACTAAGCTTGTCTCATTTACTTGTGTATCTGGGTAATCCGGATTAGTGAAAAATCAAATATTCCTTTTATGAAAAGGATTAACATTTCCAGCCAAACCCTCCTAACTATAAAGAACGTGAAGTTAAATCTGCTTACCCTCGTTGAGGGAAGAGGTGGGGTGCCTAACACCTTCCCCGCCCGTTTATGGACCTCGAACCTAGAATCTCTGTTTTTGAAGTGGTTTCATTTTAATTTACTTTCACAGATGGTTTTCTTTAATTTCCCTCAAAATTAAAGTGGCGACTCCTCACTTTTCCCACTTCGGTGAGTGTTCGTCCAGGCGACCGCAAAACACCTTGCGACAGCTTGGCGACTCCGCTGGGGAGCTTGAAAACTTAACCTCGGTCTAGAGGTGCAAAAGTAGATTTAATTTTGCGATCAAATCATAGTTAGGTAGGCTCACTCCGCAAAATTCTGTACGTTAATTATTGTTATTCCTGCTAACCATTTTGCTTGTCTTGCTTGTTTTACTTTCAACAGCGCTCTTCATTTAAAAGAAAAAAGGGAAAAATGAAAATTCCCCTAAATTGGGAAGAGGTAAAGGTGTCCCTTCACAAACTGAACACTCACACAACGTCCTCACACACTTCAGCCCTATACCCGGGCTTTCTTACCCTTTTAGGAAAGTAGGAGGGAGTCATGTAGCGGTACCCGTGGGTTTTACCCCGTTAGTATCCGTGAAGGCTTCTGCTCAAATTGAAACTCGTTCTATTCACTGTGATACCCGTGGAATTTTCCCGACAGTATCGTGGGGGATAGAATGGGGCTCTACTGTTTACAGTGGGGGCAATTTGGGAACCTGTGGCTTTTAGAAAATTAGACCTTGAGCTAAACTATCACGATAGCTGGAAGCCGTAGCAAGCTACCTTGTAAGATAGAACTGTCCGATTAGGTAGCACCCAGCCGGTATTAGGACTTTCCTTTACTTTAAGACAAAAGGGGCATACTTACTCTTACCCTATTCTGTTTATTTTATTTTGTTCTTATTTTTAAGGGTAATCTTGAATCATACTGTTAAGAAAACCTACACATTTTCCTACTTTGATAAATGTGCAGGTGTCACTCTGCCAATAGTATAATTCAAGATTACCTGAATTTATCCTGCTAACAAGTTTTTCCTGCAGGCATCACCGAAATAAGGTCTGTAAAAGGATAAGCATCATTTTTAACATGGCATCCTCGAGTCAGTCGGCAGAAGAAGTTCTTAAATCAGAACAAAATGCTAAACCATGGCCCGAATCATCTCATAGCTCAGTGCCCCTACAAAGGGATACTAGCTCATTACCCCCATTGGACCTGAGCAAGATTGAAGTTAGGATGAACAGTCTCGAGGGTCTGGCCAATGGTTGGAAGTCATTTCCTGATCAGGTCAAAGCACAATTTGAGAAGAAATACGGGAGGATTGCAACCTTGATGCGAGTCAGGGTCCAGGTCCCGGCACTAAAGGCCATCTTATCAGTTTGGAACCCTAAGTTTGGAGTGTTCTCTTTCAACGACATCGATACTGCTCCCACTATGGAAGAATATCAAGCATTGCTAGAAATCCCTTATGCGGCGCAGAATCAGATTTACCTACACCTCGAACATAGGCAGACCTGGAAACGGCTAGCACATATGCTGGGGATCCCACCAGAAGAAGCAAAGGCGAGAGAAACCGTCAAAGGAAACACGCATGGATGGTATTGGACTTACCTCAAGAAAGGGTTGGAGCAATGCATCCAAGATCAACAGTGGGATCAAGCTTTATTGATGCTCGCTTTAGCAATTTACGGCTTGATCTTGTTCCCTGGACCTTCCGGAATCATAACCTGCGGTGTTGTAGAAATGTTCTGGGCAGTAGAGAAACAGAAAGTCAACCCAATACCGGCAATACTTGCCGAGACTTTCTTAACCCTCACTTACTGCAGACAGCAAGGCAAGGGGTCCATTAAGTGTTGTTCTCAGTTGTTGTACCTCTGGATCATTAGTCATATGTGTCCTGTGGAGACGAAGAGATTAACTTGGTATCTTGACCAGCCTCTCATCGAGAAAATGACCCGATTGGTAATCAGCCCGAAGGATGAGCCGCAGTGGCAAGAACGGATTTTGAGCTTCAATAGCTATAACTATTGTTGGAAGAAATTGTGGACGTCAAGTCAATCCATTCTGATCAGCACGGGGAACAATCAATCAGTATCCCTAATTGGAGTGACTGGATACACAAGTTACACTCCGGCCTTAGTAGTAAGACAATTCGGCTCAACATAGTTCAGAATCAATACGGAAGAATACCACCAAGGTCATTTCTACCATGAGCTCAAGGAAGAGGAGGGGTTGAAAATAGCCCGCAAATCTTGGGAAAACATCACTCTAATGGACAAGTCGCCTAAAGGTCCGAGTGCCACGGGCGATTATCTTAAATGGAGGGTTGACAGGGACCAAGAACACTCAACTGCAGAATTCGAAGACAGCAACGTCCTATTAGAAGAAGCTAATAATCATCTGGTTAACTCACTACAGAAGGCAAACACTGAAAATTCGCAACTGCAAGAACAAATAAAGCAGTTAGAGGACCAACAGCGGAACCTTAAAAGAAAAGTGAGAAGACTCAGGGAAGAGGCAAGGGTCGAAAAGATGGGCTTCGAAAAGCAAGAGGCACGGTGGGAAGAGGAAAAAGGCTCTCTCCAAGCTGTGGTAAGGGAAGTAGAAATGCAGAATAGTAAGCTTCAGGAAAAAATGAAATACCAAGAGATACTCGTAGAAGAGTATAAACAAGAGAACAAAAAGAAGAAGCTCGAATTGAAGGAACATGCATTACTCATCAACGATATTCTGAAAGAATGTGCTAAGGAAAGGAAGGAGAAAGAAAGACAAGCTGCTCTCTATCAAGAGCTGAAAGAGAATGTTGACTAGCTGGAGAGAACAATAGCACAAGGAAAACAAGAACTCCTTCCTGAGTCCGAGTATGCTCTGAAAGCATTCGACCCTGCCAAACAAAAAGAAAGGTTATACGAGTATCTCAGAAAATGTCATCTCATTATAAGGAACCTCCCTGAGCTTAGGCCGATGTAAAGAATGCTGTGTATAAATATTCAGTTAATGGAAAACTTTTTGGGCCATTGTTTAGCAAAATTGTGAATGAATAGTATAACTCCCCCCGTAGGAACCCCCTCGCTAGGGTTATGCGAAAAATTGGATATGCCATATGAACAGGTATCATAAACGCGCATTCAATCCAGTCATTCACAGTCAGACTATCGAATGATGCCATGATAAAATTGATGCAACCATCCTTCTGCAGATTTCATTTTGGCTCCCAAATGCCACTGTATCCTTTGTTCGAACCAGGACCTTTAGTTTTTTTTACGAAATTCAAAATTCACTAAAAGCTTTTATTTATCTCCCCACAGAAAATCAACATTGCTTCGAACAAAACAAGTCTGACCAAGCACACGGTTCAACCCAAATGAGTGTACTTAACGAGATCCCAAACAAAGAAGATAATGGAAGATCAGGAACAAGTACAGAACTTACAAGGGTAAGTATTCGAGCTGAAAGACCAGGTCTTAGAACTCATGAGACTAATGAGGGAAATGTCCCAAAATAAACCCACTTCAGAACCTAACCTACCACTACCTCATTCACCACCTACGCCAATGGATCCTCATCAGGCTTCAACCTCCTTCACCTTTCAGTCACCTATCCAGGATCCGACAGTCACTGTCAACCCGGCTACCATAAATAATGACCTACCTTTCTCCCATTACCCAGTCGTCTCAAATGCTGACCCATACCCTTCAATAGTAATCCCTCAAGTTCACTCCACCCCTCATCTCCCAACTGGAGGAGCATTTTATGCAGTAGGAGGAGAAAGTAAGGCCAGGGAAAATGAGAAGCTATCTGCTCTAGAGGAAAGATTGAGAGCAATAGAGGGGCTGAACATGTATGGTTCAGTCGATGTGGCGTTACTAAGATTGGTGCCAGATGTGGTGGTGCCACCCAAATTCAAAGTCCCAGACTTCGACAAGTACACCGGAAACTCAGACCCCCGCATTCACCTAGCAACCTACATTGCCAAAATGTCTGCCTTGACAGAAGATGATAGACTTCTCGTCCACTTCTTTCATGAGAGCCTCTCCGGAGCAGCCCTGAGGTGGTGTATTCAGTTGGATAGGAGCAAACTATGCTCCTGGAAGGATTTAGCGGATGCATTTTTGAAGCAGTACAAATTTAACTGTGATGTGGCCTTCACAAGGAGGGACCTTCAAAACCTGGTGCAAAGAGACAAGGAAAGCTTCAAGGAATATGCCCAAAGATGGAGGGAAAAGGCTGCAGAAGTATATCCTCCAGTAACTGATAACGAACTATGCTCCCTGTTCATCGAAACATTGAAGGCTCCCTACTTCAATTTGATGATTGGAAACACTTCCAATAGCTTCTCTGACATCATCCAAGCCGATGAGAGGATAAAAGCTAATTTAAGGATGGGACGGCTGCATGAATCGACTGAGAATCCTACGAAGAAAACTGCTAGTTTTGGCAAAAAGAAGGAGGGTGATGTGCATTCCGTCACCCGGCAAAATAATTACTCTCCATTTCCTCAAAATAACTACTGGCCATATCCTCCCCCTCATGGCCAAACAGTTGCAAACATTCCACCTCCTTTCCCAAACTATCCACACACACGCCCACAATACCCACCACCTACAAATTACCAGCCTAGACGTCCTCCTCCACCTACCCAACACAGACCACCTCAAAATAACCCCAGACCACCAAGAAATCCTGATCCACCCCTTCCCCTCCCACTCAGTGAAATATACCGATACCTCATCGGTATAAACTAGATAGTACCAGTTCCCCTAGACCCAATTCAGCCACCATACCCTGGGTGGTATGATGCCACTGCCCGTTGTGAATATCATGGAGGGGCACAAGGGCATTCAACTGACAACTGCGGAGCACTCAGAGGGAGAGTGCACGCTTTAATCCGGAATGGGTGGTTGAAGATTGAGGGAAATGGTTCCCTTCCCAATGTTACCTCAAACCCGCTGCCTAATCATAATACAGGCAATGGTGTAAACATGATAGAATCAGATGGGGAGAGGTCAACACCAGAGGTAGACAAGCTGATTCCCCACTTTGAGGAAATTTTTGCCATGGCGATGAGGGAAGGTTACCTTTGCCCTCAGGTATCAGGATCAGAAAAGGGTACGGGATGTCCTTACCATGGAGGGGCAGCTGATCATGAGCTGCGAGACTGTGAGGGATTCCGGCAAGAGGTCCAGAACTTGCTGTCCCTCAAAATTTTAAGATGTCAAAGGAGATCGAAAGTGGAGGGCGAAGTAAATACCGCCAGGTTTGGCTAGAATACCTATACCCCCAATCCTAGATTAACCTTCTCTGCCCCTAATGCCCCAACCCCCTCACCACCAGTAACGATTATCCGAGCCCCACCCCAGCTTCCTGTCACCAATGCTCATGCCATACCTTGGAATTATAACTTCCAAGTTTTCACCCAAGGAGCATCAAGCAGTACGTCGGCTCCTAATCTTGTTTCACCTCCGGCACCTCCAAAACCATGCTTCACTCCCCATGACCACTTCAGAATGACTTACGCCGGACCTACCAGCAATACTACTCCCTAACCTAATTCTCAGCCCGTCGCTGCCACAAAATCCTCCCCACCTGAGCAAGAAGTCGATTTTATAACTCGAAGTGGGAGATGTTACTGGAACGAAGAGAAAGAAAAGAAGAAGGGGAAAGTAAAAATGGGAGAATTACAGAAGAGTACAGAAGAGGAGATTAAGAAAACAGGGGAAGTAGAGCTCGCCGGGCCTAAAGAAGAGGAGGAGCTATTGCTCCAAATAATGAAGCAGAGTGAGTATGATGTGGTGGAACAGTTGAGAAAGACACCTGCCCGAATTTCACTGTTATCTCTGATTTTGAGCTCTGAGGTGCACCGTCAGGCCTTGTAGAAAATCCTGAATCAGGCCTTTGTGAACCTCGACATCACATCGGGGCAGTTCGAGAAGATAGTGGGACAAATCCAGGCATCCAGTTTTGTTACCTTTTCTGAAGAAGAGATAGATCCTGCAGGCTTGGCACACACTAAAGCCCTCCATGTGACAGTGAAATGCAAAGGTTGTATAGTGGCCAAGGTCCTTATTGATAATGGATCAGCACTCAACGTACTGCCTAGTGCTACCTTGGCTAGACTGCCAGTTGACCAATCAAATATACGTCAGAGTGCTATGGTGGTAAGAGCCTTTGACGATACAAGAAGAGAAGTGTTGGGAGACATCGACTTGCCACTCCAAATTGGCGCATGCACCTTCAACGTCACATTCCAAGTGATGAACATTGAACCGGCCTACACTATGTTGCTGGGGAGGCCGTGGATCCATTCCGCAAATGCCGTTCCTTCAACTTTGCATCAGAAGATAAAGTACATCATGGACGGCAAAATCATCACGGTGAGAGGGGAAAAAGCCATATTGGTCACTAAGCCACAATCACTTCCTTATGTGGAAGCTGCTGAGGAGTCATTGGAAAGCTCTTTCCAGGCCCTCGAATTACAAGAAACCAGAAATGAAGGGGCTATGGCTATGGTAGCCAAGATAATGTCAAGGAATGGATATGAAGAAGGCAAAGGCCTAGGCGCCACATTACAAGGAATTGTTGAACCTATACCGGCTATCCAGAAGGTGGACCGTTGTGGTTTGGGATATGAGGAAGATGCCCTCATAGATGGACGATTCTGGATGAGGAATAGACTTCGGGATCAGAGATTTGACCAGAAATCGGGAGAATGAAAGTAGTCCCGAGAATCACAGAGCTCTTCACTAAACCGGTCATCGAAAATCCGGCAGAGGTCGAAGAATCACCCGATGAACTATCTATTGATGTCATCCACTTGGATTCCTTGTATGAGGCTTTGGTCTCACCAATAGCTGAGGGGCAAGAGTTGGACAATTGGACGGCAGAGGTCATCCCTGTACTTAATTTCGAGTAAAGTACCTTTGGTTATCTACACTTGATCATTTTGTCCATGGTGACAATTGTAACATTGTAAATGGACCCTTTTCTTATGTCATAAATCTTAATGAATTAATAGCGCATTTATTTCCAATTCTCTTTCCATTTGAATTCCATCCTTATAATATATTCTATTTTCGTTCATTCAGGACCATTCATCAATTAACACCTAATAATTCAATAGACTCAGAAATTCCTCTGGTTAATTTTGAAATCCCCATAACTGCCATTACTTCAAGTGATTCTGAGGTAGAGCTCACAGAAGAAAGGGATGGAAGGGATGAACCTTCCCTAGTGCCTTGTGGAGACGAAACGTGCACCATAACCTTAGGCACGGAAGAAGTGAAAAGGGAACTTAAGGTTGTGGAGAGTGAGGAATTGGGAGATATGATCAGTTTGCTCAAAGAATTCCTGGACGTATTCTCCTGGAGCTATGACGATATGGTTGGTTTGGACCCCCAGATAGTGACGCACAGAATTCCCCTAATTCCGGGTACAATCCCGGTGAAGCAAAAGCTGAGAAGAATGAATCCGGACACGCTGCTCAAAGTTAGGGATGAGGTCAAGAAATAGTATGATGCTGGGTTCCTGGAAGTAGTCAAATATCCCCAATGGATAGCTAACGTTGTCCCGATAATGAAGAAAGACGGGAGAGTTAGGGTGTGCGTTGACTACAGGGATCTTAATAAGGCGAGCTTAAAAGATGATTTCCCCCTCCCTCACATTGATGTGTTAGTAGACAATGCTGCGGGATTGGGCAGGTGTTCATGTATCGATGGGGCATCGGGATACAACCAAATCCCAATGGACGAGGAAGACAAGGAGAAAATTGCTTTTATCACCCAATGGGGGGTATTTTGCTATCGGGTCACGCCTTTCGGGTTAAAGAATGCTGGAGCCACCTACCAACGCACCATGGTCACATTATTCCATGATATGATGCATAAAAAAGTGGAGGTATACGTGGATGATATGATCATCAAATCTAGGGGAGAAGAGAGTCATGTGCAGGTGATGAGGAAAGTATTCGAGAGACTCAGGAAATATCAGCTAAAACTGAACCTTGCCAAATGCATATTCAGAGCTAGATCTGGGAAATTGTTGGGATTCATAGTGAGCGAGAAGGGAATAGAAGTTGATCCGGACAAAGTCCAAGCCATTCAAGAGATGCCATCCCCAAAAACTGAAAGGGAGGTGCGCAGTTTCTTGGGAAAATTGAACTACATATCAAGGTTTATTTCCAATCTCACCGCTAAGGCTGAGACTATTTTTAGACTACTCCGAAAGAACAACACCACTCAATGGGATTCAGTTTGCCAAGAGGCTTTCGAGAAAATCAAGCAATACTTGTCAAACCCGCCAGTGTTGGTTCCACTAGTGGCCGGAAGACCTTTGATTCTGTATATGGCAGTCCAACAAAGCTCAATGGGATGTGTTTTGGGGCAACATGATGATACCGGCCGGAAGGAAAGAGCTATTTATTACCTGAGCAAAAAGTTCAATGATTGTGAGTCAAGGTATTCTTTCCTAGAGAAAACTTGTTGCGCACTAGCTTGGACAGTGAATCTCCTCAAGCACTACATGTTGAATCACAAGACATGGCTCATTTCCAGAATGGATCCTATCAAGTATGTATTCGAAAGCCCATTAGTGCCGGGAAGGATAGCCAAATGGCAGGTCATACTATCTCAATATGACATTGTCTATATGACCCGGAAAGCGGTGAAAGGTAGTATAATCGCTGATCTCCTAGCAGAAAACCCTATCTAGGATTATGAAGCTCTGGATTTTGAGTTCCCTGATGAGCATATTAACGAAGTAGACTGTGGAGAAGAAGAGCCAACTGATGTATGGGAAATGTATTTCGACTGAGTCACAATTTGTCCAGAATGGAATCGAGTCGTATTGATATCTCCGGATGGGAGACACTTTCCGATAGCTATCAAGTTGAGATTTGACTGCACCAACAACATTGCAGAATATGAAGCTTGTGTAATGGGTCTACAAGCTGCTATTGAAATGAAGGTCAGAAAGTTGGAGGTGTATGGAGCCTCAACTCTGATCATTTATCAAGTCAAGGGAGAATGGCAAACTAAGGATCCGAAGCTAATCCCATATCAGAAGTACTTACTGGAGCTGATTAAGAAATTCGAAGAAATCTCTTTCACTCACCTTAGTCGAGACAAAAATCAATTTGCAGATGCCTTAGCCACCCTGGCTGTTATGGCTCAAATGGAAGAAGGGCAAACGACTCAGGTATTGAAGATTAAAGCAAGAAGTGAGCCGGCTTACTGCTTCATGATCGAAGAAGAACCTGATGGTAAACCTTGGTACCATGACATCTTGCTCTACATCAGAACTAGAGAATTTCCTCCAGGGGCGAGCAAAAACGAAAAGAGGATGATTCGGAGATTAGCATTGGGATACTTCCCCAGTGGAGAAACCTTATACAAAAGGAGCTCTAACGGCGAATTGCTGAGATGTGTGGATGCAAAAGAGGCAAAGAGAATCCTTTTCGAGACTCATGAGGGAAACTGTGCAACCCATGCCAATGGACACATGATGGCTAAACAAATCATGAGACGAGGATATTTTTGGACTACCATGGAAAAGGATTGCGTCGAGTATTTTTGAAAGTGCCATAAGTGTCAAATATACGCGGATCCGATAAATGTTCCTCCTCACCAATTGTTCAACCTCGTTTCACCATGGCCTTTCGCAATGTGGGGCATCGATGTGATTGGTCCCATCAACCCTAAGGCATCTAATGGGCACAGGTTTATCCTAGTAGCAATCGACTATTTTTCTAAATGGGTCGAAGCGACATCATATGCTCACATTACACAGAACACATTTCTCAAATTCCTCAGAAATAATATCATCTGCCGGCACGGCCTTCCCAATGAAATCGTCACTGACAACGCCAAGAACTTGAATGGCCCAAAGATCCAGAAGTTATGTGATTAATACAAGATTCGACATCTCAATTCCTCCCCATACCGTCCCCAGATGAATGGAGCGGTGGAAGCCACAAACAAAAATCTCAAAAGAATAATTTGGAAAATGACGATCACTTATAGGGATTGGCATGATATGCTCCCTTACGCTCTTCATGCATACCGGACCTCCGTAAGAATATCAACTGGGGCAACTCCGTACTCACTGGTCTACGAGATGGAAGCTGTATTACCTATCAAAGTTGAAATTCCTTCCCTAAGGATTCTGAAGGAATCAGGGATTGATGAGTCGGAATGGATCCAGTCAAGGTTGGATCAATTAAACTTGCTGGATGAGAAGAGGCTAGCAGCAGCATGTCATGGGCAGTTATACCAGAGAAGAATGGCTAGGGCATTTGACAAAAGTGTTCGCCCTCGTGAATTTCAACCCGGGGACCTAGTTCTGAAGAAAGTTCTCCCGAATCAAAATGATCCCCGGGGTAAATGGTCACCAACCTACGAGGGACCCTATGTGGTTAAAAGGGCATTTTCTGGTGGGGCCTTGATCTTAACCCACATGGACGGCGAAGAATTTCCAAGACCTGTGAATACTGACGCCGTCAAGAGATACTATGCCTAAAAAAAAAAAAAAAAAAGAAGGGTAGGGGTGAAAACTCGAAAGGGCGCTCCTAGCAAAATGTGTGAAAGAAGGCGAAAACCCTCGAAGGGCGCTTTCTGTAAAATGAGTGAAGGATGAAAACCCGAAAGGGCATCCTGAAAGAGCAAGCCAAAAAAAAAAAAATAAAAAAAAAAGAAAAATCTAGGGGTGAAAACCCGAAAGGGCATCCCAAGAACCAAAAGGGGAGAAATAAGGAGCGGGGCATGAAACCGAGAAGGGAAATAAACCGTCATGACACGAGGCTTCAGAGTACTTGAAATAATGGCAGTTAAGGGACTTCAAAGCTAACTACAAGAAACATGTGAGATATATCCTTGTACCCTTTTCCTTTAAAACTGTATCTTTGTTTCTTAAAGCCTTAATAAAGTCATTCTTCTTCTCCAACCTATCTTCTTCCCGTTTCAATTCATCTTTTTGCTTTATCTTTATACTCACACTATTTTCTCTGCGCTATTAATCATTTAAAATTTTGCCATAAGGTTAGGATTTGAAAATTGATAACCTCACGTACTTTACTATGAGATTTGCAGGAAATGGAAAAAAAAAAAAAAACTAGAGGTGAAAACCTGCAAGGGCGCTTCTAGTCAAATGGACGAAAGGAAAGTGAAAACCCGCAAGGGCGATTTTCGCAAAATAAGAAGAATGTCAAGGCCAAGTCTTGAACTCGTCCTCCATTAATCATCAGCTTTCTGGATCCTGTTAAGTACACTTCATCGGGGAAGAACTTCTTGTGTCGAGATTAGACTTGCTTTGTAAGTTGATTTTAATTTTCTAGCATTTTAAATTTCCTGTCAATCAACCTCTGGTTCCTTGATCTAAGTTGATTTTAATTTTCTAGTATTTTAAATTTCCTGTCAATCAACCTCTGGTTCCTTGATCTAAGTTGATTTTAATTTTCAGCATTTTAAATTTGCTGTCAATCAACCTTTGGTTCCTTGATCTAAGTTGATTTTAATTTCCTGCATTTTAAATTTCCTGTCAATCAACCTCTGGTTCCTTGATCTAAGTTGATTTTAATTTCCTGCATTTAAATTTCCTGTTATCAACCTCTGGTTCCTTGATCTAAGTTGATTTTAATTTCCTGCATTTAAATTTCCTGTTATCAACCTCTGGTTCCTTGATCCAAGTTGATTTCAAATCTTTAGCATTTTAACTCCTGTTACCAATCTCTAGGTCACTAACTTAAGTAGGCTTTAGCTTCCTAACCTTGAACTCCTAACCGCCCAAAATATGGGTCTGAATCTTTACATAATTCCTACACGGGAAAATTTTTCCCTTTAATAGAAATTATATAAAAAGGGGTAGCTGTCGACACCATATTTTGGCCGATCCCCAAAATCAATAAATTTTGAAACTGATCACCAGCACTAAGTCTCCCTTTGCCAGCCAATCACATTTCTGATCTCTCTCTACCGAACAATCACATTTTCGACCTCTCCTCAAAAGGAATCAAACCAATACTAAGTCCCCATGTCACTTAAAGCCTTGTCGATCTCTCAAACTAATTGTCAAATATCCTGAATGGTCAATTACATTCCCGATCTCTCTCGTCAGACGAAATTGAACTAGCACTAGATCTTCATTTTAAAAGTTTAGGAATAATCAAGTTAAGGTTCCAATCCGGTTTAATGGCGATCCCGATCTTAAGTACTCAAGCCAAATTTCCAATTTTAAATTAAGTCCTGTTTAACGTTGGTTCCCTACTGATCTCATGCTTATGGTGTTTTCTGACCTCATACACTTAGATTAATAATCAACTTTAGTTGTTTTAATATGCTCAGACAATCAAATGCTTAAGTAATTTAGAGATTTTCCGATCACATCCATTCACTGAATAAAAGCGAGTTTCATTTCATATTAAAGTTTGTACAAGTCATTCGGCTGGAGGATCACCCCCAGCCTGATCTACATTTTGCTCATCTCCTCTCTCACCCTCAGCCTCCTCCTCGCTATCCTCACCCTCGTCCTGGGGAGCCAGATCTACCATCTAAGAGAAGTCCTCTTCAGGGTACCAATTTTTGAGCTCGGCCAGGAGATCCCTGTGAGCATTCACATAAGCCCCCGCCTCCCTTGTCACCGCCTCTTTCTCTTTCGCTTTGAGCTCTTCAGTGAGCTGAGCAACTTCACCAGCCCGGAGCGCTTGAAGCTTTTCAATAACACGATCTCGCTCGGCTAGAACACGAGATTGCTCGGCCAGCTTGTCCTCGTAGAACTTCATCCGCTCCTCAATTTCAGATATGTAGTTCTGAGCGGATGAGAGTTGGGATCGGAGGGAAGCCACTTCATGACCCATCTTCTCGACCTCCTTACCCAGGCGGTGAGCCTTCTCCTGGACGATGTGCTGATTCACCAAGCACTCCACGTTCAGGCTCATGGATCGGGTCAGGATATCATCAAGGTTGTCCGGAGACAGCTTGTCCCGATCCTCCCGAAGGCAAATAGAAGCACCCAGGACTTTAGCCAAACCCGGATTCTCCCGAACAATTCGGTTCTTCTCCAAGGAATGGATCAACACTTGAGCACTGCGGGAGAGGGACGTGTGGTAGGTTGAGAAAGACCCCCTTCCGCACCTGAAGCAACTGGAGGAGCTGGAGGCAGCTCTTCTTGGCGAGGAGGAGATCGGATCACTTCTACCTCAGTGATCGGCTGCCCCGAAGGTTGAGATGAGCCCCCTTATATTTCCCCGGGCTCATGGCTGGGCGTCTGGAGCAGCTCGGATCGCTTCATCTCCTGCACTTTCCGGGAGACCTCTCTCTTTCGCTTCCGGCTCTCCTTAGAGGCTTCGCCGCTTGCCATACCTGCACAAAGAAGAGGTCAGTGAGATCGCTAAGGTCCAAAGATTTGAGATATAGGAAAATACTGATGTCGAGGTCAGAGAGCTGAAGCCCGGGATCTTCGCCCGTGATCAACTCCATTTTCCAGCGATGCAGTTCGGCAGTCACAGCAACTAGACAAGTAAACTTCTCTCTGCCCGCTTGATCCTTTAGCTCCATCGCCATCAGGCCTTTTTCTCTATTTAAGGTGATGCGCTTCGGAAGTACGGGGCCCTGATGCAGCCAGCTGCGGGGAAAGCCCTCAAAGCTGTTCAGAATTTTGCTCCTCAGGATAAAGAAGCGGTTCTTCCAATTCTTCAGGGAGGAAGGCAGGTCGGTAAAAAGTCCACAATGAGGTTTCGCCTGAAAGAACCAATACTCGTCATCCTTTCGACGAGTTAATCTATGTAGTTCGGCGAATACCTTAGCTGTGAGTCGGAGTCCCTTAGCTCGGCATAGGCCTCGGAAGGCTACTAAGATCCGCCACGAGTTCGGATGAACTTGAGCGATGCACACTTGGTGATATTTTAAAACTTCCTTGAAGAAGTCATCCAAAGGGAACCGTAGACTGGCTTTTAATTACTCTTCGTATACTATAATCATGTCGTTCCCTTCGAAGAAATGATCGGCTCGGATATCTCCATGACACCGGATGAGTTCGAATGAATCAGGATGAATGTTGTATTCTTGGCTGAACAATTGTAGGTCGGTTTCTTGAAGAACTGATGGTAGCTCATCCATGGGAAGATTTTCCCTCCCTGAAGAAGGTACAGGCCTTGATGGTGCTGCTTGCCCTCGAGCTGGAACAGGGACCCTAGAAGGTTCAGGTCGCACGCTTGGTCCGATCACCTCCACTTCATCAGATGACCACGAGATATGAACGGAAGGGGGGCTTCCCTCTCTCTGACCCTCAGCGCCACTCATTTTCAAAAGAAACAAGAAATTTAAACTAAAAGAAGGATCAAAACCCTTACTGGAGTCTGATCGGTGTCGAAAGAACTTGAGGAAACGAGAGAATTTTGAAGTTGTTACGAGAGACTGAAAATGACATAAGGGAGCAACTGGCTAACCCCCACCTTTATTTATACTCGTCCGAGCATTTAACGCTCACGATGTTCCAGGCAGTGCATCGGTTAGCGGAACTCGCCAACTGTTCTGACACGTCTCACGAATATTCCAAAATTCCATAAGGAAAGACCGGCTAGTTAAAGATCGGCTATTTAAGGCAAATGTTTGGAAGTGCGGATCGGATAAGGGCTGTTCAGTTGGAAACCAGATCGGATAAACACACCAGAGATCGGAAAATAATCAATAATAATAAAGTGATAATTGGCAAAATAAATTTTATTTCCAAAAGGTCAAATTACATCATTTGGGCGATCTCTGGAGATCGGATTACATTAAAGGTCTAATTACATCATTTGGGTGATCTCTAGAGATCGGATTACATTAAAGGTCTGATTACATCATAAGGGCGATCTTTAGAGATCGGTGGAACATCATATCTAAAAGGCCTATGTCAAAGCCTAGTCTCGTGGCTGAGTCAAAAGATATATTTGACCAGGAGACTGGCTGGGGGGACTATGACTCTCATGAGAATGAGAGAGGTCGTCATCAAAATTACCGATCGAAATCGAGCCGCTGTCGGAACACCCAGAGTGGAGAGGAGCCAGATGAACGCCAAAGAGCAGTCACCGGTGTTGAGGGGAATATTAGCAGTCTTCTCGCTCGAAATCAGTTCGCCGATTATATTCAGCAAACGATTCGAGATCGGCACGATCGAGGTCCTCGATCCAGATCGGTTAATTAGTCGATTCTCTCATCACATCGATAAGGTCATCATGATTTTTCGATCACCGGGATCATAAATTTTCAGGCAAGGAACGAAGAGGGCAACCGGAAAAAGATTAAAAGCGGTCATCTTGTCTGGGATTGTTATCGGAGCAGCTAGAACAGGAAAAATGAGGAGAATAGGGGATAAAGTCAAATGAGGTAGGGTTTCTCTGTTAAAGGTATATATAGGAAAATTTGAGCATTTATTGCAAGCAGAAAACGAAGCGGACGCCTCGAGAATTGAGGGAAATAAATGCTTTGACTGGATTGAACCCGATAAAAGGAAGACCGGTGTGGTAAAGATCGGTAGAAGGGAGACCGGCATGAAAGATCGGAAAAGAGCGTGTTTGGATGATCGGAAAAGAAAGGAGGTCGGATAGCAAAAAGAATAAGACAGCTCCTGCTAATTATCGTCATAATCAGGGCAGAGGTAGTTAAAGCGTCACAAACGAAATCTCCACCGCACGCCCCAGAATCGCCCGCATTACTGACATGTGCCAGAGTACGTCAGGACAGTGCCATACGTCCTAATCTCCACCATTGATCTTACTTGTAAGGATGAGCTCGGAGCCCTCGGATCGAAGAAGAAAACGACAAGATCAGCGCCTTTCACTCCTAGCCCTCAGATCGCTCTTGACAAGAAATTTTGGGCCGTCAGATTAGAAGAGAGAAAAGGACAAATACTCCGGAAGGGATCTCAGTCGTCCGTTCTGATTCTCTTTAATTCCCGAGCCCTTAGATCATGTCCTTCAAAATCTTAACCCTCCATCTCCCTCAAAACAGATCCTGACCCTCCATGGGGAGCACCCGGTTCCTATAAATACCTGCATGAAAAACTGTTCAAAGGAGGACAAATAGTGAACATAGCGGAAGGACTCTGAAACTTAATTCAGCTCGTTACTCTGCTATTTTTGAAGCTTTCATAAGAAAAACTTTTGAAACCAGTTTTCTGAAGTATTTTCTTGCAAAGGATTTCTGAATACTGAAACTCTCCATTTTCAGTTCGTTCATTATCCTGTGACACTCTCAATTTCTGTCTTTGTTATCTTTATTCCCACTTCCGTTGTTCAAGCTCAACTTCATTCATACTTGGTTATAATATTGGTCGGACTGCATTTTAACAAGGTATTCTTCATTTCAAGGCGAACCTTAGTCTTCAGGTTACCAGCCCGCGGCCCCCATTACGTTCTGTGATCTCATAGTTAGTTCAATAGATCTGACTCCCCACAGGTGAGTGCTCATATTACTTTTTTATTAAGTGCTCATTCTTATTTTACGTATTTCCTTTATTCTTTATATATAATTTTCTCCAAGTTTATATTGTGCTAAAGAACACGAAGAAGGTCATTCTCGAGTTTACTTCCGTGTTGACCAGTCCATTCTTTTTGTTAATCTTTGAACGTAAGTCTTCTAGTCCCGAGTGATATATAAGTGGTCGGATAAAATGTAGGTAACTGTATCTTAAGGGTCTCTTTAAAATAATGAAAGGTCTGAACAATTAGTCGGGAAAATAGTAAGGCCGAATCACTAGAATAATGCAAAAGACAATTGAGTAAAACGTCACAAGGCAGAGTAAAACCAAACCTTAAGCTAGATAAATGGGATAGATCGGGTATCAAAAGGGACTTGTAAGGCGACCACATAGGAAGGTCAGAAAATTTGGTTTGGTATCTCCTGACTAGTTACAAGGTACCAATGAGTTAAAAGAAGCCTTATTCCGAGCCCCTGCATCTTTAAATGCCAAAACCCTTAGTTCTAGGATTTCACGACAGATAGCTGTAATCAAGTTTCGAGAGATCGAAAAAGTCCTTATCCGATCCCTATTAAAATAAAAGAGATCGGAGGAGAGTTCTTATCCGATTCTCAATCTAAAATTTTAACAAATATTTAAAAGGAGATCGGAGGAGAGTTCTTATCCGGTTCTCACTTAAAAATTTTAATAAATATTTAAAAAGAGATCAGAGGAGAGTTCTTATCCTGTTCTCGCTTAAAAATTTTAACAAATATTTAAAAGGAGATCGGAGGAGAGTTCTTATCCGGTTCTCACTTAAAAATTTTAATAAATATTTAAAAGGAGATCGGAGGAGAGTTCTTATCCGTTTCTCACTTAAAAATTTTATCAAATATTTAAAAAGAGATCGAAGGAGAGTTCTTATCCGATTCTCAAGCTTAAAAATTTTAATAAATATTTAAAGGAGATCGGAGGAGAGTTCTTATCCGATTTCCAAATTAAATTTTAACAAATACGTAAGATGATCCCCCTAAAATAAAATAAATACACAATAGTAACTCACTAAGGTTGTCTCATTTACTTATGTATCTGGGTAATCCGGATTAGTGAAAAATCAAATATTCCTTTTATCAAAAGGATTAACATTTCCAGCCAAACCCTCCTAACTATAAAGAACGTGAAGTTAAATCTGCTTACCCTCGTTGAGGGACGAGATGGGGTGCCTAACACCTTCCCCGCCCGTTTACGGACCCCGAACCTAGAATCTCTATTTTTGAAGTGGTTTCATTTTAATTTACTTTCACAGATAGTTTTCTTTAATTTCCCTCAAAATTAAAGTGGCGACTCCTCACTTTTCCCACTTCGGTGAGTGTTTGTCCAGGCAACCGCAAAACACCTTGCGATAAAGATGTTGGGACTTAAGGGCAACGATGGTGGTGGAATTGGGGTTGGTGTTGGCAGTGGAGTTGGGGGAAGTATTGGTAATGGTGGAAGTGGTGATGGTAGAAGAGGTGGTGAAAGCAGTGGTAAAGGAAAAGGTGGTTGTGGTGGAGTTCGAGGTCGTAATGGTGGTGGTGTTGGTGCTGGAGTTGGAGGAGGTGGTGGTGTAGAAGCTGGGGGAGGTGGTGGTGGAGGTGAAGGAGGGGGTGCAAGTGGTGGTGTAAGAGCTGAAGGAGGTATTGGTGGTGGAGGTGCAGGTGTAGGTGGAGGTGTAAGAGCTGGGGGAGGTGTTGGTAGTGGAGTTGGTGCAGGTGGAGGTGGAAGTACAAGTGGTGGTGGAGTTAGAGGAGGTCGTGGTGGCAGAATTGGTGGAGGTGCAAGTGCAGGTGGTGGTGTAGGAGTTGGGGGAGGTGGTGGTGTAGGAGTTGGGGGAGGTGGTGGTGGTGGAGTTGAAGGAGGTAGTGGTGGCAAAGTTGGTAGAGGTGCAGGTAGTGGTATATAAGCTGGGGGAGGTATTGGTAGAGGTACAAGTGCCAGTGTAGGAGCTGGGGGAGGTATTGGTGGTGGAGTTGGAGGAGGCCGTGGCGGCGAAGTTGGTAGAGGTGGAGGCGTAGAAGCTGGGGGAGGTGTTGGTAGTGGAGTTGGTGCAGGTGGAGGTGGAAGTGCAAGTAGTGGTTGAACTGGAGGAGGTCATGATGGCGAAATTGGTGGAGGTGCGGGTGCAGGCAGTGATGTAGGAGTTGGGGGAGGTGTTAGTGGTGGAGTTAAAGGAGGTAGTGGTGGCATAGTTGGTGGAGGTGTAAATGGTGGTACAGGAGTTGGGGGAGGTAATGGTGGTACAGGTAGAGGTACAGGTGCAGGTGTAGGAGTTGAGGGAGGTGTTGGTGGTGGAGTTAGAGGAGGTGGTGGTGGTGTAGGAGCTGGGGCAGATGTTTGTGAAGCTAGAGGTGCAGGTGCAGGTGGCGGTGCAGGAGCTGGAGGAGGTATTGGTGGTGGAGGTGTAGGTGTAGGTGGAGGTGTAGGAGCTGGGGGAGGTGTTGGTAGTGGAGTTGGTGTAGGTGGAGGTGGAAGTGCAAGTGCTGGTGGAGTTGGAGGAGGTCATGGTGGCAAAATTGGTGGAGGTGCGAGTACAGGTGGTGGTATAGGAGTTGGGGGAGGTGTTGGCGGTGGAGTTGGAGGAGGAAGTGGTAGCGGAGTTGGTGGAGGTGCTGGTGGTGGTATAGGAACTGGGGGAGGTACTGGTGGTACAGGTGCCAATGTAGAGCTGGGGGAGGTGTTGGTGGTGGAGTTAGAGGAGGCCGTAGTGGCGAAGTTGGTGGAGGTGGAGGCGTAGGAGCTAGGGGAGGTATTAGTAGTGGAGCTGGGGAGGTATTGGTGCAGGTGGAGGTGGAAGTACAAGTAGTGGTGGAGCTAGAGGAGGTCGTAGTGGCGATATTGGTGGAGGTGTTGGTGCAGGTGGTGGTGTAGGAATTGGGGAAGGTGTTAGTGATGGAGTTGGAGAAGGTAGTGGTGGCAGAGTTGGTGGAGGTGCAAGTGGTGGTATAGAAGCCGGGTTAGGTATTAGTGGTACAGGTGGAGGTATAGGTGCAGGTGTCGGAGCTGAGGGAAGTGTTGGTGGTGGAGTTGGAGGAGGTGGTGGTGGAAGTGTTAGTGGTGGTGGTGGAGCTGGAGGAGGTATTAGTGGAGGTGGAGGTGCAGGAGCTAGAGGAGGTATTGGTGGAGGTGTAGGAGCTGGGGGAGTGTTGATAGTGGAGTTGGTGCAAGTGGAGATAGAAGTACAAGTGGTGGTGGAGTTGGAGGAGGTCGTGGTGGTGGAATTGGTGGAGGTGTGAGTGCAGATGGTGGTGTAGGAGTTGGCGGAGGTGTTGGTGGTGGTGGAGTCGGAGGAGGTAATGGTGGCGAAGTTGGTGGAGGTAATGTTGGTGGTATAGGAGCTGGAGAAGGTACTGGTGGTACAGGTAGAGGTACAAGTGCCAGTGTAGGAGCTGGAGGAGGTGTTGGTAGTGGAGTTGGAGGAGGCAATGGTGGCAAAGTTGGTGGAGGTGGAGACGTAGGAGCTGGGGGAGGTCTTGGTAGTGGAGTTGGTGCAGGTGGAGGTGGAAGTGCAAGTAGTGGTGGAGCTGAAGGAGTTCGTGGTGGCGAAATTGCTGGAGGTGCAGGTGCAGGTGGTGGTGTAGGAGTTGGGAGAGGTGTTGGTGGTGGAGTTAGAGGAGGTAGTGGTGGCAAAGTTGGTAGAGGTGCAAGTGGTGGTATAGGAGCTGGGGGAGGTATTGATGGCACAGGTGGAGGTACAGGTGCAGGTGTAGGAGCTGAGGGAGGTGTTGGTGGTGGAGTTGGAGGAGGCTGTGGTGGCAGAGTGATGGGGTGAATCCGCAAGTATACGGGTCGTCTCAGGTAATAAAGTGATGAATCAAATATCGTTCCCACGAGGATTTGCAGTTTGAGTACCAAACTATGAATGAAGCGATTATTTGGGCTAATGATTAATGAATGAATGGTAAATATAAATAAGCGAAGTAAATTGATTAATCTAATTGGAATATGTAAAGAGCAAGCAAATAAATTCTAAATCTAGTTTGCAATTAAACTAAATTGATAATAGGTAATTTAAATGAAAGTTTAATTATGTTAAAAGTGATTCCAGAGTTAGGGGTTTATACATAAATTAGTTGGGATTTGTCTTGGGCATTCCAATTTTTAGGGAAAAATAGAGTTTGAAGGTGATTAATTCTAAATTCCTTTGATTTCTTTTTCAAGCAAACCAAAGTGTGTTCTAAAATAACCAAACCTACTTTCGTACGATATTTGATTAATTTAAAACCCATTAAGTTTTGTAACCAATCATTAATTCCTCTTAAAACCCAAGTTGATTTTAAGTTCCAATCCTTGATTATCTATCAATGACTTTCACCTTTCGGTCCTTCAATCAAAGATTAACACAATACCCAATGGGTACCAATATTAGGCAAGTAAATCAAGCACACAAGGAAGGAATCAAAACTCATATTTATGTAAAATAAGGAAATACCCAGTCCAAATCCACAAATTAATCTAAAACATATTTCCCAACTCTGATACCACATTTGTCACGACCCAACCTATGGGCCGGACCGGCACTAGAACCTGGGCCAGCCTAAAGCCCCCGAGGCCCGTAGTAAGCCTAACTGTTCATTAACCCAACTCTAAGGCCCATTTGGGCCCAATATCAAGAAAACAAACGGACAGAGTCCGGCCATAAAAATGGACTTTCCAACGGGGAGTTTTCGACTCACCTGACCTGTAAACATAATAAATACTCAATTGGGGAGCTCAGCTCACCCTCCACATACTCATATCCTCATAAAAATAAATGGGAGCTCAGCTCCCTCATCCAATCCATCAAACATGCATATCATTATACGTTTACAGGTCCAACATGATAATAATATTACAGACCATAATCAAATAAATACTTCTAACACATGCGAAAATTCTAGGAGTAAATAAAATTACACAAATATTGATAAACAACCTGCGAAGGAGAAAAGCAGGTTAACCAAAATAAAATCCTCCTGTAGCCTGAAAAAAAATATTGAACAGGAGTGAGCGTTCGACTCAGAGAGTAAAATATCAATTTTAACCATAATCTCTATAACTATCTAAAACTAATGCACCCTGTAGAGTGCAATGCAACATCAACATCATTTTCACATCATAACATCAAAAAGGTAATTTGGAGCACTCACGCACTCTGTAGCATCAATCATAACATATGGGAGCTGATCCCCTATACAGCTCTCTTAAATCCAACCTGGTGCCAGCGAAGAACTCAAGCCGGACTTTCGCTTAATAAACCAAATCGAGGGTCCCAGCGAAGAACTCAAGCCGTGACTACCCCTCGAAGGATCGGGTCCCAGCGAAGAACTCAAGCCGTGACTACCCGTCCTATCCATAGTCCACACCACATCACACGCACGCCAACGCACGCACACTGCTCCAAATTACCACAACAACATCATGGCACTTTAACGGTTATCAATGCATCATAAATCGTGCCTAGAGTTTAACTACATAAATATATGCATATAAGTGATGCATGGGCAGGCTGAACATATAATAATATCGAAATTACAATTAAAATTAATATTTTACTCACAGACTTGATGATGGTCACTAAGGCGGCTGGGCGGAGGAAGAAGGCTGTCCCGGCTCACCTGACAATTTTATTACAATCATTTAATAAATTTGACTCAATACAAACAAAGAAAAAGACCAATACGTCCTAAGTCATGCCGAAAATTCGGCAGAGTCTCCCCTATACCTAGGACCTACCCAACCTGCAAAAGGGCTCAAAATACACTTCTATATTTACAATCCATATATCCACAGCTCAATCATATCACACAGCCCCTCCTGGGCCCATCAAATCAATCATCCATCACAGTATGTAATATTTCAATTTAGTCCTTATAATTGATCATTTTTGCAAAAACTGCCCAAATAAGCTCTAAAAATTCTAAAACTTTGCCCCGCGGTCCTTAGCAATATTACTAAGCTATTGCAAAAGAATCATAATTTTCTAAGCTACCACGAATATTTTATGGATTTTTAATCCTATTTAAGCACTAGAAAATTATGAAAAAGCAAGGTTCGGGTCTACCTTTGCCGATTCCGACTTTGGGGACGCGCTCGGGACGTCTGACAATGGGGGGCTAGCCAAAACCTCGGTGCAATTCGGAGACTTTTCCAGTAGTGCATGCGCCGGAATTTCGCAGACTTGGCCAATCGCCGAATTTCCGCGAATTGAGGATACCTACACGAAGCCCATAACACGGGGGTTAGTACATAAATTTTTCAGAATTTTCTAAGCTCATTTAATGCTCGGAAAAACACTGCGAAGTTCTGTGGGACCCATCGAAAAACGGTGTCGGAAAAATTTGAAATTTATGTCGCTGCGAAGCTCTCGACGAGTGGAGCGTCCTGGTACCCTCGGTTTTCTCGTGGGATTCACGGTTTTGGAGAAATCTAGCCCAAAAATCGAAATGGGCTAAAAACTTCCCGAGCAAAACTTGGACAAACCGCTCGATGGATTTCGGCGTTCTTGGTGTCTATGGAAAGCTCTCGCCGTGTAGATGATTTTAGACACAAGACCCGGTTCAATTGGTGGCCGGATCGGCCGGATTTTGGCCGGGAAGTCCAGCGATCGCGCGGCTGGCGTCCGTTCTAAGGCGTTTTTGCGTTCGAGCGACGGTAGCCAGCGTCCGTTCTAAGGCCGTTTCGCGTTCGAGCGCAGCTGGCCATGAGGGAGGGCGAGGTGGGCCGCGAGGTGGGGACGCAGAGGCGGCGCGCAAGGGAGGAGGGAGGAGAGAGAAAAGAGAGAGAGAAGAGGAGAAGGTCGACGCGCGCGGGAGGGAGAAGAAAAAGAGAAGAAGACCGGTCCGATTCGACCGGTCCGATCCGGTCCGGTTCGATTCGGCCGGTTCTATTCAGAATACAAAATTTTGAATTTTTACTCTGCCTCGGGACCGAAAACGAAGTCCAAAAATTCGAAAAATTCTAAAACTCGAGAAAAATACGTAGACTCCAAATATATTTTTAGTTTTGCCACGTGGTCTTTAAATTAATTTTTAAAAATCATCAAAGTTTATATTTTCGGAAAATCGAACCCGATTTTTAAAATCCAAAAAATCTCAAAAAAATTCCTAAAATTTAAATAAAATTAAAATACCAAAAATGCTCATAAATTTAAAATTTTTGGGGTGTTACATTCTTCCCCCCTTACAGAAAATTCGTCCTCGAATTTTACATAAGGCAGAATAAAGCACATGATTATACATTGAACAAATAAGGGTACTTGCTACGCATGTCCCGTTCTGACTCCCAGGTGCACTCTTCCACTGACTGACTCCTCCACAAAACCTTAACCATAGGGATCTGTTTGGATCTCAGCTGCCTCACTTGGTAGTCCACTATGGCTACAGGCTGCTCCTCAAATGTCAAGTTCTCTTTTAGCTCTATCACGTCCGGCTGTAGTATATGAGAAGGATCTGGAATGTATTTCCTGAGCATGGAGATGTGAAACACGGGATGGACGTGAGAAAGGTTGGGTGGTAGCTCCAACCGGTAGGCAATCGCCTCCAACTCTATCGGTAACCTCAAAAGGTCCAATATACCGAGGTGCCAACTTGCCCTTCTTTCCAAATCTCATGACTCCTTCATTGGAGAAACCTTGAGAATACATAGTCGCCATTGCAAACTCCACATCCCTCCGTCTGGGTGCATAACTCTTACGCCTCTTGAAAAGTTTTGATCGTTCCTCGATTAAAGGAACTACCTCAAGTGTCTTGCACTAGGTCTACATCATGCACCTTCGCTTCCCCCATTTCTGTCCAACACAGAGGAGACCTACACTTTCTTCCATATAATGCCTCATAGGGTGCCATCCCTATGCTGGAGTGGTAACTGTTGTTGTAGGCAAACTCCACCAAAGCTAGCTGCCCATCCCATTGACCTCCAAAATCCAAGACACTCATGCGAAGCAGGTCTTCTAGTGTTTGGATTGTCCTTTCGGAATGTCCGTCTGTCTGAGGGTGGAAGGCCGTACTGAAGTTCAACTGTGTGCCAAGTGCCTCCTGTAACTTTCTCCAAAACCGAGAAGTGAACTGGGGCCCTCTGTCAGATATTATGGAAGCTGGAACTCCATGCAATCTGACTATTTCTCGAATGTAGAGCCGGGCGTACTGTGCCACAGAATATGTAGTCTTCACAGGTAAGAAGTGAGCTGATTTGGTCAAGCGGTCTACAATTACCCATATCGAATCATATCTTCGCGTGGTACGAGGCAACCCAGTCACAAAATCCATAGTGATCATTTCTCACTTCCATTCTGGGATAGGGAGCTCTTGCAGCTTCCCTGATGGTCTTTGATGTTCAAACTTCACCTTCTGACAAGTCAAGCACTTGGACACAAAGTCTGTTATATCTCTCTTCATGCCATTCCACCAATAGCTATCTTTCACATCATGGTACATCTTGGTGGAGCTTGGGTGGACATTGTACAATATATAGTGTGCCTCTCGCATGATTTCATTCCTGAGGTTGTCCACATCGAGCACACATATCCTAGAACCTTGCACTAGGGCGCCATCATTGGCAAATCCAAACTCACCACCTTCACCTTGCTGTACTCTTTCTATAATCTTCATCAATTGTTGGCCTCTGGCCGGGAAACTCTAACTCTGTCCCTCAAGTCCGGCCTCACCAAAAGTGAGCCAACAATACCCCTCATCTGAAAGATCTAGGATTAAACCTTGATCCATCAACTCATGTACCTCCTGAATCAATGGTCTCTTCTCTACTGAAATGTGCGCCAAACTGCCAGAAGATTTTCTGCTCAAGGCATCTGCCACAACATTGGCCTTTCCAGGGTGGTACTGGATGGTGCAATCATAGTCTTTCAGAAGCTCCATCCATCTCCTCTGTCTCAAGTTTAAATCCCTCTGTTGGAAGATGTACTTCAAGCTCTTGTGGTCGGTGTATATCTCGAACACTTCACCATCTGAGATAGTGTCTCGGATCTTTAGTGCAAAGATTACACCGCCATTTCCAAATCATGGGTGGGGTAGTTACGCTCATGCCTCTTCAAATTGTCTTGAAGCATAAGCCACTACTTTTCCATTCTGCATCAAAACACACCTAGGCCAACTCTGGAGGCGTCCACAAGACACGGTGTATCCTTCACCACTCACGAGTAGTGTCAACACAGGGCGGTGGTTAGACACTCCTTAAGCTTCGGAAACTCACCTCACGGTCATGCATACAAATGAATGGAACATTCTTCCTGGTCAACTTAGTTAGGGGAGCCGCTATCCTGGAGAAATCTTGTACAAAACGCCTATAGTAGCCAGCTAAACCCAGAAAACTTCGCACCTCAGTGACTGTTGTAGGCCTAAGCCAATCAGTTACAGCTTCAATTTTCTTGGGATCTACTTGAATACCGTCACTAGAAACCACATGTCCCAAGAATGAGATGCTTTCTAGCCAAAATTCACATTTTGAAAATTTGGCATATAGCTGGTGCTCCCTCAACGTCTGCAACACCATCCTCAAGTGCCACACATGTTCTTCCTCGGTCCGAGAGTATACCAGAATGTCATCTATGAATACGATGACAAAACGGTCCAAAAATGGCTTGAACACCCTGTTCATCAAGTCCATGAAGGCTGCTGGTGCATTAGTGAGTCCAAAAGACATCACCAAGAACTCATAATGACCATATCTTGTCCTGAAAGCCGTTTTGGAAACGTCCTCATTCTTGATTCTCAATTGATGGTAGCCTGATCGCAGGTCTATTTTGGAAAAGAATCTAGCCCCTTGGAGCTGATCAAACAGATCATCGATCCGAGGAAGTGGATACTTGTTCTTCACAGTCACCTTGTTCAGCTGTCTATAGTCAATGCACAACCTCAATGACCCATCCTTCTTTCTAACAAATAGAACAGGAGCACCCCAGGGTGAAGTGCTCGGACGTATGAAACCCTTGTCCAAAAGCTCCTGTAGTTGCTCCTTCAGCTCTTTCAATTCTCTGGTGCCATCTGTAAGGTGGTATGGAGAAGGGGATTGTACCTGGCACAACATCAATACAAAACTCTATTTCCCTTCCTGGTGGCAACCCTGGAAGCTCCTCTGGGAAGACATCCATAAATTCTCTGACAACAGGAACATTTTCCATGCTGACACATTCTACAGATGTATCTCTCACCAATGCCAAATACCCTTGGCATCCACGACTCAACATTTTTCTAGCACTAATTGCTGACACCAAATTACATGGAGCCACGCTCCTGTCACCATCAAAGCTAAACTCTTCCACACCAGGTATGTGGAAATACACCTTTTTGTTCCTGCAGTCTAAAGTGGCATAGTGAGTTGACAACCAATCCATCCCCAGGATTACATCAAAATCCATTACCGGTAGAGGAACCAAGTCTGCTGGGAGGATCTTTCCATCCACTACCACTGGGCTACCCGGAAAAACCATATCTACATCTATGTTGTCGCTAAGTGGGGTAGTTACTGACAAAGGGCATTCTAAAGTTGTAGGGTTTCTATCCAACCTCATGGCAAACACAGGGGAGACAAATGAGTGCGTAGCACCCGGATCTATCAAAACACGAGCCTCATAAGAACATACTAGAAGAATACACCGCCTGGCGCATTTGAAGCTTGAGCATCACGGTGGGTCGGGGTGAAAACCCGAGCTTGACCCCTACCGAGTGGCGAACCACGATCGACTTCTACCTCTGACCGCCTCCAAATTCCGTCCCCCTTGACCTCACATTGTGCCCATCGGCTGCCATGTTGGAAGTACCCGGATACAACTGGCGAGGAACATTTGCAACAAAACCCTGTGACCCCATCTGTGGCTCACTGAAAACGGGGCATTCTCTAGCAAAGTGACCTGCTAGCCCTGAAGCATACTCCTGATCCCATCAAACAAGGTCCTGAATGTCCTCTTCCACACTGTGCACAAGGTGCCAAAGAGGATCCTGAACTGGACCCGAGTGCTGTACCACTGAGCTGTGACCCTTCTGGATCCATACCAGTGCAGATCCTCGAGGTTTGTGTCTAAAACCACTCTTCTTGTTCCTACTTCTTCCTCTGTAATTACTCGCCACCACCGTCCGGAGTACCCATGGAAGGGACACCGAGGAACCCTCGCTCTGCTTTTCTTGGCTCTCCATTTGTCATCCATGACATAGCTAATCTCTATCTGCAGCTCGATCAACCACCACATCAAAAGACGATCGGACATCATGGCCAGGTTCGCATACCTCTGTCAAGCCCCTTTAGGAATCTTTTCACCTTCATAGTCTCTGTGAATCTTTGTAGGGGCATATCTGCTCAATTCGAAGTGCAGCATATTCATCTACGGACACGCCATTCTGTCTTAAGGCCTCAAAGGCCCACTTGTTTACGATCTCTGAAGCTTTCGGCATAAACCGATTGATGAAAAGTTCCACAACCGAGGCCCATGACAAACCCTCCATCCGAGGTAACACGTAGTCATTCATCCATTGTCTAGGCATAGGCCCCATGACATGCTGCATACACTCTATCAGTCTTCTATCAGTCAACTGTAATTCTGTTCCTGCCTGCCTGCAGGAATCCAAAAACCGATATGCATCGTCTGACACATCATAAGTACCAGGCACCAACTTCTTGAAATTGATTATCTGTTTGTAAGGTTCTCCTCTTGGTGCGGTGGACTGCTGCTGCTGTGGAGGGTGGACCATATACTGCGCCATCATATCGATGGTTCTTTGCAACCCAGCTAGAGTAGCTGCCATTGGGTCCATGGGACCCTGTGCCATAAAGGACTGATCTGTCGGTGGCATTGCTCTTCTACTTGAGCGACTCTAGGCCTCCTACCCGCCTCCTCGGGCGGCGCCTCATCTGTCTGGACACCTCGTCGAGCACATCCAGTTCGTGCGATGTGGCTCTCTCACCTTCTACGCATTTTCCTGAAATTCAGCAGCATTAGCCCACAAAATTCAAAACTGCACATTACACAGCTCTATAGACTCATATTTACACAGAATATATGAAGCAGAAACTAGAAGCAAAGACGACAATGCAAGACGAATATGGACCCTATTTTTCCTCATGTGACTCCTAGTAGACTTTTTCCAACATTTTAGATGAACATTCCCTAAGAGTCTGGAGCCTAAGCTCTGATACCACATTTGTCACGACCCAACCTATGGGCCGGACCGGCACTAGAACCTGGGCCAGCCTAAAGCCCCCGAGGCCCGTAGTAAGCCTAACTGTTCATTAACCCAACTCTAAGGCCCATTTGGGCCCAATATCAAGAAAACAAACGGACAGAGTCCGGCCATAAAAATGGACTTTCCAACGGGGAGTTTTCGACTCACCCGACCTGTAAACATAATAAATACTCAATTGGAGAGCTCAGCTCACCCTCCACATACTCATATCCTCATAAAAATAAATGGGAGCTCAGCTCCCTCATCCAATCCATCAAACATGCATATCATTATACGTTTACAGGTCCAACATGATAATAATATTACAGACCATAATCAAATAAATACTTCTAACACATGCAGAAATTCTAGGAGTAAATAAAATTACACAAATATTGATAAACAACCTGCGAAGGAGAAAAGCAGGTTAACCAAAATAAAATCCTCACCTGCTTTGAAAAAATATTGAACAGGAGTGAGCGTTTGACTCAGAGAGTAAAATATCAATTTTAACCATAATCTCTATAACTATCTAAAACTAATGCACCCTGTAGAGTGAAATACAACATCAACATCATTTTCACATCATAACATCAAAAAGGTAATTTGGAGCACTCACGCACCCTGTAGCATCAATCATAACATATGGGAGTTGATCCTATCTGACTCTCTTAAATCCAACCTGGTGCCAGCGAAGAACTCAAGCCGGACTTTCGCTTAATAAACCAAATCGAGGGTCCCAGCGAAGAACTCAAGCTGTGACTACCCCTCGAAGGATCGGGTCCCAGCGAAGAACTCAAGCCGTGACTACCCGTCCTATCCATAGTCCACACCACATCACACGCACGCCAACGCACACACACTGCTCCAAATTACCACAACACTATCATGGCACATTAAATGTTATCAATGCATCATAAATCGTGACTAGAGTTTAACTAAATAAATATATGCATATAAGTGATGCATGGCAGTGAACATATAATAATATCGAAATTACAATTAAAATTAATATTTTACTCACGGACTTGTGATGGTCACCGAGGTGGTAGGCGGAGGAAGAAGGCATCCGGCTCACTGAAAATTTTATTACAATCATTTAATAAATTTGACTCAATACAAACAAAGAAAAGACCAATACGTCCTAAGTCGTGTAGAAAATCGTGAGTCTCACCTATACCTAGGACCTACCCAACCTGCAAAAGGGCTCAAAATACACTTCTATATTTACAATCCATATATCCACAGCTCAATCATATCACACAGCCCCTCCTGGGCCCATCAAATCAATCATCCATCACAGTATGTAATATTTCAATTTAGTCCTTATAATAGACCATTTTTGCAAAAACTGCCCAAATAAGCTCTAAAAATTCTAAAACTTTGCCCCGCTGTCCTTAGCAATATTACTAAGCTATTGCAAAAAGAATCATAATTTTCTAAGCTACCACGAATATTTTATGGATTTTTAATCCTATTTAAGCACTAGAAAATTACGAAAAAGCAAGGTTCGGGTTTACCTTTGTCGATTCCGACTTTGGGGACGCGCTCGGGACGTCTGACAATGGGGGGCTAGCCAAAACCTCGGTGCAATTTGGAGACTTTTCCGGTAATGGAGTGCATGCGTAGAATTTCATGCACCGGTCAAGCCGAATTTCCGCGAATTGAGGATACCTACACAAAGCCCATAACACGGGGGTTAGTACATAAATTTTTCAGAATTTTCTAAGCTCATTTAATGCTCGGAAAAACACTGCGAAGTTCCGTGGGACCCACCGAAAAACGGTGTCAGAAAAATTTGAAATTTATGTCGCCGCGAAGCTCTCGACGAGTGGAGCGTGCTGGTACTCTCGGTTTTCTCGTGGGATTCATGGTTTTCGAGAAATGTAGCCCAAAAGTCGAAATGGGCTAAAAACTTCCCGAGCAAAAATTGGACAAACCGCTCAATGGATTTCGGCGTTCTTGGTGTCTATGGAAAGCTCTCGCCGTGTAGATGATTTTAGACACAATACCCGGTCCAATTGGTGGCCGGATCGGCCGGATTTTAGCCGGGAAGTCCAATAGTCCCGCGCGCGCTACGCGTCCGTTCTAAGGCCGTTTTCCGGCGTTCCAGGCGGCGGCTGGCCGTGGGGGAGGGTCGAGGTGGGGCGCCGGCGAGGTGGGGACACAGGGGAGGCGGCGGCGCGGCAAGGGGAGGAGGGAGGAGAGAGAAAAGAGAGAGAGAAGAGGAGAAGGTCGACGCGCGCGGGAGGGAGAAGAAAAAGAGAAGAAGACCGGTCCGATTCGACCGGTCCGATCCGGTCCGATTCGATTCGGCCAGTTCGATTCAGAATACAAAATTTTGAATTTTTACTCTACCTCGAGACCGAAAACGAGGTCCAAAAATTCCGAAAAAATTTCAGAAAACTCAGAAAAATACGTACACTCTAAATATATTTTTAGTTTTGCCACGTGGTCTTTAAATTAATTTTGAAAAATCATCAAAGTTTATATTTTCAGAAAATCGAACCCGATTTTTAAAATCCGAAAAATCTCAAAAAAATTCCTAAAATTTAAATAAAATTAAAATACCAAAAATGCTCATAAATTTAAAATTTTTGGAGTGTTACATTGGAATTCCCATAACTATTAAGCCTTAGAAAGTCAACAATTTGACTTGAATGGTATAGTGAATAGTAACCCTAAAACACAAAATTTCAAGAACGTCGAGTTTAGCACGTTAGAGCTAGGTAAAAGTGAAGTTAAATTTATTTTTGGATTTATGCTAAGTTATGGTACTGAAACACTGTAAAATTGTGTGTTTCAGTTGAAAAGAATACCGGGAAAGAACCCGAGGAACCGAGTCATGGCCAAGAGGCGACTCGTTTGAGGTTTGTGCACAACATCTCCATGCTTTAAAATTCATTGATAAAGTGAACGAAATATGTATTTTACTTGTGCTTTGGAATTGTTGAAAGTTTATTTGTGACATTATTTATGATGTTTTGATTTAAACTGTGAAAGTTATTGTGTATATTTGAAATGACAATGTTTAGCAAATTGTTAAGATAAGTTTTGAAACCACAGTGTCATGACCATATATTTGAACACCTCACTAGCATGACTAGTTGGGGTAATTAGTTTCGAATTTTGATTCCTTCTCTGGAGAAGTGTTGAGGTGTGCCAGTAGAAGAGGATGTGAATGGATATTCATATATTTGAGCTAGCTAGCCTTGTGATGTGATTTCTCTTTAGCCTCTGGCTATTGAGATTCTATTTGTTTCGAATGGCATGATTTAACTGTGGGTTTTATGAAATGTGTTTTGATACTTCAAAATGAACGTGGTTTGCATTAAAATCTCATAATTCATGTTTTGTGTTTAATGCTCATGTTTAGTCAAATTTTTGAATAAATATGATTTTATTTTTGCATAAAGATTATTTTAGTATGTTGTGCACCACTGAGTCCTAGTACTCAGCAATAGCTTTTATTGTTGTCGCAGATACAAAGACTAGAGGAGTAGCAGACTGAGCCGCTAAAGATTGAAAACCATTCAGCCTAAAGTCTTCGGGTATAATTTATACGCTAATTGTAAATATTTCTTTTGATGTATATATTGCACATAAATGTATGGACATGTAAAAATGGGTCTTGAGCAGTTGTATAAAATTTGTATAAAGTTGTAATATATATATTGTAGTTTGAAATTCTCTTAATGTAAATTTTGTAATGATCTATTCAAATTATTTTGTTTCTAATGAAATATGAATGGAACTATTTTATTTAATTTGAACGAAATGGATTGTTAGTATTTTGATGATCATTGGATACTGGATTTGAAATTGAAAGTTGATAAATGTGTTGAGAAATTGTTTGAGATTGAGTTTGAAATTGAAGCAGTTGTTGAGAAAATTTTTAGAAGTGCTTTTTACAGGTATTTGAAGAACTGTTTTCTCAAAATACAGAGGGAACTCTGTCAAAATTTTTATAACATTTGCGGAAAAATAAAATGGGCCAAAATTTCCAACTAGCTTTCAATTTAATTAAATGTTTAAAATACTTGTTAGAAATGCTCACCACTTATCAAAAATAAGAAAATTGTTTTAAAATCCCTTATAGGGTACTTAATGAGTTATCGGTAGGTGAAGTTCGGTAGTTCATTAGGTATTCTACGGGATCATGTTATGCCTTACAGAGGGGTAAGGTGTGACACTATATATACACTAAAAGGTAAAACTTAACAAACACTATTTTTGCACTTTAATAAAGCTCACATCAGTCCTAAATATCAAAATTGATCCTCATTTAAGTTGCATTTCACAAAATTTACACAAGACACAAAATTAAACATGTACTGTCGACACCATATTTTGGCCGATCCCCAAAATCAATAAAACTTTGAAACCGATCCCCGGTACTAAGTCTCCTTCGGACAGCTAATCACATTTCCGATCCCTCTTTGATAGGCTGTCACAATTCCGATCTCTCCCCGCAAAGAATTAAATCAAATTGTTAAGTTCTCGCGTCAGTCATAGCTTTACCAGTCTATCGCTCACCGATCTCTCAAACCCATTGTCGAAACTCAGGACCCGTCAAGTATATTCCTGATAAATGAACTGGCACTAGATCTTTTCCTACCAGTTTTATTGCCGATCTCCCTTTCGAAAGATTAAGAGCTAAGGTTTTGGTACGGTTTAACGAGGGTTCCGATCTTAAGTTTTCAAGTTAAATTTTCAATTGTAATCCAATACCGTTCACCATTTCTTCCCCACCGATCTCATGCTTCTTGTGCTGTCCGATCTATTATACTTAGATTAATAATTGCATTTAGATCCTTAGGCAATTCGAGAGATTTTCCGATCACATCCATTCATTGAACAAAAGAGACATTCCATTTCATTTCATTTTTGTACAAGCTATTGGTGAGGATCACCCCGGCTGATTTATTTGCTCACTCTCTCTCTCACCTCGGCTTCCTCCTCACGGTCCTCATCGTCGCCCTCGGGGCAGTCGGCCATCCAGAGAAGTCCTCTTGAGGTAGCGCTCGAGTTCAGCCAAGAGGTCCTTGTGAGCATTCACATAGGCTCGGCTATTCCCGCCACCATCTCTTCGTCTCTCTCCTTGACTCCTCGTCTTTCTCCTTAAGCTCCTCATCCTTCGCCTTGAGTTCCTCTATAAGTTGAGCGACTTTGGCGGCCGTTGGCGTGAAGCGCTGGACTTCCCAAGAGCACAGTCCTCTCGGCCAAAATATGATTACATTCGGCTGTCTTCATGGATCTTTGCACGTCCATCGACTTGAGATATATAATCCCGGCGGATGAGAGTTGGGATCGGAGGAAGCCACTTCCTCTTTCTTCTTCCCGATCTCCTTACCCGGGCCTGAATCTTTTCCCGAACCATGGTGCGGTTCACGGACACTCCACGTTCGAGCTCATGGATCGAGTCAAGATATCATCGAGACCATTTCGGATAACTTTGTCCCGATCCTCCTGTAAGAAGATGGTAGACCCCAGGACTTTGGCAAAATCGGGGTTCTCCCTAACAGTCGGTTATTCTTCAAGGAGTCGATCAGTATTTGAGCGCCACGAGAAGAGGTCCTCCCAGAAGCTTGAGTAGGCCCCTTTTCTGTGCTTGGAACAATTGGGAGAGGTGGAGGCTGCTCTTAGTTCTAGGAGGAGATCGGACAGCTTCGGCGGACCGAAGGTTGAGCGGGTCTCTTTGTATCTCCCGGTGCTCATGGCCGGTGTTGAAGCATTCCGACGCTTCATCTCCTTTACTTTCCGGAGATCTCTCTTTCCTTCTTCCGCTTCCTAGAACCCTCACCACCCGCCATACCTTCACAAAGAAAAGGTTAGTGAGATCGCTAAGGTCGTGAGAACTGAGATATAGAAAATACCAATGCCGAGGTCAGAGAGCGGAAGTTCGCGGTCTTGGCCGGTGAGCAATTGAATAGTCCAATGGTGCAGCTGGCGATCACCGCATCCAAACAAGAACACTTTTGAGTGGCGGCGACTCTTGAGATCCATCACTATTAAGCTTTCCTCGACTCGGGGTAATGTGCTTGGAAGCAAGGGCCCCTGGTACCACGGCTCTGGAAGTCCTCAAAGCGGCTCGGATCTTTGCTCCTCGAGAATGAAGAAAGCAGTTCTTCCAATTCTTAAGGGATGAGGCGGATCGGAAAAGAGCCATAATGAGGCTTCGCTGAAAAGAACCGATGTTCGTCATCCTTCCGGCGAGTTAGTCATGCGGCTCGGCGAACACCTTAGCCGTAGGTCTGATTCCCTTAGCTCGGCATAGACCTCGGAAGGCTACCAAGATCCGCCACGAGTTGGGGTGAATTTGAACAATGCATGCTCGGTGAAGTTTTAGGACCTCCTTATAGAAATCGTCTAGATGGAATCTCAGACCGGCCTTTAAGCTGTTCCTCGTACACCATAACCATTTCATTCTCTTCAAAGGAGTGATCGACACGAAGATCGCGGTGGCACTTGTTTAGCTGTTACGAAGCTGGCCTAATGTTATATTCTTGGCTAAGCGATTGCGGTCGGATTCTCGAAGAACCAAGCGGTAGCTCGTCTATAGGAGAGTCTCTCCTGAAGAAGGTGCGAGCCTTGATGGTATGACCCGCCCCGAGTTGGAGCGGAGGCCTGGGAGGTTCTTGTTGAACGCAGCCCGATGCCTCTTCTTCATCGACGATGACCACGAGGCCCGAATGGAAGGAGGGCTCGCGCTCTCGACCTTCTGCACCGCTCATTTTCAAAAGAAACAAAGAATTTAAACTAAAAGGAGGATCAAAGCCCTTACCGAGTCGATCGGCGTCGGAAGAAGCGAGAAAATGAGAGAACTTGAAGTTGTGAGCAAGAAAGCGAAAATGGAATGAGAGAACAACTGGCTAGTCCCTCACCCCTATTTATACTAGTCCGAGCATTTAATGCTCACGAGATTCCAGGCAGTGCATCGGTTAACGTGTGCTGCCAGCTGTTCTGACACGTCTCTTGAACATCCCAAGGAGATCGGTTAAGTAGAGGTCGGCATAATAAGTTGAATATTTTGAATAAAGGATCAGTTAAGAGTCATTTTGTTAGAATCCAGATCGGACAAATATATCAGAGATCAGAAAATAATCAAATAAGATAATAATTGGAGAAACAAGATTTTTATTTCCAAAAGTTCGGATTACATCATTTGGGCGATCTCTAGGGATCGGATTATGATAAAGGTCTAATTACATCATTTGGGCGATCTCTAGGGATCGGATTATGATAAAGGTCTAATTACATCATTTGGGCGATCTCTAGAGATCTGATTACATTGAAGGATTACATCATTTGGGCGATCTCTAGAGACCGGTGGAACATCCTATCTAAAGGACCTATGTCAAAGCCTAGTCTCGTGGCTGAATCAAAAGAGGTGTTTGATCAGGAGACCGGCTATTGACATCGGATAGATGTACAGCTCAGATGGGGTGACTATGACTCCCATGAAGATGAGAGACATCGTCACCGATGTTACCACTCGAAACCGACCCGCTGTCGGAACACCCAATGTGGAGGAAAGACGCTGTCGGAACACCCAATGTGGTAAGAAGCCGAATAAACTCAGATGAGCGACTCGAGACCGGCATGATCAAGGTCCACAATCCAGATCGGTCAATTGATCCAGTTCTCTCACCGTCATCAGACAAGGTTATTCGATCACCGGGATCGTAAATTTTCAGTCGGTGAGTAAAAAGGTCCATCGGAAAGGGATCAAAAGCCACAGTCTTAGCCGGAATTACTGCCGGAACAGTTAAAACAAGTAAGAAGGAAGAGGAGAATCAGATGAAGGAAATGTCTCTGTTGTCAGGGGTATATATAGGGGGAAAACGAGCATTTATTGCTAAGCAGAAAACGAAGCGAACGCTTCGGGAATCGAGGGGTAATTAATGCTTTGACCAGACCAGACCTGAGGAAAGGAAAAGATCGGAATAGTAGATCGGAAGGTGGGAGACCAGCATGAAAGATCGGAAAGAACATGTGAAAGAGATCAAAAAGAGAAGGGATCGGTAGGCAAAAAGAATAAGACAAATCCCAATAACCGTCGTCAGAATCGGGTAGAGGTAGTTAAGGCGTTGCAAGCGAGATCTCCACCGCACGCCTAAGAATCGCCGCAATCTTGACAGTGCGAGTATGTCATGAGATCTGTACATTCCAATCTCCACCGTTGATCCCACTTGTAAGGACAAACCGGAACCCTTAGATCAAGAGAGAAGCGACAATACCGGCGTCTTTCGCTCTTAGCCCTCGAATCGTTCGGACAAGGAAATTTGGACCGTCGGATGGAAAGAAGAAAAGGACAAATATTATGAAGAGTGATCTCAACCATTCATTTTGATTCTCTTTAATTCCTGAACCTCCGATCATGTCCTTCAAATCTTGACCCTCCATCTCCTCAAAATAAATCCGACCCTTCACGAAGAGCACCGATTCCTATAAATACCGCATAAAAAGCTGTTCAAGGGGGACGGAAAAATAGACAAGAGGTCATTATTATAGCAGAGGAACTCGAAAGTTCATTTAGTTTGTTACTCGCTATTTAGAAGTGTCGATTAAAAGACTTTTGAAACTAGTTTTCAAGTGTTTTCTTGAAGAGATTCGAATCTGGAACTCTACATTTCGGTTTGTTCATTATCTGGTCATACTCTCACTTTCTGCCTTTTATCATCTCTGTTTTCACTGTCCAAGCTCAACTTCATATCACTCGGTTCTTTCTATCTTGATCTGATCGCATTTTAGCTAAGTACCCTCCAGTTCACGAAGAACACCACCCTCAGGCCAATCAATCCGTTGCCTTATCACCATTCGACACCCCATAGTTATTTCAATAAAATTGGCTCATACGGTAAGAGCTCGGTTTATTAAGTGCCTATATTTACTTTCCGCATTTTCTTTGTTCTTCTTACATCTGTGACTTTCTTCAAGATTACTTTTGCACAAATGATCCCTAAAGAATGACACTCCCAAATCATCTCTTTAGTGATCAGTTCATTTTTATTAATCTTTATCATTTCTGAAAGCAAGTTTTCTAACTCCTAGTAGTATGTAAATGGTTGGGTAAACGTAGGTAACTGCAACTTAGAGGTCTCTTTTAAAAGAAAAAAAACATGAATAACACGTCAGGAAGATAGCCAAACTATTAGGTGGCGTAAGCGACAATTCGGCAAGATGTCATAAAGCGAAATAGAATCAAAGTAAACAAAACAGAATAGATCGGATGTTAATAGATATTGGTAAAATGACTACATGAAAAGGTCAGTGAATCAAGTCTAGTGTTCCCGTTCATCCACAGGTATCCGAAACCTTATCCGACATTTTTGAATACGAATTCTTAGTTTTAGGTTCTTAGGACCCGTAGTGGTTAAATTTTTAAAGGTCGAAAAAGTCTTTGTCCGAGTCCGTCAAAATAGAAGAGGTCGGAAGAGTCCTTATCCTATCCTTGCCTAAAAGTTTTAAATCAACAGTTAAAGGAGATCGGAGGAGAGTTCTTATCGGTCTCCAACCCAAATCCCAATAAAAGAAGATCGGAGGAGAGTTCTTATCCAGGTCTCCAATCCAAAAATCTCAATACTCTTAAAGGAGATCGGAGGAGGGTTCTTATCAGGTTTCCAATCCAAAATTTTTATGAACCATTAAAGGAGATCGGAGGAGAGTTCTTATCCGATCTCAGATCCAAAATTTTACAATACATATTTAAAGGGATCGGAGGAGAGTTCTTATCAGGTCTCAATTCAAAACCCCAATAAATATTCAAAAGAGATCGGAGGAGAGTTCTTACCCGATCTCCAAATCAAATTTTAATAAATATGCAGAATAATCTCGCAAACAAAAGACATAACTCAACTTCAACTCACTAAGGTTGTCTCATTTACTTATGTATCTGGGTAATCCAAATGGTGAGAAAGCAAATATTCCCCTATATCAGAAGGGTAACATATTCATTCGAGCCTTCCTAACTATCAAATTTGAAAGTGTAAAGTTAAATCTACTTACCCTTATTAAGGGACGAGGTGAGGTGCCTAACACCTTCCCCACCCGTTTACGGACCCCGAACCTAGAATCTCTGTCTTGAAGTGGTTTCATTTTTAATTTATCTCCCCAAATGGTTTTCTTTAGTTTCCCTCAAAACTAAGGTGGCGACTCCTCACTCTTTCCCACTTCGGTGAGTGATCGTCCAGGCGACCGCAAAATCCCATTGCGACATGTACTATCAAGTAAATTGCAATATCAGCAATTTAGCATAAGTTTAAAGGTGTTACTGTTCACAAGTACTAGATAAGGTGCAGAATTTTGCTTATACTTGCTCCCTTTCAATTCTTTCTTTTTGCTACATGTGTTAATTTGCCCAATCTTTATGAATGACCTACGAAAGATAAACAAATGTCACCTTTGAATTTAATGAGGGTAAAAGCTGAAAATAAAATGAAACAAAAGATTAATAAATTATAAAATGATACGCTTGGGTTGCCTCCCAAGAAGCGCTTGTTTAAGGTCTTAAGCTTGACCTTCTTTTTAAAGCTCATGGTGGTTGGAATTGGAAAATATTACCTCCCTTCACAACAGGTGCTGAAATGAATTTATACTTCAACTTTTTCCCATTATATGTGAAAATACCTGTTGCTTTGTTCCGAATCCCAACTATATCTTGAAGATTATTCTTACAAATTTTAGATGAATCTCCTCTTTTGAGTGATTTTGATGGAGGCTTGAGCTTAACTTTTGAAGCTTCATTGTTAATCAAATGAGATGGTGAAGCTGACTTTTTCTTTCGCACTTTATGCTGATTGCATTGCATAGGAATAGCTTGATTTTCCTCTAGTTTAGTAACTTCAATTTCAGCATCATGCTTTATAACATCTACCCTATAACAAGAATTCATCACAGCTGGTTCCTTGGAATGTTGGAATAAATTAAACTCTATTTCCTCCTTCCCCACTGTCAACTTCAATTTCCCATTCTTTACATCTATATTAGCTCCTGCAGTGGCTAAAAATGGCCTTCCAAGTATGATGGGCGTTCTTACATCCTCCTCCATCTCTAGTACAATAAAATCCACTGGAATGAAAAACTTCCCAACTTTTAATGGTACATTCTCTAAAATCCCAACTGGATACTTTATAGATCTGTCAGCTAACTGCAAAGAAATAGTTGTGGGCTTTAGATCTCCAACCTTTAACTTCTCACATATGGAAAGTGGCATCAAGCTAACACTAGCCCCCAAGTCACATAATGCTCTCTTAATACTTGTTTCTCCAATGTGACATGGTATGAAAAAACTTCCAGGATCTTTCAGCTTAAGTGGGAGCTTGTTCTGCAATATAGCACTGCACTCCTCAGTAAGTGCAACAGTTTCATAATCTTCCAACCTTCTTTTATCTGATAAAATCTCCCTCAAAAACTTAGCATAAGAAGGCATTCGAGAAATGACATCAGTGAATGGAATGTTGATATACAACTTTTTCAAAACTTCAAGGAATTTCCCAAACTGCTTATCTAATTGTGCTTTATGAAACCTCTGAGGAAAGGGCAATGGTGGCTTGTACGGTGTAGGAGGCACATATTTCTCTTCTATTTTTTTTTTATCTTCTTTCTCTTCACTTGCTTCCTTACTAGCTTTAGCTTTAGTTGAAGTGGATTCACTCTCACACTCATCTTTCTTTTCTTTCAACTTTACTTCAATTTCGTGTTCTTCCCCCATTACCTTTCCACTTCTTAAAGTATGACAAAGATTGCTCCCTTGGATTCTCAGGTTGGCTAAGAAGCTTCCCAAAAGCTTTACTATTTAAAGAGCTAGCCTGTTGAGCTATTTGATTCTCTAACATCTTGTTGTGTTTTGTCATTTGATCTACTTTAGATGCTAATTGAGAAATCATATATTGTTGACTTTGATGGCTGACAAGTAGAGTCTCAATCATAGCTTCTAATCTAGCTGTCTTGTTTGGTTGTGCTTGTTGTGGTAGAGGTGGAGCAGGTGCATTTTGAGGTTTAGGAATTCCAGGAGGAGGATCTCTATTCTGCTGAAAATTCTGATGTTGTTGATACCCAGAAGGTTGCTGAAAATTCTGATATTGTCCTTGTCTGCCTCCCCGAGAGAAATTGGGGTGGTTTCTCCATGCTGGATTATAAGTTGCAGAAAATGGGTTACCACCTGGTCTTTGATTGTAGTTCCCCACATAATCCAGTTGCTCACTTGAAAAATCTTGATTAAGTGTAGAAAAATCAGCTGCACAATTGACATTTACAGCTCCAACTCTACTGAGTTACTAGAACCTCCAGCTGAAGAATCTACTTTCATGCTTAGCTTGTCCATTTTCCTTGTCAAAGCATCAAACTTAGCATTAATCATATTCATGGCATCAAGCTCGAACATACCAGCTGGTTTCTTGATTTCATTCCTCTCACAGCTCCATTGGTAGTTGTTATAAGCAATTTTATCAAGAGCAGAAAAAGCTTCATCTTCAGATTTCTCCATAAGATCACCTCCAGAAGATGTATCAATTGTACTTCTAATAGCTGGTGAAACTCCATCGTAAAAGTGTTGAACAAGCATCCACTTAGGAATCCCATGATGTGGACATCTCCTTTGCAAATCCTTGTACCTCTCCCATGCTTCATACAAGCTCTCATCATCTCTAGGTTTGAAAGAAGTCAGCTCATTTCTCAGCTTAGCTGTCTTGCTTGGTGGAAAATATTGAGCTAAAAATACTTGAGAAAGTTCATCCCATGTTGTGATAGAACCCGGTGGCAAAGAATGTAACCACTTTCTAGCTCGGTCCTTCAGAGAAAAAGGAAATAATCTGAGTCGAATTGCATCATTAGAAACTCTATTTATCTTCAACATATCACTGATCTCAAGAAAGTGTGCTAGATGCACATGTGGACTTTCACTTGGACTTCATCCAAATTGTGATTGTTGTACCATCTGACAGAGTGCAGGCTTTAGTTCAAAATTGTTAGCTTCTACTCTTGGTCTTGTGATACTTGGCATGAAATCCCCAATGTTAGGATAGGCATGATCCTTCACAGAGCGGTTGTTATTGTTGTTGGCCATTTCTTCTTGTAATTGCTCTTGCTCTTGTGGTCTTTCTTGTTGTTGTTGAGCTTTAATCTCAGCTTTTCTCCTTTTAGATTCTGCTCTTAAAGCTTTTGCTGTCTTTTCTATTTCTGGATCAAAGAATAAATTGATTTCTTCACTTTTTGTTCTTCTCATAAAATAAAGTACCTAAAAAACAAAATAAACAAATTCTCAAAGTAAAATGGTAAAAAGAAAATAAAATAAAATGCCCAAATTAACCAAACAAACAATTGTTCAATATCAAACAAAAATCAAATCCCCGGCAACGGTGCAAAAAACTTGATGGGGCGAATCCGCAAGTATATGGGTCGTCTCAAGTAATAAGGTGCTGAATCAAGTATCGTTCCCACGAGGATTTACAGTTTGAGTACCAAACTATGAATGAAGCGATTATTTGGGCTAATGATTAATGAAGGAATGGTAAATATAAATGAGCGAAGTAAATTGATTAATCTAATTGGAATATGTAAAGAGCAAGCAGTAAATTCTAAATCTAGTATGCAATTAAACTAAATTGATAATAGGTAATTTAAATGAAAGTCTAATTATGTTAAAAGTGATTCCAGAGTTGGGGGTTTATGCATAAATTAGTTGGGATTTGTCTTGGCCATTCCAATTTTTAGGGAAAAATAGAGTTTGAAGGTGATTAATTCTAAATTCCTTTGATTTCTTTTTTAAGCAAACCAGAGTGTGTTCTAAAATAACCAAACATACTTTCGTACGATATTTGATTAATTTAAAAACCATTAAGTTTTGTAACCAATCATTAATTCCTCTTAAAACCCAAGTTGATTTTAAGTTCCAATCCTTGATTATCTATCAATGACTTTCACCTTTCGGTCCTTCAATCAAAGATTAACACAATACCCAATGGGTACCAATATTAGGCAAGTAAATCAAGCACACAAGGAAGGAATCAAAACTCATATTTATGTAAAATAAGGAAATACCCAGTCCAAATCCACAAATTAATCTAAAACATATTTTCCAACTCTGAAATCTAAAGAGTTTACTCACTCATGATGGTATTTACAAGAAAGATTGATGGAAAAGTAAATAAAAACATGATAAGAGGATTAAAATAGAAAAACCCAGGTAGAAGAACCCAAAACTCTAGTTTCTAGAGCTCCAAAAATGGTTGTAGCAGCTCCTCCCCCAAAAGAAATGGCGTCTCCCCCTCTCTCTCTTATATTTTCTTTCCTTTTTTTTTTCTCCCCCCTTTCCTCTTTTTTCTCCTCTGACAAAAACTAGGAAATGATGAATTTATATCGTCCCAAAAAGTTGCCCTAAAAGTAAATAAGAGCCAAGGAGTAGATAGGAAATGAGGTGTAAAATTATCTAAGTCAGTAGCATTATTCACGTTCTGGGCAGTCTGCTTAGGGTACGGCTTAACCCTAAGCAGCTTCTTAGCAAATTTCAGCTTCTAGTCGCACTGTCTGCTTAAGATTAAGCAGACCCTCAACAAATCTCGGCAGACTTAGAGTAAAATAGATTTTTCTGCTTATGCTTAACTTATGCTGCACCTTAAGTACTGCCGCTTTACCCTAAGTAAGATCTTAAGCAAAGTCTCAAGCAAATTTCGGCTAACTTGCTCTTTCAAGGCTTGATTTCTTCAACTTTCCTCTATGCTTAAAGAACTCCAAATTTCTTCAAATCACTTTCTAATGCACTCATTGATCTTTGATTTGCCACAAAATCCTATAAAAAATAAGAAAATTATAAAAATCAAATATAAAGTATTTAAAGTTAACAAATAAGCTAAAATAAAGCTAAAAACATAAAATATACTAAAATATAAGGGCAAAATGGATGCAAACTACCCTAAAATGCCTATATGAAATGAGTGTAACACAGAGTTGCTGGAGGTGGAGGCTCAGGAGTTGCTGGAAGTGTTGGTAGTGGAGTTGGTGCAGGTGGAGGTGGAAGTGCAAGTGGCGATGGAGCTAAAAGAGGTCATGGTGGCAAAATTGGTGGAGGTGAGGGTGCAGGTGGTGGTGTAGGAGTTGGGGGAGGTGTTGGTGGTGGAATTGGAGTAGGTAGTGGTGGCGGAGTTAGTGGAGGTGCAGGTGGTGGTATTGGAGCTGGGGGAGATATTGGTGGCACAGGTGGAGGTGTAGGAGCTGGGGGAGGTGTTGGTGGTGGAGTTAGAGGAGGCTGTGGTGGCAGAGTTAGTAGAAATGGAGGCATAGGAGCTGAGGGAGGTGTTGGTAATGGAGTTGGTGCAGGTGGAGGTGGAAGTGCAAGTGGTGATGGGGCTAGAGGAGGCCATGGTTGCGAAATTGGTGGAAGTGAGGGTGCAGGTGGTGGTGTAGGAGTTGGGGGAGGTGTTGGTGGTGGAGTTGAAGGAGGTAGTGGTGGCAGAGTTGGTGGAGGAGGTGTTGGTGGTGGAGTTGAAGGAGGTAGTGGTGGCAGAGTTGGTGGAGGTGCAGGTGGTGGTATAGGAGCTGGGGGCGGCATTGGTGGTACAAGTGGAGGTATAGGTGGAGGTGTAGGAGCTGCAGGAGGTGTTGGCGGTGGAGTTGGAGGAGGCCATGGTGGCAGAGTTGGTGGAGGTGGAGGTGCAGGAGTTAGAGGAGATGTTGGTAGTGAAGTTGGTGCAGGTGGAGGTGGAAGTGCAAGTGGCGGTAGAGCTGAAGGAGGTTGTGGTGGTGGAATTGGTGGAAGTGCAAGTGCAGGTGGTGGTGTAGGAGTTGGGGGAGGTGTTGGTGGTGGAGTTGGAGGAGATAGTGGTGGCGGAGTTGGTGGAGGTGCAGGTGGTGGTATAGGAGCTGGGGGAGGTATTGGTGGTATAGGTGGAGGTACAGGTGCAGGTGGAGGAGTTGGTGGAGGAGTTGGTGGTGGAGTTGGAGGAGATGGATGTGCCAATAGTAGTGTACGAGTTGGAGGTGGCCTTGCTGGTAGAAGTGTCAATGGTGGCATAAGAACCAGTAGCAATTTTGGTGATGGAGTTATAGGAGGTGGCGGTGGTGGAGGAAATCCCGATGGTAGTGGAGGTAGCAAAAGTTGTGGCATGGGTGGGATTTCTAACCATTGTTTGGGCGGTAATAAAAAAGATGTTCATATTTAAAAGTGTTATCCATGGTAAAGGGAGAGGCCGAGTATAAAAGGTTAATTATTCCATCACCATTGATGGTGGTGAATTACTTGATGTTGATATTTGAAGCAATGCTAGTGGTGTAAAATAAAAATGGCTACAAAGCCTTGAATTTATTACTGCGGCAATTTCATGCAACGTCTATAGGTATATTATGAATTTTAAAAAATAAAATATATAAGTCACTTATTTTATATATAAATCTCATATATATATATATATATATATATATATTTATTGAGTTACATTAGACTATGTCTAAATGTAAATTTTCTCATACATAATATATGGTTTATATATTAAATTTACATTTAGACATAGTCTAATGTAACTCAATAAATATATATATATATATTTATTGAGTTACATTAGACTATGTCTAAATTTAAATTTCCTCATACATAATATATGGTTTATATATTAATCGTTGGAATGCCCCATTTGAAGAAAATAGTACATAAATAAAAGGATTAATGGTTAAATAATTACAGTTGGTAATTTCTTTCTTTTACTTTATTGTGCCATATCCATTTGATTTCCATTTATCTTGCATAAATTTTCATAGCAGGTATTTCAATGATCAGTTGAATCTCTCTTTTTTTTTGGGTGAAATGTTTACTCTTCTTTGATTTAATAGAGTTGATGTCAACTTATCATGTCAGCATAATTTCCATCAGACTAATGGAATATTGATATAATTTCATTAAAAATACCAATGTCAACTAATTAGGAATGAAATTATGTTTATTTCCTAAAAACATAACAAAATTATGGCTTTGGGTAACCAATAATTTAATTGTTTATTCACAAAATGCATTTCCAAAGAAATAATTCATTCTAATTGAAAATTTTACTCAAATTCGTTTGTTTCCTTTTCTTCTTCTCTTTTTCTTTTTTCTTTCGGAATTAACAATAAGAAAAATTAGCTAGGAGATGTTGGGTAACTTAGCAAGCCACCCGTCTGAATCAACATATGACAAACTCAAAAAATTGCTAAGCTCACTAGCATCGAGTTTTTTTACCCAAGGTACACGCTTGGAAGTGTCTGCTCCTGGTCCTTTATTTTCAACCTCCACATAAGTAAAATTTCCTCTGCAATTGTCAATGTAAGCAGAAACATTCATTAATTACTGTCGGGTGACCATAAATTTAATTAGCATTGAAAGCAGATAACAAAATGGAGATGATTGAGAGCAACATCAAAATTAATCTTACTCCTGGTGAACGTAGTCCCACGCATCCCAACCTTGAGGCACTACAACATCAGACAGGGTAGAGTTATGGATCACTACAGTAGAAAAGGGCCCCCAAGCTCTTCCAAGATAAGCTTTACCAGTTCCATTGATTTCACAATTTTTGAACACAAAACCACTCTCATTTTCTGCCCATTCTTTCTTTTGTGCTGTTATATATCCAGGTAATTCTGGTTCGTATCTTCCTATGTTAACAAATATTATGCATTTCTGCAAGTCCACACACATAATAAAAGCTTAGTTAACATGCAAGGAAAAAAAATTGAAACATATAGAACGAATTGAGTAAATAATACCTCGTAAATGGATTTGCCTTTGCCAAAAATGAAATCTATAGCACCTTCAATGTAGCATTTGTTCAAGTAATGGCGACCCTTCTCATCCCAGAAGGTATCTTGTACCCCTAGAAAGGCACAATCATAGAAAGCAGACTTGTCCCCTCTTATCCTAGCGGACACAGCTTGGCCATTTGGGCTATTGTAAGTATTCTAAAAGCAAAAACAGAAAGGAAGAAGAAGTATTAATCAGTTCGAAAAGTATTGTAATGAAGGCAATTCATAGTTCATATGATTCTCATGTAATGCTTTAACCTTGAATGTGATGCCTTTTGCTACGATGTTTTCAGGATAGGAAGTGAAGGTGGCACTCGACCCTGTCACTCCATGATCACCCCATTCGATCCTTGTCAACTCACTACCTTCTCCTTGGAGAAAGATGCATGGTTTATTCACAGGAATTGTAACTTTTTCCCTGCAGCCATAACCAACAAACTAGATAAAATTTTTTTCAGAATGCTGTGAATGAAACTAGGAAATGAAAATGGGTTTTCCTACCTGTATGTTTCAGGAGAAATTTGAATACGTATCCACTGAGTATTCCCATCAGGAATCGAATCAATGGCGCTTTGAATTGTAGTGAAGTTTCCTTTGCCTGACTTATCGACAGTAATTGTATATGCGACTTTGTAATTGCTTGATTCATTTAATTGGCAATCCAAAGCCTTACATGCACTGGAACAGATGACCAATATCCAAATGAACCAAAATGAACGGTGAAATTCCATTTTTATGAATATTCAAAGAATAGCCTCTTTCCAAGAGATATGTTAGCTAGCTAGCTAACTAGCTATAATTTATCAAGAGGTCAGCTGGATATATATAAAATCCTCTAAGGCAACTTGTATCGTGGAATGCGTGGAATTTTCTTATACCCATTTTTGAGTGTGTAGGCAAAACTACACATTAGAATTGTCTTATCCTAGTGCATGTGAATTTCAATTTGATTTGTTTATTACATTTCTGGTACTTGTGAATTCAATTAACTTCATTTTCTATGGATTTTTAATAAAAAAAATTAAAAATCCTTGTCAACTCAATTCCACTAATGTGTTCGCTAAACCACCAAAATAAACAAAAAAATGTCAAAAGACCGAAAAAATTAGGCAAATTGCATATGTGATTTCCATTTTGCCATGTTACCTGTGAATCAGCTTATTCTAATTCCAATTAATTATTTAATTAAACCACCATAAATTGGTTTTATTAAACGAAGGGGGAATTTGCTTAGATATATGAGTGACTTAGAATTAAATGACAATGTTTATATATATATATATATATATATATATATATATATATATATATATATGGTCTAAAATTATTTTGAACAGATCATTCCTTGTTCTAATTAATTATTGATGTGATATTTCCTCCCAACTTGCGCCAAAAGTTAGGCCACAAAACATTTATACTTGTGTATTCAATAAAAACTTTGAAGACATGCATTGATTTTTGCTGATTAGACATGCCTTGCAAACCAAATTCATTTGAATATTCTATGGGAAGGGAATCATGGGATATACAAAATTGTATTAATTTTTATATGTGAATTTTTGTTTAAATTAGAAAAATTAAGTTGAATATTATTTTGAATGTATTTAATGCTTTCTCAAAATTTTCCATATAAAAAATATCTGTAATTAGAAATGAGTGTGTAGCTTGGCAATCCAGCCATCCTCATTAATATACGACAAATTAACAAATTTGTTGAGCTGATGAGCATCGAATTTCTTTAACCAAGGCACTCCCTGGGAATTATCAGCCCCTGGTCCATTATTATTGGCCTCCACATATGTAAAATTAGCTCTGTAATTACCCACAAGTGTTAAATGTTAATGACACATAGATTTTGACCTTTTTAAAAAAAAAGTATACTGAAGATGAGAAAAGCCTGATATTTTGTGAAGATTTGAGTGGAAATCTTACTCTGACCAACGAAGTTCCAAGCATCCCAACCTTGAGGGAGTACCACATTGGAAATGGTTGAGTTATAAATAATTACAGTAGAATAAGGTCCGCAAGCTCTTCCTAGGTAAGCTTTACCAGTCCCAGTGATTTTACAATTTTTGAAAACAAAGCCATTGGATTCTTCTGGCAATTGCTTCTTCTGGGCTGTTATAACGCCGCTTAAGTCTGGTTCATATTTCCCTATATTAAGAGATAATGCGCTGCACATAAACCCGATATCCCTTGTCATGTTATAAGCAACATGAGAGGGTTTAAATAAATAGTGCATTTTTTATGAGCAGCTGATTTTATTAATAGTAGGTCATGCACATGTACCTCATAGATAGACTGAACGGCGCCATAAATAAAATCAATAGCACCTTCAATATAGCATTTCCTGAAGTAGTGGCGGCCTTTGTCCTCAAAAAAGGTATCTTGTATTCCAAAAATGGCGCAGTCGTAGAAAGCAGATTCATCCCCTGTTATTCTAACTGCGGTAGCTTGTCTCCATATTATTTTTTCTGCTCTAATCCGTAGGTTGAGATATAATCATAACCCAAAATCATAAAAAGTTGATCAAGATCTTAACTAATGGTCTTTATCAATTCTTACCTTGAATGAAATGCCTTTGGCTACAATGTTATCAGAAAATTAAATGAAGGTAGCACTGGTTGGTGTCTCTTGATGGTCGTCCCATTCAATGCTTGTATAATTTGATACAAGCTAGAACCGCCACTCCGCCACTTTTGTTGTGGCAGCTATTGAACTGTCCCTCCAATCAAGCCTCAAATGATCTTTCACTTTTTCTCAACCTTCAACATCTAATGTGAAGAGAATTAGAAAATAAATGCAAAATTGTATTCAATCCAAGAACAATTTTTTCAAGAAGAAATACCCTTGAATTTCAATTAAAACTTATAAGAGAACAAACCTTGTAAAAGTGATAAATAAAGTTCATACAAGAACAAAGCTCCTTAGAGTATTTCAGCCATAGAAGGCTCTCTCTACCTCTCAAATTACCATCTGAATTTTGAAAAAAAAAATGAAACAAAAATAACTATATCTGCTGGGGTGGATATTTGGCAAAGCTTCTCTAATGGCCAAAGGACAATTGCAAGCTTGGTTAATACCCCACACTCTCCCTAAAATATGTATAAAATTCAAACATAAATAGAATATTCTGATTTAGCAAGATACAATTGAAAGATAAACTGAAAAGAAGTGTTTTGTCTAGAAGCTGAAAGTAGTAACTTTATTTTTCCTATAAATGGTTAAAGCATGGTTGGAACTCTTGGACAAAGTTATTGCTTCCAATTTTTGAAAAATAGACAAAAGCATCTTCAAAAGGTTGGTGGAGTTAGGTTGCCAATTGTACCACCACTTAGGTACTCCATCTAGATGCCAAATAGGATGAAATTTTTGACGTGGCTGCCACATGCCATTTTGGACGAATGCCATTTGGTCTCTTGGCTCCTCAAATATGCTAAGGAATGTGCAAAAAGGTTGGCTTTCCTCCTCCAAGTCTAGACTGAATGCTTTTCTCCTCATCATCCTCTCCCTCTTCAAAAGAATTCGACCTCAAATTTTCATCATCTGCATAACAGGGAGAGAGATCAGTGACATTAAATGTAGCATTTACATTGTACTCACCGGGTAGATCAATGTGGTATGCATTATTATTTATCTTCTCAAGAAACTCAAATGGTCCCTCTCCTCTTGGTTGAAGCTTTGATTTTCGCTTAGAGGGAAACCGTTCTTTCCTAAAGTGCACCCATACCAAATCACCCAGTTGGAACTCAATATGTTTTCGACCTTTGTTAACTTGGTTGACACTTCTTGCATTGATCCTCTCCATGTTTTGTTTGGTCTTTTGATGCATGGATTTTACAAGTTTGGCCTTCTTCTTTCCATCTACACGTAACAACTCATTAGTAGGCAATAGAAGTAAATCAAGTGGAGTGAGAGGATTAAAACTACAAACCAACTCAAATGGAGAATAATCGGTAGAAGAATGCAATGACCTATTATATGCCAATTCTATAAATGGTGTGCAATCTTCCCAAGCCTTAAGATTTTGTTTGATCATGGCCTTCAACATAGTTCTTAAGGTCCCATTGACCACTTTAGTTTGGCCATCTGATTATGGATGGAAAGTAGTGAAAAAACACAACTTGGTACCCAACTTGGCCCAAAGTACCTTTCAAAAATGACTCAAAAATTTAATATCCCTATCACTAACAATTGTCCTAGGAATGCCATGCAATCTCACTACATCTTTAAAAAATAAACTTGCAATGTAAAATGCATCATCAGTTTTGTGACAAAGAATAAAATGAACCATCTTGAAGAATCGATCAACCACCACAGAAATGCAATCATGCCCTCTTTTAGTCTTAGGTAACCCCAATACAAAATTCATAGACAAATCTACCTAAGGCTCATTAAGCAAACTCAAGGGCATGTATAACCCATGCAGTTTCAGTTTGGATTTTGCTTGTATGCACACAACACATTTGGCACACACTTTTTCTACATCCTTCCTCATGTGGCAATTAAAAATGCTCTTTCAAAATGTCTAATGTTTTGGTCACACCAAAATGCCCCTTTAAACCTCCCCCATGTGATTCTTTAACCAATAAGTCTCTAATGGAACACCTAGGCACACACAACCTTTTATCCCTAAACAAAAATCCATCATACCTATAGAATTTCTCATATGCAACATTCTCACATTTAGCATATAATTCGACAAAATCAATATCATTTGCATATAGTTCTTTCAATGCTCAAATCCTATATTTTGGCATCAAGTAGGGAAAGAAGTGTGTACCTCTTAGACAAGGCATCCGTAACAATATTTTTTTTACCTTGTTTTTATTGAATCACAAAAAGAAAGCTTTCAATGACTCACTCCATCTAGCATGGCACTTGCTCAACTTGTTTTGGCCCTTCAAATACTTAAGTAACACATGATCACTATGGATCACAAATTCCTTTGGCCATAAGTAGTGTTGCTAAGTCTTCAATGCTCTCACCAATGCATACATTTATTTGTCATAGGTGGAGTAGTTCAAAGAGGCGCCACTCAACTTCTCACTAAAGTAGGCAATAAGTCTCCTTTCCTGCATCAAAACAACACCTATACCCACTCCAGAGGCATCACATTCAACTTCAAATGTTTTTAAAAAATCAAGCAATGCAAGTAAAGGAGCAGAACATAACTTTTCTTTCAATAAATTAAATGCATGCTCTTGCTCTATCCCCCACTTAAAACCCACAATTTTCTTGACTACTTCATTAAGGGGTGTAGCTATGGTATTAAAGTCTCTCACAAACCTCCTATGGAAACTAGCCAAACCATGAAAACTCCTAACCTCACTCACGATCCTAGGTGTAGGCCAATCTCTAATAGCTTTAATCTTTTCCTCATCTACTTCAATACCATTTCCACTCACAACATACCCCAGAAAGATAACTCTACCCATGCAAAATGTACACTTCTTTAAGTTAGCATACAATCGCTCCTTTCTAAGCACATCAAATACCAATTTCAAATGGTGCAAATAATCTTCCATGTTCTTGCTATACACTAAAATGTTATCAAAGTAAACAATAATAAATTTTTCTAAGTATGCACGCAAGACATAGTTCATCAACCTCATAAATGTACTAGGTGCATTAGTCAAACCAAATGGTATAACTAACCATTCATACAATCCATATTTAGTCTTAAAAGCAGTTTTCCATTCATCCCCTAACTTCATTCTAATCTAATGATAACCACTTTTTAGATCAACTTTGGAAAATATGCATGCACCATATAACTTATCAAGCATGTAATCAAGTCGAGGGATAAGATGTCTATACTTTACAGTGATTTTATTTATGGCATGACAATCTGCACACATGTGCATAGAACCATCCTTCTTTGGCAACAAAAAAATTGGCACAGTACATGGACTCATACGCTTCAGAAAATGGCCCTTTGTAAGCAACTCTTCCATTTGCTTTTGAAGTTCCTTAGCTTCCTACGAGTTTGTCCTTTAGGCAAGTCAGTTTTGGATCACGGCACTTGGAATAAAGTCAATTTGGTGCTCAATTCCTCTAATGGATGGCAACCCACTAAGAATCTCTTCTAGAAAGACATCTTGGTAATCCTACAAAAGAGGCATAGCACAAGAAGGAATAAAAGTGTCATGGTCAGTCAAGGCTGAATAAGCCCCCTTGCCAACAAGGAAAAGTATACACCTATTGGCATAAAAAGCACTTCTCACATCTCTTGCTCAGCTGGCAAGCTCACTGGTTTTTCACTCTTCTTTTCCTCACTTTCTTTTGCACTTGAACTCCCCTCAATTGCTTGAAATCTTTTTACTTTCTCTATCTTTTTCCTCTTCTTTTTCTCTCTCTCACTTTTCTCTCTTTTCTCCTCTCCCTCTTTCCTCACTACGGCTTCCTTTTCTAACATCTCGTCCATAGACTTTTTTATTCTAGTTTGATCTTCATAAGTCTCATGAGGTAGTAAAAGTGCTAATGTCACTCTTAGGCCCTCAAACTCAAATGAGTACTTATTTTTGTGCCCATCATGAGTGACATTCCTATAAAATTACCATAGTCTTCCCAAGATGATATAATCAGCATGCATTGGGACTACATCACATAAAACTTCATCCTTGTATCTCCCAATTATGAAGGGAACTAACACCTGAAATTGCACCTTCACTTCCCCACACTTATGAAACCATTGCAACTTATACGGCCTAGAGTGCCTAATCATAGGTAAGCCAAGTTTTTCAACCGTCTAGGTACTTGCAACATTAAAAAAACTTCCACTATTTATAATCAAGCTGCAAATTCTATCCTTCACCATGCATCTAGTGTGAAAGATGTTTTCTCTTTATAATGCATCATCTCCATTCTCCTCCACAATTTGGGCACTTAAAGCACGCCTAAGCACTAAGGCTTGTCCATGGCAGGTTCTATATCATCTTAATCCTCCAAGGGTAGTTCTCCCTCACCTTTATTTTCATCATCATCATCCGCATAGTTATCCTTACTCTTTATCTCACCATTCGGCCTCACAATCATCACCTTGGCATTGGGACATTGAGATGCATAATGCCCATGCCCTTGACACCTAAAGCATTTGATGTCCCTAGTCCTCCCACTTGAAGAAGCAACCATCTTACCCTTATCATACACATGTAGTTTGTTAGGTGTGTTTGGTTTTTTAAAGGACTTAGTCTCCTCCTCCTTATCCTTTGACACAACCTTGTCATCCTTAAGAGTTTTGGTCCAATTCGGCTTCCAAAGTGTAAAAGTGTTAGCCGACCTCATTTGTCCTCCATACTTAGCAAATCTTTTCTCCTTTAATTGCCTCTCAATTTTGACAGCCATATTGAGCATGTCATCTATCTCAACAGAATGTTATAACTCCACTTGAAAGGTTATGTCCCTATTAAGTTCCCTCAAGAACCTTGCCATAGTAGCCTCCCTATCTTCTTGAATATTGGCTCTAATCATAGCCATCTCCATTTCCTTAAAGTATTCTTCCATACTCTTAGTTTCTTACACCAAGTTTTGTAGTCTTTGGTGCAATTCCTTATAGTAATGGGAAGGCACAAATCTGCCCCTCATAACCCTCTTCATTTCAGCCCACGTATCAATCTCTCCTAAGCCATCTCTCCTCCTTTTAGTCACTATTTGGTCCCACTAAACAATTGCATAGTCTGTGAACTCCACCACGACTAGTTTCACCTTCTTCTCCTTAGCGTAGTTATGGCAATCAAATATGAGTTTTAGCTTTCTTTCCCACTCCCAATATAGATCAGGGTTAGCTTTGCCTTGGAATGGTAGCATCTTCATTTTTATGCCATGAACATTTCCATCCACTCGGTCCATCCCATCTCTCCCGCTTAGATCTTCCATTATAGGTCTCCTAAACCATCTACCTCCCTTACGTCCTCTTCCTCCTCTTTCCCTAATTCCTCTATAAACATAGTCATCTTTATAAGCATAGGAGTTTCGGTCATTATCATGATCATCATAATAATCATAGTCATCATCCCACTCACCACCAAAATTTGGCACATGTACCTTAGGTGTAGCTCCACCTTCATTCGGTCTAGGATTTGCATTTCTCCCATTGCTCCCATTGTTCAAGTTTCGATTCTCCCCATTAGGTTCAATCCAAATGCATTGCCACTTCCACTTCCATTTTTTTCATTATGGTTGCCATTGCCTCCAACACTTCCATGATCATTTCCCCTAACACCATCATTCGGCCTAGCGTTACTTTGGCTCCTCTCAACTCTTTCAAGTCTATCCAAAATGGTATTCAAGGTCATATAGATTCTTTCTATGTTTTGCCCCATTGCTTGTCTATAAATAGCTTCGGGCATCTCATTTCTTTCTTCACTAGTTTGTCCAACTCCTTCATTTGCCATGTTTTAAAACCTGCAAGAAAATTGATTAATTGTAAAACCTCACCACTCCCTTGTGTGTTTCACTCTAAATTAATGTCACTCAAGTGTTTCCCTCAAGTACTAGGCTTTTACCCTCTTCTAGACTCGCACACGCTTGCCTTTTTCCACTTAAACTCTTGATCACTAAGTTATTACATGAACTATAATGTCACTCTTTAGGCAACCTCTCAATTAAGTTTTAAGGGCTATTCAAGGTTATAACAAGGAGCAAAAAGTGGAAAAAAATTTAATTGGTGACTTTAGAAGCCAAAAGATGAAAGACTCCAAATAATGAAGCAAGTACTTCCAAATGATATACTCTTGCTAAACTGATTTTAAGTTACTCCAATGACACTAGAAAAAAGTAGAAAAATGTGGTTTGGGGTCCCAATTGTCCAGCTTTAGGAATGGACTAAAAAATGGCATATTGAGTGCAATCCTTGAATCACTAAGTAAATGGTAGAATCTATGCACCAAATTTGATATGTAGGCCTAATATAATGTCAAAAATAGCCTCAAAAAGTTTGAACAAGTTCTGGGTTGGTTTGCTCAAGGGTGCTTCAAACCAAGCCCTAAAAATAACTAAATCAGAAAATTCACAACACTTGGCCAACTACACAAGTTTTTTTCTTTTCTTTTCTTTTTCCTTTACTTTTCCTATAAATGATTGAAGCATGGCTGGAACTCTTGGACAAAGTTATTGCTTCAAATCTTTGTAAAATGGATAAAAGCATCTTTAAAAGGTTGGTGGAGTCGGGCTACCAATTGTGCCACCACCTAGGCACTCCACCTAAATGCCACATAGGATGCCAACTAGGATGGAATTGCTGACGTGGATGCCACATGTATGCCACTTTGGACGGATGCCACTTGGTCTCTTAGCTCCTCAAATATGCTAAGAAATGTGCAGCAAGATTGGCTTTCCTCCTCCAAGTCCAGACCGAATGCTTGTAAGAGATTGGACTTGGTGATGTGCTCGTGTACCAAGCCTTGAAGCTTCTTAGCCATTGCTCTAGTTATTGGACCTTGATGTGCCATTATGACCGGATCCTCATTATAATTGCTGCCAACTCCTTCAAGAAAAATGCACGGGTTGTTTGCAGGAATTAAAACTTTTTTCCCTGCGAATTAAGTAAATAAATTGTTATAAAATACATAAACTAGATTATGAAAAGTTTTGTTAACTAATTACATGTATTTGTCAGCAAAAATTTGGATGTGTATCTAGTGATTATTATTTTCTCGAATGGAATCAATGGCTCTTTGAACTGTCGTGAAGTTTCCTCGGCCTGATTTATCAATAGAAATAGTATATGCTACTTTAGACTAATTGGATTTATTTAACTCACAATCCAAGGCCTTACAAAAACTAGCTACCAATAGTAACATCCAAATGAGCAATGATGAACGAAGATGCTGCATTTTACAGGGAAAAAGATTGGCTTTCTAATGATGATAAATTAATTCTAAGGAAAGAAAATTTTAGAAAAGTGTACCTCTATAGGTGTTGGTTACCTATTTTTATAATGTTTAAGAAATACTTTGGCACAATATTTGGGATTCCTCTGATCACTTTGAACATATGCGTGTTGCACATCCAGGGATTTGTATTGTGTTAGCGTGATTCTCAAAGTGAATCACGCCCAAGAACCACCATCTTGTATCTATTGAGCTGATCTATTGGATAGATCTCTCAATCGGTCTCTTAACTTCGATGGAGAACGAGCTGTGGGTTCAACTATTCCAATCTCCTAGGAAACGCTCATTTGATCCCACAACTAGATCTAAGTTATTTGAATCCAAATCTGGTAACTCCGAACTCGATGCGGGATCTAGGCTGAACTATATCATTGCTTCCCCAAGTCTGAATCTTTAGGTTCGATATCCTAGCGAATTCTTGGAACCCCACACTACGACATGTTATGCAGTTATGGCAGTGTTAATAGCTGCACGGCTATTTATTGAGTACCAAAATGTTGCAATTATGATTTGTAGCATGCAAGGCATATGCTTGGTGGTTCTTTTGAATTTCGAGCATAAATTACAAATTTTATATATGCGCCTTCACGACGAAGATAATTGTAATAACCTGAAAATTTAAAATATAAATTTTATATTTTTATATAGTATTTAAATATTATTTTAATATTATTTTGTTATTTTAATATATTTATAAGATTATTATGAAGTTTTGGATTTAATCTTTTGGATTATCGAATTTAAATTATAATTTTATGTTTTGATATTTTTAAATTTAGAAAAATTACTACTATTATTATTAAAAATGTTATTGTGTTTAATTAATTTATCAAGTAAGAGTTTATTTTAAATATTAATAATATTTTAATATTATTTTAATTTTGGTTTAATAAAGATATTTTAATAAAATATTATATATTTAAAAAGTTAAAAGTATATATATATATATATATATATATTGAATGAAGTGACATTTTGGTGCCCTTGGGTAGTGTGTTGCAGCGCAGTTTTTAATAATAATAAAAAAACCTGTAGCAAATTCCCCCCCATGCCCCCCCCCCCCCCGGCCCTTCGCTCTCTTTCCTCTCCCCACTACTTTCTTCCCTTTGCTCTTTTTCCTTTAGGCAAGCCACTAGCCCAATGCCGATTGGCAAGTCCCAACCCTCCCTTGCACTGACCAGTGATGGCAGGATCCAAAATCTAGCTAGAAACATGAAGGCAGCAGAGAGAGAGAGAGAAAGAGAGAGAGAGAAGAGAGAGAGGGGAGAGAGAGAAATTTGGCAAGCCAAAATCTGACAGTTCCAGCTAGTGATCGGCAACCCCATAGTCCTAACCAACTCCCTTCCACCTGGGGAAGCTTTTTCGACCAGCCTCACAGCTGGCAGATACTTGATTCGTGCAAAACAAGAAGAGAGAAAATGAGTATTTTTCAAGGTTTTTGGTCACTTTTCTAGCGATCCGACTGTCAGATAGAAAATCTGAGATCACCGATGAACTCAGCGCAATGAGACCTTCGAGATGGGATCAACCCCGCTCTGATCAGACACCGTTTGAAAAAGACAATCATTTGACAGTCTAGACTACTTAGTGAGATTTTCGACTTTTTGACGCTCAAAAATTAAATATAATTATATGATAATTATTAATAATTTTTGGGCTTCATTTAAGTGTGATCAGATCGATGATAGCTTACTAGCACCCGAGATCGAGTTTTCGACCATATCTGCCTACCTGGAGGCCCGGCCCAGAATATAATCAATATTACAGTCGATCACAGCATTTTTAGATGTTCCAAACGTGTTCCAGGTTGCAGAAATTGCAAAGGTAGTCCCAAACTTAAGTTGTGTAATTTTCACTTTGGTGAAGCTAGCTGATAAATCTGTAAAATATTTTAGGCTTAGTAAAATTAAATAAAATAATTTTAATAAATATAAGGACGATATAGATGACCTCTAAGAATATTTTTATAATATTTGAAGTATTGAAAATAAATATTTAGACTGTAGAGGAGTTAGGGACTCGTGCTAGAGTTTGGAGGATTGGACCTAGGTTAGTTTCTTGTAGACCCCGAATAGGCATTATAATTGTTGTTGTGGGCCTGGGGCCCTGTGGTGTTGTTTTTTATTGCATTTTTCTTGCAAGAGGATTAGGTCCAATTATAGAGGAGACTCTGTCGAAATTTTGGCAATACCTTAGAATATATTTTGATTTTATAGCTTGAATTGATTATTTAATTTTACCTGTCTTTTGATAGAAGTCAGTTTATATGTTTAGGTGATCGATACTGGCCGTTTCTCCTTCTAGCTAGATCAACTGCAGTTCAGTTGACCAGTCTAGGAGTTGGATATTGATTATTTTTGCAATTTCAATATTAATTATATATCTCTAACATGCTCATGTATTTTATAAATATTTAATTATGCACATGTATAGTTAATATATTAGGGAAATTTTGATTATTGCATATTTAATTATTATTATTTATTTGTGATTGCTGCCCAGAGGATAATTTTGAGCTTTGTGTGTGTGCTGGCATGAGTATGGTATGGATATGGATATGGGTAGCATGGATAGAATGGTTGCAACTTGACTCGCTGTGACCCAATCCTTTTTGTAGATAAATTGGGGTCAGTACAACTTTTAATTGATCTCCCTGACTCCCGCACTTGGATTATTAAGCGAAAGTCCGGCTTGAGTTAACCTCACAGGCAGGTATTATATTAAAAAATGTAACACCCCAAAATTTTAAACTTTATTATTTTATGAGTATTATTGATATTTTAATTTTATTAAATTTTAAGAAATTATTTGAGATTTTTCGGATTTTAAAAATCGGGTTCGATTTTTCGAAAATATAAACTTTGATGATTTTTAAAAATTTATTTAAAGACCACGTGGCAAAACTAAAAATATATTTGGAGTCTACGAATTTTTCTGAGTTTTCTGAAATTTTTTTCGAAATTTTTGGACCTCATTTTCGGTCCCGAGGCAGAGTAAAAATTCAAAATTTTGTATCATGAATCGAACCGGCCGAATCGAACTGGACTGGATCGGACCGGTCGAATCGGATCGGCCTTTTCTTTTTCTTCTTTCCCCTTCCCCGCGCGCGTCCGACCTCCCTCCCTTTCTCTCTCTTTTTCTCTCTCCTCCCTCCTCCCCTTGCCGCGCCGCCGCCTCCCCTGCCACCCCAGCTCGCCGGCGCCCACCCCCAGCCGTCCCAGCCCACCGGCCGCCGCCCCAAACGGCCGGAAAACGCGCGCGAACGCCCCTCCCTTGCGCGCGCGACTTTTCGACTTCCCGGCCAAAATCAGGCCGATCCGGCCACCAATCGGACCGGGTCTTGTGTCTAAATTCATCTACTCGTAGAGAGCTTTCCATAGACACCAAGAACACCGAAATCCATCAAGCGGTTTGTCCAATTTTTGCCCGGGAAGTTTTAGCCCATTTTGACTTTCGAGCTAGATTTCTCGCAAACCGTGAACCCCACGAGAAAACTGAGAGTACCAGAGCGCTCCACTCGTCGAGAGCTTCGCAGGGATATAAATTTCAAAATTTTCTGACACCGTTTTTCGGTGGGTCCCATGAAACTTCGCAGTGTTTTTCCGAGCATTAAATGAGCTTAGAAAATTCTGAAAAATTTATGTACTAACCCCCGTGTTGTGGGCTTTGTATAGGTATCCTCAATTCGTGGAAATTCGACGATTGGCCAAGATGTGAATTTCCGGTCGACAGAACTGTTCTGTAAAGTCTCCAAATTGGACCGAGGTTTTGGCTACCCCCCCCATTGTCAGACGTCCCGAATGCGTCCCCGGAGTCGGAATCGGCAAAGGTAAACCCGAACCTTGCTTTTTCGTAATTTTCTAGTGCTTAAATAGGATTAAAAATTCATAAAATATTCGTGGTAGCTCAGAAAATTATGATTCTTTTTGCAATAGCCTAGTAATATTTCTAAGGACCGCGGGGCAAAGTTTTAGAATTTTTAGAGCTTGTTTGGATAGTTTTTGCAAAAATGATCAATTATAAGGACTAAATTGAAATTTTACATATTGTGATGGATGACTGATTTGATGGCCCCAGGAGGGGCTGTGTGATGTGATTGAGTTGCGGATATATGGGTTGTAAATATAGAAGTGTGTTTTGAGCCCTTTTACAGGTTGCGTAGGTCTTAGGTATAGGGGAGACTCTGCCGGATTTTCGGCACGACTTAGGACGTATTTGGTCTTTTCTTGATTTGTATTGAGTCAATTATATTAAATAATTGTAATGTAATTGTCAGGTGAGCCGGGACAGCCTTCTTCCTCCGCCCAGCCGCCACAGTGACCGTTGTCAAGTCTGTGAGTAAAATATTAATTTTAATTGTAATTTCACTATTATTATATGTTCAAGCATGCCCATGCATCACTTATATGCATATATTTATGTAGTTAAACTCTAGGCACGATTTATGTTGCATTCATAACTGTTAAAGTGGCATGGATGTTGTTGTGGTAATTTGGAGCAGTGTGCGTGCGTTGGCGTGCGTGTGATGTGGTGTGGACTATGGATAGGACGGGTAGACACGGCTTGAGATCTTCGCTGGGACCCGGTCCTTCGGGGTAGTCACGGCTTGAGTTCTTCACTGGGACCCCGATTTGGTTTATTAAGCGAAAGTCCGGCTTGAGTTCTTCGCTGGCACCAGGTTGGATTTAAGAGAGCTATATAGGGGATTAGCTCCCATATATTATGATTGATATTACTGGGTGTGTGAGTGCTCCAAATTACCTTTTTGCTGTTATGATGTGAATTGTTGCTGATGTTGCATTTCACTCCACAGGGTGCATTAGTTTTAGATAGTTATAGAGATTATGGTTAAAATTGATATTTTACTCTCTGAGTCGAACACTCACTCCTGTTCAATATTTTTCCAGGCCACAGGAGGATATTTTTGAGGTTAACCTGCATTCTCCCTCGCAGGTTATTTATTCATGCTTGTGTAATTCTATAAATTTCTAGAATTTCCGCATGTGTTAGAAATGCTTATTTGATATGGGTCTGTAAACTAAATTATTATTTTGGACCTGTAAACTTAATATTCTATGCATGTTTGATGGATTGGATGAGGGAGCTGAGCTCCCATTTATTTTTATGCTGATGAGTATGTGGAGGGTGAGCTGAGCTCCCCAATTGAGTATTTATTGTGTTTACAGGTCGGGTGAGTCAAAAACTCCCCATTGAAAGGTCCATTTTATGGCCGGACTCTGTCCGGTTGATTTCTTGAAATTGGGCCCAAATGGGCCTTAGAGTTGGGTTAAGTGAATAGTTAGGCTTACTACGGGCCTCAGGGGCTTTAGGCTGGCCCATGTCCTAGTGCCGGTCCGGCCCATAGGTTGGGTCGTGACAATTGTGGTATCAGAGCCTAGGCTCCAGATTCTTAGGGAATGTTTGTCTAAAGTGTTGGGAAGAGTCTACTAGGAGTCACATGCAGAAAAATAAGGTCCACATTCGTCTTGCATTGTCATATTTGCTTCTAGTTTCTGCTTCATATAATTATGTATAAATATGAGTCTATAGAGCTGTGTAACATGCCGTTTTGAATTTTGTGGGCTAATGCTGCTAAATTTCAGGAAAATGCGTAGAAGCAGGAGAGCTGCCACTGCACCAGAACCAGATGTGCCTGACAAGGTGTCAGCACAGGATGAGGCGCTTGCCCCGAGGAGGCGGGGTAGGAGGCCTAGAGCTGCTCAAGTAGAAGAGCAGCTGCCACCAGTTCAGGATCAGTCTTTCATGGCACAGGGTCCCATGGACCCCATGGCAGCTACTCTAGTTGGGTTACAGAAAACCATTGATATGATGGCACAGTATATGGTCCACCCTCCACAGCAGCAGCAGTCCAAAGCACCAAGAGGGGAACCTTACAAACAGATCATCAATTTCAAGAAGTTGGTGCCTGGCACTTATGATGTGTCAGACGATGCATATCGGTTTTTGGATTCTCATGACGGCGAGAATGAATTACGATTGGTCGATAGAAGACTAATAGAGTGTATGCAGCATATCATGGGGCCTATGCCTAGACAATGGATGAATGACTACATATTACCTCGGATGGAGGGGTTGTCGTGGACTCAGTTTGTGGAACTGTTCATCAATCAGTTTATGCCAGAAAGCTTCAGGGATCAAAAGCAGTGGGCCTTTGAGGCCTTAAGGCGAATGGCGGTGCAGTAGATGAATATGCTCTGCAATTTCTTGAGTTGAGCAGGTATGCCCCTACAGTAGTTGCTATAGAAACTATGAAGGTGAAGAGGTTCCTAAAGGGGCTTGACAGGAGGTATGCAAACCTGGCCATGATGTCTGATCAGTCGTTTGATGTGGTAGTTGATCGAGCCAGACAGATAGAGATTAGCTATGCTGCGGATGACAGCGGAAGAGCAAAGAAAAACAGAGCAGAGGGTTCTTCAGGTGTTCCCCATATGGGTGCTCCAGATAGTGGTGGCCAGAGTAATTTCAAAGGAAGAAGTAGGAACAAGAAGAGTGGTTTTAGACACAAATTCCGAGGGTTCAGACCAAGGTACGGATCTAGCAGTGGTCACAGTTCAGGGTATAACAGTTCTGGGTCTGGTTCAGGATCCTCCTTGGCACCTTGTGCACAGTGTGGAAGAGGACATTCAGGACCTTGTATGATGGGTTCAGGAGTATGCTTCAGGTGTGGCCAACCAGGTCACTTTGCTAGGGAATGCCCCGTGTTGATGAGCCAGATGGGGTCACAGTGGTTCTCATTGCAAATGTTCCTCGCCATTGTATCCGGTGCTTCCAAAGATGGCAGTGGGCCGATGGCCAACAAGGCCGAGGACAAGGGGGACGTGGATTTGGAGGTAGATCAGGAGGTAGAAGTCAATATCAGGGTTCTGCCACTCAGGGTAGGGGTCAAGCTCGGGTTTTCACCCTAACCCATCAGGATGCTCAAGCTTCAAATGCAGTTGTGGCAGGTATTCTTCTGGTTTATTCCTATGAGGCTCGTGTTTTGATAGATCCGGGTGCTACGCACTCATTTGTCTCCCCTGTGTTTGCCATGAGATTGGGTAGAAACCCTACAACTTTAGAATGTCCTTTGTCGGTAGCTACCCCACTTAGTGACAACATAGATATAAATATGGTTTTTCCGGGTAGCCCAGTAGTAGTGGATGGAAAGATCCTCCCAGCAGACTTGGTTCCTCTACCAGTGATAGATTTTGATGTAATCTTGGGGATGGATTGGTTGGCAACTCATTATGCCACTTTAGACTGCAGTAACAAGAAGGTGTATTTCCACATACCCGGTGTGGAAGAGTTTAGCTTCGATGGTGACAGGAGCGTGGCTCCATATAACTTGGTGTCAGCAATTAGTGCTAGAAAAATGTTAAGGCGTGAATGCCAAGGGTATTTGGCATTGGTGAGAGATACATCTGTAGAAGGTGTCAACATGGAAAATGTTCTTGTTGTCAGAGAATTCATGGATGTCTTCGCTGAAGAGCTTCCAGGGTTGCCACCAGAAAGGGGAATAGAGTTCTGCATTGATGTTGTTCCGGGTACAAACCCCATATCAATGCCACCTTACAGGATGGCACCAGCAGAATTGAAAGAGCTAAAGGAGCAACTACAGGAGCTTTTGGACAAGGGTTTTATACGTCCGAGCACTTCACCTTGGGGCGCTCCTATTTTATTCGTGAGAAAGAAGGATGGGTCATTGAGGTTGTGCATTGACTATAGACAGCTGAACAAGGTGACTGTGAAGAACAAGTATCCACTTCCTCGGATCGACGATCTATTTGATCAGCTCCAAGGGGCTAGATTCTTTTCCAAGATAGACCTGCGATCAGGCTACCATCAGTTGAGAATCAGGAATGAGGACGTGTCCAAAATGGCATTCAGGACAAGATATGGTCATTATGAGTTCTTGGTGATGTCTTTTGGACTCACTAATGCACCAGCAGCCTTCATGGACTTGATGAATAGGGTGTTCAAACCGTTTTTGGACCATTTTGTCATCGTATTCATAGATGACATTTTGGTATACTCTCGGACCGAGGAGGAACACGTGTCCCACTTGAGGATGGTGTTGCAGACTTTGAGGGAGCACCAGCTGTATGCCAAATTTTCAAAATATGAATTTTGGCTAGAAAGCGTCTCATTCTTGGGACACGTGGTTTCTAGTGACGGCATTCAAGTGGATCCCAAGAAAATTGAAGCTGTAACTGATTGGCTTAGGCCTACAACAGTCACTGAGGTGCGAAGTTTTTTGGGTCTAGCTGGCTACTATAAATGTTTTGTGCAAGATTTCTCCACGATAGCGGCTCCCCTAACTAAGTTAACTCGGAAGAATGTTCCATTCATTTGGACAGATGACTGTGGGAGGAGTTTCCAGAAGCTTAAGGAGTGTCTGACCACCGCCCCTGTGTTGACACTACCTATGAGTGGTGAAGGATACACCGTGTACTGTGACTCCTCCAGAGTTGGCCTAAGGTGTGTTTTGATACAGAATGGAAAAGTAGTGGCTTATGCTTCAAGACAGCTGAAGAGGCATGAACAGAACTACCCCACCCATGATTTGGAAATGGCGGCTGTAGTCTTTGCACTAAAAATCTGGAGGCACTACCTGTATGGTGAAGTGTGTGAGATATACACCGACCACAAGAGTTTGAAGTACATCTTCCAATAGAGGGATTTAAACTTGAGACAGAGGAGATGGATGGAGCTTCTGAAAGACTATGATTGCACTATCCAGTACCACCCTGGGAAGGCCAATGTAGTAGCAGATGCTATGAGTAGAAAATCTTCTGGCAGTTTGGCGCACATTTCAGCAGAGAAATACCGTTGATTCGGGAAGTACATGAGTTAATGGATCAAGGTTTAATCCTAGATCTTTCAGATGAGGGGGTATTGTTGGCTCATTTTTCAGTGAGGCCAGACTTGCAGGACAGAGTTAGAGTTTTCCAGCACAGAGACCAACAATTGATGAAGATCATAGAAAGAGTCCAGCAAGGTGAAGGTGGTGAGTTCGGGTTTGCCAACAATGGCGCCCTTATGCAAGGTTCTAGGATATGTGTGCCCGATGTGGACAATCTCAGAAATGAAATCATGCAAGAGTCACACTATACACTGTACAATGTCCACCCAGGCTCCACCAAGATGTACCATGATGTGAAGGATAGCTTTTGGTGGAATGGCATGAAGAGAGACATAGCAGACTTTGTGTCCAAGTGCTTGACTTGTCAGAAGGTGAAGTTTGAACACCAGAGACCGTCAGGGAAGCTGCAAGAGCTCCCTATCCCTGAATGGAAGTGGGAAATGATTACTATGGATTTTGTGACTGGGTTGCCTCGTACCACGCGAGGATATGATTCGATATGGGTAATTGTAGACCGCTTAACCAAATCAGCTCACTTCTTGCCTGTGAAGACTACATATTCTGTGGCACAGTACGCCCGACTCTACATTCGAGAAATAGTCAGATTGCATGGAGTTCCGGCTTCCATAATATCTGACAGAGGGCCCCAGTTCACTTCTCGGTTTTGGAGAAAGTTGCAGGAGGCACTTGGCACACAGTTGAACTTTAGTACTGCTTTCCACCCTCAGATAGACGGACAGTCTGAAAGGACAATCCAAACACTGGAAGACATGCTTCGCATAAGTGTTTTGGATTTTGGAGGTCAATGAGATGATCAGCTAGCTTTGGTGGAGTTTGCCTACAACAACAGTTATCATTCAAGCATAGGGATGGCACCCTATGAGGCACTATATGGAAGAAAGTGTAGGTCTCCTCTGTGTTGGACAGAAATGGGAGAAGCGAAGGTGCATGATGTAGATCTAGTGCAGTACACTTCAGAGGTAGTTCCTTTAATCAGGGAACGATCAAAACTTTTCAAGAGGCGTAAGAGTTATGCAGACCCCAGACGGAGGGATGTGGAGTTTGCAGTAGGCGACTATGTATTCCTGAAGGTTTCTCCGATGAGGGGAGTGATGAGATTTGGAAAGAAGGGCAAGTTGGCACCTCGGTATATTGGACCTTTTGAGGTTACTGATAGAGTTGGAGCAGTTGCCTACCGGTTGGAGCTACCACCCAACCTTTCTCACGTTCATCCCGTATTTCACATCTCCATGCTCAGGAAATACATTCCAGATCCTTCTCATGTACTACAGCCAGATGTAATAGAGCTAAAAGAGAATTTGACATTCGAGGAGCAACCTGTAGCCATAGTGGACTACCAAGTGAGACAGCTAAGATCAAAACAGATCCCTATGGTTAAGGTTTTGTAGAGGAGCCAGTCGGTGGAAGAGTGTACCTGGGAGTCAGAACGGGACATGCGTAGCAAGTACCCTTATCTGTTCAATGTGTAATCTTGTACTTTATTCTGCCTTGTGTAAAATTCGAGAACGAATTTTCTGTAAGGAGGGAAGAATGTAACACCCCAAAATTTTAAACTTTATTATTTTATGAGTATTATTGATATTTTAATTTTATTAAATTTTAAGAAATTATTTGAGATTTTTCGGATTTTAAAAATCGGGTTCTATTTTTTGAAAATATAAACTTTGATGATTTTTAAAAATTTATTTAAAGACCACGTGGCAAAACTAAAAATATATTTGGAGTCTACAAATTTTTCTGAGTTTTTTGAAATTTTTTTCAGAATTTTTGGACCTCGTTTTCGGTCCCAAGACAGAGTAAAAATTCAAAATTTTGTATCCTGAATCGAACCGGCCGAATCGAACCGGACCGGATCGGACCGATCGAATCGGACCGGCCTTTTCTTTTTCTTCTTTCCCCTTCCCCGCGCGCGTCCGACCTCCCTCCCTTTCTCTCTCTTTTTCTCTCTCCTCCCTCCTCCCCTTGCCGCGCCGCCGCCTCCCCTGCCACCCCAGCTCGCCGACACCCATCCCCAGCCGTCCCAGCCCACCGGCCGGCCCCCCAAACGGCAGGAAAACGCACGCGAACACTCCTCCCTTGCGCGCGTGACTTTTCGACTTCCCGGCCAAAATCCGGCCGATCCGGCCACCAATCGGACCGGGTCTTGTGTCTAAATTCATCTACTCGTCGAGAGCTTTCCATAGACACCAAGAACATCGAAATCCATCGAGCGGTTTGTCCAATTTTTGCCCGGGAAGTTTTAGCCCATTTTGACTTTCGGGCTAGATTTCTCGCAAACCGTGAACCCCACGAGAAAACTGAGAGTACCAGAGCACTCCACTCGTCGAGAGCTTCGCGGGGATATAAATTTCAAAATTTTTCGACATCGTTTTTCGGTGGGTCCCACGGAACTTCGCAGTGTTTTTCCGAGCATTAAATGAGCTTAGAAAATTCTGAAAAATTTATGTACTAACCCCCGTGTTGTGGGCTTTGTGTAGGTATCTTTAATTCGCGGAAATTCGACAGTTGACCGGGTTTGTGAATTTCCGGCCAGACAGACCCGTTACCGGAAAAGTCTTCGAATTGGACCGAGGTTTTGGCTAGCCCCCCCATTGTCAGACGTCTCGAACGCGTCCCCAGAGTCGGAATCGGCAAAGGTAAACCCGAACCTTGCTTTTTCGTAATTTTCTAGTGCTTAAATAGGATTAAAAATTCATAAAATATTCGTGGTAGCTCAGAAAATTATGATTCTTTTTGCAATAGCCTAGTAATATTGCTAAGGACCGCGGGGCAAAGTTTTAGAATTTTTAGAGCTTGTTTGGGTAGTTTTTGCAAAAATGATCAATTATAAGGACTAAATTGAAATTTTACATATTGTGATGAATGACTGATTTGATGGGCCCAGGAGGGGCTGTGTGATGTGATTGAGTTGCGGATATATGGGTTGTGAATATAGAAGTGTGTTTTGAGCCCTTTTGCAGGTTGGGTAGGTCCTAGGTATAGGGAAGACTCTATTGGGTTTTCGGCACGACTTAGGACGTATTTGGTCTTTTCTTAATTTGTATTGAGTCAATTATATTAAATAATTGTAATGTAATTGTCAGGTGAGCCGGGACAGTCTTCTTCCTCCGCCCAGCCGCCACAGTGACCGTTGTCAAGTCTGTGAGTAAAATATTAATTTTAATTGTAATTTCACTATTATTATATGTTCAAGCATGCCCATGCATCACTTATATGCATATATTTATGTAGTTAAACTCTAGGCACGATTTATGTTGCATTCATAACTGTTAAAGTGCCATGGATGTTATTGTGGTAATTTGGAGCAGTGTGCGTGCGTTGGCGTGCGTGTGATGTGGTGTGGACTATGGATAGGACGGGTAGACACGGCTTGAGATCTTCGCTGGGACCCGGTCCTTCGGGGTAGTCACGGCTTGAGTTCTTCGCTGGGACCCCGATTTGGTTTATTAAGTGAAAGTCCGGCTTGAGTTCTTCGCTGGCACCAAGTTGGATTTAAGAGAGTTGTATAGGGGATTAGCTCCCATATATTATGATTGATATTACTGGGTGTGTGAGTGCTCCAAATTACCTTTTTGCTGTTATGATGTGAATTGTTGCTGATGTTGTATTTCACTCCACAGGGTGCATTAGTTTTAGATAGTTATAGAGATTATGGTTAAAATTGATATTTTACTCTCTGAGTCGAACGCTCACTCCTGTTCAATATTTTTCCAGGCCACAGGAGGATATTTTTGAGGTTAACCTGCATTCTCCCTCACAGGTTATTTATTCATGCTTGTGTAATTCTATAAATTTTTAGAATTTTTGCATGTGTTAGAAATGTTTATTTGATATGGGTTTGTAAACTAAATTATTATTTTGGACCTATAAACTTAATATTTTATGCATGTTTGATGGATTGGATGAGGGAGTTGAGCTCCCATTTATTTTTATGCTGATGAGTATGTGGAGGGTGAGTTGAGCTCCCCAATTGAGTATTTATTGTGTTTACAGGTCGGGTGAGTCAAAAACTCCCCGTTGAAAGTTCCATTTTATGACCGGACTCTATCCGGTTAATTTCTTGAAATTGAGCTCAAATGGGCCTTAGAGTTGGGTTAAGTGAATAGTTAGGCTTACTACGGGCCTCGGGGGCTTTAGGTTGGCCCAGGTCCTAGTGCCTGTCCGGCCCATAGGTTGGGTCGTGACAAAAAAGCTGTAAAGGAGATCAGTTTCCATATATATGTATATATATTATAATGTGATACACTGGGTGTGTGAGTAGTTCTAAATTAACTTCTTGTGGAAAAATTGAGTGAATTACTTGCTTTACGTGTTGGATGTGCATTTCATGGTAGAATTACACTAGTCTTAGATAGTTATAGAAATTGCATCTATAATCAATATCTAAGCTCTCTAAGTCGAACGCTCATTCTTATTCAAATATTTTTTCCAGATTGCAGGAGAAGTATGTTTATTTCTTCGAGTCTAACCTGCATTTTCCCTCTGCAGGTTGTGCTTCTTAGTTTAATAATTTCTTGTGTCTACTTATTTTTTTATTTAATTATTTATTTAATAACTAGAACTCTATTGTGATATTGGGTTATGTATTTATGATATTAAATAATGGAAAATTTTTGTGATATTAAATAGATTATACATTATGGTATCAGGGTGGAGCTAGACTCCCCTAGTTATAGTTTATGATGGTTATAGGGTTGGGTTAATCTGAATAAAAATATAATATTTTTTTTTTTTTGCATATTGGGCTTTAATTGGGTTGGCCTGAATAAAAATATAATATTTTATTTTATTTTGTTTGCATATTGGGCCTTAATTTTGGCCCTGGTTATGGGTTTGAAAAAAGTAAGGTTTACTACGGGTCTCGGAAGCTTTATGCTGGCCCAGGTCCTAATGTTGGTGTGGCTCATGGAATTGGGTAATGACAATAATTATTTTATTCCTTTTAGCATTTAGGTTTTTCCTCCTCCTCTCTTTTTCACAGCTTAATTCGGCAAGTCTCCGACCACCATATTTTTTAAGTTAAACATTGCATTTAATATTTTTTTATTAGGGTTGATTGTCAAAAAAATCCTGAAATTTGTCAGTTTTTGCAATTAAACCCTGAAATAATCCTCACGTTTGATTAATGTCTCAAAATTGACCTGACCATTAATAAACCGTTCATATACTTAACGGGAATTCTACGTTAGCTGCTATATCATCACTGAAGAAGCCACATTAGAAACCCCCAATCAATTTTAATTGCCAAAAAAAATTATAAAGTCTGTTAATTTTTGCAATTAAATTATGAAATTTGCATAATTGTAAATTAAATTCTCACGTTTATTTAATGTCTCAAATTGAACTGACTGTCAATAAACCATTAGTATGTGGTTATTGATAGGTAATTGTAATAGCTTTTATTTTGACTATTTTGGTTGAGAGTTGTACTTTATAAGTTTATTAATAGCTGATATTAATGAGTAATTAATTTAGGGGAATGACTTTTTTTTTTCTAGTGATTTGATCCACCTTTCAATGACTGGGAGAATGAGCTACTTATACATTTACTTCAACAAATAAATGCTCTTAAGGGGAAAGTTACAAAGTATTATGAGATTTACAACAACATCACTAAAAAATGGATGTAACTCAGTGAAAAGTGTAATTAAAATGATACATTAATTAATGAGATGTAAAGCAGAGTTAAAGTGTTGACAAAGACCACAAAAAATTTAAAGAATAAAATAATTTATTTGAAAAAAAAAGTTAACTATGCAAAGGAGGAAGAATGTCGTATTATGTTGTTGTGCATATATATAATAACAGTAAACAAGCTTTATTAATATTGGTTTAAATGTGTAGGTAGATTAGAATGGCATATGGTAATTGTATTTGTAGAACAAGGATTTGGCTTGTAATTTATAGTTTGTTGAAGTATACTAATAATTTATTGATGGTTGAATCAATTTGAAACATTAATAAAATGTGAGAATTTAATTGGTAATTATACAAACTTCAGAATTTAATTCAAAAATTGACAAATTTTATGTTTTTTTGGCAATTAAAACAAATTTAGGGTTTCTAATGCGACTTTTTCAATAATGATATGGCATTTAACATGGAACTCTGTTAAATATACTAACGATTTTTTGACGGTCAGGTTCAATTTGAGATATCAATCAAACGTGAGGGTTTAATTGGTAATTATATAAATTTTAGAATTTAATTGTAAAAATTTTCAAATTTCAAGACTTTTTTGACAATTAATCCTTTTTCTCATTTATAACCTTTGAAAAAGAGCTTATTAAGTAGCAGAATCCATGAAAAATTTTGCAATAAACTAAATAAGACATATAATAGAATTCAGTTCAATTCTATTAATCCTTTTAGAATAAATCCTTTGCAAGAAAAAAAAATCTATTTTATTAATAGAATTCAATTTATTTGTATTGATAATAAATTTCTTTTATTGGAAATAAATTTTAATATGGTAGAATTCAATTGAATTCCTTTATTAGGAATAAATCAATAGCAAATTTAAATTGATTTATTTCCTTTATTACTTTTATTATCTTTTTGAGCTAGCTATATATTCATATTTATGCTTATAAATAATAACCATTTTTATCACATTAAAAATATTTTATAGAAAATTATCAATAATATTATTATTAATATCCAAAAATCTGAATTTTACAGAAATTTTGAATTATTATATTGTAAAAAATCTGAATTTTTTTAACATCCAAACAAAACAATAACATAAATTAAGATGGACTTTTTTTTTCCAAAATTAATGAAAACAATATAATAAATTTCTTAATATCAATTATAAAAGCAACATTATAAAAAAAATAAATATTTATACTTCAATAATTAGATTGAACTGTAGAAAAAAAATGAGTTGACCTTAAAATATCTAAGTCAAGGCTAAAAAAATTATGTAGTTAAAAAATAAAAATGTGATATTTTTGAAAACAAAATTTTCCATTTATTTAAAATTTTTCAAAATAAAATTTTCTTTCTTAGGATTTGCATTTTTCAGTTATAATCAAATAATTTAACTGGATCAAAGAAATTCAATTATTTCAGTAAAAATAAGTTTGGTTTTAGTTTATTTTTAGTTAATAATTTTTTAAAAAGTATTTTTATTATTGGTTTGGTTATTTTTAATTTGATAACTGAATTAATTAAAATAATCAAATTTCTATTAAATAATATATTAATTATAATTATATAATAATATATCATTTATAATATTTAACTTATAATTATTCTATTATTAATTAATTAATAATATAAAATATATATTTTATTTTTCCAATTAATTCGATTATAACCCATATCCCTAATAAATATATATTTTATTTTATTGTCTTCTCTTCTCTAAGTATCAAATTAAAGAAAAAATTATTTTTTTTCCTAAACAAAGAATTGCAAAATATATATTAGGAATAATATTGATCAAAAGATGATTCATAACCCTAAATAAATTAGGAATAATATTGCACAAGGTGAAATAAGATAGGTAAATTCTTGTTTGAAATCTTATTTATTCAATGAATTATTAAGAATAAATATTCAAATAAAGATATTATAACGAGTGGATTGTATTACATTGAGAAATTAGTCATTGAAGAGCTAATTAAATTATGTTTGACATTCCTAATATTTGGCTTAACATGATACTGTCTATAGTTTTCAATATTAATCTATGAATATTAATTAACTATTGAATTAATAATAAATTAAATAATTAATTTATTTATTTTTATATTGTATTATAATTATGCGGATTAAATATATATATATATATAATATTTAATTTATAATAATTAATTAATTAGTTACTTTTACAAGAAAGAAAACTATGAAAACCCTAATCCTATTGCTTTTAGGGTTAGTAGAATCATAATCCTATTACAGCAAGAAAAATAAATTATAAAATAATTTAGTGCACCTCATATTATGTATCACACAGCCACTCACCAATTAAATTTATTTATTTATTTATTTATTTTTATCAAATAATTTAGTGCACCTCATATTTTGCATCTTTTTTATATTTTTAGTTTTATTTAATTATAATTTTTTAATTTTAAATTAAAAGCATGAAATACAAAGATTATATTTTTTTCAATTTAAATAATTAAAATTAATTATAGTAATAATTTTTAATTTTAATTAATTATATGAAAATATAAAGATTTTTTTATATTTTCAGTTTAATTAATAATATTGAATAATAAAAATAATATTTTTATTTTTTATTTAAATAATTATATAATATAAAAATAATATTTTAATATTAAAAAATAACATATATTAATTAATTGAGCCAATTTAGGTATAAATCAAAATTCATAAATTAAATTAGATGAAAAATTAAAAATAGATTAAATTGAACTCTTCAATAAACATAAGGGACAAATTGATCCCTATCCCGCGAAAAAATTGTCACTTTTGGTCTTGGAGATTTAATTTGACAAAATTTATTTTTCGTACAGGTGATGACTTCTGGTTCGAGGATCCAAATGGTGATTCAATTAGGACTGTACAGTTTTTGGTGTGAATTGAAAAACTAAATTGAGTCATTTTGGTTCAATCAATTTGATTTTTTAATTTTAATGGTTCGATTTGATTTAAAAATTTGAACATATTCGATTTTCAGTTCGGTTTAATTTTTTATCTGTTAAAACCGATTAAACTGAATAGTAAAATGACCTAAATAATTTTTCCGCTCAAGATGCATAAGTCTCAAGGCTCAAGATGCATAACCCAGCCCAAGAAAATAAACATTATGATATTTTCAGTTTAATGCAACCGAACTGAACCGAACTAATATTTTTCGATTTGGTTCGATTCGATTTTCCTTAAATAATCAATTTGATTCGATTTATATTTTTAAGCGATTTAATTTTTTAATTTTTAATATTCGATTTGTTTAAAATCGAACTGACCGAATGATTTCCCCCGTATCCAATGGGAGTTTGTCGGTTGCAAGGAGCCTATAACAGTCTGTGGATGGGACAAATTATAGAACCTGATTGGGATATGTTGATTATGTTCCAATCTGATCACCTATGGGCCAAGTTCCATGCTGGATCAAGGGCCATTTGTGGTGGGCCCCATGTATTTTCTTCTGAATCCATGTTTTGGATATATTATGTGTCTATATCTTTCTCCCAGATTTTGTCATTACTTAACATGTAGACAAGGCAATGGGCATATCTTAATTGAAGGCAAATAGTTGCTATTGAAACACCAGGCACGAATTGTCATAATCTACTACTTGCAAATTATTTAATGATCAAGGAGTGTTCTTGGAAGGAATGTTTTTTTATAATTTTTGGAGTCCCCGTATTTTGCAGTATGGAGGTGTGATTGGAGCTTTCAACTGCCGAGTGATGGGACCCCCAATGATAAAAGGATCAAGAGTAGCTCTGAGTGCTACAAGACAATCTCTGGTTTTATTCATGTCACAGACATTGAATGGGACCAGAACACATAGGCTGCCCAAATGGGTAAGGCAGAGGAATACGTAGTGTATCTCAACCAGACAGAGGAACTATTCTTGACGACACCAAAATCTGATGCAATAGAAGAGACCATCCAGCCATCTTCATTTGAGCTCTTCAGCTTTGTACCCATTAAGAAGCTAGGAGCTAACACCAAATTTGCTCCCATTGGCCTAACCAATATGTTTAACAGTGGCGGCACAATTCAAGAATTTGGATACTTCAGGTCAGCAGCTGAGACTAGTGTGAAGCTTAAAGTTAAAGGTGGAGGAATATTCTTGGCCTACTCGAATGTGTACCCAAAGAAGTGTGGGTTTTTTACCAAATGGGTGGAATCAAAAAATAAAAAATATAAAAAAATAGTGAGTTTAAATGTAATTACCAGAAGGAGGTAAATTATACTGAAATAAAAAATATTAAGATGAAACGTTAATTATAATAGCTTTTGAGGGTTCAGACGCTACTTATAAAAGCGTCCAACTTTCATTTTAATTTTTTAAAACTCGGACACTATTATAAATAGCATCCGGACTCTCAAAACGCTATTATAATTAGTGTCTTACTCTAATATCTTTCACCTCAATATAATTCACCCTTTTTTAATAATTACATTCAAACTCACCTTTTTTTTTTTTTTTTATTCCACCCATTTGGTAAAAAACCCAAGAAACCTAAGAAGTGTTTCTTGAATGGCGCTGAGGTTGCCTTTGAGTGGTTGGCTGATGGCAGACTGACCTTGGGTCTCCCCATGTTTTGATTAAAAAATCTAATTGTGCTTGTTTAGGTGATGCAAGTTAAATGCCGTGGCAACCAACTATCCTAAATAAACTTAAATTTTATTTTTAAGGATTGTGAATTTAAAAATGCTTCCAGAACTGATAGTACTTTTCAACACATTTGCTTATTTTCACTGCAATGATGACAAATCAGTGGGAAGAAGATGATTACAATTATCATTTTTGCTACCGTTGTTGCACTCTGTAGCTCACAAGCGTCTTTTTAATCAAAGGTCATTTCTTGAAGATTAGAAATAAAGGTTCACTCTAGACCGTACGCAAAACACAGTCATTGTCAGGTTGTGCATTAAAATTTTTATACTCACCAGATATCCTACCCTTTAAATTATTTATATATTTAAAACATTAATAAAGTGTTTTAACCATACTTTAACATAATATATCATCCAACCATCTTTTATATGTTATTTTTCCAAAGATTTTAAAATTATGATGTCTTTCCAAATATATTAAAAATAAAAAGCATACCATATAATATAATATGATAATTCCAAGTGGATTTGATTCCTTTGAGCTGAATCATCAAAATGAAACACATGAGTATGCCATTTACCAAGATAAGCCGGAAGCCAATTTCTAACCGGTTGCCTGTAATGTTAAGAGCCTCCTCGCCTATATAAGGAGTTGCTCTCTTCAGTTGTAATCAGACTTAGTCCCCTTTCAATAATATTTTCTGAAATTCTCTTCTATGGCTTTCTAAAACTCTTCTCCTTCTCTCCGAAAACCTTTGAACGTGTATCATACTCTTATAATCAGAGATACGTATGCTCTACACTTGCCTCTTTAAGAGGATCCTGTGTATCAGAAATATCTTTGTTTTGACATTAAGGTGCGACGGTCCCGTTATCACATGTATAATGAACAAAAGGGCACAGCCAGAGAGTACCTATGGAGAGGGAAGAGGCATAGCATGAGTTCATTATATGTGTGGTAAGGGCTCCCGGCTTATCTTGGTATCAGAGCCTGATTATGTTTGTATTATACATACTTCACTGGCGAGTAGGAGAGAAATCTTCAAACTCTGGTATTTCTCTTAATTTCTTTATCACTGTTTTTTGCCATCTTCTCTTATCTTTGTATATTGGCTAGAAACTAGTAACTACTTGATTCCTTCCTAGAAAGCAGAGCGATCTCTAGTCACAACGCCACGTACCAAACATGGCTTGTCAAACACCTAACCCTGTTTCTGAAACTCATCTTCAGACCCCTTCTCCCTCTGAGATTGTTAACCTCACTTCTTCTCTTTCTTTTTCTTCACCACTTCGAAGAACACTATCCTCCAGAATTGATAATCTCGTGGAAATATCCACTTTACCTGAAGATGCTCAGGTTGGAGAATCCCTTCTTCCTCTTCTCAGTCCATACAACATCTATAGACGATCTGGATCTTTGACCAGATCTATCAGATCTCTCATTTCTTCTAGAAGATCTTTGTCAAAAGAATATGTTTAGGCCTCCAAAATGGATCAATGCTCTCTCCAGAGTTCATCTGCTGAACAATACGTAACCTTAAAAATCCCTCCTCAGCTCATCCCCAGATGGAGACAGGAAGGGTTTTCTCATCTTCACTTTGGAGCTGTTCGACTTATCCTCAGTCCACATGGACGACGAGGACTTCCAGTAACAGCAAGGGTATCACTCCTCGATACGAGGTTTTTACAGTATGAACATGCAGTGATAGGGACATGTCTTACCACTTTGCATGCAGGAAGTGTGGTATTGACGTTTTTCCCTAACTACAATCTTTCCCTTAGAGATCCACATCTCAACACTACTTTAAAAGTCCAAATCCAACTCACGGGGGCAGCCCAAGTCACATCTTCTATGATGGCTACGTTACATCACCAGATTATCTACAGGCTGCAAGATCATGCAGTAGATCTATCTCAGTCATCTGTATCAAATGATGCTCTGCTTGTGCTAGCAGACACTGAAACCACTCCAACAATTGTTCAGATACCTAGGCAACTGCCTAGAAATGAGCTTGAACAGCTCATCCTAAAGGATTGGTTAACCAATTATGAAAGGCTCCATTCGACATCTCAACCAATCCAGATCACAGAATCATCTTTCAAAAGGAATCCTGACGGCACAGTACAAACTTCCTTCCAGCCACCACGGCATTCTACAGGATCCTTGCCTGTATTCCAGACCATGATGGTCCAGCCATTAGAAAAGGAGCAAGAAGACTATCCCATTGGAGCAGTGACACCTGACAACCATTACATCTATCCCCAGAAAATAGATGGTCACTGCCCCTGGGATCTCCCAGGCTCTGGAGCATGCGATGAAGATTGTGATTGTTGTGATAATTACTGGGAAAATGAATATGACCATCCTCTGTCTGAAAAAAATTGGAGGAAGCTCACCAAACAAACCAGGAGAGCCTCTTGCAAGCCTCAACAAGTTCACAAAAGAGACTATCCAGATAATAGTTCATGGATTGGTATCCATAAAGAAACCAAGCAAAAGAAGCCTCTTCCCATCTATGAGCTTGCCCTTGAGATCATCAGAAAGGAAGGAAAGAAACTACCCCCTCCCAAGCCAGTTTCTTCCCCTCCTCCTGCACTTCCTCTGGTACAACCCTGCATGATGTTCTCACCTGCCTCTTATGAAGCAGACTTTCCTCCATTAGCACAACAGACAGACCAACAGACCAAAATCTCCATCAGACCTTTCATTCACTCAACAAAGGTTGATAGTGAAGGTCAGATCACCCCGATCACTCAAGCTGAAGAAGTTTTGAACTGGCAAACCAAGAATGCTGCTGTCCAGAATAAGGCGCTACAGCGTATTGATTCCAAAATTGATCAAGTCCTCACCAGGACTTAGCATGTTGATCAAAAAATTGACTCCTTCACTGCTTTTGCCCAAGACATGTACAAGGACTTACAAAGCAGAATTACCCAGCTTGATAGAGATCTGAAGGCTTTGATCCAACAACGGAGATTTGGTGTAGAATTCAACCAAAAGGAACAGGAGATAAGAAGGCTGAAAAAATAGTTGGCCCAAGTTGAGGCAGACTTGCATAAGCCCATAGAAGCTCCAGTCTCTTACAGCCCATTCAGCCCTTTCTCTGCTCAAACAATTCCTAATCCTTTTCTTCCTACTCTTGAACCTGCTTACTCCCCTTTTGGACCTTTTAACTATTCATATGAACCACCTCCAACATACCACCCGTCTCCTTTATTCAAACCTACTCCAACACCTACCAGATATGAGCCAAAGAGTCCATCTTCCTCGAAAGAATCTCATCCTCCAAAAAGGAAAATTGAGAAAGGGAAGGACAAAATGTATCCTGATCCTACTCCTCAGCATATGGTGTCCATACCCTCTGAGCCAGAACCAAAAGAAGATTCTTTTGATGACCCGTCTGATGACAGTGAGGAGGAACGAATGGATATCACGACACTGCTCATGGCTGATCCTCAGCCAACAGCCTCCCAAACAGGTCCTTCACCGACCACAGATTCTACCAATGGCACTACAGGCCCTACAAGGCCTCCTCAAGACCCCCATGTTGAGATCCCTGATGATGAACCAATTCTAGATTTTGGACTACCAGGCGCTCCACAATGCACTGTGGCCCATTTCAGGCCCATGGTTCACCTTAGATGATGTTCCCCCATCAAGGTGGAGAGATCGCCTTGCAGAATTTAAAGCTTGGCTTGATGTCCAAATGCTCCGGGAAGGTGCTGACTCCCACACTATACTCAAAGAATTCATCTCTCGAACTGTTGGCACATTGCAAGATTGGTTCTCCTCCATTGGAGAATATCAAAAAGCTCAATTTTGCCACCTGACTCCCTTACAAGCAGTCAACGCTCTCTTTGCTGAGTTTCTCGGAGATGCATCCTTATACAGCAAGCAGTTAAGACAAGAGTTCTTTAATATGCACTGATGTTCTTTAAAAAGATCAGACATTGAAAAACACCACCAGCGCATGACTCAACGTTATTATCTGCTTAATGGTTACAACGATGTCAACCTCAGGCATACCTATATTGCCTCCTTACCAGAAGCATTACAACCAAAACTCCACAGAAGTATTGCTGCTACCAGAAGAGCAATGAATGCTATCACTATAGGGGAAATCCATCAAATGACTCTGGCCTGTCTGGACAAAATGTGCAAGCAACAGAAATTGTTTAAAGATATCATTGACAATAGCAAAGCTTTGAAGAATGTATGCCATAAGTCTCACCTTGCCATTAAATGCAAGGAAAAAAACTGTGAATGCAGCCAAAGAAGAAAGCACATTACAAGAAACATCCCTCTGGGTTCAAACCCCCTTTCAAGCAAAAGAAAGGAAGAAAGTCAGTCAGATACTTTCGAAAGAAAAGAACGGGTACAAAGAAGTCTGACAGGTGCTATGTCTGTGGCAATCGAGGTCATTATGGCAAGAACTACCCAAAAAACCCCAATAAGACAGTTAAGCTATTACAACACATACAGCAGGCTTCTCACATCTCCCTGGAGCATGATGATGTTGAATCCCTGTTCTCTGAACAGGATGAGCCCGATGAAGATACAGTCTTTGCCCTTGGAGTAGACACTGGATCAGAAGAAGATTACTCATTCACATCAGAAGAATCCAGTTCAGATACTGAAGCCCATTACCCGTCTTACCTGGCCCAACATATCCAATCCTCTCAATCCACTTATGGCCCAGACACTATTCCAATTCCTTTAGTTCCGATTCATATTCTTCCCAGCAAGTATGAACGGCCCATTAGTGTCATTGGCTTCCTGGATACCGGGGCTCACAAAAGCATGATGAACCCAGCCATCTTACCCTCAGAATACTGGGTCCCTCATGAAGAATACTTTAAGGCTGCAGATGGAAATGTTTTCAAAACTAGCCTCATCACTAAGCATCCAATTGGAATCCAGTTCTTCCCCACTTGTATCCTCTGGACTAGGGTCATCGGATCGGATCTTCCTGACAAGGATCTGCTGATAGGCTTTGACTTGTATCAACAGGCGAAGCATTTGAAGATCCTCCCCACAGGATTGAAATATAAGAGGAATTTTCAGCCGTTTACTTCTGTCCCAAGGTTATATTCTCTGGCTGATGCCTCAGCTGAATTCCAAGAGCACAAGGAGCTCCTGTTAAGGTCCTGTGCTGATTCCCATGCACATTTTCACCATCACCACCCCTGTGGAAAAACCCGGAATTCTTTGTCAGTCTTCCATTCAAACTCAATGAAGATATCAATCCGACAAAGGCATCACACCCGGGAATGAATCCTACAGACTTGGCTCTAGCCCAAGAAGAGTGCAGACAACTTCTCCAACAAGGCCTCATAGAACCCACTTCCTCCCAATAGGCCTGCCAGGCCTTTCATGTTGAAAAAAGATCGGAATGACTAAGAGGGAAGAAAAGACTTGTCATAGATTACAAGCCTATGAATCATTTCCTCCAAGATGACAAGTTCCCATTACCAAAGCCTGAAGCCTTGTTCACTCAACTACACGAAGCCCATATCTTCTCCAAGTTTGATCTTAAAGCTGGTTTTTGGCAATTGGGTATTAACCCCTCTAATAGGCCCAAGACTGCTTTCTGCATTCCTACGGCCCAATACCAATGGACAGTCCTTCCATTCGGCCTTAAGACGGCCCCATCAGTTTTCCAAAAGGCCATGACAAGGATATTCGAGCCCATACTACATAGTGCTCTTATTTATATAGACGATATCCTTCTCTTCTCTAAAGATGTTTCAGCCCATAGGACACTCCTCTCCACATTTCAACAATTGGTGGATTCCTATGGAATTATGCTGTAACACCCCAAAATTTTAAATTTTATTATTTTATGAGTATTTTTGGTATTTTAATTTTATTTAAATTTTAAGAAATTATTTGAGATTTTTCGGATTTTAAAAATCGGGTTCGATTTTTCGAAAATATAAACTTTGATGATTTTTAAAAATTAATTTAAAGACCACGTGGCAAAACTAAAAATATATTTGGAGTCTACGAATTTTTCTGAGTTTTCTGAAATTTTTTCGAAAATTTTGAACCTCGTTTTTGGTCCCAAGGCAGAGTAAAAATTCAAAATTTTGTATTTCGAATCGAATCGGCCGAATCGAACCGCACCGGATCGGACCGGTCGAATCGGACCGGCTCCCTCCCTTTTTCTTCCTCCCGCGCGCGTCTCCTCCCCCTTCTCTCTTTCTCCCGTTTTCTCTCTCCTCCACTGACCACGGCCCACCTCCCGCCACCCCACTCACGGCGCCGTCCCACCTCCTTCCCCGTGGCCGCCCCAACGGCCGGAAAGCGCGAACTCCCTCCCTCGCGACATTTCGACTTCGCAAAATCCAAATTCGCCGGCCACCAATCGGACCGGGTCTTGTGTCTAAAATCATCTACTCGTCGAGAGCTTTCCATAGACACCAAGAACGCCGAAATCCATCGAGCGGTTTGTCCAATTTTTGCCCGGGAAGTTTTAGCCCATTTTGACTTTCGGGCTAGATTTCTCACAAACCGTGAATCCCACAAGAAAATCGAAAGTACCAGAACGCTCCACTCGTCGAGAGCTTCGCGGCGACATAAATTTCAAATTTTTCCGACACCGTTTTTCGGTGGGTCCCACGGAACTTCGCAGTGTTTTTCCGAGTATTAAATGAGCTTAGAAAATTCTGAAAAATTTATGTACTAACCCCCATGTTGTGGGCTTCGTGTAGGTATCCTCAATTCGCGGAAATTCGACAGTTGACCAGGTCTGCAAATTTCGGGCCAGACAGACCCGTTACCGGAAAAGTCTCCGAATTGGACCGAGATTTTGGCTACCCCCCATTGTCAGACATCCCGAGCGCGTTCCCGAAGTCGGAATCAGCAAAGGTAAACCCGAACCTTGCTTTTTCGTAATTTTCTAGTGCTTAAATAGGGTTAAAAATCCATAAAATATTCGTGGTAGCTCAGAAAATTATGATTCTTTTTGCAATAGCCTAGTAATATTGCTAAAGACCGCAGGGCAAAGTTTTAGAATTTTTAGAGCTTGTTTGAGCAATTTTTGCAAAAATGATCAATTATAAGGACTAAATTGAAATTTTATATATTGTGATGAATGATTGATTTGATGGGCCCAGGAGGGGCTATGTGATGAGATTGAGTTGTGGATATATGGGTTGTGAATATAGAAGTGTGTTTTGAGCCCTTTTGCAGGTTGGGTAGGTCCTAGGTATAGGGGAGACTCTGCCGGATTTTCGGCATGACTTAGGACGTATTTGGTCTTTTCTTGATTGTATTGAGTCATTTGTATTAAATAATTGTAATGTAATTGTCAGGTGAGCCGATGACCTTCTTCCTCCACCCGCCATACAATGACCGTTGTCAAGTCTGTGAGTAAAATATTAATTTTAATTGTAATTTCACTATTATTATATGTTCAAGCATGCCCATGCATCACTTATATGCATATATTTATGTAGTTAAACTCTAGGCACGATTTATGTTGCATTGATAACTGTTAAAGTGCCATGGATGTTATTGTGGTAATTTGGAGCAGTGTGCGTGCGTTGGCGTGCGTGTGATGTGGTGTGGACTATGGATAGGACGGGTAGTCACGGCTTGAGTTCTTCGCTGGGACCCGATCCTTCGGGGGGTAGTCACGGCTTGAGTTCTTCGCTGGGACCCCCGATTTGGTTTATTAAGCGAAAGTCCGACTTGAGTTCTTCGCTGGCACTAGGTTGGATTTAAGAGAGCTGTATAGGGGATCAGCTCCCATATATTATGATTGATACTACAGGGTGTGTGAGTGCTCCAAATTACCTTTTTGATGTTATGATGTGAAAATGTTGTTGATGTTGCATTTCACTCTACAGGGTGCATTAGTTTTAGATAGTTATAGAGATTATGGTTAAAATTGATATTTTACTCTCTGAGTCGAACGCTCACTCGTATTCAATATTTTTCCAGGCCACAGGAGGATATTTTTGAGGTTAACCTGCTTCCTTTCCTCACAGGTTGTTTATCAATGTTTGTGTAATTTTATTAACTCCTAGAATTTCCACATGTGTTAGAAGTATTTATTTGATTTTGGTTTGTAATATTATTATCATGTTGGACCTGTAAACATATAATGATATGCCTGTTTGATGGATTGGATGAGGGAGCTGAGCTCCCATTTATTTTATCTTTGATGAGTATGTGGAGGGTGAGCTGAGCTCCCCAATTGATGATATATTTTGTTTACAGGTCGGGTGAGCCAAAAACTCCCCGTTGAAAGGTCCACTTTATGGCCGGACTCCGTCCGGTTGATTTCTTGATATTGGAACCCAAATGGGCCTTAGAGTTGGATTAATGAATAGTTAGGCTTACTACGTTCCTCGGGGGCTTTAGGCTGGCCCAGGTCCTAGTGCCGGTCCGGCCCATAGGTTGGATCGTGACAAATGTGGTATCAGAGCTTAGGCTCCAGATTCTTAGGGAATGTTCATCTAAAGTGTTAGGAAGAGTCTACTAGGAGTCACATGCGGAAAAATAGGGTCCACATTCGTCTTGCCTTGTCATCTTTGCTTCTAGTTTCTGCTTTATATATTATGTGTGAATATGAGTCATAGAGTTGTGTAACGTGCAGTTTGAATTTTGTGGGCTAATGCTGCTGAATTTCAGGAAAATGCGTAGAAGCAGGAGAGCTGCCACTACACCAGAACCAGATGTGCCTGATGAGGTGTCAGCACAAGATGAGGCGCCTGCCTCGAGGAGGCGGGGTAGGAGGCCTAGAGCTGCTCAAGTAGAAGAGCGGTGCCAACGATTCAGATCGATCTTTCATGGCACAGGGTCCCATGGACCCCATGGCAGCTACTCTAGCTGGTTTGCAGAGGACCATTGATATGATGGCGCAGTATATGGTCCACCCTCCACAGCAGCAGCAGTCCACCGCACCAAGAGGAGAACCTTACAAACAAATCATAAATTTCAAGAAGTTGGTGCCTGGTACTTATGATGTGTCAGACGATGCATATCGATTTTTGGATTCCTGAGCAGCGAGAGCAGTGCGATTGGTGATAGAAGACTAATAGAGTGTATGCAGCATGTTATGGGGCCTATGCCTAGACAATGGATGAATGACTACATATTACCTCGGATGGAGGGTTTGTCGTGGACTCAGTTTGTAGAACTGTTCATCAATCGGTTTGTGCCAAAAAGCTTCAGGGATCAGAAATAGTGGGCCTTTGAGGCCTTAAGACAGAATGACAGGTCTGTAGATGAATATGCTACAGAATTTCTGGAATTGAGCAGATATGCCCCTACAGCAGTAGCTACAGAAACTATGAAGGTGAAGAGATTCCTAAAGGGGCTTGACAGGAGGTATGCGAACCTGGCCATGATGTCTGATCAGTCTTTTGATGTGGTGGTTGATCGAGCTAGACAGATCGAGATTAGCTATGCTGTGGATGACAGCGAAAGAGCAAAGAAAAACAGAGCAGATGGTTCTACCGGTGTTCCCCAAATGGGTACTCCAGACAGTGGTGGCCAGAGTAATTACAGAGGAAAAAGTAGGAACAAGAAGAGTGGTTTTAGACACAAACCTCAAGGGTTCGCACTGAGTTCTGGATCTAGCGGTGGTCACGATTCGGTACAGCGATTAAGTGCAGTTCAGGTCTTCCTTAGCACCTTGTGCACAGTGTGGAAGAGGACATTCAGGACCTTGTTTGATGGGTTCAGGAGTATGCTTCAGGTGTGGCCAACCAGGTCACTTTGCTAGGGAATGCCCCGTGTTCAGTGAGCCACAGATGGGGTCACAGGGTTCTGTTGCAAATGTTCCTCACCAGTTGTATCCGGGTGCTTCTAGCATGGCAGGCAGTCAGTTTAGTGGCCAACAGGGCCGAGGACAAGGGGGACATGGATTTGGAGGCAGATCAGGAGGTAGAAGTCGATGTCGAGTTATGCCACTCAGGGTAGGGGTCAAGCTCGGGTTTTCACCCTGACCCACCAGGATGCTCAAGCTTCAAATGCAGTTGTGGCAGGTATTCTTCTGGTCTGTTCCTATGAGGCTCGTGTTTTGATAGATCCGGGTGCTACGCACTCATTTGTCTCCCCTGTGTTTGCCATGAGGTTGGGTAGAAACCCTACAACCTTAGAATGTCCTTTGTCGGTAGCTACCCCACTTAGTGACAACATAGATGTAGATATGGTTTTTCCGGGTAGCCCAGTAGTGGTGGATGGAAAGATCATCCCAGTAGACTTGGTTCCTCTACCAGTGATTGATTTTGATGTAATTTTGGGAATGGACTGGTTGGCAACTCATTATGCCACCTTAGACTGCAGGAACAAAAAGGTGTATTTCCACATACCTGGTGTGGAAGAGTTTAGCTTTGATGGTGACAGGAGCGTGGCTCCATATAACTTGGTGTCAGCAATTAGTGCTAGAAAAATGTTGAGGCGTGGATGCCAAGGGTATTTGGCATTGGTGAGAGATACATCTGTAGAAGGTGTCAACATGGAAAATGTTCCTGTTGTCAGAGAATTCATGGATGTCTTCCTGAAGAGCTTCGTGGTTGCCACGAGAAGGGAATAGAGTTACGCATTGATGTTGTTCCGGTACAAACCCCATATCAATGCCACCTTACAGGATGGCTCCAGAATTGAAAGAGTTAAAGGAGCAACTACAGGAGCTGTTGGACAAGGGTTTCATACGTCCGAGCACTTCACCCTGGGGTGCTCCTGTTCTATTTGTGAGAAAGAAGGATGGGTCATTGAGGTTGTGCATTGACTATAGACAGCTGAACAAGGTGACTGTGAAGAACAAGTATCCACTTCCTCGGATCGACGATCTGTTTGATCAGCTCCAAGGGGCTAGATTCTTTTCCAAGATAGACCTGCGATCAGGCTACCATCAGTTGAGAATCAGGAATGAGGACGTGTCCAAAACGGCATTCAGGACAAGATATGGTCATTATGAGTTCTTGGTGATGTCTTTTGGACTCACTAATGCACCAGCAGCCTTCATGGACTTGATGAACCGGGTGTTCAAGCCATTTTTGGACCGTTTTGTCATCGTATTCATAGATGACATTTTGGTATACTCTCGGACCGAGGAAGAACACGTGTGGCACTTGAGAATGGTGTTGCAGACTTTGAGGGAGCACCAGCTATATGCCAAATTTTCGAAATGTGAATTTTGGCTAGAAAGCATCTCATTCTTGGGACACGTGGTTTCAAGAGAAGGTATTCAAGTGGATCCCAAGAAAATTGAAGCTGTAACTGATTGGCTTAGGCCTACAACAGTCACTGAGGTGCGAAGTTTTCTGGGTCTAGTTGGCTACTATAGGCGTTTTGTACAGGATTTTTCCAGGATAGCAGCTCCCCTAACTAAGTTAACCCGGAAGAATGTTCCATTCATTTGGACAGATGACTGTGAGGAGAGTTTCCAGAAGCTTAAGGAGTGTCTAACCACTGCCCCTGTGTTGACACTACCTAAGAGTGGTGAAGGATACACCGTGTATTGTGACGCCTCCAGAGTTGGCTTAGGGTGTGTTTTGATGCAGAATGGAAATGTAGTGGCTTATGCTTCAAGACAGCTGAAGAGGCATGAGCAGAACTACCCCACCCATGATTTGGAAATGGCGGCTGTAATCTTTGCACTAAAAATCTGGAGACACTACCTGTATGGTGAAGTGTGCGAGATATACACCGACCATAAGAGTTTGAAGTACATCTTCCAACAGAGGGACTTAAACTTGAGACAGAGGAGATGGATGGAGCTTCTGAAAGACTATGATTGCACCATCCAGTACCACCCTGGGAAAGCCAATGTAGTAGCAGATGCTTTGAGCAGAAAATCTTCTGGCAGTTTGGCGCACATTTCAGCAGAGAAGAGACCGTTGATTCAGGAAATACATGAGTTGATGGATCAAGGTTTAATCCTAGATCTTTCAGATGAGGGGGTATTGTTGGCTCATTTTTCAGTGAGGCCAGACTTGAGAGACAGAGTTAGAGTTTTCCAGCACAGAGACCAACAATTGATGAAAATCATAGAAAGAGTACAATAGGGTGAAGGTGGTGAGTTTGGATTTGCCAATGATGGCGCCCTAGTGCAAGGTTCTAGGATATGTGTGCCAGATATGGACAACCTCAGGAATGAAATCATGCGAGAGGCACACTATACACTGTACAATGTCCACCCAGGTTCCACCAAAATGTACCATGATGTGAAAGATAGCTACTGGTGGAATGGCATGAAGAGAGACATAGCAGACTTTGTGTCCAAGTGCTTGACTTGTCAGAAGGTGAAGTTTGAACACCAGAGACCGTCAGGGAAGCTGCAAGAGCTCCCTATCCCAGAATGGAAGTGGGAAATGATCACTATGGATTTTGTGACTGGGTTGCCTCGTACCACGCGAGGATATGATTCGATATGGGTAATTGTGGACCGTCTAACCAAATCAGCTCACTTCTTGCCCGTGAAGACTACATATTCTGTGGCACAGTACGCCCGACTCTACATTCGAGAAATAGTCAGATTGCATGGAGTTCCAACTTCCATAATATCTGACAGAGGGCCCCAGTTCACTTCTCGATTTTGGAGAAAGTTGCAGGAGGCACTTGGCACACAGTTGAACTTTAGTACGGCTTTTCACCCTCAGACAGACGGACAGTCCGAAAGGACAATCCAAACACTGGAAGACATGCTTCGCATGAGTGTTTTGGATTTTGGAGGTCAATGGGATGATCAACTAGCTTTAGTGGAGTTTGCCTACAACAACAGTTACCATTCCAGCATAGGGATGGCACCCTATGAGGCACTATATGGAAGAAAGTGTAGGTCTCCTCTGTGTTGGACGGAAATGGGAGAAGCGAAGGTGCATGATGTAGATCTAGTGCAGTACACTTCAGAAGTAGTTCCTTTAATCAGGGAACGATTGAAAGCTTGACTTTCAATGGCGTAAGAGTTATGCAGACCCCAGACGGAGGGATGTGGAGTTTGCAGTAGGTGATTATGTATTCCTGGAGGTTTCTCCGATGAAGGGAGTCATGAGATTTGGAAAGAAGGGCAAGTTGGCATCTCGGTATATCGGACCTTTTGAGGTTACGGATAGAGTTGGAGCAGTTGCCTACCGGTTGGAGCTACCACCCAACCTTTCTCACGTTCATCCCGTATTTCACATCTCTATGCTCAGGAAATACATTCCAGATCCTTCTCATGTACTACAGCCAAATGTAGTAGAGCTAAAAGAGAATTTGACATTTGAGGAGCAACCTGTAGCCATAGTGGACTACCAAGTGAGACAGCTAAGATCAAAACAGATCCCTATGGTTAAGGTTTTGTGGAGGAGCCAGTCAGTGGAAGAGTGCACCTGAGAGTCAGAACGGGACATGCGTAGCAAGTACCCTTATCTGTTCAATGTATAATCATGTGCTTTATTCTGCCTTGTGTAAAAAATTCGAGGACGAATTTTCTGTAATGGGGGAAGAATGTAACACCCCAGAATTTTAAATTTTATTATTTTATGAGTATTTTTGGTATTTTAATTTTATTTAAATTTTAAGAAATTATTTGAGATTTTTTGGATTTTAAAAATCGGGTTCGATTTTTCGAAAATATAAACTTTGATGATTTTTAAAAATTAATTTAAAGACCACGTGGCAAAACTAAAAATATATTTGGAGTCTACGAATTTTTCTGAGTTTTCTGAAATTTTTTCGAAATTTTTGGACCTCGTTTTCGGTCCCAAGGCAGAATAAAAATTCAAAATTTTGTATTTCGAATCGAATCGACCGAATCAAACCGGACCGGATCGGACCGATCGAATCGGACCGGCTCCCTCCCCTTTTTCTTCCTCCCGCGCGCGTCTCCTCCCCCTTCTCTCTTTCTCCCGTTTTCTCTCTCCTCCCTGACCCCAGGCCAACCACCTCCCCGCCACCCACTCACGTGGCGCCGTCCACCTCCTTCCCCGTGCGCGCCCAAACGGTCAGCAGCGCGAACACCCCTCCCTTGCGCGTGCGACGTTTTGACTTCCCGGCCAAAATTCGGCCGATCCGGCCACCAATCGGACCGGGTCTTGTGTCTAAAATCATCTACTCGTCGAGAGCTTTCCATAGACACCAAGAACGCCGAAATCCATCGAGCGGTTTGTCCAATTTTTGCCCGGGAAGTTTTAGCCCATTTTGACTTTCGGACTAAATTTCTCACAAACCGTGAATCCCACGAGAAAACCGAGAGTACCAAAACGCTCCACTCGTCGAGAGCTTCACGGCGACATAAATTTCGAATTTTTCCGACACCGTTTTTCGGTGGGTCCCACGGAACTTCACAGTGTTTTTCCGAGTATTAAATGAGCTTAGAAAATTCTGAAAAATTTATGTACTAACCCCCATGTTGTGGGCTTCGTGTAGGTATCCTCAATTCGCGGAAATTCGACAATTGACCGGGTCTGCAAAATTCAGGCCAGACACACCCGTTACCGGAAAAGTCTCCGAATTGGACCGAGGTTTTGGCTACCCCCCATTGTCAGACATCCCGAGTGCGTTCCCGAAGTCGGAATCGGCAAAGGTAAGCCCGAACCTTACTTTTTCATAATTTTCTAGTGCTTAAATAGGGTTAAAAATTCATAAAATATTCATGGTAGCTCAGAAAATTATGATTCTTTTTGCAATAACCTAGTAATATTGCTAAGAACCGCGGGGCAAAGTTTTAGAATTTTTAAAGCTTGTTTGGGCAATTTTTGCAAAAAGATCAATTATAAGGACTAAATTGAAATTTTACATATTGTGATGAATGATTGATTTGATGGGCCCAGGAGGGGCTGTGTGATGAGATTGAGTTGTGGATATATGGGTTGTGAATATAGAAGTGTGTTTTGAGCCCTTTTGCAGGTTGGGTAGGTCCTAGGTATAGGGGAGACTCTGCCGGATTTTCGGCACGACTTAAGACGTATTTGGTATTTTCTTGATTGTATTGAGTCATTTATATTAAATAATTGTAATGTAATTGTCAGGTGAGCCGGGACAACCTTCTTCCTCCGTCCAGCCGCCACAGTGACCGTTGTCAAGTCTGTGAGTAAAATATTAATTTTAATTGTAATTTCACTATTATTATATGTTCAAGCATGCCCATGCATCTGACTATGGATAGGACGGGTAGTCACGGCTTGAGTTCTTCGCTGGGACCTCCAATTTGGTTTATTAAGCGAAAGTCCGGCTTGAGTTCTTCGCACTGAAGTTGGATTTAAGAGAGTCAGATAGGGAATCAGCTCCCATATATTATGATTGATACTACAGGGTGTGTGAGTGCTCCAAATTACCTTTTTGATGTTATGATATGAAAATGTTGTTGATGTTGCATTTCACTCTACAGGGTGCATTAGTTTTAGATAGTTATAGAGATTATGGTTAAAATTGATATTTTACTCTCTGAGTCGAACGCTCACTCGTGTTCAATATTTTTCCAGGCCACAGGAGGATATTTTTGAGGTTAACCTGCTTCCTTTCCTCGCAGGTTGTTTATCAATGTGTGTGTAATTTTATTAACTCCTAGAATTTCCGCATGTGTTAGAAGTATTTATTTGATTTTGGTTTGTAATATTATTATCATGTTAGACCTGTAAACATATAATGATATGCCTGTTTGATGGATTGGATGAGGGAGCTGAGCTCCCATTTATTTTTATGCTGATGAGTATGTAGAGGGTGAGCTGAGCTCCCCAATTGATGATATATTTTGTTTACAGGTCAGGCGAGTCAAAAACTCCCCGTTGAAAGGTCCACTTTATGGCCGGACTCCGTCCGGTTAATTTCTTGATATTGGGCCCAAATGGGCCTTAGAGTTGGATTAATGAATAGTTAGGCTTACTACGGGCCTCGGGGGCTTTAGGCTAGCCCAGGTCCTAGTGTCGGTCCGGCCCATAGGTTGGGTCGTGACATATGCTATCAGAAAAGAAGAGCTCACTGGCCCAAACTGACATCGACTTCCTTGGAATGAAATTCAAGGATGGAAAATACCAACCGGGACCTCACATTGCAGAAGAATTACTGAAGTTTCCTGATAAGGACTTGACAGTAAAACAAATACAACAGTTTCTTGGTATTATCAATTACATCAGGAAGTTTATCCCGCATGTGGCCGCCCACACCTGCCAGCTGTCAAAGATGCTTAAAAAGGATGCCCCACCATGGAAGGAAGAACAAACATGTGCAGTCAAAAAATTAAAAGAAGTGGCTTTAAACCCTCCACCACTAAAGATTCCCAGCATTGGACACCGCATCCTTCAGACTGATGCTAGTGACACCCACTGGGGTGCAGTCCTCATCGAAGAGATTCAAGGAGAAAAGCATATCTGCGGACATGCTAGTGGAGAGTTCCCAGAGCCTCAGAAACATTATCATTCAGTCTACAAAGAGATATTAGCTGTCAAAAATGGAATAAAGAAATTCGAATTTCACTTGATTGGCCACCATTTCACTGTGGTCATGGACAGCTCATCCTTCCCAAAGGTTCTAGACTTCAAAAACAAGTCTCTTCCTGAACCACAATTACTGAGGCTTAAGGACTGGTTCGCCAAGTATAAATTCACAGTCCAGCATGTCAAAGGGAAGCACAACTTAGTTCCTGACCTCCTATCCAGGCCAAAAACCCTCCACCTGATACAAGCTTCCTCTACACTCCCCTTGATCTTCATGGCATCATCTTCATCCTCTCCACATTCTCCTCCTCCTCCAATGCACAATTTTCTAGTTCCTACTCCAGACAGTTTCCCTCCCGGATGCTTACCAAACCAGCCTATCACAAAAATGGCTAAGTTCGCAAGGGATCATCTGTTTCACTACCTGAGTGCAAGAAACACCCTAAGGGGATTACTCCCCTTCTCGACTGTCTTTATCCCTGACAACCCTTTCTTGACCTGTTTCAGTATCCACCCTGGCAGAGAACTCATTCTGGAAGAATTATGGCTCCTCTAGTGCATGGTTACTTTCTATTCTACAGGGATAGAATTCCCACTCATGGCCCTTTATCAATATGTTATGAATAACACCAACAGAAATCTCCTGTACAGATTTCTGGAATGGTTCAAGCCCATTTCAGCATGGCGCTACAGTCTGAAGCGCATCATAGACACCTATGGAATAGAAAACAGGCCCATCGCTACCCAGCCCAACATCAGAACCATGTTCATTTTTCACAGGCCTTTCTCCAGAAGGCCCGATGGACTCCTCTGGACCTAGAATAGTGAATACGAGTGGAGGACTTACGTGGGATCAATTATTGATAAGGAGGCCATGGGACCCTTGAGAAAACAACTAGCTGAATATCTTTGTGAAATCAACAGCTATTATTGTCTGGTACCTCCCCATGTGAATTGTACATCACTTGGTCCCATCCAGTCTCTCACTGATGAGCCTATTGACTGGATCTATCCCATGTGGCAAGATTCCCAGGATCCAATGGACACAGAGTCACGGGATGCCATTCAAAGCGCTGACCCACCATCTCCTGTACACAGACAGTGGCCAAAGGACTTTTTTGGAATCGACTCTGATGACTCCGACTTTGATACCCTCAATCTGTCCACTACTCCATGATAAAAGTTAAAGTTTATCAGTCAATAATGTAATAATGTGTCTGTCTTTATTTTGCTTTCCTTTATAATGCTTTAAGAGTGTCAGAGCGCTTTCTAACAGGTTTCAGTAATGTTAAGAGCCTCCTCACCTATATAAGGAGTTGCTCTCTTCAGTTGTAATCAGACTTAGTCCCCTTTCAATAATATTTTCTGAAATTCTCTTCTATGGCTTTCTAAAACTCTTCTCATTCTCTCCGAAAACCTTTGAACGTGCATCATACTCTTATAATCAGAGATACGTATGCTCTACACTTGCCTCTTTAAGAGGATCCTGCATATCAGAAATATCTTTGTTTTGACATTAAGGTGCGACGGTCCCGTTATCACATGTATAATGAACAAAATGGCACAGCCAGAGACTACCTATGGAGAGGGAAGAGGCATAGCATGAGTTCATTATGTGTGATAAGGGCTTCCGGCTTATCTGTGTCTGGTATTGCTAAAATTGATTTTTTAAATAAAAATATCATTTTAAACATCACTAAAAAATAAATTTTAAGAAATTATTTTATTATTTTAATATTTTTATCATTAAAATTTATTAAATTTAATTTTTAATTATTTTTTAATACCCTCTAGTTAAAATATTTAAACTAATATCCGTCAATGCATGCTTAAACAACCTAAGTCTGCTTGTCAATTTCTCTTATTTAATATACTTTTTTTTTTGACATAAACTATAAAATTGATCATATTATTAAATAAAATTCTATAAAACTCTAATTTCCAAGTACGATGGCAAGCCGTTTGTGTTTGTGTGTGTGTGTCTTAAAAAAAGTACGATGGCAAGTACAAGGTGAAACTTGAAAGTGAGTGAAAAGTGAAGTGTAAAGGAAAAGCCCTTTATCCATATTTGCACCTTCAAATTCAATTACAGTCAAATTCAAATAACAAGTAATTCTAAAGATATCTATCTATACAAATATCTAAATGGAAATCTAGATGATAAAATCAAATAATGAAACCTAATCTTCCCATACCTCTGCCTTCCTTGTAAAGCCGAATCTGCATCCGCCATAGACTCAATTCGCCGCAACTTAAAACGCATTTTTCAATGAAGAAAAGGGAGAAGGATAATCGAAAAGGCAGATTACGAGTTTGTGCGTGAATCTAACACGATCCAAGAGAGAAATTAACGAATTTCTTTTATGGAAAAAAAAAATCTATATTAGATTCACGCACAAACCTGAAATATGCCTCTTCCTCTTGAGTCTTTGCCTCATTTCGAAGGCTGACGATGGCCAATGGACACAGAGAGAGACAGGGGACGATGACGACCAGGTACTTTAGATTGTTTGCGATTAGGTAAAGATTAGATTCGGCGTATGCGTGTGCCCTAATTCACTTTCATTTCGGTTTTGGTAATCGTGTCGTTTGGTTGCGCCACTGCTTTCATGAGAAGCCCATTACCGTATGACGCCTCCTTCCGCTTCGGCCCAAAGAGAACTTATATCAAAACTCGGGCCGAAACCGAAACCATTCGACAGTCGGCCCAGAACATCTCAAACTAAACGATCCACCGTCTGCCATAGTTCAATTCTTTCCTTATAGGAATAAACAATATGGGCCACCTATGCATATGCAGTCGCCGCAATGCACTTGCCTTCATTTCTCATAAAAATTTATTATTTATTTAACCCCCTTAAAGGAAAAAGAAAAAAAAATTCATAGGGGAGAATATTACTTAAAATGGGCAGATAATAATAAATAATAAGCAGGTTGCTTAGGGTTCGAAAGGCACATGGAGAACGTGACGCCGTTTGTTTCTAACGTTAAAAAAAAAATTAAAGCAAGATGGGTAAGCCGTTGCTGCAAAGTGTGATTAGCGTTCATGGGCCAAGAGGCCCACAACAACTGATTAAGAGCCTCCTTCTCCTTTAGACGATTGTCATTTTCTCGTACGTGGTTGTCGTCCAGTTACGTACCTTGCATATGCCGAAAGCCCTCATCCCTTTGAGAGATAATTAGACTATATTTGTTACAACAATATTGAAATTAGCTTAGTGACGCATCAATGGTCTAATCGAAATTAATTTTTAAAAATTTATTTAAATTATGATAATATCATATATTTTATTATTTTATTTTGATTATATTATATAATTAAATATTTTAATTACTATAAGAATAATTATATATAAAAATAAACATAATTATTATTACTTATTATCATTTTTTATTATATCACCCACTATTAATTATCATTAACAATCTTCCAAACCACTGTTGTAGTTAATATCACCACTTAACTATTATCAACACCACATGATTATTACTATTATTATTAGTCATTGTCACTTATTATTATTATAAATAAATAAATATTAAAATAAAAATTATTAATTATTTTATAATAATTATAAAAATAAAATATTAATTATATTATTTATTTTATTATATGATTAATTATAGTATATTATATTCAATTAATTGTAGTTGTAGGATTTAAGCATTTTTTATGCAAATGATTTTTCGGAAGAAAAAAATCAACCAATAATGGAGATTGTGAGGCTACGGATGAATCCATGTGCATAGCCGCCATGGCATTTGTTGTTTTTATAGTATAAACTTATCTTGCTACCAGTATATATATATATATATATATATATATATATATATATATATATATATATATATAAAGAAAATGAAAGGATACCAACAACTAGATGACAGGAAGACAACATCCTACGCAATATTGTTGCCCACCTGTTCATTTTATGCACCACCATTTTCGCTTAATTACAATTATTACAAGAATTTTTCTTATTATAATAAATTAAAAAAAAAACATAAAATATATAAATCTCTTCCTATATATCAACTGGGCTTAGTAAAAAAAAAAAAAAGAAGCTAACTAAAGCTTCGTACCTCTCCTACTCTAGCTAGCTAGATAGCCGCATCTATTAAAACCATGCCATTATAGCTGCAACTGATTGATCCCTCAACGGCTGCATGGGCATGCATGTTGTTAGAGCTTATACCCTTGAGGAGGTGGAAGAAATAATGATTATAAAATTTGTTGATTTCGATATAGATATGATTAAGCGCATGTTCAGATAATAGTTATTTAATGTTGAATTATTATTTTCAAGAATAATAAAGCAAAAAACAACTTTGTTGCCATGGCATTACCAGCCTCTATCGTAGTGGAACAAAAGTGAGCATTATTGGTGATATCAAGGAAGTACTGGGAATTGAGAATGTCCTTCCCATGTATATATCGGTGGTGAAGATTTTGTCAGTAAGATTGTAGCATAAGTTAATTTAGTGTTGTACTTTGAAGCAGACATGTCAGAACATGATTTGCCCAAAAATTTTTAATAACACAATCATCACTGGATCGAAAACGGAGTTCATGAATGTCAGAAGAAAATATATCTTATCCCAACATTAGGATCTAAATCATCCACATTTTGTGAACGCTAGCATTGACAATTAAATAACAATTGAACTTGTAATAATTTTCTAAATTGGTTTCCTGTTTAGAAACATGCACAGGCTATAATGAACCACCATGAACCATGGGACTAGGGTTTATAAATATATATGAAGAAATGCCATGTTTTTTGAGCTGGAATGAGCTTAATTTCAAATTATATATGCATTGAATTTGGAAAGTAGAGGAGGAATAATCCAGGGTGTTTTGATGAGACGAGGGTGGGATGAAAATGGTGGGTTTTAGAGGGTGTTGGGTGGTGGTGAAGAATCATGTGGGTGCATGTGCATTGAGCTGGATAACATGCCCAAAGCAACAAGCAACACCATTTGATACACGTGGCTGTTCCTTATTCATTTGTCCCCATTGCCTTGGAGTCCTTCTCAGAAGTTGTGTTGTCGTCCCTACTACTTTTTTTATCTGTATTATCCTCATTGGCTGTCAACCCTGTACCTAAAATACCATATAAGTCTTGTCTGGGCGACCAAATTTGGAAGGTGTGCTTAAAGTTCTGAAGACTCAGGAGAAGCTGGCTAGAGATCGAGTTGATATAACTTTGATTCAATATTCAAGTAATGGGTGTTTCTGCCCATAATCTTCTTGCTTCTAATTTGAAGGGTAGGGTCCAAGACAATGAAGAAATGGTCCCAGTCTTGGAATCCCAAGCCAGGAGAAGGTGGCAAATTGTGAGGAAACAAATGGTTACAAGGAAAAAGAGATCGAGAAGGGTGTTAATGAACAGCAGGACACGTCTAGAAGGCTCTGGATCAAAAGCCGCAAATGGAATCCATAGAAGAGTTAGAACCCTGAAGAAGCTAATTCCAAACAGCGAAGCTGAGGGACTGGAAGGGCTTTTCAGAGACAGTGCTGACTACATTTTGTTTTTACAAATGAGAGTGAAAGTCATGCAGATAATGGTTAAGGTATTTACAGGTTCTGATGAGTGAACTAATTAATCCACCTGTAAAGCCTATCATTCTTTCTTTCTTCCTTCCTTTAAAAAAAAAAATATTAAACTTTATATGTTATTTGTGTTATTCACAGCCACAGGAGCTTGTTTTGCAAGCCCAGATATGTGCGCATGATTGTGTAGATTTAACTAGAGCTTTGTCATTTTAATTTGTTGTGTGGAAAATGAAGCGACTTCCAGATGGACCAGTGAATTCTTCAACTTTCCATACTTTTCTTATAATTTGTTAATTTATTCTGCCTCGCATAGCTTGATGAGTTGTGAAAATATAATTTACATGCAATATATGCTTTGATTATTATCTTCTTTAATTTTTTTTTATTGAGTTTTTTAAAAATTATATAATAAAACAGATAAATATATGATCATTGATCATGATAGAAGGATCCACCACGACAATCATTATAATAAAATCACTACATGAAGGTCGATTTCACCAAATAAAACTTCAATATTTGGCTCTTAACGCACAGTGACATCTTCACTCTTCCCTAATTAATGATCTGGATGATTGCAAAAAACTACATTAATTATAATAAATTTAATTTGTTTTTGAAATGTGTTTGTATATATTTTTTCTTTTTAATGACTCAACAAAATTCACAATTTAACAGAACTTAATTATGTAAGGGAAATTATTATATTTACCAAGCTAGTTCTGCTTCCTATACCTTCTAATATAACCTTTTTGTTTATATAGTCTTATATAATTTATAATTAATATTTTTATAAAATAATATAATAAAATATTATTTTAAAGTAATAATAATAATATATTGTGTTATTTATATTTTGTTATCTAATATGGCTTTCATGAAATAATTGAATTATAAAAAATAAAACTTTACTTTACGTAAAATTTATAAATAAAATATATAATTATTATAAAATTATGAATTTTTTTTCATGATATAAAAGAATAGTTTAAACAAAGCAATGGTAGAATCCATTCATGGATTGGATTGTGGGTTAGTAGATGCAAGTTACACGTGCCTGATCCAAAGTTCAAAGAGATCTTGGGCTATGCGTATAAAAAGGTTCCAGGTATGAGGCTCAGCCCATTTCATGCTGCAGCCATTCATCTGCTCTAGACTTTTGTGAATCCGTTCAAAGTTTTTCGTCCATGGTCAGAAGAGCTACCATGCACACATATAATAAACATTGCCATCTCCTAATGAAATCAGTTTTTTAAAATTATAAAATTGTCTTTCTCCCTCAATTTAATTTTCACTTCATATATCCGTTTAAGTTTATCATCAATATCTGAGTGATTAAACTCTAATTCCATCATTCTCACCCAATTAAAAAAAAAGGTAAGGATTGTAATTAATTTGACTTCAAAGATGCAGAAGTGTGTAGGGCTGGGACCCCACTGGACTAGTGGACCAAATTTGCCTAGAAAAGACAGAGACAATGGCAGGAGCAAAACTCAACCATAGTGGCAAAAGATGTTGACAAGATTGTTGTCAAATGATATCACCACTGTTTCAAAGATTTCCAACATTTCCCTATTCAATTTCTTGCATTTCAGCACCCCCACCAAAGAGTGGGACAACCATCACATATAATTCCCTTCATCTCCAATCTTCAATCTCCATGCTTGCCAGGCAAGCCACCCAGATAATAATCAAAGCACTATCATGCAAAAAATTTTCTTGATAATGGTACTGCAGTTTGTACTCTGCTTCTACAATGATGGCCTTCAATGAATAATGATGGGTCATTAATTAGAAAGAGGGACTGAAAATTTTTTCTATTGTTAAATGAACTTTGTTTGTAAAACGGTAGAACGTGCAACTTGTGAAATGGACTGGACATGAGGCGCGGGGGGGTAGTTTTGATGATGAGATTGGCTCTGCAGTCTTCAGGTTTTTATCGTTCAAGGGACAAATGAAGTGGAAAGGGGACCAACAGTTTTGTTAGTTTTGCTTGGATACGATTTCCCAATTCGAGATATTAGAATTGGCAACCTCCAGCAGCAATCGGAGTATTCATATCTCATTAATTTGGTATTTATAATTCCAGTGAAGTATGAGAATGGGTGGCTGTCCTTTAATTTAAGCCTTTTTGTGTTTGAATGAAGTGGCTTTTATTGTTTATAAAAAATAAAATAAAAAAGAGCTTTTGTTGTTCAAAGTACATCCGTCCTGCTATTAGGGTTGTAAACGAATCTATCGAATGACTCGAAACTAAGTAACTTTGATTTAGTTCAACTTGTCAAGAGAACAAATTGAATTTAAATTCAATTTTTAGGTTTGTTTAATAAATAAGTTAAGTTCAAATTTTACATTATTCGGCTACTTAAAATTTGTGAGCCAACTCATTTATAGATTCACAAACAACTCAATAAATAAACTTATAAATCGACTTGAATATAAAATTTGTTATAATATTTATTATGTAATAAATATTTATTATTTTATTTATAAATATTTCAAAAAGAATATATTATTTAAAACTGTGTTATAATCAATATATAAAATATATTTATAAAATATAATTATTTATAATTTAAATTTAATGTTTTATAAATTTTTTTACTATAAAAACTAATCAAAATTACATAATTTGAATTTAATATCTCAAAATTAATTAAAAACTCATTAGGGCCATAAATTAGTCAAGTTACTCACGAGTTACTCGAGACTTAATTTGGTAAAATTTCAGCTTGGCTTAACTCAACTCATTTAGAGCTTATTTTCTAAATAAGTCAACTTCAAAAACTTTAAATGAATTAAATCTAAACTATTCAAATTTAGTTTGGCTCAATTCTATAACAACCTAAACCTAAATTTTTTTAATAAATATTTTATTTTATTAAGCTAATAATTTATTGATATTTTATTTATTATTTTGAAATTAATATTTTTCATAATAGTATTTTTGTTAAATGATTATTATTATTATTATTATTATTATTATTATTATTATTATTATTATTATTATTATTATTATTATTATTACATTTGTTATTTGTATTATTATTGTTATCATTATTTGTTGTATATTATTTTTATTATTATTATTATTATGGGAAAAAAAAAAGAATTAAAAACTTTCCAGGAATTAGACAAAATGTATGTTCAGATTCATTCCCATAAATTAAAAAAAGAAAAAGAAAGAACACAAAATCGCATAGCAGGTGTGATCAAATCGATGATAGCTCACAGGTGTCCGGGATTGAGTTTTCAGCTAGATCCGACTGCCTAGCGGCCTGTCTCGGAACATAGCCAATATTATAGTCAATCTTAGCATTTTTAGATATTCCAAATGCATTCCAGGTGGTAGAATTTATAAAAGTAGTCCCAAACTTAAGTTGTGTAATTTTTACCTTGGTTAAACTAGCTTATAAATCTGTAAAATATTTATAACTTAAAAAAATTAAGTAAAATAATTTTAATTAATATAAGAACGATGTAAAGGACCTTCAGAAATATTTTTATAATTTTTGAAGTACTAAAAATAATTATTTAGACTATAGAAAAGTTGTGAACCCAAGCTGGAGTTTAGAGGATTGTACCTAGATTAGGATTCTTGTAGGCTCCGGATGGACATTATAATTATTGTTGTGGGCTTGAGGCCCTGTGTTATTATTGTTGGTTGAATTTTCTTACAGATGGTTAGGTCCAATTATCGGGAAAACTCTGTTGAAATTTCGATAAGATCTTAGGATTTATTTTGATTCTATGGTTTGAATAAATTATTTAATTTTATCAGTCTTTTGATAGAGGTCAGTGTGTATGTTTAGGTGATCGGTGCTAGCCGTCTTCTCCTTCTAGCTGAATCAGCTATAGTCCAGTCGACTAGTCTGTGAGTTAGATATTAATTATTTTTGCAACTTTAATATGAATTATACATTTGGCATGCTCATGCATTTTATAAATATTTAATTATGTACATGTATAGTTAATATATTCAGGGCATTTTGGTTTCTGCATATTTAATTATTGCTATTTAATTGTGATTGTTGCCTTGAGGATAATTTAGAGATGTCTGCGTGTGTCGGTGTGCATGTGGTATGATATTGGATATGGGTGGAATGGGTAGAACGGCTGGAGCTTGACTTACTGGAACCCGATCCTTTTGTGGATAAGTCTGGGTGAGTACGACTTTGAGTTGATCTCGTTGATCCCCGCATTTGGATTATTAAGAGAAAGTCCGGCTCGAGTTGATCTCGCTGACAGGTATTGGATTAAGAGAGCTATATAGAGAATCAGCTCCCATATATATATATATATATATATATATATATATATATATTGATGTGATACAATGGGTGTGTGAGTAACTATAAATTAACTTCTCGTGCGAATATTAGATGAATTACTTGTTTTACATGTTGGATGTGTATTTCACGGTAGGATTGGACTAGTCTTATATAGTTATAGAAATTACATTTATAATCAATATTTAAACTCTCTGAGTCAAATGCTCATTCATGTTCAAATATTTTTCCCAGGTTGCAAGAGGAATATGTTTATTTTTTCGAGTCTAACTTGTAGCATATTGTGTTTCTCAGTTTAATAATTTCTTGTGTCTACTTATTTATTTATTTAATTATATGTTTAATGATTAGAACTCTGCTGTGATATTGGATTATGTATTTTTTATATTAATAAATGAAATTTTTTATGATATTTAAATAGTTTATAAATAATAGTATCGTGGTTGAGTTAGGCTCTTCTAACTTTAGTTTCTGATGGTTATCGGGTTAGGTTGGCTTGAATAAAAATATAATATTTTATTTTATTTTATTTGCATGTTGGGTCTTAATTTTGACTATGGTTATGGATTTGAGAATAATAAAGCTTACTACGGACCTCATGGGCTTTATACCGATCCATGTCCTAGTACCGATCGGGCCTATGAAATTGAATCGTGACAAATTCATTTACAGCCTGTTTGTAACAAGATTATAATCCAACATCACCATTTATATTTATCCGTTTTTCACAATGAGGAAAACTACACATCATTATTATAATTTTAAGCCTAATATAACCGTTAATTTTATGATCTTGCACTAAAAAACAATCATTCACATTCAGATTATTCTTAAATCCCCTTAAAAAAAATTTGATAATCTTATATACATAGGAAAGACAATTCAAATTTATAGTGGCATATGCAATTTGGAGGCTTTCAAATGATTTTTTATTTATTTATTTATCATTCTATTAAATAGGATTACAAGCAATAACCATATTTTTCCCAATGGACCCATGTAATGTGCTTGACTTTATTGATGTTATCAAAAAGATAAATACTTTAATAAAAAAAATAAAAAATATATATATGTTTTATTAAAAAAAACAGCCACGAATCTATGAACGAGAAATAGACTTAAAGGTTACCCTAATAATAAGGGGAAAAAATAATGTATCCAAGGCAATAAGAAAAGTTCAAAACGAGCAATAACAATGGAGGTATCTCTCTTATATATATATATATAATTGACTAGTTCTATGATGAGTCCCCCTAGCAATTGTATGGTATAGAAATGGAGGACAAATGGGTGCTTTGACTTGCCCCATGTGGAGCTTTCATTCTCCAACTTTGTTTTGAAAAAACGTAATGAGTACAAGATTGATGATTCACAACAAGATTATCACCCGAAAAAAGTTGCACTCATTCACGAGTTAGATATATCGAAGGATGAGCTTCAATTATAGACATATGTATGTCAATCTTCCAGAAGGTCTACTCTTCAATTCTCAATGTTATTTGTTTGTTTGCTTTCTTTTTTATTATCATTTCTGAAAGGGATATTATCCAAGTTGGTTAGCTTTTTAATTTAAAGAAACGATTAGGTTGTATTTATATAATTTTTTAACAGATTAAATATTAATCACAAGCAACAGCAGCTTCAGGGAATTAATTATTTACTTATGTGGAACCCTTAATTAGAATAATTATTTTGAGATTAATTTAATGTGACAGTGACTTGGGGATAAATAATTTATTGGACCACAGACTTTTCCCAACTTTTTTTTTGTTGAATTGCTAAAATGTGGGTTCTTTGAACGTAACGGTCATGACTCTTTAGATTCAAAATCCTTGATTAGCTATTGATATTATTAATTTAATCTAATTACATAAAAAGGGATACACCACTAAATTTGATATAAGTTTAAAGATGTTGAAATATGAACACTCACAAACAATTAATATTCTACATATCAAGCAGAAAAAATATTTAATCTCAATATACTATCGTAAGAGATCAAATCAGAATTGAATATCATTCAAGTAGTTTTCCAGACTTTAGTGTATATATATATTTGACTTAATAACTAAGGTTTTTGAATAGCTCATGAGCCAACTATATTAATAGTTCAGTCATAAGTAGATCAGCTCAGTCACAAATATATTGGTTCAGTCATAAGTAAATAAGCTTAGCCACAAGTAAATCAGATAGTTCAGTTTGGCTTGACTATAAGTAGATCAATTAGCTCAATTCAGTCATAAGTAGATCGACTCAACCACATATAGCTAGAAAATCGGCCTCTCATAGTTTAGATTGATAAAATATAGCTTGAACTTAGTCAGAAGTAGCTCATTCAGACATATAACTCATTTAAATAAGTAGCTCATATAGAGACATGATTCAGCCAATACAAAAACATCTAATAAAAGAAAAATAATCTTAACTAAATATAACAAGCCCATCTTATCAAAATAACAATGTATATAATTATGTAGTATAAATAAAAATATATTTATAATTATATTAATTAATAATATTAATATAATTATATAATTAATTTATTATAATTAATTATTATTTATATATATTTTATATGAAAAAATTAAATTATTAATAAAAATAAATTTATTCTTTAAATACACTATCCTCTTATCTCTTGTGTTAGCTCTAACTTAAAGTTTCAAAGGGTACTCGTCAGGAATACCTTCAATGAATCTCTGACTCATCTTCTTTCTACGGATCTATATTCATAAAATAATTTTCATAAACGGCATCTCCTTATCATTTCTAATTGCTAACCATAATAAAGTGAGGATGGTCCAAATAAGGACACAATCGACCTACGCATATAATTGGACCGATACTAAGGACCACAGTCAAATCTTTGGGATCTGTGTCCAAAATTAGGCTGGTAACGGACGCTGGCTACTTTTCACAATACGACAAAACTTCTTTATTTTTAATTTCTCTGTTTCTTGTCGCTTTTCTTATGCTCCAAACGTATTCTGTAAGCAAGCATTAGTCAAATCTCAACTAGCCCTTTTAATTTCTTTGTCGTATTTCCCCCCCTCCCTTCCAAACATGCCCACGGCCCGAATTATGTCCGAAACTGCTCTAATTAATTTTTAAAATAAAATTAATTAATAATTTCAGGGTTGTATATTTTTTATAATCTAATACTTAAATCAGATTGAATAAAATTTTATTTTAATTAAATAATATTTCATTTAGTTCAAATTTAACTTGATTAATTATTAAATAATTTTTAGAATTTTCAATTTTTTATTATCAATTATATGATCCTTAATTTGATAATTTTTTTAAAAAATAAAAATTTCAAAAAAAAATTAGAGGCAAATTTGTTAATGATGTATATTTTTGAATTTCATGATTGATAAAAAATAATTGAAAGATATATTGTATTGAAATTTAATTTTCAAATAGTAAGAAGTTATTATAATTATGACCTAATTCTAAAAAGAAATAATTATTCGCCTAAAAAGTCAAAAAATGTAAATTCTCGCAATATATGAACCAAAAAGAAAATTCTCTCACAGAGGGCTGAAATATTTTTCTCTTTTTTTTTTCCTAGGAGTTTTATCTTTTTTATTTTATCATTAGTGTGCGACTTTCCTCTGCCCCTTCCGAGCAGGGGGGAGTTCCTCCTCCTTATCTAAGTTTTGGGTTTAACCCTCCCCTCATTGAGTGGGGATTGTACATTGATTTTTTGAGTTTTTTTATGGCTTCGTAGATCTGAGCTTTAAATGGAGAGGGTTTCTAATGTGGGTGACTTACATTTGTATTGTGAGGGGTTTCTTCTTCTATTTATGTTACTAGTTATTAGTGTTTGTTTACAGGTGAGAGTGAGAATCTCCTTAAGGTTGGTATTCTCAGGGACATTTCGGTACCATCAGTGGGTTTTCTGGTCCCTTAAGGCGAGAAGAAGTGCACCGGAGCTCTACCAGTTTGCTTCCTCTGCATTCCCTCCATGGCTCTCTACTCCGCATGTAGTAGTTTTTGGATGTTTTCACCTTGTTGGCGTTACTGGGGATAGTATAAGAGTCTCTCTAATCCGGCATAGTCTTAAGCAACCTGTACGCTTCTCTCAGTATGAAGTATCTTCAATAATGAGTCTTTGGTTTGGCCAGTGGTGCTTATTGTTAGTAGTATGCCTTAGAGCATTTCATTTAATATGTATCTTGTACATGTTTTATTAATAAAAGGCAATTTCACTTTTCATTTACATAATGTATTTATGTGTAATAGAAAAGATCCATTGATATTTTGTTAGAAATTCTATTATTAAGTTATCAAGAATATGAGTGACAGTATTTCTAGCACAAAATATCATAAATCGATTCACAATCGAGGATACTTCATACAGGACATGACTTATCCAGAAAGATTGTAATCATATTTGTTCCCAAGGTATTTATATGAGATATAAATAAAATGGAGTGGTGAGTCTCGTGCCACATAACAAACATGATAGGCTCTTATACATGATAAGTAGGCTGAACCAATGATGCATATGACAAGCACATGGAGTTTACTCTTGTCAATGCATTGTCATATATCATATCAGTGCATATAATCTTTAGACCTGAGATAACACAGTTATCTTATATATAGGTAGTTTGAGTTTGATACTACTTTCATACTTGTACTGTGTATGGATATATGGGCATGTGTTGGTTCCTACTAGTTATATATGGAGATAGGTGTTGATCAAGATGGAATCTGTTACCCTAAGTAAATAGGGATAAAATCCTATGTTCATTTAATTATTCTTGATGTTTTAAGTTCCTGGCTAGGACAGACAGATTTAATCAGAAAAGAGTTTTTGACAAGAAAATCTAATTAATCAAGAACTAAAATTAAAAGAGAATATAATGTTCATAGCAAATAGGGTTTGATATTAACCATGACTCAGCTCAAATTGGAATTTTATAACGGAGAGATTCCAGTGCATGGTAACACATGATTAAAGGTTCATTTAAGATATTCCTTATTACTGATTGGGTGGTCATGGCACGCTATGCTAAGTATCAACCATGGTCTATGAGATGCCTAAAATGATTTAGAGAAATTATTCATGGTATAAAAGAGTTATGATGATATTAAGAGTTAATATTATATCTCATTGCCAATTAGTGATGAGCCTAGTGAGTCACACATACACAAGTTAAGCACCAAGTTAAATGTGATTTAATTGATTAATTAAATAGTTTAATTGATTAATTAAATAGGTTTGGTTTGCAATAAGATTGCAAAGTCTCTAGCATGGCTTAAAAACAAATATAGGTTATTGGATATATAGTATAAGTTAAATTTATATTTAAAGTGTTTAAATACAAATTTAATTGTGAGAAATTAATTAATGAAGATTAATTAATTAATTTGTTTTTGATATAAATTAATTAGAAGAGGAGAAATAATGATTTTGGATTGAGAACTCAAAATTAAAATATAAGGATAATTTGGTCATTTCACATGGTGACATGTGGCACCATTAGATGGTGACACATAGCATCATATAAGTTTGCAATTTGTCTTCCTATCATGCAAGGTGATCAAAGTCAAGATTAAATATAGCTTTGACACTTGGCTTAATGTGATTAAGTTAATTAAAAATAAGATGCAATGTGGTGGTGACATGTGGCAAAGGGTTTAAGTGATTACTTAACCTAATTATAAAAGGAAAAAGAAAGGAAGAAACATAGAACTCTCTCTTGCCTCTCAAGTGTGGCAGCACATTGCTCTCTTCCTCTCCTCTCAATTTCTCAACAATTCAAAGAGAAATCATCCTTTCCCTTTGAATTAAAATTGCTAGGAATTGTTTTTAGTATCCTATACACACATATAATCTCTCTAAAAGTAAAATCCCAAATTATAATTGGATGGCAAGGCTTAAGAAGCAAAATTGGGGGCTGCCCATTGGTGATCTTGGTGTGGACAAGCTAGAGGGACAATACTTGGGATTCTAGGTGCTTCCCAAATGTGCCAATTGCATCCATAGTACATCAAAGAGGTTAGTGTTCAAACTCCTCTTTCAAACTAGGGTTTAATTTAATTAATTTGTTAATTCATAATCTTAAATGGCAAATTAAGATCCTAATACATATTAAAAGTGTTTTAATATGCAATTGAGCATTGAAATTAATTAGGCACATAAGAGATGTGACATGATGCATGAAACCCTAGAAGAAAAATTTTGAAATTCAATGCTCCAATACACCAATTACCATGCTTTCGCTCTTTTAATTGGTATCAAGGCCACTATATTTTCCATTAGGATTGAATATGAAGTTTAATTGTGTGATTGTATTAAATGTTGATTGATTCAAAGCTGGTTGTGATGATCAAAGCGGCGGCATGAATGTTGTGTTGATCATGGGTGGCGACTTGAATGTGTATCACACCCCAAGGGTGCGATTTGTTATGGGCTTTGTTTTTAAGGCCCATAATTAGGCTCATACCTAATTAAATTGTTTAATTATGAATTTTAATCACACAATTAATTTATGAAAATTATTTTCATAGAGTTAAATTTGGAAAAGGGTTTCTAAATTTAAATAATTTGAATGAGATTCAAATTTAAATTTTTTGGTTAAATATGTGATATTCAATTTAATTTTTTAGTGTTTATATTTTATTTAATTATTAAATTTTAATATGCATGATGGATGACCATGGACAATAAAAGACCAATGTGATTGGATTTGTTTCTTTTATTTCTCTTTGGGTTGTAAAATAATTAATTTTATTTTAGTGGCATGTATTATAAGTGTTGTAATAATTTGGGTTGTAATTTCATTTATTTGAGGACTTTAAAGTCTGTATTCTTGTAAATTTGCCTTGGTAGGTCAAGGATTACAATGTAATTGAATTGCAAGAAGATCAAGGAGATCAAGAGCATTGGTGAGACTAGTGGGAGGAAATCAATATCAAGTATTGATTATGTATTCCTTCAGCAACTCTTGTAAAATGAATGAATGAAATACACCTAGGAATGCCCTGATTCAATTCTTGATAGCTCATAATTGAATCCCTTAGAAAGTCCATGATCATACCATATTAATTGTTTATCCATGTATGCATGAGATGTATGGGAATATATGCAAGTATATGATATATGCATGCTAATTGGATAATGTGTAAAGTGAGACCATAATAGTAATTAAGTCGACTACTAAATCTTCTAAACAAATGATTAAGTTGAAAATAGTATAATTAAAGTAATTATATCATGGGCCCTCCATTGAGGCAATTATTTTAAGAAATTTTAAATACTTGCATATGATGCATTTTATTTAAGAGATTTTCTTAAGAATAATTATTAAGCATGAGATGTTGTAAATATGTAAATAGTTGATGGCCAATAATGGATGTGCCTGAGGACATTAAAATTATTTGCATGTTTACTGGCTCAATGGGATCAACTTAACTAATGCAAGATAAACCAATAATGGATGTGCCTGAGATTTTGAGCATTAGGGGCTAGATAAATGATTCAACCTCATATGAGATGTGATGGGCAAGGAGTTGCTCACTTATAGTTTATTGTAATTCCAATAATGAATGTGCTTGAGGATGATCAATGAGACTATAAGAATTTAATCACCCACTAGAAATCCATCCAACTAGGATTTCCATTTCCTACTTTGGAAGTGTAGTATTTGCCAAGTTAGTAGGAGGACCAATTTGATTAAAAGATCATAATCATTTTGGTTAATTACTTGATACATTTACTAATTAATCTAGTTATTTTTTGCAGTTAATTTTCTGATAATAATGAGCATACAATAACCACTACCATTCAATATCCTTGCGAGCATACTTGATCACAATAGGTTGAAGGGACCTAATCTTTCTGATTGACTAAGAAATTTAAAACTTGTCCTGAACTTAGAACGTATTGGATATGTTCTAGACTCAAAGGTTCCTGGTCCCTTACCTCCAGAGGCCACTCAAGAGGAACATGACACTTTGGACAAGTGGAAGGAGCATGATATGAGAGCCAAATGTTACATGCTTACTTCTATGAGTAATGAGTTACAGAAGCAGCATGAAAATATGCAAAATACAAGTGAGATCCTCCTTCACCTACAAAAATTGTATGGTGAGCATAGCAGGAATGCTAGGTATGAGATATCTAGGCAGCTATTTCAAATAAGGATGTCTGAGGGACGAAATGTTGGGGATCATGTCCACAAGATGATTCGGCTTATAGAGTAGCTGGAACATCTTGACTTTAACATGGATTTCCAACTGCAGACGGATTTGATCTTCAGTTCCTACTTGAGTCATTTGAGAATTTTGTTATAAATTTCCATATGACTAAGCAGGAATATACCTTGGCTGGTTTACTTAACATGCTGGCTATTGTCTAAAAGAATATGCCAGGCAATAAAGGAAAGAGGTAGCTTTGATTGCATCTTCTTCTGCTGAAAAGTCTAACAAGAAGAAGGGCAATAAGAAAAGGAAACCTCAGGTTCCTGGACCTTCCAAAAAAATAGGCAAACAAAAAGCGAAGATCAAAGCTGATGGAGGCAAAGGAAAGTATTTCCACTGCCAGAAAGATGGACACTAGAAAAGAAACTATCCAGAGTATCTTACTTCTCTGAAGGATAAGAAGGACACACCTTCAGAATGTATGTTTATATCTTGTTATTTAGATGTTGATGATGCACATAGTTCATCTACAGCTTGGGTTTTAGATACTGGTGCCAGTTCTCACATTTCTTATGATATGCATGAACTAGCAAACAATAGCAGCTTGCATGCTCAAGATGTTAGACTCCGGATTGGCGATGGCTCAACTGTTGAAGCTTTAGCCATATGATCTAAATCTTTTTACATGTGTGGACATGTTTTGTGTTTAAATAATATATTATATGTACCTGATACTTTTAAGAACATCATTTCAATATCTAGTTTGACTAAAAATTGTTATGAATTTTAGTTCACAAATGATGTTTGTAATATTTATTTTGAAAATAAATATGTTAGCTCGGGTTATATGCATGATGGTCTTTATTATTTGGATAATAATGATAGACACAAATTAAATGCAAGTAATCTAAATAAATGTAAAGCCATAATGAAAATTAAATCTAGTCCAAAATATGTTTGGCACTTAAGATTAGGTCATATTACAGAAGATAGGATTACAAAACTGGAGAAAATTAGGATTTTATCATCATTAGGTTCTGAACCTAATCCAACTTGTGAATCCTGCTTTTAGGGTAAAATGACTAGATCACCCTTTGTTGGACAAGGACTAAGAGCTGAAAATATTTTGGAGCTAATACATAGTGATGTATGTGGTCCATTTAAAGAAATGACTAGAGGCGGTTTTTATTACTTTATTATCTTTACTGATGATAAATCAAGATTTGGGTATTTGTATTTGATGAAATACAAACATAAATTCTTTGAAAAGTTCAAAGAAGTTAAATCTGAAGTAGAAAATCAAACAGAAAAAAGTATTAAAACTCTTCGATCAGATCGTGGAGGTGAATACTTAAGTACTAAATTTGATGAATACTTGAAAGAGCATGGCATTATTTCCTAGCAGACTCTTCTAAGAACGCCACAGCTGAATAGTGTATCTGAAAGGATAAATCGTACCCTATTAGATATGGTATGTAGTATGATGAGCTATACTGATATGCCAATCTCCTTTTAGGGATTTGCATTAGAATTAGCTTTGAATATTCTAAATAGGATTCCATCTAAATCAGTCTCTTCCACACCTTATGAGATATGGCATGGAAGAAAACAAGTCTTAAACATATTAAGATTTAGGGTTGTCCAGCTTGTATCAAAAAGTTGAAGACTGACAAATTAGAAACTAAGTCAGAAAAGGGTCGATTTATTGGGTATTCAAAAAAAGTTTTGGATTTTATTTTTATTTTCCTACATCACAAAGAGTTGTGGTAAGCAGAGATGCCATATTTCTTGAACAATATTTTGTTCAAGAAGGAGGCAAAGGAAGGCAAATAGAGTTAGAATTGAAAAATTCTGACCAACCAATAGATCAAATGGATATAGATCTATCTAGTCAACCTACACCTATTGATGAAACATCTACAGTAATTTCTCGCTATTCAACCAGGATATCTCACCCACCAGTAAGATATGATTTTCTTCATGAAGATGAACAAGAGTTGTTTACTCATGAAGAAGTAGATCATAGAGATGATCCTCTTACCTATGAAGAAGCTATATCAGATATAGATTCTTCAAAATGGATTGAAGCTATGAAATCGGAAATTGATTCTATGCATAAGAATCAAGTTTGGGACCTTGTTGACCCACCTGAAGGTATTGTACCTATAGGGAATAAATGGGTTTTCAAGAAGAAAATTGATTCTGATGGAAAGGTAGAGACCTATAAAATAAGGCTAGTAGTGAAAGGGTTTCGCCAAAGACAAGGAATCGACTATGAGGAGACTTTCTCGCCTGTTGCCATGCTTAAATTAATTAAGATTCTATTAGCAATAGCTACATACTATGATTATGAGATTTGGCAGATGAATGTCAAAATAGCTTTTCTCAATAGATACATTGATGAAAACATTTTCATGAAACAACTAGAGGTTTTGAATCCCAGGATAGTTCCAAGGTGTGCAAACTAAAGCAATCCATTTATGGGTTGAAATAAGCTTCGAGGAGTTGGAACATCCATTTTGATGAAGCCATTAAGTCATTTAGTTTTATTAAAAATATGGATGAGCCATGTGTGTATAAGAAGGTTAGTGATAGTGATAGTACTATCACTGTCCTTGTCTTATATGTGGATGATATTCTATTGATAGGTAATGACATAGGTATGTTGACAATGGTAAAAGTATGGTTGTCAAATACATTCTCCATGAAAGACTTAGGGGAGGCAACTTATATTCTTGGAATTCGCATCTATAGAGATAGATCTCAGAGTTTATACTTGGAAAAGATGTTAAAGAGGTTTAACATGCTTGATTCCAAGAGAGGATTGTTACCAGTAAGACATGGTATCCACATTTCTAAAGAGATGTCTCCAAAGACACCTGAAGAAAGAGATAAAATGGCCAGGATTCTATATGCTTTGGCTATTGAAAGTTTGATACATGCATGATGTTTACTAGGCCAGATATCGCATATGCTATTAGTTTGACTAGCAAGTTTCAATCCAATCCAGGTTTGGAACACTGAATAGCTGTCAAGAATATCCTTAAGTACTTGAGAAGAACTAAGGATTTATTCTTGATTTATGGAGGTGGTGACTTGCAATTGGATGGTTATACTGATTCTGCTTTTTAATCAGATATCGATGATAGAAAGTCTACCTCTGGGTTTGTGTTCATTTATAATAGAGGTGCAGTCAGTTGGAAGAGTTCCAAATAGAGTACGACTGCTGAATCTACTACATTGGCTGAGTATATTGCTGCATCAGATGCTGCAAAAGAGGCTGTTTGGATAAAGAAGTTCGTGTCAGAACTTGCAGTAGTTCCTTCCATTGAGTCAGCAGTTCCTCTCTACTGTGACAACAATGGAGCGGTCATATAGGCTAAGGAACCCCAGTCTCACCAGAAATCCAAATACATAGAAAGGCACTACCATATTATCAGAGAGATAGTTGGGTGAGGCGATATAGCCATGCAGAAAATAGCATTAGCTGAAAATCCAGCTAATCCATTCACGAAGCCTATGTCACAAGCTCAGTTAGACCGACATCTTGAGAAGATGGGTCTAAGATATTGTAATGAATGGCTCTAGTGCTAGTAAGAGATTATTAGTAGTATGCCCTAGGGCATATCATTTAGTATGTATCTTATACATATTTTATTAATAAAAAGCAATTTCACTTTTCTGTTTACATAATGTATTTATGTGTAATAGAAAAGGTCCATTGATATTTTGTTAGAAATTCTATTTTTAAGTTGTTAAGAATATGAGTGACAGTATTTCTAGCACAAAGTATCATAAATTGGTTCATAATCAATGATACTTCACACAGGACATGACTTATAAAGAAAGATTGTAATCATGCTTGTTTTCAAGGTATTTATATGAGATATAAATAAGATGGAGTGGTGAGTCTCATGCCATATAACAAACATGATAGGCACTTATACATGATAAGTAGGTCGAACCAGTGACGCATACATGATAAGTAGGTCGAACCAGTGACGCATATGACAAGCACATAGAGTTTACTCTTATCAATGCATTGTCATCTATCGTATCAGTGCATATAATCTTTAGACCTGAGATAATATAGTTATCTTGTATATAAGGAGTTTGAGTTTGATACTGCTTTCATACTTGTATTGTATATGGGTATATGGGCATGTGTTGACTCCTACTAGTTATATATGGAGATAGGTATTGATCAAGATGGAATCTGTTACTCTAAGTAAATAGGGATAAAATCCTATGTTCATTTAATTGTTCTTGATGTTTCAAGTTCCTGGCCAGGACAGACAAATTTGGTCAGAAAAAAGTTTCTGACAAGAAAATCTAATTAATCAATAACTATAATTAAAAGAGAACATAATGTTCATAGCAAATAGGGTTTGACATAAACCATGACTCCAGCTCGAATTGGGATTTTGTAACGGAGAGATTCTAGTGCATGGTAACATATGATTAAAGGTTCATTCAAGGTATTCCTTATTACTGATTGGGTAGCCATGACACGCTATGCTAGGTGTCAACCATGGTCTATGAGATGCCTAAAATGATTTAGAGAAATAATTGATGGTAAGAAAGAGTTCTGATGATATTAAGAGTTGATATCATATCTCATTGCCAATTAGTAATGAGCCTAATAAGTCACACACATATACAAGTTAATCACCAAGTTAAATGTGATTTAATCAATTAATTAAAGAGTTTAATTAATTAATTCAATAGGTTTAGTTTGCAATAAGATTGCAAAGTCCCTAACATGGCTTGAAACAAAATCTAGGTTATTAAATGTATAGTACAAGTTAAATTTATATTTAAAATATTTAAATATGAATTTAATTGTGAGAAATTAATTAATAGAGATTAATTAATTAATTTATATTTGATATAAATTGATTAAAAGAGGAGAAATAATAATTTTGGGTTGAGAACTCAAAATTAAAACATAAGGGTAATTTGGTCATTTCATATGGTGACATGTGGCACCATGAGATGGTGACACATGGAATCATATAAGTTTGCCATTTGTCTTCCTATCATGCAAGGTGATCAAAGTCAAGATTAAATATAGCTTTGACACTTGGCTTAATGTGATTAAGTTAATTAAAAATAAGATGCAATGTGGTGGTGACATGTGGCAAAGGGTTTAAGTGATTACTTGACCTAATTATAAAAGGAAAAAGAAAGGAAAAAACATAGAACTCTCTCTTGACTCTCAAGTGTGGCGGCACATTGCTCTCTTCCTCTCCTCTCAATTTCTCAACAATTCAAAGAGAAATCATTATTTTCCTTTGAATTAAAATTGCTAGTAATTGTTTCTAGTGTCCTATACACATATATAATCTCTCTAAAAGCAAAATCTCAAATTATAATTGGTTGGCAAGGCTTGAAAAGCAAAATTGGGGGTTGCCTATTGGTGATCTTGGTGTGGACAAGCTAGAGGGACAACACTTTGGGTCCTAGGTGCTTCCTAAAGGTGTCAATTGCATCCATAGTGCATCAAAGAGGTTAGTGCTTAAACCACTCTGTCAAACTAGGGTTTAATTCAATTAATTTGTTAATTCACAATCTTAAATGAAAAATGAAGATCCTAATACATATTAAAAGTGTTTTAATATGCAATTGAGCATTGAAATTAATTAGGCACATAAGAGATGTGGCATGATGCATGGAATCCTAGAAGAAAAATTTTGAAATTCAATGCTCCAATACACCAATTACCATGCTTCTGCTCCTTCACTTATGCTATGAGAATGGCTTCCTGCCAGCTAGGGTTTTCGTTTTTGGTTTTGTGGCTTTGACGGGTTGGGTGCATGGATCCTTTTGTTAGAGTCTTAGGTTGGGTGCATGGAATGCTTCCTCTGCATTCCCTCCATGGCTCTCTACTCCACATGTAGTAGTTTTTTGATGTTTTTGAAAGAGCGAAAGCATGGTAATTTGTGAATTGGAGCACTGAATTTCAAAATTTTTCTTCTAGGATTTTATACATCATGCCACATCTCTTATGTGCCTAATTAATTTCAATGCTCAATTGCATATTAAAACACTCTTAATATGTATTAGGATCTTTATTTGCCATTTAAGATTATGAATTAACAAATTAATTCAATTAAACCCTAGTTTGAAAGAGGAATTTGGGCATTAACATCTTTGATGCACTATAGATACAATTGACACCTTTAGGAAGCTCCTATGACCCCAAGTGTTGTCTCTCTAGCTTATCCACACCAAGATCACCAATGGGCAGCCCCCAATTTTGCTTCTCAAGCCTTGCCAATCAATTATAATTTGGGGTTTTACTTTTAGAGAGGTTATGTGTGTATATAGGACACTAGAAATAATTTCTAACAATTTTAATTCAAAGAAACTAAGGAATTTTTCTTTGAATCAAGTGAGAAAAGAAGAGAGGAGATGGAGAGAGCCTTTGTGCCATTACACATGAGAGACAAGAGAGAGTGTTTTGTTTCTTCTTTCTTTCCTTTTTATAATTAGGTCAAATAATCACTTAAATCCTTTGCCACATGTCACTACCACATTGCATGTTATTTTTAATTGACTTAATCATATTAAGCCAAGTGTCAAAGCTAGACTTAATCTTGACTTTGATCATCTTGCATGATAGGAAGACAAATGGAAAGTTTATATGATGCCATTTGTTACCATCTCATGGTGTCACATGTCGCCATGTTAAATGACCAAATTACCCTTATATTGTAATTTTGAGTTCTCAACCCAAAATCATTATTTCTCCTCTTCTAATCAATTTATATCAAATATAAATTAATTAATTAATCTTCATTAATTAATTTCTCACAATTAAATTCATATTTAAACACTTTAAATATAAATTTAACTTTTACTATACATCCAATAACCTAGATTTGGTTTCAAGCTATGCTAGGGACTTTATAATCTCATTGCAAACCAAACTTATTTAATTAATCAATTAAGCTCTTTAATTAATCAATTAAATCATATTTTACTTGGTGATTAACTTGTGTATGTGTATGACTCATTAGGCTCATCACTAATTGGCAATAAGATATAATATTAACTCTTAATATCATTAGAACTCTTTCTTACCATAAATGATTTCTCTAAATCATCTTAGGCATCTCATAGACCATGGTTGACACCTAGCATAGCGTGCCATGGCCACCCAATCAGTAACAAGGAATACCTTAAATGAACCTATAATCATATGTTACCATACACTAGAATCTCTTCGTTACAAAATCCCAATTTGAGCTGGAGTCATAGTTAATGTCAAACCCCATTTGCTATGAACATTATGTTTTTTTTTTTAATTCCAGTTCTTGATTAATTAGATTTTCTCGTCAGAAACTCTTTTCTAACTAAACCTGTCTGTCATGATTAGGAACTTGAAACATCAAGAACAATTAAATAAATATAGGATTTTATCCCTATTTACTTAGGGTAATGGATTCCATCTTGATCAACACCTATCTCCATATATAACTAGTAGGAGCCAACACATGCCCATATACCCATACACAGTACAAATATGAAAACAGTATCAAACTCAAACCACCTATATATAAGATAACTGTGTTATCTCAGGTCTAAGGATTATATGCACTGATATGATATATGACAATGCATTGACAAGAGTAAACGCCATGTGCTTGTCATATGCGTCACTGGTTCGGCCTACTTATCATGTATAAATGCCTATCATGTTTGTTATGTGGCATGAGACTCACCACTCCATTTTATTTATATCTCATATAAATACCTTGGGAACAAACATGATTATAACATTTCTGGATAAGTCATATCCTGTGTGAAGTATCATCGATTGTGAACCAATTTATGATACTTTGTACTAGAAATACTGTCACTCATATTCTTAACAACTTAAAAATAAAATTTCTAACAAAATATCAATGGACTTTTTCTATTACACATAAATACATTATGTAAACGAAAAAATGAAATCGCCTTTTATTAATAAAATATATACAAGATACATACAAAATGATATGCTCTAGGGCATACTACTAACAGTTTTCACCTTGTTGGCATTATTGGGGATGGTGTAAGAGTCTCTCTAATCCGGCATAGCCTTGAGCAACCTATATGCTTCTCTCAGTATGAAGTATCCTCAATAATGAGTCTTTGGTTTGGCCAGTGGCGCTTATGCTATGAGAATGGCTTCCTGCTAGCTAGGGTTTTCGTTTTTGGTTTTGTAGCTTTGACGGGTTGGGTGCATGGATCCTTTTGTTAGTCTTAGGTTGGGTGCATGGAATGCTTCCTCTACATTCCCTCCATGGCTCTCTACTCCGTATGTAGTAGTTTTTGGATGTTTTCGCCTTGCTGGCATTATTGGGGACGATATAAGAGTCTCTCTATTCCGGCATAGCTTTGACCAACCTGTACGCTTCTCTCAGTATGAAGTATCCTCAATAATGAGTCTTTGGTTTGGCCAGTGGTGCTTATGCTATGAGAATGGCTTCTTGCCAACTATCCTTTTGTTAGAGTCTTGGGTTGGGTGCATGGAATGCTTCCTCTGCATTCCCTCCATGGCTCTTTACTCCGCATGTAGTAGTTTTTGAATGTTTTCACCTTGCTGGTGTTAATGGGGATGGTATAAGAGTCTCTCTAATCCGACATAGCCTTGAGCAACCTGTACGCTTCTCTCAGTATGAAGTATCCTCAATAATGAGTCTTTGGTTTGGCGGATGGCGCTTATGCTATGAGAATGGCTTCCTACTAGCTAGGGTTTTCGTTTTTGGTTTTGTGGCTTTGACGGGTTGGGTGCATGGATCCTTTTGTTAGAGCCTTGGGTTAGGTTTATGTATGGGCTTGACCTTCATTTAATTTTTGCCCACTGATTATGCTTATTGTAAGCTCTATTAATAGACTTTTAAGTCCTTGTTTTAATTTAATGAAATCTTTATCTTTGAAAAAAAAAAAAAAGAAAATTCTCTTACATTGAATGCAATTAGATTCCAGTAAAGATGATGATTAATTCACAATTGAATGAAGAACAGGATCTTGAGAGCTTGTGTTACAAGGCAATCCTAGAATATTCCACCATTGTGCTATTGGGTGCCACCTATCTCAAATAAGTGGAACTCCAGCCTCCAGGCATACCTCAAATAGTAATAATAATAATAATAATAATAATAATAATAATAATAATAATAATAATGGTATCCAATGGAGGCTATTATATATAAATTGCACATGGACTCATTGACGGTGATGGAGGCCAAACATCACGGCAGAAATAGGGGCACGTGCGATTGATGTCATGCAAACGAATAGAGATCGTAGGATAAAAAAAAAACACGTATCATGGAAGGGGAACTGTAGGACCCAAGATAAAAACACGTGTGCGATAAAGAAAGACTAACCTGCTCCAAGAAGCCCTGCATCGATTTGTGGGGAGCGATAGGGACAACAGGCCGTGTAATATGGACACAGGATTATATGGTAATCTTACATTTGGTTTGGATTTTACATGACAAATCTAATATATGACCTAAAGTCTTGTCTCTTGGTTAGCTGTCTTAATTTGAAGGTTCACATTGAAGAAAATAGAAACCTGGAGAGAGCTCTGCTCTCTCTCCTGGTTATTATTGGGTTATATCAGTTATCTGTTGCCTTGCTTCTGAACTCTGGGAAGAATGGATAGCTACGCAATTAATATACTATCGATCTATTTCATGATAGCAACACAGTACCACTGATGGATAAGGGTTTTTGGTGAGATGGGCAATTCTTACTGGTTTAATTAATTGATTAATTAACTATGATGAGTATCTCTAATTAACTATTCTAATTAATAAAGATGAAAGTGAGTGAGAACGCAAATAATTGAGAGACAAGCAAAGGTAAGTGGGGCTTGCACGCAATTTATGGCAGCGTGCGAAGCGATGAATCCTAATGTACGTACGTGTTTCATGGTTCCACCACACGTGCATGAGCTTTTTTTCGTACGCTTCTCTCTCTCTCTTTTTCTCTTTCTGCCGGTTATTTTTGGTGAAAAAAAAAAAGGGTTAAAACATAAAAGTAGCTGTTTTCACCGACCCTGGAAGAAGCGTGCATGAAACATATCATCCATATTGATTTCCAAGCCCTTTCGGTCCATGCCCTTTTTTTTTTATCCCCCCAAGTTCTGGTTCTTTTTGCTTTTTGGTTAACTTCTAGAAACAATGAACTTTCAAGACTAAAACCCACATAAGGGTCTTGTTTAATTAATTTCAATATATGTAAGGAATGACAACATGCATCATTCTAATCTTACACGAGAAGAAACAGAAAATTTCACAACAACATTCTTCTCTCTATCCTTCTAAATTATGGTCTCGCTAGGGATAAATATTATATTAATGATGGTGGAATTAATGCGTAAAATATACCAAAGAATTTTTTTTTATTGTATTGTGTTGTATTTTTTTATTAAAGAGAAATGGATATCTTTGGGATTTGCAAGCCTCTCTCACGAGCGAGGACTATACCAACCCTTTTTTAGCCGTAAGCGTCTCACGTGTAGCGCAACCCCATTCAAACGACGAACGGGTTAACCTGTTAAACGCCACGTATGAACTCGGTTTGTCGGTATAGAATATAATACACTCATGCATTAAATTTGATGACCGGTTTTGTTTCAAGTCCGTACAAAAAATTTCACCTATAATTGCCGGTCAATCTTTTCTGTTCCCATCACAGGCTCGGCCGAACTTCAAGATTCAAGATTACAAAGCAAAAGGCAAAAGCAAAACCTGATCACCATCTCCACCTAGCCCCCGAAAATCTCACTTCTTCCACACCCAAACTCTCTCTCTCCCTCTCTCTCTCGCACACCTGCCTGCCTACCTACCATAAAAACCAGATCAACCTTTCCCTACTCTCCCTTTCTTCTCCAGAGCCGTATGCAAACCCCACACTCTATCTCTCTATGTTTCTACTACTGTATCTGTAGGTGTACATTGATGAAGTGTTTGCTGCTTTGATACTGCTATGGAAGGGAAAGAAGTGGTAAAGATTGAGAATTTTGTTGGATCGACAACATTTCCTGATCATATTCAGAGCAGTTATCCTCTCCAAGGTTTATTTGATTTCTGTGAAGGAGATAGGAGCTCTTTAGGGTTTATGGAGCTACTGGGTATGCAGGACTACAGTCCTTTCGTGTTTGATATGCTGCCAGTACCATCTATGCTGCAACCTGCAGCTTCTAAACCAGTTGTTACAAAGATAGAATCCCCAGAGGCGTTGAATCAGCCTGCAACTCCTAACTCTTCGTCGATTTCCTCAGCGTCCAGTGAGGCTTTAAATGATGAACCGGTTATGGCTGCTGATAATGAGGAAGAAGAGCAGCAGAAGACCAAGAAAGAGTGAGTTTCAATGCTATTTTTGCTTTTAATTTTACGTTTAAGTTAAACCCACTTGAGAAAAACATGGGGCTTTCACTTTTTGGTTTGCGTTTGGTGTAATGCTTGGGGATCCCCATTCGACGAGTAATTAAGAAAAACAGAAGGGTCTATTTTGTTATAAGATTTGAACTTGAAGATTTGATGGTTTTTGTGCTTGTTTCTAGGTTGAAGCCCAAGAAGACAAATCAAAAGAGACAGAGAGAGCCGAGATTCGCTTTCATGACGAAGAGCGATGTTGATCATCTGGAAGATGGGTACAGATGGAGAAAGTACGGGCAGAAAGCTGTGAAAAATAGCCCCTTTCCTAGGTACTAACTTCAATGTTAACCAATTGTAGTTCTTTCCATTATGCGGTAATTTTTTAGTTCATATTTGTTTATATTTTGGTCCAAATATTGATAGGTTTGGCTTGTTTTGGCTTTTGATTTTAGGAGTTACTATCGTTGCACCAGTGCCTCATGTAATGTGAAAAAGAGAGTAGAGAGATCTTTTAGTGATCCAAGCATCGTTGTGACCACCTATGAAGGCCAACACATCCATCCTAGCCCTGTTATGCCCCGTCCAAGCTTTGCTGGAGCTGCGTCAGAGTCTGGTTTCTCCGCAACTACTTTTGCCATGCCAATGCAAAGAAGACTATCGCTCTATCAACAGCAGCAACAACCCCTTGTCAATAGCTTCTCACCTCTGGGTTTCGGTTATAACGGAACAACAAATGCTAGTTTTCTACATGAAAGGCGCTTTTGCACCAACCCAGCGGGGTCTACTTTGCTTGAGGATCATGGGCTTCTTGAAGACATTGTCCCCTCCCATATGCTAAACGAGGAGTAGATGAGAACACGATTGCTACTTTGTAGTTCCATTCACTGACTTTAAACGGAGGCGTAGATGACCCTTTACTGTGATATAAAAAATATATTATATATAGTATGTGATTTTCTTGCTGACAGGTCATGATCTTTATCTTGAAGAACCCAACTTCCATTCACTGTAAGATGGAGTTTTTCTTCAATGCTGTGGACTAGCTTCTTTCTCTGATACTGTTTTTTATTTCCCACCTTTTTCTATTTCTGTGGTTTTGGGTTAGTAGGGATTGTACGTGATATGGAAAAGGAGGTTATTTCAACTTTAACGCTATCTTCTGACTCCATCATTTGTCTTTTGCCATTTGTTTTGTTATCGAAGGAATGTGCATTGATTTCAAGAGAGAAAGTAATGCAATCCAGATCTTCAAAGGGCTAGGGTTTTTTTTTTCAGAAAGATAGTTAATAGCATAGAGGCTTTTCTCATTTTCCCCTTTATTGGAATGAATAAGATCATTATTGCTTTCTGTAAAAGAGAAGAGGGTCTTAGTAATCGAGAGAATCTCGGAAGGAGAATTAATGTGCGGTCTCTGAAACATTAATCGAGGGATGCAAAGAGCTAGGAAGAATAACTCAACCACACAGAACCACTTCATCCTTTTATAGTTAATCCCTCTTTAGTTTTCTGTTACTGAGTATGTCATGCAGAAAGGCCATATGTTACTCATGCGTTTGGATCCCTGAAGCGTGTGGATATGGACTGGAGGGAAAGCTAAAACAGAAAAAAAAACCAATAGAGGAAAACACTTGCATGTAGAGAGAATATGAATTGTACTGCTTTGATTCTAATAGGTGGGAACTAAATAAAGAATTGCATACTTTCTGTGGTTCTATGCCTCCTGCCATGTGAACTTGTATTGCTATTTGCTAAGAATATTTGCTTAATCTATCCATATAGGCCATGAGAAAAGATAAATAAATAAATAAAACCTATAGCATAGATGCTTGGACTGTTATTCTCATTGCTCAGGATGCTAATGCAGAGTGCCAATCAGCCGCACAATTAACCATTTACATAAAACTTTTAATTCCGATCCCCTTTTTCCGAATTTTATTTTTTACGGTTGAGACGAGATCAGAGTCCACATCAACAACCTGAAAGAGAACAGTTCCCCTTGGAAAGACTAGTAGCATAGTACTCCTGGATATTATGTTGCTGTCGTATACTCCTACCTTTTCAGTCGTCGAAATACGAGATGCCTGGAGTGGTTTTCAAAAGAACACTATCTGACAAGCTGAAGAATACCTTACTAAATAAAGGAGTAGAAAGTTGCGAAGTTCTCAATCGTCCTGGCATTTGATGTGCAGCCACCGTCAGCCAATATTCAATGGCAAAATAGAAAAGATTGCCCGTTGGAATTTATACTGCGCACCATTTGGGCATCTTTATGCGTTTGCTTGTGCATGACAAAGCTGATCCACTTTCTGACATGCACAAGACTGGGATTTATGCCCTGAGACTGTAGCGACAGTTCATTAGTTCCTACCAAGGGTTAAGTCTTCTCTCGATGGACAACGCCCAAAAGCAGAGATTAGTAATTGGTCTTGAATTGTTTCCAGGAACGCTATTGCTTTATAAACATCACTGTCATGGTAAGAACGAATTCTCTCACGAATGGTTGCTGAGACTTATAAGAAACTAGGCTTCATATTAACCTTACAAAGAGTTCTAAACAATCAAAACCTTAAAAGCAAACGCAAATAGAAACTTCACCATCAACCCTTTTTGTGACAGCAACACAACAGGACCTGTACCGTCAACTCATTTCATCACATTGCATCATCCAAAGCACAATCCAACAACTGAACCTTCAATTTTACAAGCGCTAAACTTCAGTTTACATACTCTATAAAAATAAGGCAAATTACTACTGCAGATGCCTGCTAACTCCAACTATCCAGGGGGTTTCTATAATTTACCCTTAAAAGCTTTAAATACTATGCGCCTCCCTCCTGTTAAACTAAGGTGGGATCAAATGGACTAGTTTCTGACTTTATTTGCACATGATGCAGGTCCTGCAAAAAAAAAAAAAGACGAGCCAAGTAGAATGAGATCCGTTCTCTACCTACTCCATGGAAAGAAACTACAATGGACTACAGAAACATAAAACATCCAAAAGAGACAAACTCTGCACCAAAATTCATGCATTTCTCTATTCCAACACATGACAGAAAGCCTACAACTCATCATTCTACATGGTTGAAGTTATAACTGAGATCATGTGGTTGTGGGAAAGTCCGATAATCCAAGCATTGACAAGTTCAAAGTATTAACTCACAGTTCTCAGGAATCATATAGCAACATTTCATCAACAAATGCCCTATGCCACTGCATTGTGGCCAGCTCATACCCAATCGACTGATGAAATTTACAACTTAAAATTCTTCACAACTCACAAAACAGATGAAACCATAAAAAAAGACAACAATGGGAAACTACGACAGATTATTGCTCTTTGTCAGCCATTAAAAAAGGGAAATTCCCTTCACAGTTGGAGAAGAGGGAGGAAATGAGAATTTAGAAAGCTGACAGTTTGATTGATTAAGAGCTTTAGAATGAAATAATTTTGAAAATCAATTAATTAGTTTAAAAGACCCTTTCTTAGATTCTAAAATGATAATTATTTATGTACAGAGTTTAAGTACCCAACAGATAATTGAGACCTATTTTCAACCCAGTGCAGTTCAAGTGATACTGCATTTAGTACACAGGAATAATACAAAGGATTTGAGGGTTGCACAAGTGCGTCTTGCAATCACCTATTATATTACTACCTGAGGAGTATGTCACTAGATCACCACTCAAAGTAATTACTAATTCAAAAAATTTCTTTATACCCAAATCAGTAACTTGAATACTAGATCAAGTAGGAAATATATAGACATTGATCACTACCTCAGGGGTAATCTGTACACTCTGCTGCTGCTCTAAATTTTGAGCCTCTTTCAGCATGTCTGAGACTGCTTGTTGAGATGATTGCAAAAATTTCTGTGGAACTTGTGTTTGTTGTGATGTCATCTGACACAACTGTGTTGGTGGCTGTTTATCAAAAAAAAAAAAAAAAAAAAAAACTGTGTTGGTGGCTGCTTTACTGGAGGCAGTGATTGTTCTGTGATATGAGGAGCTCAAAGTGTCAGTTCAACTGCATAGGAAACAGTTTGTGGTTGCAAATTTTGGGAAATTTCATGCATAGAGTACGAAGCATTAGGCAAAAATACACCCTCCCATGGAATCGCGGAAATTGGGTGTCGGCCTGCAGCACAAACTCAACTTGGTACATGCAGCACAAGGTCAACAGGGAAAGGAAAATGAATAAGCAAAATGTACCTAATCATTGGTTCATGAAAACATGGACCAAAAATTTTGTCCACCAAATGCATAATTTCCCCTGAGAAAGAGAGAAATTATTGATTAGGAATCATCAGATGGAAATTAAAGTTTTGTCTACTTTCGGTCTATGATATGATTATCCAAAACTATCAAAGATTTAACTGATAAATCTATGTTTGAATGTCCATTTGTTTGTGTGGTCTTCCACCTTAAGCAAAATCGAAGCAAAACTAGTTTGTATCTGTACTGTCAAGGCAAAGAGCTAACTAAGTAAATGCATAACCCAATTGCAGGCTGTGGGGTTTTGGAATCAGCACAGACCATTAGATAGCCCAAATAAGTTAATGAATTCAAGCAATTAACCAAATAGAAGGTTAGTACATTGCATAATCACCACCACGTACTTGACAATTCACTAAAAGTTCATTAATAGCAGAAAATAGATAACATTTTTCATTTATTTATTTGCTTAAGCAAAGCACAGATTAACAGCTTGTGAGACCATGCATACGTATAAAAGCATAAATATAAAGGAAGGAAAACCTTAATTCTCTAGTCCTACGTTTTATGGGATCCGCAAAACGAACAATTACAGGCTCATCACAACCCTGGAAATGATCAGAAGAACAGAGAGGATGAGAAAATACAATCCAAAAGTAAAATCATAAAGATACACATAAAAATAGAAGATACAAGATACAGATAAAAATAGAAGATACACTTTAATTTCACTGTGAAAGTTCCATTTGATGCTTTCATTGCCGCCACTGCCATATCTCTGTAAGAAAATTTAATAAATGTGCATCCTTCATAAAAGCCCACCAGAATGCACAATTTGCCAGTTAATAGAAACGTGTTTATATTCAGATACAGAATCAAACATAACTAGGCCACCAAAACAGAAGAAGACAGGTGGATAACATTATTTCTGCACTAAAATGGAAGTTCCAGACAAAACAATTGGTGCAACAATAAAGTTCGCTAAACAATTGCATGTATCATTGAACAGTTTTGATGCCTTTGCTTTTTTGTTCGTTATGTTGCTCATTCCGTGATGATGCATGAAGAGACCATCAAAAGAAACTATGATAATCATATGGGACTAAAGACCAGGATCTATCTAGGTGAAATGCACAGCATTGTGTCTAAAATAAAGACCATAGACAAATTAAATTCCATTATGTCAATAATCACAGATATTTGCAGCTAAAGAAGTAAGTAATTAATAAGGAAGATGGACATACCATGACTTTGCTTCAGTATCTTAAGCAATGTAGGCATCTTCCACATGACCATATGGAGAAAATATCTAACATGGAAAACATTCGTACATAAACCGAAATCCTAAAAAAAGAAAATATATGAAACATAGAGTTGATTTTGGGAAACATTATCTGTACATAAAGTCAAGTAAAAGATGTACATTTACATGGCATATGTGCTCAAGTAAATACACCCACTTGCTGTTGCATTGTATAGTGCATGCAAGTACTGTTACCTATGCAATGAATTTAATCATAGACAACAGCATCCAAGCCATAGCCTTCAACTTAACAGATTTTACTGCTGATTCCATCCTAACATACTCTAATTTCGTCTAATTTCTTTTTGCAGTTTGCATTCATAACCCATGCATATTATCATACACCCAAAAATATACCAGAAATGGTGAATCTCAAATCTATTTTGTTGAGCTAGGATAGAATAAATTTCAATACTCATTAAATGTGACTCATCCTTCCTCAATTTCCTGTTTTGAAGCTTGTTTGTTAATGGAAGCAACATAGAGTTTGTCCACAAACTCCATTCTCCCTATCATAGCACTAGGGCTGAGCATTTGGTTCAAATCGAACCGAACCAAACCGAATTATCAAAATCAAATTAACCGAATTACCATATTTTATAAACCAAACTGAATCGAAATGAATAAAAAATCGAACTAAACCGCTCTATTTCGATTCGATTCTGTTCGAACCGATCAGTTTTTTAGTTTTGATGGGTTTTTTAATTTAGACTTGATTTTCAAGTTATTTGGTCTAATTTTGATCTTGGTTTGGACCTAATAACCATTAATTAATGAAATTAAACAATTTATATATATAAAATTATACAAAATTCATAAATTCCCTATAAAAATAAATCAATTTAAAAATCAATAAAGCGATTCGGTTCGGTTTAGTTTTGTTCAACCGATTTTTTCTCTCCAAAACCGAATCAAACCAAAATTCTTAAAATGTAAAACCGAACCGAATTATCTTAAAAACTGAACCAAATTACCGAATTAAGTCAATTCGATTCGATTTATTCGGTTCAAACTAAATAGTGCTCACCCCTAAATAGCACAATGAAGATATAGTTAATAGGCAATGAAAACAAAAAAAAAAAATGACACTAGAGGGAGTAAGAAAAAATTACCAAGGCTTTAGGTACACAGATGAGCAATGGCCCAGAGACATGTTGGCTAACAAATACAGAGTGTTCCAATCAGCAAGAGGAATCTTATTATTTATGGAAACCCAAAAGCAGAAAAATAGACATCCATTTTTCACTTTAAATAAAATATGACAGAATGCAAAGAAACCCTCATAAAAAATTAGCTGCTGACTGATAACATATTAGTCACATGTTGCTACCTAAAAAATTTCATTTAAGTGATTCTTAGTTAGTCATTCCATATTTTCCCCCTTACTACAGGCACCATAAGATGTTCATTGGCCAAATTCAAAATGTATCAACCTTTCCTGATCATTAAGGAGCAGGGCATCAAAGCTAAATAAGAAAATACATAGATCCTAAAAGTGACACTATTATTTGGTTGAGGTACATATTTCTACAACAACTACTCAGATCCTCAGAAAAATGGCATGAATTGGGCTGTTGGGCAGATTACTTGATACATATAATACAAATAATAAAATTGCATATGGCAGAAGTACTTACCTAGGTGAGCTACAGACTATGATAGCAAGAAGTTACATAAAAAGGCCTGCAGAAAAGCACATTTGTGAATAGCAGATACTTACCTGGGTGTTCCCTTTCTCCCTTACCAAGACGTCCCCGTTGCTATCGGACCTTAATGGGAACTGCCTCCTGAATAAATAAAATTTATCAAACAATTTAACACCATTTTCATATCAGAAACCAACAACAAAACTTATTTGACAATAACAGCAGCCAAACAAATTACCCCGGGAACAGTATATTGACCATTTAAAGTCCTAATAGCCCTGTCAGCTTCCTCTATTTTTGCATATTTCACAAAGCAATACCTGTTGAAGTGAATTTGGACATAAATTCATTTTACTATTATAGATATTAAGGAACAGGAAAACATATGTAGCAATACCAAAAATTGAAAATTAATAGTTTTAATGCTGTAATGGATTCCAACCAAGTTTTAGAAATGTTCCAAGTACCTTGTTGTTGGCCAGTCCACTTATCCCTAGGGAAAATTACCTCAAATACATTTCCATATTCTTCAAACAAAGGGGAGATCTAGAACAAAGAAGAAATAGCCAAAATTCATACAGAACGTAATTGTTTAAATGAGCAAAGAAACAATATATTAAGTTATAAAAGAATTACAATTATAAGAAACTATCGATATGACACTCATAATATAAAAAGGGAGGCAGCGGCAATCTACAACACTCCAGTATATCCTACGCACCTTCAAAATTTTGGCTCAAGGAGGAAAAGAATCTGAAAAAGTGGGGGCTAGAGTATGCCAAGATTGGAGAACCTCTACCTTATTAGAGAGACTACATCGTTTCAGCACGTGAAATTTCTTACCAAATGGAGTTCAGAGCACCACTTAAGCTCATTACCAAGTCAGATTCAAAATTTGTGTACCATTAAAGACATCAATCAGCAGTAACCCCCTGATCATAGCTCCCCAAAAATTCAGTGAAATTTAATATCAGAAATATGCATTTTAGATGGATGTATTGATCCATATCAGATGAATTCTTGGAAAGTATACATGGATAAAATCACAACAGACCAATCCTAGTTTCTTATTTTTCCTGATTCTGCAAGCAAATACAATCACATGCTGATGCTAGAATGGAACAACTCACACATTCTTCAGTTGTACTTCTTGGAACTGGTTCAACATAAAGTGTTGCAGTAACAGCATCATCTTTATGATTTGAAAAACAAGTAACATAGACAAGTAATAAAGCAAAACAAAACTCATTAATTCAGATATTATCAAACATTCAGTACCAGATGCTTCTGATGTGCCAATAGCACGTTAAGAAGGAACTGAATTTACATTCATTTTCAGAAGAAATGTTGCTGAAAACTCCTAATAATCATTGCACAATAACTTTTCAATCCATCCATGGAAAATACCGCAAGTAATGTAGCCATTTGGGGAAGGCACAGAGGAAGTTGAGAGGGAATAGACCAAATTCATGATAAGACTAATAAACCAGCGGAGAAGAACACAGATTTTACTAAATTACAATGTGATCACTTACAATAGCAACTGTTATCATCATAACTAACTTTGTGATAGAAGTTCGTAAATAGAGGGGGAGGGCAGATGAAAGGACATATTACCAGGTGAACCTGATCGGCCAGCATGATATCGTCCTCTTTTGCAGGCGTTGGAGCAGAATTCTCCATCTCCACCTCCTTCTCCTTCTCCTCCACCAAATGGTTCATTAGGTTCGAAGCTCATCTGATGATTAGTGTCGTAATTAGAATAGTTACCGTGGTTGCGGTTGTTGAATTGGTGGTCCAGATTCAGCTGCGCAAAGGGTTCGTGGCGGTTAAAGTAGTGATGCTGGTGCTCGTGTTGGTAATAGTTCGGGAGCTGCTCCTTGTGGTCCGGCTGGTCATAGCCGTGGTAGCCGTGGGCGTGAGGCTGTTGTCTTCACTTTGCCGGTACATCAGTTTGCTTTCGCACATTTTATTAAAAGAAAAAAAAAAAAACACTGAGTGGAAAAAGTTTGGATTATTGGATCATATGGTAATTTTGATATGAAAATATAAAAATATTAATTTTTATTTTAATTACTAATATAAAAATCGAAACATTCATACAATCAAGTATTTAGCCGCTAACAAAATAATTGATTATTATGTTTTAATTCCTTAAATTACAAAAGAGGACGACTATTCCTTAATTATAAAAATCAAATTTTCTTATATTTGAGTATATAAATTACAAAAAAATAATTTTGAAACATTAAAAAAGAAATTGTATCCACTCATTTTTATTCATGGGTTAGTTTTTAGCTACCCAAATGCATAGTTTATATGCATCACTAATCAAGTATTGCCAAAAGTATAAAATGGCATTAGTGATTACGGGAGCATATATTTTAATTTATAAATTTATTAAATTAATTTATAAATTTTAAAAATAAATTTATCTATTTATTTATAATATTTTTTTCTTATAAGTTTATTTTATAAGCTAATAAAGGAGATAGAAAGTAAGTTTCATAAAATATTTTACTGTATTGCCCTTTCAACACAAATCTCATCCAATACATTTTTCAATCATTTTCATAATAAAATGTATTTATAAATTAAGTATTTTTACTAAACACATAATTTTTTAATATTTTAAATATTTATGAATTTAAATTAGCAATCAAATTTCACTTATAAACTAATTTTCATACACTAAGCAAAATAACTTATAAACTCGTTCATTTGTGTAACTTTTAATTAGATTAATCAAGTTATCAAATTTCAAAAATTCTAATTTTAAAATTAATTTGGACCGATCATAAGTTCAATTTTTAAGTTTTTTAATCAATAAAGCCGAGTTGGATTTAAAAACAATGATTATGATTCATGATTTATATCTGAGAAAAAAAATGATCTATTTGGCATTGCTGTTGAAATTATTATTGAGAAATTTATTTTTTTAAATATATTAGTTAGCGAATATTAATAAATAATTTAAAATTAAATTTGATAAATTTTAGTCATAAAAATACTAAAATAATAAAATAACTTTTCTCAAATTATTTTTTTTTCAACAGTATTTAAAATGATATTTTTATTTAAAAAAAAGTAGTTTTAACCCTCTAAACTCAATGCCAAATAGGCACAAAAAATAATAGTGAACAGAAAATTAATTATAATTGAGTCACATTAAAAAATTAAATTAAATTGATTCAACTTTTTGACTCTTCAATTTCAATTGAATTATACTCAGCATATATGTTTTGTATATGTAGATCACGTCAATTCAATTAATTTAATTTTTTATTAAATTAATTGAACTGAATTAAGAAATTCTAATTTATTTAAAAATTATACAAACATATTCTTAAAAAAAATTATACAAACATAAATTAAATCTTAATTGATTTTTTAAGTTATTTTGACTGAATTCTGCTTAAAGTGGTAGGGATGTAATGGTGTTTGGAAATTGGAATGTGGGGGTAAAGGTGTTAAGAAAGGGGGTGCTAAAAAAAGAGGTATAAGTTTATTTTTACTTATGAAATGTACATTTTTGGACAGATAATATATATTAATGAAATTAATGCGCAAGAATCAACTAATTAGGCTTTGAAAAATATAGACAATAACCGGTAATCATGATAAATTTTAGCAAATAAATTAGACTAAATTATTATTTAGTCTATTGATTATGTTAAAATTAAAGATTTAATTTTTATATTTTTAAAAATCGATCTTTTAGCTTCTTAGTTTTAATTCTATTAAATTGAGGATTTTAAGATTATTGTTAGTTAAGAGAGTAAAAGGTGATCAATTAGTAGGGATGATAATGGATAGGTACGGGTGAAAATCACTATAATTGAACTTAAATCTGATTAATATTCTCAAAATCTGAACCCTCTCAAATCTTGTTAAAATTTAATATTAAATATCTGAACATGTTTAAAATTCAATTATTATTACCCAAAAAAATTTGAATCTATTTAATTTTATATATTTTAATTAATAATTTATATAAAAAAATTATTTTGATTAATGATTTCTATTTTAAAATTTAATAATTCCATAAAGTATTTAAAATCATTTTATAAAAAATAAAATATATAAAAATTTATAAATATTATTACAAAAATATATTTTTATATTTAATTAAGTATTTGTGTAAATGAGTTCGATTATCGAAAATTACTATAATTAAACTCAAACCTTATTAATATTCTCAAAATCTAAACCCTTCCAAACCCTATTAAAATTTAATATTAAATATTTGAACACATTTCAAATTCAATTATTATTATTCAAAAAAACTCGAATCCATTTAATTTTATATATTTTAATTAATAATTTATATAAAAAATTATTTTGATTAATGATTTCTATTTTAAAATTTAATAATTCCATAAAATATTTAAAATTATTTTATAAAAAATAAAATATATAAAAATTTATAAATATTATTACAAAAATATATTTTTTATATTTAATTAAGTATTTGTGTAAATGAGTTCGATTATAAAAAATGTAACACCCCTAATTTTTAAATTTATTATTTTATGGATAAATATTAATATTTTATTTTATTTAAATTTTAAGAAATTATTTGAAATTTTTCGGGTTTTAGAAATCAGGTTCGATTTTCCGAAAATATAAACTTTGATCATTTTTAAAAATTAATTTAAAGATCACGTGGCAAAATTAAAAATATATTTAGAGTTTATGAATTTTTCTGAATTTTCTAGATTTTTTTTTTCGAAATTTTTGGGCCCCGTTTTCGGTCTCAAGGCAGAGTAAAAATTTAAAATTTTGTATTTTGAATCGGACCGGCTAAATCGAACTGGTCGGATCGGACCGATTTCTTCTTTCTTTTTCTTTCTTCTCGTGCGCGTCCCGACCTCTCTTTCTCTCTCTCCCTTTTTCTCTCTCCTCCCTCCTCCCCTCGCCTGCCAGCCACCACCCAGCCCTCCCCACCTCGTCGGCGCCACCCGCCTCCCCATCGCCGTGGCCCAAATGCTGGAAACAGCGCGCGAGAAGGCTGGACGGCAGCAGCTTGCGGCTTCATCTTTTCGGCTGAAATCCGGCCATCGATTGGGCTGGGTCTTGTGTCAAACACCATCTACACCTCGAGAGCTTTCCATAGATACCAAGAATATCAAAATTCATTGAGCAGTTTGTCCAATTTATGTCAGGGAAGTTTTAGTCCATTTTGATTTTTGGGCTAGATTTCTCGCAAACCGTGAACCCCACGAGAAAATTGAGAGAACCAGAGCACTCCACTCGTCGAGAGTTTCGCGGCAATAAAAATTTTAGAATTTTTCGACATTGTTTTTAGGTGGGTCCCACGGAACTTCGTAATGTTTTTCTGAGCATTAAATGAGCTTAGAAAATTCCAAAAAATTTATGTACTAACCTCCGTGTTGTGGGCTTAGTGTAGGTACCTTCAATTAGCGGAAACTCGATAGTTGTTCGGGTCTGTGAATTTCCAGCCAGACAGACCGGCTACCGCAAAAGTCTTGGAATTGGATCGGGATTTTGGCTACCCCATCTTTGTCAGACGCCCCGAGCACGTTCCTGAGATCGGAATCAGCATAGGTAAACCCGAACATTGCTTTTTCGTAATTTTCTAGTGCTTAAATGGGATTAAAAATCCATAAAATATTTGTAGTGACTCAGAAAATTATGATTCTTTTTGCAATAGCCTAGTAATATTGTTAAGGACCGCGGGGCAAAGTTTTAGAATTTTTAGAGTTTATTTGGATAGTTTTTGCAAAAAGGGTCAATTATAAGGACTAAACTGTAAATTTACATCGTGTGATTGATGACTGTTTGGATGGGCCCAGGAGGGGCTGTGTGATATGATTGAGTTGTGGGTGTATGGTATGCGAATATAGAAGTGTGTTTTAAACCCATTTGCAGGTTGGGTAGGTCCTAGGTATAGGGGAGACTCTGCCGGATTTTCGGCACGACTTATGACGTATTTGGTCTTTTCTTGCATTATATTGAGTCAATTATATTAAAAAATTATAATAAAATTGTCAGGTGAGCCTGGACAGTCTTCTTCTTCCGCCCAGCCGCCACAGTGACTGCTGTCAAGTCTGTGAGTAAAATATTAATTTTAATTGTAATTTCGATATTATTATATGTTTAATGCAAGCCCATGCATTACTTATATGTATATATCTGTGTAGTTAAACCCTAGGCACGTTTTATGTTACATTCACAACTGTTAAAGTGCCATGGATGTTGTTGTGGTAATTTGGAGCAGTGTGCGTGCGTTGGCGTGCGTGTGATGTGGTGTTGGCTATGGATAGGACGGGTAGACACGACTTGAGATCTTCGCTGGGACCCAGTCCTTCGGGGTAGACACAGCTTGAGTTCTTCACTGGGACCCCGATTTGGTTTATTAAGCGAAAGTCCGGCTTGAGTTCTTCGCTGGCACAGGTTGGATTTAAGATAGCTGTATAGGGGATCAGCTCCCATATATTTATGATTTGACATTACTGAGTGTGTGAGTGCTCCAAATTACCTTTTTGCTGTTATGATGTGAAAATATTGCTGATGTTGCATTTCACTCTACAGGGTGCATTAGCTTTAGATAGTTATAGAGATTATGGTTAAAATTGATATTTTACTCTCTGAGTCGAACGCTCACTCCTGTTCAATATTTTTCTAGGCCATAGGAGGATATTTTTGAGGTTAACCTGCTTTTCTCCATCGCATATCGTTTATTAATGTTTGTATAAACCTGTTAACTCTTAGAATTTTCGCATGTGTTAGAAGTATTTATTTGATTTGGGTCTGTAATATAATTATCATGTTGGACCTGTAAACGTATTATTATATGCATATTTGATGAACTGGATGAGGGAGCTGAGCTCACATTTATTTTTATGACATTGAGTATGTGGAGGGTGAGTTGAGCTCCCTAGTTGATTATAAATCGTGTTTACAGGTCGGGTGAGTCAAAAACTCCCCGTTAAAAGGTCCACTTTATGGCCGGACTCTGTCCGGTTGAATTCTTGAAATTGGGCCCAATGGGGCTTAGAGTTGAGTTAAGGAATAGTTAGGCTTACAATAGGCTTCGGGGGCTTTAGGTTAGCCCAAGTCCTAGTGCCGGTCTGGCCTATAGGTTGGGTCGTGATAAAAAATTACTATAATCAAACTAATCAAACTCAAACCTTATTAATATTCTCAAAATCTGAACCCTTTTAAACTCTATTAAAATTTAATATTAAATATCTGAACACATTTCAAATTCAATTATTATTATTCAAAAAAACTCAAATCCATTTAATTTTATATATTTTAATTAATAATTTATATAAAAAATTATTTTGATTAATGATTTCTATTTTAAATTTAATAATTTTATAAAATATTTAAAATTATTTTATAAAAAATAAAATATATAAAAATTTATAAATATTATTATAAAAATATATTTTTTATATTTAATTAAAATGAGTTCAATAACAGAGATTCAATATACAAAATCCGAATTCATAGTGAGTATTATTTTTCAAATCAAAACTCATTTTAAATATGATTATATACTATCAAAACTCGTCATATTCGGGTTTATTCAAATCGGGTTCTCCCAAAACTCGACCAGTTGCAATCCCTATTAATGAGAAAGAAATTTGTTGATTGTCATAACAATTTAGGAACAAAAATATTTACAATGATAAAAATTTAAGGATAAAAGTGTGTATGATAAAAGTTGAGAAAAATAGATGAATGGATGAAAATAAAATTTAGAAATTAATTAATATATGTTTCACAATATATTTATCAAATCAATAATTTTGTTGAGACTTAATAGTAATTTCCTTGGTAAATTAGGAAGCTATTTGACTTAATTGCTTACATTTGATTTTTGACTAAAAAAGCATTATTTAATTATAAATTATTTTAAAAATAAGTAATTAATATTGATTGATAAAATATTTAAAATTAACTTCTAAATAATTTAACCATTTGATTAAAGAATATTTGAAAATTTTAATTTATCATAATAATAAAAAAATATAATTTATTGTTGGGGGTGTTAGAATAAGTTTAATATTAATATTTTAAAAAATTATTATAATAATATATTATTTTACTTAATTAAAAAAATTAAAATAAATAAATAAATCATAAATAATAAATAATATTTTATTTACGACTTTTTATTTAATTTTTTTAATTTATAGGTTAATCCATATTTCTCCCTAAAATAAAATGCGCAACACACCATACCAATTCTCAAGCCCCAGCACAGAAATAAACCAGCCCTGTCTTCTCTCAGGTCATCGTTCGAGCCCCAAGGCCCTCACCCACTCTTTGTCTCCTTCTCGCCGCTCGGGTAATGTCTTTCTTCTTCATTTCGAGATGACAGCTCTTTTACACACGATTCCAATCGTACTGTGTTTCTATTCTATTTAACATTTTGCATGTTTTCATCGCGACGCCTATTTGCCCAATTCGAATAGAGTTAAAGGTAGTAATCCATAGAACAATGCGATTTATATATTATATCCACCTTCTTTCTCGTTTAGTTTCGATTGAATAGTTTATCGGAGACTAAAATTTCATTAGCTAAGCCAACTGACAAGAGTATAGGCTTTTTATGGACTTATGGGTTAAGGGAAACTCATGCTTAGTGGTTTTAACAATTATTTTGTGCAGAACTTATTGGTATATCAGTGTTTCATACTTTTATTTTTGGGATAGGCATGCTGCTCTTACGTGCAGTTTGGATATGTTCACAAGATAGTTGACTCAATCCAATCTGTAACTCCACTGATACTTTTAATTCTTACTGCAAGTGTAAAATTTGTACTTGTAGACTACAATTTAGTATCTTGTTAAGTTATTGTTGATTATTCCTTTTTTTTTTTTGGAGTGGGGCGCGGGGTGGCTGGGTTATTGTTCTTCGATCGGTCTTCCTAGATGATGGTCTGGTGCGGCTTGTGTTGGTAATGCAGGAGCTTGACGTAATTTAACTTTATTTTGGATGGCAACAAGGACGGATATAGTTGATGATGATGATGACTTTACTGAAATTTACAAGGAATACACTGGTCCTCCAGGATCTACTACCAATAATGCACAAGATAGGTCAAAAGCAAATAAAAGGTCCCACGCCGGCTCTGATGAGGAAGAGGAACCTCGGGACCCAAATGCTGTGCCGACTGATTTCACTAGCCGAGAAGCTAAGGTTTGGGAAGCTAAATCAAAAGCTACGGAGCGGAATTGGAAGAAAAGGAAAGAAGAAGAAATGATTTGCAAAATATGTGGAGAATCAGGCCACTTTACTCAGGTATTGTTTTCTTCTTGGCAAATACCTTAGTACCTTACCAATTTTATTTATTGGTGAATGGTGAATAATGTAAATTACTGTTACATTTGACATCAAATATCTTACAAAGATATTCACATGAATTCATTGCTTTATGCTTTGTATTTTATAATAATTACTATTTTTTTAATTTCTAATTTGTTGGCAGCTTGACTACAAAACTGTTTCTATATATGCTAAGAGTGACTTTATTTTTAAGCTGCTTTTTTTTTTTTTTTTCAAGTGTAGTGTAGATCAAAGCTCATGTTAGCCTTTGAATGACTAATTTGGACCAGGCTTAGAACCAGGAATGGTGCCTAGACTCATGCATTTCTCATGAACTTCTCATTGGTTCTAGATTGCTTAGATTTTCTTTAAAAGGTTTTAACATATTATTTTACTTTTTTTTTCCTTCCTACTATTGATGCCATTAACACTTGATCTTTCTGTTCAAGTACGTTGCTGGGTAATTCTAATTCACACGCTTAATAGAGAGATACCTTCTTTCTTCTTCCTTCCCCAACCCACCCCCATGCCCTTATTCTTTTTTGTCTTTGAGTTTAAATGTTGTGTATGCCATCCGCCACATATACAGGGATGCCCCTCCACTCTTGGAGCAAATCGCAAGTCTCAAGATTTCTTTGAAAGGGTTCCTGCAAGAGAAAAGCATGTAAGGGCCCTTTTCACTGAGAAAGTGATAAGGAGGATTGAAAAGGTTATTGACTGCAAAATTAAAATGGAGGAGAAATTTATAATTGTTAGTGGCAAGGACAGGTTAATTTTGGCGAAAGGCGTTGATGCTGTGCACAAGGTCGTTAAAGGGGAGGGTGATCAGAAGGGTTCTTCTAGTTCCCACAGGAGCAGATCTAGGTCGCCTGATCGAAGTCCTGTTGGATCACGATTGCAACGCTCAGAATCCCAAAGGTCTTATACAGTTCACCCACGTAATACATCACAGTATCAACAAAGATTTGGTAGACAAGACAAGATTGTGGAAGATCGCATTCGTGAGGATATGCAGAAGTTTTCTAGGGGTTCTCCACAAGGTAGGGACAGCATAGGGTTTGTTTTATGGCATCCTTATTCCTTAGAAAACTGGTAAACCAATTTTCATAGCTTTTAGGCCCAACATACTTTCCTATGTACTTATTAAAGGTCATTTTGGGATTTCTGAATTCTTAATGGTAATGCTTGTTGCTCATCCTTTGTTTGCAGCAAGAGGTAAGTTCTTAGCTTCAAGCATAATGTGTAGGATTCTGAAGTATTTTCGTGGGTGGGTCTGAATTGATCGGATTGACGACAAAACGAAATTATTTACTGAAAGCATATTTGGGCTTGTTTGCAACGGATGGGTTCTCTGTGTGAATGTTAAATAGCATGTTGTTAAAGCTGCCATCTAGCATCTCGAATCAAGTGCTTAACATACTCTTCATTTCATGAAGCTTATGGTAATGATGGTGGTAGAAGTCGTTCAAGCCATTCTAAATCTCCTGCACACCCCCCTTACGCTGGCAACTCATATGGTTCATATGGTGGTCACAATCAAAGTGTGAGTGGTTATAGAAGTGATGAGGGGAATACCGAGAGACAGGGACCTGATTTGCAATCTGGTCGTCAATTTGAATACTCAACCTTCCCTCAGACATTAGAAGAACTAGAGTTGGAGTATAAGAGGGAGGTGATGCAACTTGGTAGAATTCGTGATAAGGAAGAAGATGAAGAGAATAGTAAGCATCGTGAGGTAATAAATCTATCTTTTTAACACTGTACTTTGGTCTTTGGGTTTCAATTGTAGTTGGCTATTTGACTAACCTGCAAAAAAATGTAATTTGGATTCCATGCCTATACTTGAACAAGCAAGACCCAGCTAAATAGTTTTGGCTAATGTGAATTAGGGTTAATGCTTATAATTTTATGGGACATTTACCTGTAACTGTTTGCTTAATGTTTGAACCATTGAATCCTTTTTGTCCATAGTGTATGAAATATGAATATTATCTCTATTAGGGTTGCAATCTGTCCAATGAATTTATTTCTTTCAAATCAAAGGAACAATAAATCCTGTCTGTTCATATTCATGTTCTTTTCCTGTTTTGTGTTGTAACTAGGTTGAAGTTGGAGGGGCCATGTTGCTTATTAATTAGTGTGATCTGTCTGCGAATGAATCATTGTCTTAAATAAACATTAAACTTTTTGTTCCTATAAAATCTACAAGTCCTGTCCTTTATAATTTAAGAGATGTTACCATGGTGTCTTTATCATTTGTGAAAATGCTAATGTGTCCTAAAATACTCTTTTTTTCTGTACTGTATAAGGAAATTCTGATAGTTGTTTTGTCTTGTGAATTTTAGACTATCAATGAGATGAGAGAGAATTGCATGAAGAAACTGGCTGTACTGAGGGGCACACATACAAGACAGTGGGAGGAATTTCTTCAAGTTGAAGCTCAGAGACGTCAACAGCAGTCATGCCAACAAATGCCCACATCAGGTTTTAGTGGTTATAAGCAGCACGTTTTCTGTGATTATGATGGCTCCACCAATCCTCACTACCCTGGGGCTGGTTTACCAATGGATTCAAGGGTCAGGTACCCAAATCATGTGGAAAATTATTCTTCAAGGCCCCATGATGGATATGGTGAGTTCCAGCGTCAGAGGCGTGAAGATTTTGGAAAAGCTTACAATCGATACTAAATTCATGTAATGGAAATGATTTTGGTGAGTTGTCTGTCTTTGGTTGTGTAAAGAAAGACTAATTATTGTCTTTTCTTTTTGTTTATCCCCTCAAATTTTGATTGTCCCCTCACAATCTTGTTACATCCATTATCTTTCCAAAATTCACAGCCGATTTTACCATACTATAAGAGGCCTCTGTTTGTGGCTATGGATGGGAAAATATCATTCAATTCTGCATTCTCTAACTGCAATTGTTTCGTACACAGTGCACAGGAGGGTGCAGTTTCTGTAACTTCTATTAGGTTTTTGGTTGGGCAGGCAGACGTTGGGATTCTTTTTTGTGGGCATTGCTGATTTTATGATGATTATTCTGCCTTAGCTTAAATTTCTATTCCAAACAGTTTCAGGGTTCAGAAAATGGTCGTTTACAAGTGATCCACAGGGCACGCCCCAAATCTAGGTTTGTATGATTGATATTAATCAACCTTAACAAGGGAATGCTCCGACACATTTTTGATGTTGTAGGATTGATTCAATTTCAATTAGTGGTTCATTTCTGTTCAGAACTTCTTTGTTGTATGGAAGTGGTGTAATTTTCTTGATAGGTGTGGCAATATTAAGAAGTTGCAATCTCCTAAATGGATGTTGTTTGCATCAATGGATTACTATTGACAGACTTTTCAACTCAGATTCTGTTGATGCATATACTGTTTGAAGAAATTCACTTGTACATTCATAGATGCAATGCGCTAATTACACACAACATGTAAGTTTTCTTCATGATTGCTGCGTAATTCTAATTTTCCTTCATAGTTGCTGTGTAATTCTATGTCAAAACTGCGTCAAACAAGCTAACAAAGGAAGCCAATGTGGGTATTATGTTTCTTTAGCCTAAAAAGAAGCATAGATATTCACTTGCAAACATAATTAGAGACTGTTGAACTGCGTAATTCCTTTCACATTCATTGTAGGCTCTGCATGTGCCACACATAAGCTCTGAACTGACATCATTGTACAAGCTTTATGGTAAATCAGTTGGTGAATCTGCGTTGAATCTTTGGTTTGATGTTCCATTTGGCTTTCTTGCCCAAGCGGTGAGGCATGTGATTGCATAGTCTGAACTTTGAAATATAAAAATACAGCAGTGTGGTATAAGGGCTGTGATCTAGCTGAGTTGATTCAAGTTAATGTGGTGTATCATGCAGATTCAACTCTATTAGAAAATATGATTAGAGGTCAATTGAATTTTATTTTTTCATATTTGAATTCGACTCCACCTTGATGCGAAAGCTGGAATGAGCTCAAGTTTGAGCTCAATTTGAAAAGTGATTATTAAGTGCTTGTGTATAATAGTATGACATAAAATATATTTTAAGCAAAATATTTGATTAGATATGTGAGCCATTCAAGGTGAGCAACGTAATGTTTGAACTTTGATTGACTCACAATTTGAAATTTTGAATTATTCAAGTTTAAATATCTAACAAGTTTACTTTGAGTAGCTGAATCATTTACACCACCCGCTGCCGAGGCCGCCTTCTTTTTTTTTTCAAGGCATTGTATACCCTCCCCTTCCTCTACAATGCCTTCCGCTCATCTCCTCACTTTTTATGCTTAACCGAGAGAGGAGAAGCAGAACTACTGCCCATTAACTACACTCTCGCTTGATGGCTTTGTTTTTCAGTTCCTCGAAATGCATCATTCATTCTTGAAATGGGCTTGTAAGCGTATTAATAGCCTCCATTGGAACTGGGAGAACTTAAGCAATTATTTTATGTTGTGCCTTGTGGCGCAGGATATAGTAGTGGATGTAGTTATTATAAGCTCAATCTTATGTAAAAATGACTTCATCAATTTTTAAATTAAAGGGTGCATCAACTTTCAAATTGAAGGATACCTTATATGGAAATCAGTTTAACTATTGTTAGATTAAATGCATTGATATTAATAGAGAGCAAGCCACCTTATGGTTTTCAGGTCATACTTTTCAGCTTCCATGCATATGACCTAAGGAAGACCCGTTAAATAGGAAATTGGAAATTTTTTAGTACCAGAAGAAGAAGAGGTAGGTTTCCCTGCTGAAAGAGCTAAGAGGGGTTAAGGCAAACACACAAATGATTTACTTCTTTGTGACTGATCGGCTCAAGTCGCAGATGCGTGGATTCCTAGCATTCTTAGGGAACAATATAGGGTCACTGGGCAGCAAATAATTGTAGGATTAGATCGTGAGTGGAGACCAAATGTCACAATGAATAACAGAATTACAGCCTTCTGTAGAAACCAAATGCATTATTATAGGGCTCTTCTACATTGACCACAGTACTTTTTGATCAATCTCAATACTGCTTTTGTTTTAGAGATGCATCTAAGTTAATGCAGCGTACGGGCTTAACTGTTAAAACAGTCTTGATATTCGAGTTCTTACTTTGAGACGATGGCCTTTTATATTCTACAGAAAACCTGGTCCGAAAGACATTGCTTCAAGCACATTTTTGCAGGAGTGATTGGCAATCCGTGTGCCAGATGTTATGCAGATTGAATGTGCTGCTATGGATGCTTACGCTTCCTACTCATAGTATTGGCTACACGCTGCTTAAAAACTAAAGATGTTCGTTGTTTTTAACTGTGGATTTGGGTTTGAACTAAAACTCATTGATTTGGTATGGATTATAAATGTTGCCATTTAGTGTTTTCTGGGTTTGTGTCAAATTGCTGTGTTTCACGTAATGAGTTACCTTATTTTATATGTTTGAATTTTATTTTTTTGGGTACTGTAGAATGAAAACTATGATTACTTTGAGAAATCACCACCCTTGCTAATCATGCAGCCATAGTAAAGAGATCGAATTGAGAGGACTTCTCTTAGGCTAAGCAGGGCGAACTCCCAACACATAGATTTTTAAAAATATATGCAATATAGAAAATATTTTTAATAAATTTTCACCAAAATTAGTAAGAAATAACATTGGGTCAATTTTATATTTTGAATTAATATATAAAAAGAGTTGAAAAAATATATAATTTATTTTCCTAAAAAAAAGTGTATAATTTATTTATAGAATTTTGTTTTAATATTTTAAATAATATGTAAAAATTTTAGATATATATAAAATATTTTATATTTAAATTTTATTAAATTGTGTATATAAAATAAAAATACTCTTAATTTATAATTAGCATTTCAATATTTCAATGAACTAAAACAATTATAAAATATCTTGATTATTAAAATTTATTTTTTATAATTAATTTTTTAATTTATAAGTATTTCAAATTTTAAATATTTTACATTATTATATTATAATAAGATGGCAAAATTTTTTTAAGGATCAATAATTAAAATTATATATATATATATATATATATATATATATATATATATGATTTTTTTTTTTTTTAACTGCAAATGTATTTGCATAAAGAAGTCCCATGGGGCACACTTACATGGAATGGGCTAGAAACATAAACAATATTAACAAAAGGCTTAAAGTAAAGTTTAGTAAATCACAATCTAAATAATAAATTCCTCAGTCCAGCTCCTATCCCTAGAAACCCTTAAGCAAAAAGGTTGAACACAATTATTTGTTCACCTACAGTGCTGCTGACATGAAGGAGGAGACTCAGCCACCCAACCATAAGCGATGTCGCACATCTCTTCGCGCGAAGCAAGACCATCGATTAAAATTAAAGAGGTACCTTTATCCCACAATTCAAAGAGCACAAAAGACGTACCCATAGGCCACTTATATGGTCCTGTCAATTTATTATAATTTTTTAAAGGCCTTTTCCTGTTTTAGATATTTCAGCATGAAATCTTCAAAAATCTATAGCTTATTAATTTGATTAATTAAAATATAAGAGAGATTTTCAAATTTATTTATTTAATAAAATTCCTTAAATTAACATAAAATATTAAATTTTGAAGGGAGCTTAAACCAAAAAAAAAGAAAAGACAGACATTCCACTAGAAGATTCTATTAAAATAAAATAAATATAATATAAAACTGATGGATTTAGTTAAAATTCATATCCACGTCAAAAGTACAAGGACTATTAAGGTATTGACAAATTCCTAATTATCATCTAATAAGAAATTTAAATCGGGATTAAAGGCCTGACACTCTTCGTGATTACCGGCAATTACCCTTTGCCGTCTTTGGACAAGCTGACACGTTCAACTTCAAAAATTCTACTTTTCGTCCACTAGCATCTTACAAGACAAAAACCTGCTACTGTTTCTCCTTTTTTTTTTTTTTTTAATTTCTTTTTAAGTAGATGGATAATTTTTGTTTGAAACTTGGGAGGTGAGGGTAACATATTTACATTTTTATGTTTGCAAAAAGCTCCAAATATAGGGATACATTTCGACGAAACCAGCTTACGATCCTCCGTTCACTGTCCTCGCTAAGGGCTTCTTCGCTTCCTTTAAAGGTGCATTTTTTTTTTGTTTATTTATTTAATAAAAGTTCTTTTTTTTTTTTTTTCTGCTTTAAGTTCTTATTGCCAAGTCAGTGGGTTTGGTTAGGCAATTCTTTGTTTTTGGTTAATGGGTTATGTTGAAGCTGCTTTAAGGGGGATGGTAAAGGGGGGAAAAATATTTCAGAAGTTTTCTGTGTTATGGGTCGTTTCATAGTTGATGATTATGTTTATTCTGCACTTTGTTTGGATACTGAATTGAAATCTCTAGTTAATCCTGATTCGTTTTCGAACGCAGGGATTTTTTTTTTAAATTGTTCCGGAATTGTGTCACATTTTTTGTCCTCATTAAAAAGTTCAACGATTTTCGTTATGATTGAGAGTTTGGGGATGGAGATCTTTTCTGAGTTACAGAATCAGTAGATTCCTTTTCTGCTTGTGAAACTGGTTTACCTAGCTGTTTGAGAATTTAACATTTGTGTAACTGCTTGGGTTGGGCTCTAATTTAGACTATTGATGATAAAAAGTGTTGTCTTTCTCTGAGCTTGAAAAATGTATCCTTTGATGAGCTTTATTTAAGGCAAGCACTGGACTTCTTTGATAAAATAACAGAACCTTCAACATATAAATGGGTGGGAACTGAGTTATAGAGATTTGCCTGGTATGATGGATCGTTTGGTTTCCAGAGAAAGAGAGCCTGAAGTAGATCTTGAAAGTGGAGGGACAACTAGTGAAGAGGATGGAACAAATGATCTTGTTTCAGCAAATAAACAAACCAAGAAAGTTTTAAATAGTGTTTGGAGTGGGCCTTTAGGTTTTGATGGATTGGGGAATTCTTCAAAATTTGGTGAGGATGCTGACGAGAATGTGGAGTTCTTGCTAGACAAGAATTCAGAAGGAAAAGAGGGTCAACAGCAAATTCCATTTGTGAATAAGAAGCTTCTGGAAGAGAAAAAGAAGAAAAAGAACTCAAGAAAGGCTCCCAAGCCACCCAGGCCTCCTAAAGGTCCATCACTGGATGCTGCTGACCAGAAGTTGGTGCAGGAAATCACCGAGCTTGCCATGAGAAAACGTGCCAGGATTGAACGAATCAGAGTGCTAAAAAAGATGAGAGGAGCAAAATCATCATCTTGGAACAGCAGCCTATATGCCATGGCGTTCACTGTTCTCTTCTTCCTTGTCCTCATCTTTCAAGGTACAGCGCATTCTGGAATTTGATTTGGGCTATTATTTACCTTGTACTGTCTGGTGCCAAGAATAGATGCAATTAATATGATATTGCATTGTTGTGGTTTAGTTGATAACTAAATTTCTTTATTTAAACGGGGAATGCAAAATTTGCCTCTTATCAGAACTCATAGCTGATTTCGTGCTTTACAAATATGCTTATGGCATAAGGCATTTGTATTTTGCCCTTGATAAGAACCTATAATTAGTTTCTAACTTTATGGTGTATGCTTTTGATAAGTTGGCCTATAATTAGTTTCTAACTTTATGGTGTATGCTTTTGATAAGTTGGTCCTACAAATATGCTTTTCATAACTCGTAACAATTATAAACTCTTGTGGCATTTGACCAGTTAACAAGCCCAATAAAATTCCCCCTGGACCCCAACCTTCACCCAGCCTATTTTTTCAGATGGAAATCATTGACAAGATTGTACATTGTCAAGGTTTCTTTAGTTCTCATGTATATTGCTAAAAATATGAACTTCAAACCACCACGTATTAAGCCTTCTTTGGCAAATTCAGTAAAATTCTCATTGCCATGAGATTGCACCTTGATGCCAAACTTACACCATATGCCTAGTTGCCTTAATAGTGGGTTTTCCCTTGAAAGATAATTACGTTTGTTTCTTTATAGGATATTGAAGCTGCAAAATTCTGGTCCTGATCTTTAGCTTGAATCATACTTCGTTTGCAATATTAATTAAGGGTTGAGAAAGATGTTAAATGACCAACTCCCATACTGTATATTCCTAAGTATCTGTGTGGATCTTAAATGCTAGGAAAATTTCACTATTTAAAGCTTTTATTTCCTCTAAAAGACAAACATGCAATTCCATGTCAATGCAAATGCATGAATCAGTTGGCAGAGAGTGTAAATCTGCAGCTAAATGGAGGTTTCGGCATTAAAGCACAAGAGGAACAGAATAAACAGCAAGTTTTTTGCCTCATTCATAATCCTTTAACTCACTGTAGTCCATAGCTTGTTGAATTTTCTGAAGCCACTATGCAGGATCTTGGCTAATGTGATTGTTTCTCTTGATGGGATCCTTTGGCCAGCTGTTTGTGATTTATTGCTTTAGCCATTATCAGAATACAAGATTTGAGTTGAGACACTTGGTCATTGAATTTTTCTCGCTAATGCTCAATCACGATTGACCTGGTGACCTGAAAAGGCATTCTTATGTTTGAAGTGCATCAGTTTAAGATTAGTCTTGAGAGTTAGCTTGCTCTATGTTAATCAGTTATAGCCTATTTCATTCTGAGTCTTTTCGTTCTAAACTATTTCCAAATGTCATATTGCTGTTGATTTATGTAGACAATTTAAGGTTCAAACGCTAGTTAGTCTCTCATGTGGAAGAGTTTTTAGTCTAATGTAGTACCAATATTCTACTAGGGCCTTTATATAGTTAATATGCTTAAAATTTTCTTGCAGGAATTTGCTCCAGAAACATTGGAAGCTTGTGTCTACAAGGGTCACCTGAGCCAGCAGTTACTGCAAGTGAAGATTTGATTTCAGTTCAATTTTACAAGAACGCTGCCTATGAAGGTGATGGACCTGGCTCTGGCTCTCCAAGGTGTGTATTCCTTGTAGTTGTTATTTTTTCAATATTCTTAATATTATCAATACGTTTTGTTGTGGTAGGCACGAATCTTTCTTACATACCGATTATGAGAATGCAAGAAGATATCAATATCTATCATTCATTTGTTAATCTTGCGTTGCCTGTACACAGTTTGGCAGGAGGACCAGTTTCGGGTTCAGGATTGAGTAAGAAGTAGAGTTGCCTAATCTTCTGTTCCATCTGTAAACTTTTGCTGACGTCTGCAGCATGGAAGCTGAGTTAGACTGAAATAACTTAAATCCCTTTTGTAAACTGAAGCTGAGGCAGCGTGCAATCTTTCAACCACTCTGATTTTTGTATATATTGGGCAGAAACCAAGTTTGGACTTTGGAGAGATGTTTGTAAAGTAAAGTTTGGTACAGTAATTAACTCGTATGGTTATTAGTGATTTTGCAGCTTGAAACTTTTGTTCCTTATTTCGTGCCAAATTTTGTGTTGCTATGTCGAACTATTTAATGAAATTAAGGAAAAAACCTAGAAAAAAATTAAAGAAATTTGCAAATTTCAGTTAAAAAAAAATTGTTCTAGCATTACATGTGTAACTAATGGCTAGGATAGTATAGGGCTAGGCCCAAGGACGACTAAAAGCCTATTTAGCATTGCTTTAAAACTATTGGTAAGAAAATTATTTTTTTATATATACAAGTTAGAGAGTATTAAAAAATAATTTAAAATTATATTTGATAAATTTTAATCATAAGAATACTAAATTAATAAAATAATTTTTTTCAAACTACTTTTTTCAATAGCATTTGAAATGGTATTTTTATTTAGAAAAATAATTTTTGCCTTTCAAATTCAATGCCAAACAGGTACTAATAAGCTCAGAGAGATCCCAGCACAACTTAAAATGGCAGCTTAACAACAGAATACAATGGAACATAGCTTTCAATAACAGGGACGACAGCGCCCCCCCTGAGCTTGAACTTGGGCTTTGCCAAATTCATCTCCAGTCTCCAATATAGGTAGGTTGCAGTGTCCCAGTAAATGAGAACAAGGTCTTAATGGCTCAAACTCCTCTAATTGTTCATGTCATCAAATGATTGGAGTTCCAATCCGCAGTAGTTCTGAGAAATAATTCTTCTAGATCACTGAAAACATCTCAGTTGGTTATTTCTTTCTAGAAGAGATCCAAGCATGAAGTATGAATTTTTAAGTTTGAAATCCCAAGGGCAAGCCAATGAAATGTGGAGAATGCTCTTTCTTTCGAATTCTTTCTCACTGGTGGAGACATTTCGCTATTTGCTTGTTCCCAATCAAGCAATAGCTATTGCTGCTTAGCTCAGGCCCAGGTAGATCCAGACCATCAGAGCTAATAATATCATAAGGTCTACCTTCTTCAAACACGTATGATTGAAATTTGAACAGACACTATATTTTTTTGGTTAATGAGATTACCAATGTTATTGCATTAAGAACATTTTCAATGTCATGTTCTGGCCCTGATCTGCATGAATCAAGCCATCTATTTTCTGCTGATATTATAAATTTTAAATCAATGCTACTTGATCATTTTTAATAGTATGAGACATCGATTTTGAACCACTGCCAAAATAAAATTTAGAAAAAAGAAACTTGATTAAACGTGAAAAGCCATCAACCTGAAGCTGCAATTACCAAACAAAAAACCAAATAGATAATCAATATCTAAGAGTTTGAATATTTCACCTTTTACACTTCAAGATAGACAATTCATGTCATGCCTATAATTCCAATCAATCTGGAAATTTTCAAATGGGAAGAAGGACATTTAAAAAAATCAATAAATAAAATTTAAAGAATCAAGAATGTGATAAATCAATAATGCCGACATGGGTATAAATGTTATCAATTCCAAGAAATAATAGTTCAAGAAGTTATCCATTATCTTTTTGGGTGGGGGATGAAATTGTGATTAGAGGCACATTTCAGAATAGCGATTTAAGCAAGAATGTCAAATTAAGAACGAGCCATGCTCTGTATTCAAAGCGGTTGATGGATATCCTGGACACGCCCATCCTGCAAACTGTTCACATGCACAAGCTTTCTTGGAAACAGGGGCATCACCTCCCCTCCTCATTTCCAAACTGTTCCAGAATTCAGACAAGTGAAGAAGAATTCTATACATTTTGTAGACAACAAACACTCCTTTTAGATACCTCGGATACTTGGGGTTTGATGTCATGCAAAACCGGCCAAAAAGCATTAGTTTTGAGCTAAAAATTAATCATATATCCTAAGACCCATCCTGCGACATTATGAAATGGGAAACAACACTTGTTTTGGACCACATTTTAGGATTCATCAATCATCATCCAGTTCTATTAAGGAAGCCTGAAGCCTTTCTCATTTGTCATAAAGGAAGGTATGTTGTTTGAGGGTTTGAGGTCCCTTAACCCGTTTTGCTTTGTCTTGGCGGCACCAGCTGCAACTACCTTTACCTATTTAGCCCATGCACTCACCTGCGCGTTATCCACGGGAGTTTGTAGGAAAGATACCGTGGTCGGCTCAAAAGCTTCCGAGTCAAACTGTTGACATTTTCTTCTTTTTCAAACTCTTAATTTACACTGCCTCGAGTCCTTTCAATTTAATATTGTTAGAATTATGATTCAAAATTTTAATGAAATTTGGAGAGATATTTTTTCTTAATTTGAGTATGAGAAATATTCTTCAATAAGATGGATAAATATTTCCTATAATGAGGAGAACTCTTATTTTAGTGTTATTCCTAAATTGAATAAAACTCCTAATCAGATAAGGACTGAGAGAAGGTTATTTGGCTTTTGTCCATTGAAAAAGGTGGCTTTTGGCCCATGGAGTGAGGATTTGGCAATTTTTGAGGATTTAGCTATGCTCATTGATGATGAGCACTTGCCCATTGCAATGGAGAGAGGCTTCAGCCTAAAGTAAGGATATATTATTCAAGATGAAGGAATTCTTGTCCATTGGTGAGAGGGCTCTTGTCCATATAGTTAAAGACACCCTTTGTGGTGTAGTGTTGTAATAGTAAATATATTGGGTTATGTCTAGATGAAACTGAGAGGGACTAACTAATATATTTATTATGAGCAGTTTGATATAGTATGGATTCTCTTGGGTGTAATTGGATTTATGAGTAGTGTTAGCATAATTACAGCAATTAGCATGATTATAGGAGATTTGTGTAGCATAATTACAGCAATTAGCATGATTATAGGAGATTTGTGTAGCATAATTATAGCAATTATTATTCTTGTCCAAATTAGTTCATATTCTCATGTATAAATAGATGTAATATCTCTGTAAATGAGACACAGATAAATACACAATCCTTTCCTTCATTACTTGTATTCTTTCTTCTAACATGGTATTAGAGCCATAAAGCTTTTATTTTTAGTTTTTGGAGTCTCTCTGCTCTCTCTACAACCTGTTCTGGTTTATTCTTTCATACTTATTATTATACCATTTTTTTTTTCTCCTCATCTTGTTATCAATGGAGAAATCTGATATTTCAAGACCTATTGCAACAGTTCTGACTGGTTCCAACTATAATCTTTGGGTTCAAGGAATGAAAAGTTTTTTTATAGGTCATAAGCTTTGGCGTATTGTTACCGGAGATATCACTGCGCCGACAAGAGAGAACGATGAAACTGATGCAAAATTTGCTGACCGTCTTGAGGATTGGGATAGTAAAAATCATCAGATCATCACCTGGTTTCGCAATACCTCTGTCTCATCCATCCACATCCAGTTTGCTAATTATGACTCTGCAAAAGAAATGCAGGATTTTTGGCTAATCGATATCGCACCACTGGACTTGCCCACTATTATCGATTGTGGACTACTCTTCATAATCAAACAAGAAGCAGTCAATGCGTGAATGATTTTCTTGCCCAGGTCCAACCTATTTGGAATCAAATATCTCAGGCCAAAATCAGTGAAGATCATCTTCATCTCATTCAAGTTCTAATGGCTCTTCGATCAGAATATGAGGCCGTTCGAGCGTCTCTGCTACATTGAAATCTACTCCCATCATTGGAAACTGCTATTCAAGAGATTATTTTTGAAGAGACTCGTCTCAGTTTGGATAAAACTCCTCAATTTGAAGCTGCTCTTGCAACTACTCGATCCTCACATCAGAAATCTGGCAATCAACTCTGTAAGAATTGTAATCAAATTGGTCATGCTTTTGCATATTATCCTACTATAAAATGCAAATATTGTCATGGTTACGGTCATATTCTTGAACATTGTCCCACACGTCCTCCAAGACCAAAAGGAGGGCAGTCTAAATTCAAGAATGTCTCAAAGCCTGGATCTTCCTCTGTCATTGATGTTGCTGCTACTGAGGGCTCTATTGCCATCACCATAAGTGATCTTGAGGCACTATTCAAACAGGTTTCTCTTCTAATTCTCCTGCTGCCATGTCTGCCACTCTGGGTAATTCTTATTGGCCTTTTGACTCTGCATGTTGTAATCATATGACCACTAATCTTAAATTCTTGTCTTATGCAAAACCTGTATCTTCCTTACCACCAATCCATACTGCAAATGGTACTAAAATGAACATCACACATACTGGTCATGTGTCTACCTCAAATCTCCATCTCCCTGACACCTATTATATCCCTAATTTGGCACTCAATCTTATTTTTGTTGGTCAGTTGTGTGAAAAAGGACTAAATGTTATTTTTTCTCACCATGGTGTCCAGGTACAGGATCCACAAATGGGACAGATTCTTGGGGAGGGTGGCAGAGTGGGTCGATTATTTGAGCTTACATCTTTACATCTTCCTCAGAGATTTGTGTATGCAGCTACAATCCCTAATTTCTCCATTCACCAATGGCATCTTCGTCTTGGTCATGCTTCTACCAGTAAAATTCAACCTTTAATTTCTCGTGGATTATTAGGATCCACTAAGTTTGAGTCATTTAATTGTTTAAATTGTCAGCTTGCAAAACAACCTGCATTATCTTTTTCTCATAATAATACTACTTCAGACACTCCTTTTGGTTTAATTCATTCTGACATTTGGGGTCCTTCTCCTATTTCTTCAATAAATGGTTTTCGTTATTTTGTAACATTTATTGATGATTATTCTGGGTTTACCTGGATATATTTTTTGAAACATCGATCTGAGTTATCAAAAATTTACATCACATTTGCAAAAATGATTAAAACTCAGTTCTCTTGTGACATTAAAATTCTCCGAACAGACAATGCCATTGAATATCGGGATTCTTCTTTACTTCAGTTTCTTAGTCAACAAGGCACCGTTGTTCAACGTTCTTGTCCTCACACCTCTCAACAGAATGGGCGAGCCGAACGCAAGTATCGCCATATTCTTGATTCTCAGACTCTTCTTCTTTCCGCCTCATGTCCAAAAATTTTGGGGAGAAGCAGCTTTTCATATTGTTTATATTATTAATCGTCTTCCTACCTTGGTTCTTCATAATTTATCTCCTTTTGAAAAGTTGTTTGGACAACCTCCTGACTATTCCATCCTTAAACCTTTTGGATGTGTTTCTTTTGTTCTTTTACAACCTCATGAACATACCAAATTAGAACCCCGTGCTCGTCTATGTTGTTTTCTTGGTTATGGCATTGAACACAAAGGGTATCGTTGTTGGGATCCTGTTTCTAATAAGTTACGCATCTCGTCATGTTACCTTTTGGGAAAATACTATGTTCTCTTCTCTTTCCAAATTTCATCACTCACAATCACGACTCTCTATTTTCACCGACTCCTCCAAAGAGTCTGTTTCCAAGTCCTAATCCAGTGATTGTGATGTGCTCAATATTAGCCCAACTACACCGCCTCGTTGAATCGGCACGATTATTGATCCAAAGACTGCGCTGCATCTCCTCCTAGCACTACTCTTCGTCGTTCTACCCGTAAGAGAAACTCTTCATTATCTTTTTATTTTCACTGTTACTCTACTATTGCAACCCTTCATGAGCCTCGTTCTTATCGTGAGGCAATCGACCCTCTTTGGCGCAAGCTATGACCGATTTAACTTGGGCTTTAGAAAACTCATACTTGGGATGTAGTTGATCTTCCACCAAATAAGACCCTATTGGTTGCAAATGGATTTACAAAATCAAGACCCGCTCGATGGAACTATTGAACGCTACAAAGCTCGCTAGTAGCCAAAGGGTACACTCAAGAGTATGGTATCAACTATGAAGAAACTTTTGCTCCAAAGGCCCGATTAACATCTATTCGTAGTCTCTTAGCTATTCTTGTAGTTCATAAATGGAAACTTTTCCGGATGGATGTCAAAATGTTTTTCTTCATGGTGATTTAATGAAGAGGTTTATATGCATCCTCCACACAGTTATCATTCTCCTTATAAGGTTTGCAAACTTCGACGAGCCTTATATGGATTAAAACAAACTCAGTGGCCTGGTTTGCCAAATTTAGTTCCACTCTTGCTCAACTTGGTTTTCTCTCTAGTCCACATGATTCGCATTATTCACTCACGAACCGACGGTGGTATTGTTCTTCTGTTGCTTTATGTTGATGATATGATAATAACAGGAGATGATTCATCTGGTATTCCAGAGTTACAACATTATCTCAATCAACATTTTGAAATGAAAGACCTGGGTTCTCTCAGCTATTTTTTGGGTCTTGAAGTTTCTCAAAATTGATGGCTATTATCTATCTCAAGCCAAGTATGCATCCGACTTACTTTCTCGAAAGGTGCATCATCGATAGCAAAACAGTATCAACCCCATTGGATCTCAATTGCAAAATTAAACATCTTGATGGCACTCCTCTTGATGATCCTACTTTATATCGACAGCTTGTCTGGAGTCTTGTTTATCTCACAGTTACTAGACCTAATATTTCATATCGTTCATCATCCGTCACCGGTTTATGTCCGCTCCTCGCTCAACTCATTTCTCAGCAAGATTGAATCCTTCCTTATATCAAAGGCACTTTTTTTCATAGTTTTCACTTTTTCGCTACCTCCTCCCTAGTATTATCTGGCTACTCTGATGCTGATTGGGCTGGTGATCTGACAGATCGTTGCTCTACAACTGGTTATTGTTTCTTCTTGGGTAATTCTCTTATCTCTTGGTGTAGCAAAAAGCAAACTGTTGTTGCACGTTCTAGCACAGAATCTGAATATCGTGCTCTTGCTGATGCTACATCTGAACTACTTTGGTTACGGTGGTTATTAACTGATTTGGGTGTCACTCATTCTTCTGCCACAATGCTTCATTGCGATAATAGAAGTGCCATACAGATTTCTCATAATGATGTATTTCATGAGCGTACCAAACACATCGAAATTGATTGTCATTTTGTACATCATCATGTTGCTCATGGCACCATATGTTTGATTCCTGTCTCCTCTGTCAGCCAAACCGTTGATATATTCACCAAAACGCATCCTCCCGCTCGCTTTCAGGATCTCTTAAGCAAACTCAAGTTGGCACCTGTGCTACCACCTTGAGTTTGAGGGGGGGGGGTGTTAGCATAATTACAGCAATTAGCATGATCATAGGAGATTTGTGTAGCATAATTATAGCAATTAGCATGATTATATGAGATTTGTGTAGCATAATTATAGCAATTATTATTCTTGTCCAAATTAGTTCATATTTTCATGTATAAATAGATGTAATATCTCTGTAAATGAGACACAGACAAATACACAATCCTTTTCTTCATTACTTGTATTCTTTCTTCTAACAAGTAGTATAGTTTTGAGCTTGTAATTGATGATTTATTATTGTTGATAGTGGAATATGGCATGCCCGTTGATGTTGTCACGACCCAACCTATGGGCCAGACCGGCACTAAGACCTGGGCCAGCCTAAAGCCCCCGAGGCCCGTAGTAAGCCTAACTGTTCATTTACCCAATTCTAAGGCCCATTTGGGCTCAATTTCAAGAAACCAAACGGACAGAGTCCGGCCATAAAATGGACTTTCCAACGGGAAGTTTTCGACTCACCCGACCTATAAACACAATAAATACTCAATTGGGGAGCTCAGCTCACCCTCCACATACTCATCAGCATAAAAATAAATGGGAGCTCAGCTCCCTCATCCAATCCATCAAACATGCATAGAATATTAAGTTTACAGGTCCAAAATAATAATTTAGTTTACAAACCCAAATCAAATAAACATTTCTAACACATGCGGAAATTCTAAGATTTAACAAGTTTATACAAACATTAGTAATCGACTGCGAAGAAAGCGAGTTAACCTCAAAAATATCCTCCGTGGCTGGAAAAATTTTTGAACAGAGTGAGCGTTCGACTCGAGAGAGTAAAATATCAATTTTAACCATAATCTCTATAACTATCTAAAACTAATGCACTCAGAGAGTGAAATGCAACATCAACAACATTTTCACATCATAACATCAAAAGGTAATTTGGAGCACTCACACACTCGTAACATCAATCATAATATATGGAGCCGATCCTATACGACTCTCTTAAATCCAACACGTGCCGTGAAGAACTCAAGCCGACTTCCACTTAATAAACCAAATCGGGGTCCCAAAGAAGAACTCAAGCCGTGACTACCCCAGAAGGATCGGGTCCCAAGAACTTAAGAACTCAAGTCGTGACTACCCGTCCTGTCCATAGTCCACACCACATCACACGCACACCAACGCACGCACACTGCTCCAAATTACCACAACAACATCATGGCACTTTAACAATCATCAATGTAACATAAATCGTGCCTAGAGTTTAACTACATAAATATATGCATATAAGTGATGCATGGGCATGCTTGAACATATAATAATAGTGAAATTACAATTAAAATTAATATTTTACTCACAGACTTGACGTTGGTCACTGAGGCGGCTGGGCGGAGGAAGAAGGCTGTCCCGGCTCACCTGACAATTTTATTACAATCATTTAATAAATTTGACTCAATACAAACAAAGAAAAAGACCAAATACGTACTAAGTCGTAGAAAATCCGGCAGAGTCTCCCCTATACTTAGGACTTACCCAACCTGCAAAAAGGCTCAAAACACACTTCTATATTCACAATCCATATATCCACAACTCAATCACCTCACACAGCCCCTCCTGGGCCCATCAAATCAATCATCCATCATAATATGTAAAATTTCAATTTAGTCCTTATAATTGATCATTTTTGCAAAAACCCAAACAAGCTCTAAAAATTATAAAACTTTGCCATGGGTCCTTAGCAATATTACTAGGCTATTGCAAAAAGAATCATAATTTTCTAAGCTACCACGAATATTTTATGGATTTTTAATCCTATTTAAGCACTAGAAAATTACGAAAAAAAAAGCAAGGTTCGGGTTTACCTTTGCCGATTCTGACTTCGGGGACGCGCTCAGGACATCTGATAATGGGGGGATAGCCAAAACCTCGATCCAATTCGGAGACTTTTCCAGAACGGTCCTGGCCCGAAAATTCACATCTTGGCCAAGCCGAATTTCCGCGAATCGAGGATACCTACACGAAGCCCATAACACGGGGTTAGTACATAAAATTTTAGAATTTTCTAAGCTCATTTAATGCTCGGAAAAACACGCTAAGTTCCGTGGGACCCACCGAAAAAAGGTGTCGAAAAATTTTGAAATTTATATCCCCGCGAAGCTCTCGACGTATGGAGCACTCTGGTACTCTCGGTTTTCTCGTGGGATTCATGGTTTTCGAGAAATCTAGCCCAAAAGTCGAAATGGGCTAAAAACTTCCCGAGCAGAAATTGGACAAACCGCTTGATGGATTTCGGCGTTCTTGGTGTCTATGGAAAGCTCTCGAGTAGATGATTTTAGACACAAGACCCGGTCCAATTGGTGGCCGGATCGGCCGGATTTGGCCGGGAAGCCGAACGCCACGCGCGAGGGAGGAGTTCGCGCTCGTTTTCCGCCGTTTGGCGCTACCGGGGGGGAGGCTGGAAGGCGCGGCCTGCCGTGGCAGGGGAGGTGGCGGCAGGGGCAGGAGGAGAGAAAAGAGAGAGAGAAGGAAGAGAGGTCGACGCGCGCGGGGAAGGAAAGAAGAAAAAGGAAAAGGGCTGCCCGATTCGACCGGTCCGATCCGGTCCGGTTCGATTCGGCCGGTTCGATTCAGGATACAAAATTTTGAATTTTTACTCTGCCTCGGGACCGAAAACGAGGTCCAAAAATTCCGAAAAAATTTCATAAAACTCAGAAAAATACGTAGACTCCAAATATATTTTTAGTTTTGCCACGTGGTCTTTAAATTAATTTTTAAAAATCATCAAAGTTTATATTTTCGGAAAATCGAACCCGATTTTTAAAATCCGAAAAATCTCAAAAAAATTCCTAAAATTTAAATAAAATTAAAATATCAAAATGCTCATAAAAATTAAAATTTCGGGGTGTTACACATTCATTCTTGAAATGGGCTTGTAAGCGTATTAATAGCCTCCATTGGAACTGGGAGAACTTAAGCAATTATTTTATGTTGTGCCTTGTGGCGCAGGATATAGTAGTGGATGTAGTTATTATAAGCTCAATCTTATGTAAAAATGACTTCATCAATTTTTAAATTAAAGGGTGCATCAACTTTCAAATTGAAGGATACCTTATATGGAAATCAGTTTAACTATTGTTAGATTAAATGCATTGATATTAATAGAGAGCAAGCCACCTTATGGTTTTCAGGTCATACTTTTCAGCTTCCATGCATATGACCTAAGGAAGACCCGTTAAATAGGAAATTGGAAATTTTTTAGTACCAGAAGAAGAAGAGGTAGGTTTCCCTGCTGAGAGAGCTAAGAGGGGTTAAGGCAAACACACAAATGATTTACTTCTTTGTGACTGATCGGCTGAAGTAGCAGATGCGTGGATTCCTAGCATTCGTAGGGAACAATATAGGGTCACTGGGCAGCAAATAATTGTAGGATTAGATCGTGAGTGGAGACCAAATGTCACAATGAATAACAGAATTACAGCCTTCTGTAGAAACCAAATGCATTATTATAGGGCTCTTCTACATTGACCACAGTACTTTTTGATCAATCTCAATACTGCTTTTGTTTTAGAGATGCATCTAAGTTAATGCAGCGTACGGGCTTAACTGTTAAAACAGTCTTGATATTCGAGTTCTTACTTTGAGACGATGGCCTTTTATATTCTACAGAAAACCTGGTCCGAAAGACATTGCTTCAAGCACATTTTTGCAGGAGTGATTGGCAATCCGTGTGCCAGATGTTATGCAGATTGAATATGCTGCTATGGATGCTTACGCTTCCTACTCATAGTATTGGCTACACGCTGCTTAAAAACTAAAGATCTTCGTTGTTTTTAACTGTGGATTTGGGTTTGAACTAAAACTCATTGATTTGGTATGGATTATAAATGTTGCCATTTAGTGTTTTCTGGGTTTGTGTCAAATTGCTGTGTTTCACGTAATGTGTTGCCTTATTTTATATGTAACTATGATTACTTTGAGAAATCACCACCCTTGCTAATCATGCAGCCATAGTAAAGAGATCGAATTGAGAGGACTTCTCTTAGGCTAAGCAGGGCGAACTCCCAACACAGATTTTTAAAAATATATGCAATATAGAAAATATTTTTAATAAAATTTCACCAAAATTAGTAAGAAATAACATTGGGTCAATTTTATATTTTGAATTAATATATAAAAAGAGTTGAAAAAAATATATAATTTATTTTCCTAAAAAAAAGTGTATAATTTATTTATAGAATTTTGTTTTAATATTTTAAATAATATGTAAAAATTTGAGATATATAAAAAATATTTTATATGTAAATTTTATTAAATTGTGTATATAAAATAAAAATACTCTTAATTTTTAATTAGCATTTCAATATTTCAATGAACTAAAACAATTATAAAATATCTTGATTATTAAAATTTATTTTTTATAATTAATTTTTTAATTTATAAGTATTTCAAATTTTAAATATTTTACATTATTTATATTATAATAAGATGGCAAAATTTTTTTAAGGATCAATAATTAAAATTATATATATATATATATATATATATATATATATATATATATATGATTTTTTATTTTTTAACTGCAAATGTATTTGCATAAAGAAGTCCCATGGGGCACACTTACATGGAATGGGCTAGAAACATAAACAATATTAACAAAAGGCTTAAAGTAAAGTTTAGTAAATCACAATCTAAATAATAAATTCCTCAGTCCAGCTCCTATCCCTAGAAACCCTTAAGCAAAAAGATTGAACACAATCATTTGTTCACCACAGTGCTGCTGACGTGAAGGAGGAGACTCAGCCACCCAACCACAAGCGATGTCGCACCTCTCTTCGTGCGAAGCAAGACCATCGATTAAAATTAAAGAGGTACCGTTATCCCACAAGTCAAAGAGCACAAAAGAGGTACCCATAGGCCACTTATATGGTCCTTTTGCTTTTGTTCTATTGTCTCTCACTGTCAAATGTCAATTTATTATAATTTTTTAAAGGCCTTTTCCTGTTTTAGATATTTCAGCATGAAATCTTCAAAAATCTATAGCTTATTAATTTGATTAATTAAAATATAAGAGAGATTTTCAAATTTATTTATTTAATAAAATTCCTTAAATTAACATAAAATATTAAATTTTGAAGGGAGCTTAAACCAAAAAAAAAGAAAAGACAGACATTCCACTAGAAGATTCTATTAAAATAAAATAAATATAATATAAAACTGATGGATTTAGTTAAAATTCATATCCACGTCAAAAGTACAAGGACTATTAAGGTATTGACAAATTCCTAATTATCATCTAATAAGAAATTTAAATCGGGATTAAAGGCCTGACACTCTTCGTGATTACCGGCAATTACCCTTTGCCGTCTTTGGACAAGCTGACACGTTCAACTTCAAAAATTCTACTTTTCGTCCACTAGCATCTTACAAGACAAAAACCTGCTACTGTTTCTCCTTTTTTTTTTTATTTCTTTTTAATGGATAATTTTTGTTTGAAACTTGGGAGGTGAGGGTAACATATTTACATTTTTATGTTTGCAAAGGGCTCCAAATATAGGGATACATTTCGACGAAACCAGCTTACGATCCTCCGTTCACTGTCCTCGCTAAGGGCTTCTTCGCTTCCTTTAAAGGTGCATTTTTTTTTTGTTTATTTATTTAATAAAAGTTCTTTTTTTTTTTTTCTGCTTTAAGTTCTTATTGCCAAGTCAGTGGGTTTGGTTAGGCAATTCTTTGTTTTTGGTTAATGGGTTATGTTGAAGCTGCTTTAAGGGGGATGGGAAAGGGGGGAAAAATATATCAGAAGTTTTCTGTGTTATGGGTCGTTTCATAGTTGATGATTATGTTTATTCTGCACTTTGTTTGGATACTGAATTGAAATCTCTAGTTAATCCTGATTTGTTTTCGAACGCAGGGATTTTTTTTTTAAATTGTTCCGGAATTGTGTCACATTTTTGGTCCTCATTAAAAAGTTCAACGATTTTCGTTATGATTGAGAGTTTTGGGATGGAGATCTTTTCTGAGTTACAGAATCAGTAGATTCCTTTTCTTCTTGTGAAACTGGTTTACCTAGCTGTTTGAGAATTTAACATTTGTGTAACTGCTTGGGTTTGGCTCTAATTTAGACTATTGATGATAAAAAGTGTTGTCTTTCTCTGAGCTTGAAAAATGTATCCTTTGATGAGCTTTACTTAAGGCAAGCACTGGACTTCTTTGATAAAATAACAGAACCTTCAACATATAAATGGGTGGGAACTGAGTTATAGAGATTTGCCTGGTATGATGGATCGTTTGGTTTCCAGAGAAAGAGAGCCTGAAGTAGATCTTGAAAGTGGAGGGACAACTAGTGAAGAGGATGGAACAAATGATCTTGTTTCAGCAAATAAACAAACCAAGAAAGTTTTAAATAGTGTTTGGAGTGGGCCTTTAGGTTTTGATGGATTGGGGAATTCTTCAAAATTTGGTGAGGATGCTGACGAGAATGTGGAGTTCTTGCTAGACAAGAATTCAGAAGGAAAAGAGGGTCAACAGCAAATTCCTTTTGTGAATAAGAAGCTTCTGGAAGAGAAAAAGAAGAAAAAGAACTCAAGAAAGGCTCCCAAGCCACCCAGGCCTCCTAAAGGTCCATCACTGGATGCTGCTGACCAGAAGTTGGTGCAGGAAATCACCGAGCTTGCCATGAGAAAACGTGCCAGGATTGAACGAATCAGAGTGCTAAAAAAGATGAGAGCAGCAAAATCATCATCTTGGAACAGCAGCCTATATGCCATGGCGTTCACTGTTCTCTTCTTCCTTGTCCTCATCTTTCAAGGTACAGCGCATTCTGGAATTTGATTTGGGCTATTATTTATCTTGTACTGTCTGGTCCCTAGAATAGATGCAATTAACATGATATTGCATTGTTGTGGTTTAGTTGATAACTAAATTTCTTTATTTAAATGGGGAATGCAAAATTTGCGTCTTATCAGAACTCATAGCTGATTTGTACTTTACAAATATGCTTATCATAAGGCATTTGGATTTTGCCCTTGATAAGAGCCTATAATTAGTTTCTAACTTTATGGTATATGCTATTGATAAGTTGGCCTATAATTAGTTTCTAACTTTATGGTATATGCTATTGATAAGTTGGTCCTACAAATATGTTTGTCATAACTCGTAACAATTATAAACTCTTGTGGCATTTGACCAGTTAACAAGCCCAATAAAATTCCCCCTGGACCCCAACCTTCACACAGCCTATTTTTTCAGATGGAAATCATTGACAAGATTGTACATTGTCAAGGTTTCTTTAGTTCTCATGTACATTACTAAAAATATGAACATCAAACCACCACGTATTAAGCCTTCTTTGGCAAATTCAGTAAAATTCTCATTGCCATGAGATTGCACCTTGATGCCAAACTTACACCATATGCCTAGTTGCCTTAATAGTGGGTTTTCCCTTGAAAGATAGTTATGTTTGTTTCTTTATAGGATATTGAAGCTGCAAAATTCTGGTCCTGATCTTTAGCTTGAATCATACTTCATTTGCAATATTAATTAAGGGTTGAGAAAGATGTTAAATGACCAACTCCCATACTGTATACTCCTAAGTATCTGTGTGGATCTTAAATGCTTGGAAAATTTCACTATTTAAAGCTTTTATTCCCTCTAGAAGACAAACATGCAATTCCATGTCAATGCAAATGCATGAATCAGTTGGCAGAGAGTGTAAATCTGCAGCTAAATGGAGGTTTCGGCATTAAAGCACAAGAGGAACAGAATAAACAGCAAGTTTTATGCCTCATTCCTAATCCTTTAACTCACTGTAGTCTACAGCTTGTTGAATTTTATGAAGCCACTGTGCAGGTTCTTGGCTGATGTGATTGTTTCTCTTGACGGGATTCCTTTGGCCAGCCAGCTGTTTGTGATTTATTGCTTTAGCCATTATCAGAATACAAGATTTGAGTTGAGACTCTTGGTCATTGAATTTTTCTCGCTAATGCTCAATCACAATTGACCTGGTGACCTGAAAAGGCATTCTTATGTTTGAAGTGCATCAGTTTAAGATTAGCCTTGAGAGTTAGCTTGCTCTATGTTAATCAGTTATAGCCTATTTCATTCTGAGTCTTTTCGTTCTAAACTATTTCCAAATGTCATATTGCTGTTGATTTATGTAGACAATTTAAGGTTCAAACGCTAGTTAGTCTCTCATGTGGAAGAGTTTTTAGTCTAATGTAGTACCAATATTCTACTAGGGCCTTTATATAGTTAATATGCTCGAAATTTTCTTGCAGGAATTTGCTCCAGAAACATTGGAAGCTTGTGTCTGCAAGTGTCACCTGAGCCAGCAGTTACTGCAAGTGAAGATTTGATTTCAGTTCAATTTTACAAGAACGCTGCCTATGAAGGTGATGGACCTGGCTCTGGCTCTCCAAGGTGTGTATTCCTTGTTTTTTCAGTATTCTTAATAGTATCAATACATTTTGTTGTGGTAGGCGCGAATCTTTCTTACGTACCGATTATGAGAATGCAAGAAGATATCAATATCTATCATTCATTTGTTAATCTTGCGTTGCCTGTACACAGTTTGGTAGGAGGACCAGTTTCGGGTTCAGGATTGAGTAAGAAATAGAGTTGCCTAATCTTCTGTTCCATCTGTAAACTTTTACTGACATCTGCAGCATGGAAGCTGAGTTAGACTGAAAAAACTTAAATCCCTTTTGTAAACTGAAGCTGAGGCAGCGTGCAATCTTTCAAACACTCTGATTTTTGTATATAGTGGGCAGGAACCAAGTTTGGACTTTGGAGAGATGTTTGTAAAGTACAGTTTGGTAGAGTAATTAACTCGTATGGTTATTAGTGATTTTGCAGCTTGAAACTTTTGTTCCTTATTTCGTGCCAAATTTTGTCTTGCTATGTCGAACTATTTAATGAAATTAAGGAAAAAAACCTAGAAAAAAATTTAAAGAAATTTGCAAATTTCAGTTAAAAAAAACTTGTTCTAGTATTACATGTGTAACTAAGGGCTAGGATAGTATAGGGCTAGGCCCAAGGACGACTAAAAGCCTATTTAGCATTGCTTTGAAACTATTGTTAAGAAAATTATTTTTTTATATATACAAGTTAGAGAGTATTAAAAAATAATTTAAAATTATATTTGATAGATTTTAATCATAAGAATACTAAATTAATAAAATAATTTTTTTCAAACTACTTTTTTCAATAGCATTTGAAATGGTATTTTTATTTAGAAAAATAATTTTTGCCTTTCAAATTCAATGCCAAACAGGTACTAATAAGCTCAGAGAGATCCCAGCACAACTTAAAATGGCAGCTTAACAACAGAATACAATGGAACATAGCTTTCAATAACAGGGACAACAGCGCCCCGCCTGAGCTTGAACTTGGGCTTTACCAAATTCATCTCCAGTCTCCAATATAGGTAGGTTGCAGTGTCGCAGTAAATGAGAACAAGGTCTTAATGGCTCAAATTCCTCTAATTGTTCATGTCATCAAATGATTGGAGTTCCAATCCGCAGTAGTTCTCAGAAATAATTCTTCTAGATCACTGAAAACATCTCAGTTGGTTATTTCTTTCTAGAAGAGATCCAAGCATGAAGTATGAATTTTTAAGTTTGAAATCCCAAGGGCAAGCTAATGAAATGTGGAGAATGCTCTTTCTTTCGAATTCTTTCTCACTGGTGGAGACATTTCGCTATTTGCTTGTTCCCAATCAAGCAATAGCTATTGCTGCTTAGCTCAGGCCCAGGTAGCTCCAGACCATCAGAGCTAATAATATCATAAGGTCTACCTTCTTCAAACACGTATGATTGAAATTTGAACAGACACTATATTTTTTTGGTTAATGAGATTACCAATGTTATTGCATTAAGAACATTTTCAATGTCATGTTCTGGCCCTGATCTGCATGAATCAAGCTATCTATTTTCTGCTGATATTATAAATTTTAAATCAATGCTACTTGATCATTTTTAATAGTATGAGACATCGAGTTTGAATCACTGCCAAAATAAAATTTAGAAAAAAGAAACTTGATTAAACGTGAAAAGCCATCAACCTGAAGCTGCAATTACCAAACCAAAAACCAAATAGATAATCAATATCTAAGAGTTTGAATATTTCACCTTTTACACTTCAAGATAGACAATTCATGTCATGCCTATAACTCTAATCAATCTGGAAATTTTCAAATGGGAAGAAGGACATTTAAAAAAATCAACAAATAAAATTTAAAGAATCAAGAATGTGATAAATCAATAATGCCGACATGGGTATAAATGTTATCAATTCCAAGAAATAATAGTTCAAGAAGTTATCCATTATCTTTTTGTGTGGGGGATGAAATTGTGATGATAGGCACATTTCAGAATATCGATTTCAGCAAGAATGTAAAATTAAGAACGAGCCATGCTCTGTATTCAAAGCGGTTGATGGATATCCTCGACATGCCCATCCTGCAAACTGTTCACATGCACAAGCTTTCTTGGAAACAGGGCCATCACCTCCCCTCCTCATTTCCAAACTGTTCCAGAATTCAGACAAGTGAAGAAGAATTCTATACATTTTGTAGAGATAAATACAATGAACAAACACTCCTTTTAGATACCTCGGATACTTGGGGTTTGATGTCATGCAAAACCGGCCAAAAAGCATTAGTTTTGAGCTAAAAATTAATCATATATCCTAAGACCCATCCTGCGACAAACACCACTTGTTTTGGACCACATTTTAGGATTTATCAATCATCATCCAGTTCTATTAAAGGAAGCCTGAAGCCTTTCTCATTTGTCATAAAGGAAGGTATGTTGTTTGAGGGTTTGAGGTCCCTTATCCCGTTTTGCTTTGTCTTGGCGGCACCAGCTGCAACTACCTTTACCTATTTAGGCCATGCACTCACCTGCGCGTTATCCACGGGAGTTTGTAGGAAAGATACCGTTGTCGGCTCAAAAGCTTCCGAGTCAAACTGTTGACATTTTCTTCTTTTTCAAACTCTTAATTTACACTGCCTCCAGTACTTTCAATTTAAAATTGATAGAATTATAATTCAAAAGATCTTTTCCTAATTTGAGTATGAGAAATATTTCTCAATGGGATAGATAAATATTTCTTATAATGAGTAGAACTCTTATTTTAGTGTTATTTCTAAATTGAATAAAACTCCTAATCAGACAAGGACTGAGAGAAGGTTATTTGGTTTTTGAGCATTGAAAATGGTGGCTTTTGGCCCATGGAGTGAGGATTTGGCAAATTATGAGGATTTGGCTATGCTCATTGAGAAGCACTTGCCCATTACAGTGGAGAGAGGCTTCAGCCTAAAGTGGAGTAAGGACATAAAATTCAAGATGAAGAAATTCTTGTCCATTGGTGAGAGGGCTCTTGTCCATATAGTTAAAGACACCCTTTGTGGTGTAGTGTTGTAATAGTAAATATATTAAGTTATGTCTAGATGAAACTGAGAGGGACTAACTAATATATTTATTATGAGCAGTTTGATATAGTATGGGTTCTCTTGGGTGTAATTGGATTTATGAGTAGTGTTAGCATAATTACAGCAATTAGCATGATTATAGGAGATTTGTGTAGTATAATTACAGCAATTAGCATGATTATAGGAGATTTGTGTAGCATAATTATAGCAATTATTATTCTTGTCCAAATTAGTTCATATTTTTATGTATAAATAGATGTAATATCTCTGTAAATGAAACACAGACAAATACACAATCCTTTTCTTCATTACTTGTATTCTTTCTTCTAACATGGTATCAGAGCCATAAAGCTTTTATTTCTAGTTTTTGGGGTCTCTCTGCTCTCTCTACAATCTGTTCTGGTTCATTCTTTCATACCTATTATTATACCATTTTTTTTTCTCCTCATCTTGTTATCAATGGAGAAATCTGATATTTCAAGACCTATTGCAACAGTTCTGACTGGTTTCAACTATAATCTTTGGGTTCAAGGAATGAAAAGTTTTTTGATAGGTCATAAGCTTTGGCGTATTGTTACCAGAGATATCACTGCGCCGACAAGAGAGAACGATGAAACTGATGCAAAATTTGCTGACCGTCTTGAGGATTGGGATAGTAAAATCATCGATCATCACCGTTTCGCAATACCTCTGTCTCATCCATCCACATACGCTTTGCTAATTATGACTCGCAAAAGAAATCGGGATTTTTTGGCTAATCGATATCAGACCACTGGACTTGCCCACTATTATCAGTTGTGGACTACTCTTCATAATCTGAAACAAGAAGCAGGTCAATCTGTGAATGATTTTCTTGCCCAGGTCCAATCTATTTGGAATCAAATATCTCAGGCCAAAATCAGTGAAGATCATCTTCATCTCATTCAAGTTCTAATGGCTCTTCGATCGAATATGAGGCCGCTCGAGCGCCTCGCTACATCGAAATCCACTCCCATCATTGGAAACGCTATTCAAGAGATTATTTTTAAGAGACTCGTCCTCGTTTGGATAAAACTCCTCAATTTGAAGCTGCTCTTGCAACTACTCGATCCTCACATCAGAAATCTGGCAATCAACTCTGTAAGAATTGTAATCAAATTGGTCATGCTTTTGCATATTGTCCTACTATAAAATGCAAATATTGTCATGGTTACGGTCATATTCTTGAACATTGTCCCACACGTCCTCCAAGACCAAAAGGAGGGCAGTCTAAATTCAAGAATGTCTCAAAGCCTGGATCTTCCTCTGTCACTGCTGTTGCTGCTACTGAAGGCTCTACTGCCATCACCATGAGTGATCTTGAGGCACTATTCAAACAGTTATCTCTTCTAATTCTCCCGCCGCCATGTCCGCCACTCGGGTAATTCTTATTGGCTTTTGACTCTGCATGTTGTAATCATATGACCACTAATCTTAAATTCTTGTCTTCGCAAAACTCGTATCTTCCTTACCACCAATCCATACTGCAAATGGTACTAAAATGAACATCACACATACTGGTCATGTGTCTACCTCAAATCTTCATCTCCCTGACACCTATTATATCCCTAATTTGGCACTCAATCTTATTTCTGTTGGTCAGTTGTGTGAAAAAGGACTAAATGTTATTTTTTCTCACCATGGTGTCCAGGTACAGGATCCACAAACGGGACAGATTCTTGGGGAGGGTAGCAGAGTGGGTCGATTATTTGAGCTTACATCTTTACATCTTCCTCAGAGATTTGTGTCTGCAGCTACAATCCCTAATTCCTCCATTCACCAATGGCATCTTCGTCTTGGTCATGCTTCTGCCAATAAAATTCAACCTTTAATTTCTCGTGGATTATTATGATCTATTAAGTTTGAGTCATTTAATTGTTTAAATTGTCAGCTTATAAAACAACCTGCATTATCTTTTTCTCATAATAATACTACTTCAAATACTCCTTTTGGTTTAATTTATTCTGACATTTGGGGTCCTTATCCTATTTCTTCAATAAATGGTTTTCATTATTTTGTGATATTTATTGATGATTATTCTCGGTTTACTTGGATATATTTTTTGAAACATTGATCTGAGTTATCACAAATTTACATCACATTTGCAAAAATGATTAAAACTCAGTTCTCTTGTGACATTAAAATTCTCCGAACAGACAATGCCATGGAATATCGGGATTCTTCTTTACTTCAGTTTCTTAGTCAACAAGGCACCATTGTTCAATGTTCTTGTCCTCACACCTCTCAACAGAATGGGCGAGCCAAATGCAAGCATCGCCATATTCTTAATTCTGAACGTACTCTTCTTCTTTCTGCCTCATGTCCAGAAAAATTTTGGGGAGAAGCAGCTTTTCATGCTGTTTATATTATTAATTGTCTTCCTACCTTGGTTCTTCATAATTTATCTCCTTTTGAAAAGTTGTTTGGACAACCTCCTGACTATTCCATCCTTAAACCTTTTGGATGTGTTTCTTTTGTTCTTTTACAACCTCATGAACATACCAAATTAGAACCCCGTGCTCATCTATGTTGTTTTCTTGGTTATGGCATTGAACACAAAGGGTATCGTTGTTGGGATCCTGTTTCTAATAAGTTACGCATCTCTCGTCATGTTACCTTTTGGGACAATACTATGTTCTCTTCTCTTTCCAAATTTCATCACTCTGTCAATACTGACTCTCTATTTTTCACTGACTCCTCCAAAGAGCTGTTTCCAAGTCTTGATCCAGGTGATTGTGATGTGCTCAATATTAGCCCAGCTACACCTGCCCCTGTTGAATCGGCACCAGTTGTTGATCCAGTACCTGCGCCTGCATCTCCTCCTAGCACTAATTGTTACACTCATTTCATATAGGCATTTTAGGGTAGTTTTGCATCTATTTTGCCCTCATATTTTAGTATATTTTATGTTTTTAGCTTTATTTTATCTTATTTGTTAATTTTAGATACTTTATATTTGATTTTCGTAATTTTTGTTATTTTGATAGGATTTTGTGGCAAATCGAAGATCAATGAGTGCAATAGGAAATAATTTGAAGAGATTTGAAGTTCTTTAAGCATGGAGGAAAGTTGAAGAAATCAAGCCTTGAAAGAGCAAACTAGCCAAAATTTGCTTGAGACTTTGCTTAAGGTCATGCTTAGGGTAAAGCGGCAATGCTTAAGGAGCAGCACAAGTCAAGCATGAGCAGAAAAGTCCATTTTACTCTAAGTCTGCCGAGATTTGCTGAAGGTCTGCTTAACCTTAAGCAGACAGTGTGACCAGAGGCTAAAATTTGCTAAGAAGCTGCTTAGGGTTAAGCCGAACCCTAAGCAGAATGCCCAGAACGTGAATAGTGCTGCTGACTTGGATAATTTTACACCTCATTTCCTATCCACTCCTTGTCTTTTATTTACTTTTAGGGCAACTTTTAGGGACCATATAAATTCATCATTTCCTTATTTTTGCTATAAGAGGAAGGGAAGGAAAAAACAAAAAGGAAAGAAAATTATATAGAAAGAGGGAGAGAAGACGCCATTCTCTCTAGGAAGAGGAGCTGCTGCACGAGTTTGGAGCTCCAGAAACCAGAGACCTTGGTTCTTCCACCTGGGTTTTCCTATTTCAGTCCTTTTGTCATGTTTTTCTTTATTCTTCCATCAATATTTCTTGTAAATACCATCATGAGTGAGTAATTTCTTTAGATTTCAGAGTTGGGAAATATGTTTTAGATTAATTTGTGGATTTGGACTGGGTATTTCCTTATTTTATATGAATATGAGTTTTGATTCCTTCCTTGTGTGCTTGATTTACTTGCCTAATGTTGGTACCCATTGGGTATTGTGTTAATCTTTGATTGAAGGACCGAAAGGTGAAAGTCATTGATGGGTAATCATGGATGGAAACTTAAAATCACCTAGATTTAGAAATAAACTAGGACTTTAAGAGGAATTAATTATTGGTTACAAAACTTAATGGGTTTTAAAGTAATCAAATACATACGAAAGTAGGTTTGGTTATTTTAGAATACACTTTGATTTGCTTGAAAAAGATATCAAAGGGATTTAGAATCAATTTTCTTCAAACTCTATTTTTCCCTAAAAATTGGAATGCCCAAGACAAATCCCAATTAATTTATGCATAAACCCCCAACTCTGGAATCACTTTTACCATAATTAGACTTTCGTTTAAATTACCCATTGTTAATTTTAGTTTAATTGCGAACTAGAATTAGAATTTATTTGTTTGCTCTTTACCCATTTCAATTAGATTAATCAATTTACCTTGCTCGTTTACATTTACCATTTATTCATTAATCATTAGCCCAAATAATCGCTTCATTCATAGTTTAGTAATCAAACAGCAAATCCTCATGGGAACGATACTTGATTCATCACTTTATTACTTGAGACGACCCGTATACTTGCAGATTTTAGTCACATCAAGTTTTTGGCGCCGTTGCCGGGGATTTAATTTTTTTTTTGTTTGATATTGAACAATTGTTTGTTTGGTTAATTTGGGCATTTTATTTTATTTTCTTTTTACCATTTTACTTTGAGAATTTGTTTATTTTTGTTTTTCAGGTGCTTTATTTTATGAGAAGGACAAAAAGTGAAGAAATCAATTTATTCTTTGACCCAGAAATAGAGAAGACAGCAAAGGCTTTAAGAGCAGAATCTAAGAGGAGAAAAGCTGAAATTAAAGCTCAACAACAACAAGAAAGAGCACAAGAGCAAGAGCAATTACAAGAAGAAATGGCCAACAACAACAATAACAACCGCTCTGTGAAAGATCATGCCTATCCTAACATTGGAGATTTCATGCCAAGTATTACAAGACCAAGAGTAGAAGCTAATAATTTTGAACTGAAGCCTGCACTCTGTCAAATGGTACAACAAGCACAATTTGGAGGAAATCCAAGTGAAAGTCCACACGTGCATCTAGCACACTTTCTTGAGATCAGCGATATGTTGAAGATAAATGGAGTTTCTGATGATGCAATTTGACTCAGATTATTTCCTTTTTCTCTGAAGGACCGAGCTAGAGAGTGGTTACATTCTTTGCCACCAGGTTCTATCATGACATGGGATGAACTTTCTCAAGCATTTTTAGCTCAATATTTTCCACCAAGCAAGACAGCTAAGCTAAGAAATGAGCTGACTTCTTTTAAACCTAGAGATGATGAGAGCTTGTATGAAGCATGGAAAAGGTACAAGGATTTGCAAAGGAGATGTCCATATCATGGGATTCCTAAGTGGATGCTTGTTCAACACTTTTACAATGGAGTTTCACCAGCCATTAGGAGTACGATTGATGCATCTTCTGGAGGTGACCTTATGGAGAAATCTGAAGATGAAGCTTTTTCTGCTCTTGATAAAATTGCTTATAACAACTACCAATGGAGTTGTAAGAGGAATGAGATCAAGAAACCAGCTGGTATGTTTGAGCTTGATGCCATGAATATGATTAATGCTAAGTTTGATGCTTTGACAAGGAAAATGGACAAGCTAAGCATGAAAGTAGATTCTTCAAATGGAGGTTCTAGTAATTCGAGAAGTTGGAGTGCAAATGTCAATTGTGCAGCAGATTTTTCTGCACTAAATCAAGATTTTTCAAGTGAGCAAGTGGATTATGAGGGGAACTACAATCAAAGACCAGGTGGTAACCCATTTTCTGCAACTTATGATCCAGCATGGAGAAGCCACCCCAATTTCTCATAGGGAGGTAGACAAGGGCAAAATCAGAATTTTCAGCAGAATAGAGGTCCCCCTCCTGGAATTTCTAAAACTCAAAATGTACCTGCTCCACCTCTACCACAACAAGCACAACTAGACAAGACAGCTAGATTGGAATCTATGATTGAAACTCTACTTGTGAGCCATCAAAGTCAACAAGAAATGATTTCTCAATTAGCATCTAAAGTGGATCAAATGGCAACACACAACAAGATGTTAGAGAATCAAATAGCTCAACAAGCTAGCTCTTCAAGTAACAAAGCATTTGGGAAGCTTCCTAGCCAACCAGAAAATTCAAGGGAGCATTGCAAGGCTATTACATTGAGAAGTGGAAAAATATTGGAGAATGGAGATAAAAAGATTGAAGAGGAAGTTGAAGAAAAGAAAAGCAGAGAAGGAGATGAACAAACTGAAGCTGAAGTTAGAATTGAAGCTGAGAAAGAAAATTCAGTGGAAGAAAAAGGAAGTAAGGAGAGGGAGAGCAAAGAGGAAGAGCCCAAATACGTTGCACCTAAAGCCTACATGCCACCTTTACCATTCCCACAAAGGTTTCAGAAAGCAAAATTGGATAAACAATTTGGGAAATTTTTGGAGGTATTGAAGTCTTTGTATGTGACTATTCCTTTCACTGATGCCTTAGCACAAATGCCTTCATATGCCAAATTTTTGAAGGAGATTTTATCTAACAAGAAGAAATTGGAGGAATTTGAGACTGTAGCTCTCACGGAAGAAAGCAGTGCTATTTTGCAAAATAAGCTTCCACCCAAACTGAAAGATCCTGGGAGTTTCTCCATACCATGTCACATTGGGGATATCAGTATAGATAAGGCTTTATGCGATCTTGGAGCCAGTGTTAGTCTGATGCCATTATCTATCTATGAGAAAATGAAGATTGGAGAAATGAAGCCTACTACCATATCACTACAGTTAGCAGATAGGTCTATTAAATTTCCAATTGGGGTAGTTGAGAATGTTCCTCTGAAAGTTGGGAAATTTTTCATACCAGTGGATTTTGTGGTATTGGAGATGGAGGAGGATGTACACATTCCTATTATTCTTGGTAGACCTTTCCTTGCTACTGCTGGAGCTGTGATTGATGTAAAAAATGGGAGGCTTACATTAGAAGTTGGGGAAGAGAAAGTAGAATTCAATTTGTTTCAAGCAATGAAAAAGAAAGATGATTCAAACTCATGCTTGAGAGTTGATGTGATAGATAAAGAGGTTAGAGAAATGCTTAAAAAGCAACATCCTAAAGATCCCTTAGAAGCTTGTTTGGTTCATAACATCAAAAAAGGGGATGAGATTGAGGAAGCTGCAGAATATGCTACAATTTTGGAAGGAAATCCACCATTGCCTATGGCTGATATTGAAAAGATTGGGAACTTGAAGCAAGAAACGACTTCATCATCAAAGTTTGAAAAAGGTGAAGCACCTAAGGTAGAGTTGAAACCTCTTCCAACAAATCTCAGGTATGCTTTTCTAGGGCAAAATTCTACATATCCTGTGATTGTTAGTGCTAAATTGACTGATTGTGAGATTGAAAAATTATTGAGAGTTCTTAGGAAGCATAGAAGGATAATTGGTTATACCATTGATGATATTAAAGGAATACATCCTTCTGTGTGCATGCATAGAATTTTGTTGGAAAATGACCATAAAGCCTCTCGAGAATCACAAAGGAGATTGAATCCAAACATGAAAGAGGTTGTGAAAAAGGAGATCTTGAAATTGCTTGATGCAGTATTATTTACCTGCTTTCGACAAAGAATTGGGTAAGTCCAGTTCATGTTGTACCTAAGAAAGGGGGCATCACAGTGGTGAAAAATGAAAATGATGAACTAATGCCTACAAGAACTGTAACTGGATGGAGAATGTGTATAGACTATAGGAAATTGAATAAGGCAACTAGAAAGGACCATTTTCCATTACCATTTATAGATCAAATGCTTGAGAGACTAGTTCATCATTCTTATTTTTGCTATTTGGATGGCTATTCGTGGTTCTTTCAGATCCCTATTCACCCAGATGATCAGGATAAAACTACCTTCACATGTCCTTATGGTACCTTTGCATATCGAAGGATGCCATTTGGACTATGTAATGCCCCTGCTACATTTCAACGATGTATGATGTCCATATTTTCTGACATGATTGAGGGTATTAAGGAAGTGTTCATGCATGATTTTTACGTATGGTAAATCTTTTGATGAATGCTTATCTAACTTGTCTAAGGTTTTGCAGAGATGTGAAGAGTTCAATTTAGTTTTGAATTGGGAAAAGTGCCATTTTATGGTACAAGAAGGAATTGTTTTGGGACATCTTGTGTCAAACAGGGGTATTGAGGTGGATAAATCAAAGGTAGAAATTATTGAGAAAATGCCACCCCCAACATCTGTGAAGGGAGTGAGGAGTTTCTTGGGGCATGCTGGATTTTATAGGAGATTCATCAAGGATTTTTCTAAGATTTCTAAACCTCTTACCAATTTATTGAGTAAAGATGTGGAATTTAATTTTGATACTAATTGTATGAATGCTTTTTGCAGGATAAAGGAAGCTTTGATATCTGCTCCTATTATGCAGCCACCCGATTGGTCATTACCTTTTGAGTTAATGTGCGATGCTAGTGATTATGCCATTGGGGCTGTTTTGGGACAAAGGAAAGATAAGAAGGTGTATGCAATATATTATGCAAGTAGGACCTTAGATGATGCTCAAATAAATTACTCTACTACAGAGAAAGAGTTTTTGGCAGTAGTATTTGCAGTAGATAAATTCAGGTCCTATCTTGTGGGGTCTAAGGTCATAGTATACACGAATCATGCAGCTATCAAGTATCTCCTTCAGAAAAAAGAGGCTAAACCTAGATTGATAAGGTGGGTGTTACTCCTTCAAGAGTTTGACTTGGAAATTAAAGATAAGAAAGGAGTAGAAAATGTGGTAGCGGATCATCTATCTAGATTGAGGCAAGAACAAGGAGACAATCTGGGAAAAGAACCCCCAATAGATGATTATTTTCTGATGAGCAATCATTAGTAATCATGAATGCAAAAACCCCTTGGTATGCAGATTTTGTGAACTATCTAGTGTGTGGAATCCTTCCACTGATCTAACATGACAAAGAAAAGAAGAAATTTCTTTTTGATGTGAAGGATTATGATTGGGAGGAGCCATTTTTGTTCAAGAAATGTGGAGATGGGCTAATTAGAAGATGTTTAGCTGATGAGGAGATAGGGAATGTTATCAAAGATTGCCATTCTTCACTTTATGGGGGTCACATGAGTGCGACAAATCTGAGAAAAAGTTCTTCAAGCAGGTTCTTTTGGCCACACATGTTTAAGGATGTGAGGAAGTTTGTAAATGCATGTGATAGGTGTCAAAGGATGGGTAATATCTCAAAGAGAGATGAAATGCCCCTCCAAAATATCTTGTGAGTGGAATTATTTGATGTGTGGGGCATTGATTTCATGGAACCTTTTCCATCGTCCTTGGGACACAAATACATTTTAGTTGGAGTAGATTATGTGAGCAAATGGGTTGAAGATATACAATCTCCAACTAATGATGTAAGAGTTGTGATTAAATTCCTTAAAAAGTTCATTTTTACAAGATTTGGAACTCCACGTGCCATTATAAGTGATGGAGGTTCTCATTTTTGCAACCATCAATTTGAAAGATTATTGCAAAAATATGGAGTGAAGCATAAGATTGCAACACCCTACCATCCACAAACTAGTGGTCAAGTGGAGATCTCCAATAGAGAGCTGAAAGAATTCTTGAAAAAAGCATGAATAGTTCAAGAAAAGATTGGTCACTAAAGTTAGATGATGCTCTTTGGGCCTATAGAAACGACTTTTAAAACTCCTATTGGAACTACCCCATTTAGATTGGTTTATGGGAAGGCTTGTCATTTACCTTTGGAGTTGGAACATAAAGCATATTGGGCCATAAGAACACTGAACTTTGACTTAAAAACTGCAGGAGAAAAAGAATCTTGCAACTAAATGAACTTGAGGAACTTAGACTGGATGCTTATGAAAATGCCAAGCTTTACAAGGAAAGAACTAAGAGATGGCATGATAAGCATATTAGGAGGAAGGAATTTCAGGAAGGTGATGTTGTTCTTCTATACAACTCTAGGTTAAGGTTATTTCAGGAAAATTAAAGTCAAGATGGTCAGACCCTACATCGTTATAAAGGTATACCCCTATGGAGTGTTGAGATAAGCAATGAAACCTCGGGGACTTTCAAAGTTAATGGCAGAGATTAAAGCATTATATTGTTGGAGAACCACGCAAAGGGTTGTAGAGGTTTCATGGCTTAGTTCCCCAATCAAGGATGCTTAGAATTGGAGTGGAAGGTCAAGCTTAAGACCTTAAACAAGCGTTTCTTGGGAGGCAACCCAAGCGTATCCTTTTATAGATTATTAATTTTCCATTTCACTTCATTTTCAGTTTTTACCCTCATTAAACTCAAAAGTGACATTTGTTTATCTTTTGTAGGTCATTCATGAAGATTGGGCAAGTTTACACTTGTGGCAAAAACAAAGAATTGAAGGTAAGCAAATATAAGCAACATTCTGCACTTTATCCAGTGCTTGTGAACAGTAACACCTTTAAACTTGTGCTAAATTACTGATATTGCAATCCACTTGATAGCACGTGCTTGATTTTGTGTCTTGTGTAAATTCTGTGATATACAACTTGGATGAGGATCAATTTTGATATTTAGGGTGATGAGAGCTTTATTGAAGTGCAAAAATAGTGTTTGTTAGGTTTTACCTTTTAGTGTATATATAATTTTGTAGTCTGTTAGGAATTTACATGTTTTTGTTTGAATTCTGCTAATTTTTGCAATCTCTGATTTTTGCTCACATTCATGCTACTCTTCATCTTTGCTAAAAGGTCAATTTCTATGTCTTTTCTGCAATTCTTGAATATTTGGAACTTGTCTCAAATGTCTTGAAAATATGCTTTTGGTATAAGTTTAGAAAGGAGACCATTTCATTGAATGTGCAAAAAGGTAGTCACAATTGGTGCCTAAATTGAAAAATGCTTGCATAAGCTAAATGAATATATTGTGTTTGATGAGTGCTAAGAGATGATGAACTTAAATCCCTCAATTTTATGGTGTTTGTATGTATTTGGAAATTGCTGGGGGTCATGATAGAATTCCATAGCTTGTGGACTGTTTTTGGCAAGCAAAACCACAATTTTTCCCAAAACCTGCCGAAACTTGCTGATGGCATTGCTTGTCAAGCAGAGTCTTAAGCAAATTCTGCTGAACCTTATGCTTAACCCCAAGCATGGCCCATCTTACAACAAGTCTGCCCCACAATTTAAAATAGCCTAAGATGTCCGCCAAATTTTCTAAAAGCCTCGCCAACACTCCCGATAAACCTCGTCGACTTCTTTTCCCACGCCATTTCTTCCGGCAATCTTTACAGGAAGCCGAACGGTTTCTTTCCTTTCATTAAAATGGTAAGAACTAAAATGTGGTCTTCCCACAAACCCAAACTCAGCAAATTTCAACCTAAAATGGGTATTCCATCCTCATTGCCCACAAACCCTAACCCCAGCCCCAATTCGCCATTACCTCAGTCACCGCCACCACAAACGCCACCATTACCACAATCGCCACCACCTCAGTCACCGCCACTACCCCCAAGCCAAATACCACCTCTCATTCCGCCGACTTCCCTCTCGCAGCAATCCGAGCCGCAAAATGAAACACCAATTCTCGATACCCATTCCCCAGAACCTGCGCCTACTCAAGCAAAAACAAAAGGCAAAACAAAAAGGGCCGCAGGTAGACCCAAAGAAACCCCTGTCGAAAAAAGGAAACGAGTACCCTCTGTTCCTTTTGACCTAAACTCTCCACCTCAGCCGTCCTCTGAACCAGTTAGCAAAAGGACCAGGTCTTCCTCGCAAACCACAGCACCAGCGGTCCAAACACCAGTACCTCAGTCTCCCTTACACTCTCCAGCACCTGCATCATCTGCAGATAATATCGAGGAGGTAATTTCTCCATTACCTTGGGCTTTTAGGGATATGGATATGAAAAAGGCCTATGAGAAATTAGTTTCTAAAACTATTTTGGCAAATAAGTATATGGATGAGCAGATTTTGAAAGAATTAGGCATTTATGACTCTGTATTTGCCTATTTGAATGCTGTTAGCTGGACTGATTTTGCTAAAATTAGGGAACCAGTGTACAAGGATCTAACCCTGGAATTTTTGAGTTCCCTAAGGCTGAGTTTCAAACCAACAGTGCCTGAACATAAAGATATGATATATTTTCGATGTGCTGGAATTGATAGGGAGTTAGACATGGCTGCTATGAATGCAATTTTTGGTTTTCAGGATTCAGGATATAAAAACATTGAGTGGCAGCAAACTGTTTATGACCACATTCAATGCGAAGGATATTGCACCTTTTGGGGTTATTATAGACAGAGGACTGCAAACGCCTCTAGGATAGTTGACCATGTATTGAAATACCTCCATGGGTTCATTTCTTACACTGTTTTAGGAAGGGGACACAGTAACAGTATTGTGGGTGCTGGTGACTTGTTTCTCTTGTGGTGCATGAAGGAGAGAAAACAAGTAAGCACAGCCCATTTCATAGCCACTCATTGGCACCAAATTGTCACAAAGCATACTAAAGGTAGTATAGTTTTTGGGGGGTATATAACTGCTATAGCAAACTCATTTAGCTTTGATGCTAGTCTATATAAATTGCTGTCAGTTTCTGGGGAATCATATATAAACAGCACAATGTTGTTGCATATGGATGTTTCTGAGAAAATAGGCCATACCTATACATAAAGAAAGATCCCGATACCACTGGTACTACAGACCCCACTACCTTTACACCAGCAGAACCACAACCAACCACTACCCCACAGTTTTCAGCAGACATTTTATCCCTTTTAAGATCCTTGGAATCCAAATTAACAAGTTTCACTGTCCAACCATCTGTTCCTTCACCTGACAACACAGAAATTCTTGCTACCTTGAAAAACTTAGAAATCAAAATTGAAACCATGGGTCAGCAGCAGGTTAACCAAAAGAAGAAGCTAGAAAAGAAACTTAAAAAGAGATTTTTATCTCTTAAAAGAAATGTAAGCAACACCAAATTCAAATGTTGGAGCTTTACAACAAACTGGCCCAATCCTACAACAACTTATATCATTGGGGCCAAGCCATGTTTCAAGAAATGAAAGACCTCACAGAAAATTTGGAAACTGCTTCTGAAGCTTCGGATCACAATGAACCTACTGCAGAACCTGAAGCAGACCCTGATGCAGCAACAAAGACTTGATAGCAGAGCTTGATCGATGAGCAGTTTTTAATTTCTGTTTTAAGTTTATTTTGTAATCTGTTTATTTTAGTTTTCGAACTTTGGTACTAGTTATAATACTTTGGTAATTAGTTTTTATGATTATACTTGCACTTTTTTCCTTTAGTTTACTTTAGTTTACTTTATTTTATTTTATTTTTTGCTATGGACATAGTTACTCTGTGAATGCTTTTTGGTTTAATTTTTGATTTAATTGTTAGATCTTATTTCTTTATACTTTTTCATCTTCTTGCACATTATTTTTGCACTTTATCTTTTCTTCAATCCTAATTTTGCTAACATTGATGAGTTGCACAAATTTTCTTTGAGCCACACCTGTTCCACATCAGCTGCAGGTAACAGCTTCCCTTACACCATTTAAGTTTATGGTATGTTACCAATGCTTATGCTTCCGCTTTACCCTACGCAGCAGGTTAAGCAACATCTTAAGCAGTGTCAATTCATACATTTGGGATACCTTTTCACATTTTTCTCTCTAAAGCTTCATTGTTAATATCACTTTGAGCTAATTTTGGAATTCTTGACCTTATATTGATTTAATCCCCAATTGTATAAATTTCATTAATTGATTAGTTTACACAATTTTGCCCATCTTTGCATTCATTTTAAACATTGAGGACAATGTTTCATTTGAGTTTGGGGGTGAGGGCAAAATTTTTGCAAAATTTTTAAAATTTTCTTTAAAATTTTCATTCATTCATTCATTCATTCATTTATTGCATTTCATTCATCCATATATAGATAATTCATACACTTTTACATATACCACACACATGTCTATACCCATATACATACATTTGCATATAGTTTTCATATAGATTACACTTAATTTTAATTTGATTTATGCATTCATTTTAGGATCATGCATATCATAAAAATAAATTTTTACCTTGTCCTTAGAGGATTGAGAATTGCTTTGAAGAGCAATTGAGCTTACTTTTAGAAGGGTTTGATGGATTGAAAGTTCTAGATAGGTGCAAAGTTATTAGATTCTTGCTTTAGTTTATATCTTCTTAGCCAAGGGCTACCCAATCAATTGCATTGACTTTGAGTGCTTAGAGAAAACTCTAGGGTGAGAAGTAGCTAATTGATGTCTCACCAATCCTAGAACAATCTTTCTAAACCTTTCAAGGCGAAATCATAGCATACACTTGAAAAAGAAATGATCTAGGCATTCTTTGAATTTTAAACCCATATTTTAGCCTTAGCCAACCTCACTTCAAAATTTCCTTTGAAACCAATTTGAGCCTACATTTATCTCTCTTACTCCTTTGGAACCCACATTAATACCTAGCCATAAACCCAAACACTTACCTACCCTCCATGAGAATAATTCTTAAAGAGATAGATTCCAAAAAAAAAAAATAATAATAATAATAATATATATATATATATATATATATATATATATATATATATATATATAACAATTAGTTGGGAGAAGTAATTAAAATAATAAAAAAAGCTAACAAATTCAATTATGGTATGTAAAGTAATTCACCACCCAAGTACACAAAGAAATGAGTTTGGGGGTGAATTGAAAGGGACAATTATAATTCAATTCAATGATATTTATGTAGTCCCTCTAAAAGCTTCAAAATTATATGCTAACATTAGTGAAAAGTTGTAAAGTTCCTTCTCCCAATTGATTAAAAAAAAATAATAAAAAAAAATAAAATAAAAAATATTTTGTGTATTTTGATCTTTTAATAATTTGATTATTCTCATATTTTGTTACCTTTATCATTTCTTGTTAACCACATTATCACCCCCTTAGCCACATTACAACCCTTGAAAGTCCTTTTGATCTTTTGATAGTGTTTTGCTACATTAGTGGAGATTGGAATAGGAAAATTGCCTATGGGATTGTGATATCATTAATCCATTCATTTACTTCCATCATTATTTGAGATACTTTAGCTTATGGATTACCCTATAGTCTATTTAGGCACAATTATTCTTGTGATTGATTGGTTTGGGCTTGATGATATGGATAATTGACCCAAGGCTAAGCGGTGATAACTTTGGTAAGGATTAAATTCTTTGCATCTTGAAAGTGGGTATATGGTTTGTTGGTGGCTAAAGGTAAGCTTGAGAGTTTGGATAAGTAATTTTCATGAATTTAAGGTAAGGTACCCCAAATTGTATTAATTGTTTTTAATTTGCTTGAGGACAAGCAAAGGTTTGAGTTTGGGGGAATTTGTTACACTCACTTCATATAGGCATTTTAGGGTAGTTTTGCATCCATTTTGCCCTCATATTTTAGTATATTTTATGTTTTTAGCTTTATTTTATCTTATTTGTTAATTTTAGATACTTTATATTTGATTTTCGTAATTTTTGTTGTTTTGATAGGATTTTGTGGCAAATCGAAGATCAATGAGTGCAATAGGAAATAATTTGAAGAGATTTGAAGTTCTTTAAGCATGGAGGAAAGTTGAAGAAATCAAGCCTTGAAAGAGCAAACTAGCCGAAATTTGCTTGAGACTTTGCTTAAGGTCATGCTTAGGGTAAAGCGGCAATGCTTAAGGTGCAGCACAAGTCAAGCATGAGCAGAAAAGTCCATTTTACTCTAAGTCTGCCGAGATTTCTGAAGGTCCGCAACCTTAAGGCACAATGTGACCAGAGGCTAAAATTTGCTAAGAAGTCGCTTAGGTTAAGCCAACCCTAAGCGAATGCCCAACGTGAATAGTCTTCTTGACTTGGATAATTTTACACCTCATTTCCTATCCACTCCTTGTCTTTTATTTACTTTTAGGGCAACTTTTAGGGACCATATAAATTCATCATTTCCTTATTTTTGCCATAAGAGGAAGGGAAGAAAAAAACAAAAAGGAAAGAAAATTATATAGAAAGAGGGAGAGAAGACGCCATTCTCTCTAGGAAGAGGAGCTGCTGCACGAGTTTGGAGCTCCAGAAACTAGAGACCTTGGTTATTCCACCTGGGTTTTCCTATTTCAGTCCTTTTGTCATGTTTTTCTTTATTCTTCCATCAATATTTCTTGTAAATACCATCATGAGTGAGTAATTTCTTTAGATTTCAGAGTTGGGAAATATGTTTTAGATTAATTTGTGGATTTGGACTGGGTATTTCCTTATTTTATATGAATATGAGTTTTGATTCCTTCCTTGTGTGCTTGATTTACTTGCCTAATGTTGGTACCCATTGGGTATTGTGTTAATCTTTGATTGAAGGACCGAAAGGTGAAAGTCATTGATGGGTAATCATGGATGGAAACTTAAAATCACCTAGATTTAGAAATAAACTAGGACTTTAAGAGGAATTAATTATTGGTTACAAAACTTAATGGGTTTTAAAGTAATCAAATACATACGAAAGTAGGTTTGGTTATTTTAGAATACACTTTGATTTGCTTGAAAAAGATATCAAAGGGATTTATAATCAATTTCCTTCAAACTCTATTTTTCCCTAAAAATTGGAATGCCCAAGACAAATCCCAATTAATTTATGCATAAACCCCCAACTCTGGAATCACTTTTACCATAATTAGACTTTCGTTTAAATTACCCATTGTTAATTTTAGTTTAATTGCGAACTAGAATTAGAATTTATTTGTTTGCTCTTTACCCATTTCAATTAGATTAATCAATTTACCTTGCTCATTTACATTTACCATTTATTCATTAATCATTAGCCCAAATAATCGCTTCATTCATAGTTTAGTAATCAAACAGCAAATCCTCGTGGGAACGATACTTGATTCATCACTTTATTACTTGAGACGACCCGTATACTTGCGGATTTTAGTCACATCACTACTCTTCGTCGTTCTACCCGTGTAAGAGAAACTCCTCATTATCTTTCTGATTTTCACTGTTACTCTACTATTGCAACCCTTCATGAGCCTCGTTCTTATCGTGAGGCAAGTACTGACCCTCTTTGGCAGCAAGCTATGACTGACGAACTTCAGGCTTTAGAGAAAACTCATACTTGGGATGTAGTTGATCTTCCACCAAACAAGACCCCTATTGGTTGCAAATGGATTTACAAAATCAAGACCCGTTCTGATGGAACTATTGAACGCTACAAAGCTCGCTTAGTAGCCAAAGGGTACACTCAAGAGTATGGTATCGACTATGAAGAAACTTTTGCTCCAGTGGCCCGATTAACATCTATTCGCAGTCTCTTAGCTATTGCTGCAGTTCGTAAATGGAAACTTTTCCAGATGGATGTCAAAAATGCTTTTCTTCATGGTGATTTAACAGAAGAGGTTTATATGCATCCTCCACCTGGTTATCATTCTCCTCATAAGGTTTGCAAACTTCGACGAGCCTTATATGGATTAAAACAAGCTCCCAGGGCCTGGTTTGCCAAATTTAGTTCCACTCTTGCTCAACTTGGTTTCTCTCTAGTCCACATGATTCTGCATTATTCACTCGCCGAACTGACAGTGGTATTGTTCTTTTGTTGCTTTATGTTGATGATATGATAATAACAGGAGATGATTCATCTGGTATTCTAGAGTTACAACATTATCTCAATCAACATCTTGAAATGAAAGACCTGGGTTCTCTCAGCTATTTTTTGGGTCTTGAAGTTTCTCAAAATTCTGATGGCTATTATCTATCTCAAGCCAAGTATGCATCCGACTTACTTTCTCGAGCAGGCATCACTGATAGCAAAACAGTATCAATCCCATTGGAGCTCAATTGCAAACTTACACCTCTTGATGGCACTCCTCTTGATGATCCTACTTTATATCGACAGCTTGTCGGTAGTATTGTTTATCTCACAGTTACTCGACCTAATATTTCATATGCTGTTCATCTGGTCAGCCAGTTTATGTCTGCTCCTCGCTCAACTCATTTCTCTGCAGTACTTCGAATCCTTCGTTATATCAAAGGCACTCTTTTTCATGGTTTGCACTTTTCCGCTACCTCCTCCCTAGTATTATCCGCTACTCGATCTTGATTGGGTGGTGATCCGGCGGATCGTCGCTCTACAACTGGTTATTGTTTCTTGGGTAATTCTCTTATCTCTTGGCGTAGCAAAAAGCAAACTGTTGTTGCACGTTCTAGCACAGAATCTGAATATCGTGCTCTTGCTGATGCTACATCTGAACTACTTTGGTTACGGTGGTTATTAACTGATTTGGGTGTCACTCATTCTTCTGCCACAATGCTTCATTGCGATAATAGAAGTGCCATACAGATTTCTCATAATGATGTATTTCATGAGCGTACCAAACACATCGAAATTGATTGTCATTTTGTACGTCATCATGTTGCTCATGGCACCATATGTTTGATTCCTGTCTCCTCTGTCAGCCAAACCGCTGATATATTCACCAAAATGCATCCTCCCGCTCGCTTTCAGGATCTCTTAAGCAAACTCAAGTTGGTACCTGTGCTACCACCTTGAGTTTGAGGGAGGGGGGTGTTAGCATAATTACAGCAATTAGCATGATTATAGGAGATTTGTGTAGCATAATTACGGCAATTAGCATGATTATAGGAGATTTGTGTAGCATAATTATAGCAATTATTATTCTTGTCCAAATTAGTTCATATTTTCATGTATAAATAGATGTAATATCTCTGTAAATGAGACACAGACAAATACACAATCCTTTTCTTCATTACTTGTATTCTTTCTTCTAACAAGTAGTATAGTTTTGAGCTTGTAATTGATGATTTATTATTGTTGATAGTGGAATATGGCATGTCCGTTGATGTAGCCCTGTGTTGAGAGAGTGAATCACATAAATATTGATATTTTTTGTGTTTACTTTGTTTCTTTACAGTTTACACGCTTTCGTAGTGCTCAACAAAAATAATATAATATGGTATTTTTCAACTCTTTCTAACATTAATTGTTGTCTTACAATGCAATATAACTTGAATTTTGAATTTTTTTTATTGTTTGAATTATGACTTTATTTGAAAATTTTATAATTTATGAAGTTTATAATGATAGTGAAAATTACAAGTTAATATTTTCAAATTCAAAATCTATCATTGACCAACCTCGTTGAGGGTGCGAGGAACGGAATAAATTTGTTAGAATTAAGATTCGAAGAGTTCTGAGTGATTTTACAATTTTTTTCATATTTATGTTTTGTTGCATCTTATTATTCTAAATGGAATAATTAAATTCCCTTAACAAATAACGTAGCAGTAGCTTTTTTATGTAGGTTGTTTAATATGCAAGCGTTGACTAATTCTTTTAAGTGTAGCAATAAAAATAAACGAGTATTGTCAATTCTTAAACAGCAAGAAAAGTAATCCCAAAGGGAAGTTGATCTGTGGAAATGCAATTATTAAACAAGAGGAAAATGCAAAGCTTCATTAAATGCAAAGGTATACTTCTCCCGTTAGGCTTAGCTGCAAAACACGACTATTATAATATATATGGTAGACAAGTCAAAACATGCATGCAGCAGTCTAAACTGGTATGCTCAGCAAGAAAAAAGAAACCTGGCTAGTCTCGATCGATTCTTTCCTTCCTGGATAAAACGTTGCCTTCCCCATGGACCCCTTTTCTGTATGATATGAACAATTCAGCTTCATAACAGGAATTCGAGGATTTACAGATAAGCTAAAAATTATTTTTGTGGATTAAGTCCATTTGCGTTGGGTCAGTCTATTAATGGGTGAAGCGGGCATCACTTTCATTTATGGAGATAAAATACTCGATCTCACTTAAAAGATAAAAGTGTCAAATTATTCATATCATATACATTACTATTAAATTTTTTTCTATTTTAATAAAGGAAACTATAATTTTCAGATAAATTATATAATACTCTTGATGTATGGGCCATCACTAATAAAAGGTAGATCCCATATTATGAGAAAAAGTACTCATCACAAAATTATTAGTTAGACGTGGCAATAAATGATAAGAGAAAATAGGTAGTTAGAGTGTGACCTTGCTTAATTTGCTATACTACATATGAGATACGTATTTAATTATATTAGGTACGTATTTAATTATTATTAATTTCATCTTTAATGCTTATGTGACTTCCAATGAAAAAAAAACAGCTGTCACTCAATTGGAAATCAAAATGTTTATTTTATTAATTCTTAAGTGGAGTTAGATGTGAAAACTCTTGTGCACTTGAGATTATATGTGTTGGATGAATGGATTAAGCAAAGCCTAGACACATTGACAATGTCTTTTGCACATATTGCATCTAATTAATGTGATTGCTATTGATAACTCCTCTAAAATATATTTAACGATATTGTTAATGTAAGATACATAGTATATGTTGAGCACCATACTAAATTAATACATAATTTGATTTATATTTTTAATTTAATAAAAGGCAAAGTATTAACGTTAGTTATGATTTTATTAAGATGTCGAGTCTTGTCATTCAATACTGTGTGTATATATCTATCTTTGACAAAAAAAAAATTAATATTCATGTTAAAAAAATCATAAAAAAGGCAACAGTTAAATGATATATATATATATATAAATAAAGTAGGAAGGTATTCTCAATAGACTGGTATGGGACATTCTATTTCATTGTATTATTATATAGCATTCTCTATTATATTGCCACATGACTCTCTATTAAATTTTCTTTATTTTTAATTATTTAATTATTTTAAATTATAATAAATTGTTAATTCTCCAATTATATATATAAGTTATAAGTTATTTAGTAGTTATCCTCTTAAGTAGCCATTATTATTATGAGGTAAATTACAATATATTAACATATATTAATTATATGTATTTATATATTTATATTTAATATATATATATTATTATTTAATATATATATTATATACAGAGATAAATTTTAATCATTTTTATTATAAAATTTTTATTAAAAAGTTTAAAAAATAAAATATATAATAATTAATAAAAATATAAAATATTATATTATTTTTATATATTAAATTTTAAAAAATATAAATTAAAATTATTAATAATTACATAAATTAGCATGGATAATTCTATAGTTTTATTTATATTACATGTGAATCTCGTTGCAGACTTCGTCTTCAACCCAAGATGCTGGCCGTACATCTACTGCATGTTTATCAAGGCTACGTTCGCCATTTGGTAAATCCTGTGAAAATGTTTGCCAGCCTGAGCTTTTATTGGAAACCGCGTCCTCTACCTTTCGACCCACTTCCATTTAGGCCCCAGTGGATGTGCGAAGAATCTACGTGGGAGATGAGTGCGTCTCTGACAAAAGGGATGGCATAGACTGTAATAATCACCAACTTCAAGGGTTACTTTTTATTCTTGCTACTATATATTTCCTGCTCATTTGGTCTCTCAGGGGAAAAATAATAACGTAGCTTAATAGCTTTCTAGCGTTGTTCTCTCAAAAGGCAAAAATGTTTACTAACGCGTCCTTCTTCAAAATTATCTTTTTCTTCTTCTTTCGCATCCTCTTTAGACAATTTCATAATCCAAAAGCTCTCCATAGGAGTTTTAGCAGTCTCTACTCATCTCAGAGCAAATATCAAAGGTATCCTTCTCTTGCTCATAGGTCTGACCTATCAAACAAACCTTTGATTTTTAACGTGGAAGGTACTCTCTTGAAATCCTCTTCTTTGTTTCCTTACTTTATGCTTGTGGCCTTTGAGGCTGGAAGCATTTTAAGGGCTTTTTTTCTCTTTCTTTTGTACCCATTTATTTGTTTGGTCGGTGGCGATATGGGCTTGAAGATAATGGTCATGGTCTGCTTCTTTGGAATCAAGAAAGAAAGCTTTAGAGTTGGAAGAGCTGTTTTGCCCAAGTTCTTCTTGGAGGATGTTGGGTTAGAGGCATTTGAAGTGTTGAAAAGAGGTGGGACAAAGGTGGCAGTAAGCGACTTCCCTCAAGTAATGATTGAGAGTTTCCTAAGAGATTATTTAGAGATTGACTGTGTTGTTGGAAGAGAGCTGAAATCGGTTTGTGGGTATTTTGTGGGACTCATGGAACAGAAAAAGAAAGACATCCTACCTCTAGAGAAGATACTTGGAGTTGGAGAGGAGAAGACGATTAATCAAGATGTTATTGGCATTAGTTGCTTTAACAGATCTATTGATCACCACCTATTCTCTCATTGCAAGGTGAGCAATGGCTGGGAATTAATTTAGTTTCTTTTTTTTTTTAATTTTTGGGATTTATCATTATATGTATTTTTTGAAAACGAATGAAAGGAACTATCTAAATTTTGCAACTTGCAACTACTGTAACAGGAGATTTACCTGGTCAGAAAAGCAGACAAGAGGAGCTGGCAATATCTACCCAGAGACAAGTGCCCCAACCCACTTATCTTCCACGATGGTCGACTGGCTCTAAGACCAACCCCACTAGCTACCTTGGCATTGTTCATGTGGCTTCCTTTCAGTTTTATCCTTGTCCCAATCAGACTAGTTGCTGCCTTAACTCTCCCCTACAGTATATCCATCCCCTTGTTAACTTTCAGTGGATTTCGTTGCACAATATCAAAACCCAAAACTTCTGGTTATTCCCCTCCAACCCCAAAGGAGAATAAGCCCAAAAAAGGCCTCCTTTATGTTTGTAACCACAGAACATTACTAGATCCTCTGTACCTTTCTTTCTCGTTGAAGAAAGATTTAACTGCAGTCACATACAGTCTCAGCAGGATGTCGGAGATATTATCGCCAATCAGAACCGTCCGATTAACACGTAACCGTGATGAAGATGGGAAGATGATGGAGAAGCTATTAAGTCAAGGTGATCTTGTGGTATGCCCAGAAGGGACAACATGCAGGGAGCCATACCTGTTGAGGTTTAGCCCTTTATTTTCAGAGATGAGTGATGAAATAGTTCCTGTTGCTTTGGACGCCCACGTGAGCATGTTTTATGGCACAACAGCAGGTGGGCTAAAGTGCCTAGACCCACTATTCTTTCTCATGAACCCTCTGCCCAGTTACACCATCCAGTTACTTGAGGGTGTGCCTGGGCTCTCTAAGAGTAATAATTGTGAGAAATCAAAGTTTGATGTTGCCAATTATGTGCAACGTGAGATTGGCAAAGTGCTGGGCTTCGAGTGTACCAAGCTTACTAGAAGAGACAAATACGAGATCTTGGCGGGGAATGATGGCTTAACTTCTTCTTCTCCTTCTTGTCCCGCTATCAAGCACTCCTAAATCCCACGTCCAAAATGTGCCCTACATGCGGAGACAAGAACTTCGCAAGTATGCTGCTTGCTTACTTTTCTTCAATTTGGTGATGCGCGCAGATGGCACATGGCATTTTTTTTTTAGTTTTATTTTTTATCAATATATATAGTTTTTAGATTATTAAGCTATAAGCTCTCTCTCTCTCTCTGTATATATATTTTATTCGTTCTTCTGCTTCTCTGAGTGTTGACGACAAGATGTACCTACGAGTGTTCCATATATATATAAAATTAGAGAAATTATTATGTGCATGTATACTATTTCCCATATTTTTTGTAATTATGTGAATTTTATTATTTATATTATAAAAGTAACTATTTTTTTTAAATATATTTTAATATTTCTAATATATGAATGATTATCCATATAATTGTGGCAATGTGATTGTAAAGTTTGTCCCGCTGTCAAGCGTTATTATGCCTAAATCTGGCGCCCAAAATGCGCCGTACGCGTGGAGATATGGGCATCGCAAATCTACTGCTTGCTTTTCTTTAATTTGGTGACGCGGGCATATGGCACACAGTTTTTTTTATTCCACTAAATCACTTTAATGTCAAATTTCACCTTTTAGACAAATTTTATTTAAACAGTTTTCAATTTTTTTATTAAATTTAATATAAAAAATTTTAATTTAAATTCAATCACTATTTTGAGTGACAAGCACGCGACATTCTTTTAAATATTTTTTAACATTAAAATATTACTTTTATATTTTTGTACATATAATTAAAATTAGAAAAAATCATTATTATTTAAATTAAAAAATATTATTAATTCTTCTACTTCATGAGTATTAATTGATGACAAGTTGCATACATGCTATCATGCTCTCTCACAAGCTCACAATTAATTATGATTGTAATGATGCTGCACCAATCCAATACACATGCATATCTGCATGAGACTTAATTAAATACTGCAGTAATTAACGAGCGATGGGTTGTGGGGACTTGATGTCTCCACGAATATATCAAGATATGTACAATATCAATATCACATTGGAAATGAAAAAGCCATTATTTTTCCACAAAGTTTGGTGCAAGAAATGCTTCCTCAGCTAGCCAAAAGTATTATAAATTAGAGCATACAACAAAGAGCTAAAACTCAAGCATATGCAGATACATCCATCCTCTGGTCAGTGACATAGCCGATCGAATGACAACTTAATTTCTCTTATACTTTCTTTGGAAAATTTTTTAGGGGGAAGGAAAATAAAAAGTGAAAAATAAAAATATTTTATTTTTGTTATTTTATTTACTCTTATTTGAATAAAAATGAAGGAAAATAAAGAGGGGAAAGAAAAGTATAATAAATTTATAATTTTATCTTATATATTTTTTAAATAAAAATAGTAATATTGTAATTTTGATTTATAATCTCACACTTCTGTTATTTTCTCTCTAAATTGAAGAGAAAATAACAAGAGAAAAATAAGGGTTATTTTTTCTCCTACTCTTCTTATTTTTCTTTTATTTTCAAATAAGAAAAAGTGCTAAACCTAATTTATTTTCTTTTATTTATTTTTTTTCTCTCATTTTCTCTCATATCCAAACAAAGTGTTAGCGATTTACATAATATAATAATGATTAAATTAAAAAAAAAATAATTATTGATAGATATTTAGTCGAAGACAATTGGGACCATGAGTTTTGAGGAAAAATCAAGTTAAATGAAAGAGTTAATTAATTGCAAATGAATGAATTGTCTTATACATCTTCAATTAGTGATATTGACATTTTTTTGGTCAAATAAAATCCTCTTGCCAGGTTTATTTATTTATCTATTTATTTATTTTTTTGATGCGTACCACCGAATAATTTGGGGTAACCCACCCTGCTTAATTACATCGATCGTCAGGCGAATGATCATTAAGCAAATGGACGTCCGGCGGAGCAGCTTCAGCAGGGTTAGCTAATTAGCCAGTCAGTAAAGGACGCAGGATGCCTTGGAGGAATGTTATCATTAATGACCATCCTCTTCACAACACACTCATACCATCACATTCTACATTCAAGTGAAGATTTGACCTCTAAAGATATTGCATGTTGAGATTTAAACAATTATATGTAGAGATTTAAATTCATGAAACTGACATATGAAAGGTATGCAATAGAATTTCAACCGTCTCACATTAATTGCATCATTTCAATTTTTATAAAAATTATTAATAAACTAATTAATCTTACAACATAAAAAAAAAAAACGTATAAATATAATATATTTTTACAAATTATTTATAGTTCATATTATAATTTTAAATAATTAAAATTATTGATATTCATTTAAAAATAATATTTTACGAATAAAATATGCTAAAAATTAATTTTTATTGATTTTGGGGGATTCTTTTCAGTAATATTAAATAATGGCACGTGCGGCCGTGTGAAAGTAGTAGGCGGGCCTAAGCCTAGCCCATGTTATTGTATTGGAGCCCGGCCTTGAATTACGAAAATTGAAGCCTCTTGAAAACGTGAGGTTGTCGGTGACTCAGAATCAAACTAATATATAGGAAGACGCTCGCGCCGTAACCTTCCTCTGTTTCCTTCTAGGGTTTATTGTAATCGGTCCCATATACCAAATCTCTCTTCTTTTTCTCTCGATTCGGATCCACGTCCGCCCACCCAATACCCAATCAGGTTATTCACGATTCTTTGCAGTTAGGTTTACTGGATTTGGATGGGTACGGAGAGGAAGAGAAAAGTGAGCTTGTTTGATGTGGTGGACGAGACTTCGATCTCGGCGAAGAAATCGAAAACAAACGGCGGTGGTGGAGCGGCGATAAACAACAACGGAAACAACGACAATTTGATTAATCGTTGGACTGGGAAGCCATATTCACAGAGGTACTATGAAATATTGGAAAAGAGGACGAGTCTGCCCGTTTGGCAACAAAAAGAGGAGTTCTTGACGGCTTTGAAGAAAAATCAGGTCCTTGTTCTTGTTGGTGAGACTGGTAGTGGAAAAACTACTCAGGTTAGTTAGTTAATACCTTTTTTAACTTTTTTTTAAAGCTAAAAGGTACCTTCATATTGTTGGAAGTTGTTACTTGACGGCTTCATTTGGATCTTGAGATAGTGTCATGTCTCTGCATTTTCTTTTTTTGGGTGTTTTATGTATACTGTTATTGGCGTTGAATATTGAGCTTATGCATTTGTTTAAGGGGAGAAAAGCTTTAGAATTGTGCAATGTTCTTATATTATGCGATAGAAGTGTGTTGATTTTATGGATTAGCAATGAAATATACTATATGCTTAATTGCGAACCCTCCCCCCAAAACACACACACACACACACACACACACACACACACACACACACACACACAAATTTTTGTGGAAAATGTTGTGTTGTTGTGTGTTACTTTATCTTATTTTTTATGCATTTGAACATGTTCATTGATTGCAGAAGTGTGTGAACAATTTTATGGTGTTGGAAACTTGGAACTTGATGTGAACAATATTATTGTTACGAAGATAATATTATGGATCTTTCTTCATGTTCCAGATTCCTCAGTTTGTTTTGGAATCCATCGACATAGAAACCCCTGATAAACGTAGGAAGATGATGATTGGATGCACCCAGCCTCGTAGAGTGGCTGCAATGTCTGTTTCTCGACGTGTGGCTGAGGAGATGGATGTGAATATTGGTGAAGAGGTTGGTTATAGCATACGTTTTGAGGATTGCAGCAGTGCAAGAACAGTTTTGAAGTGAGTTAGTCTTGTGATGCGTTTCTATTTGTGTATCCACAATCGTATTCTATTTCTTGTAAAAGTTTTGAAGCAACTGTACTTGGATTAAGTAGCATGTTCACATGTTTTTCTATTTTTTTTTTTATGGCAGGTATTTAACTGATGGTATGCTTTTAAGAGAAGCAATGACTGATCCTCTTTTGGAGCGATACAAAGTCATAATTCTTGATGAAGCTCATGAAAGAACTTTGGCAACAGATGTGCTGTTTGGACTTCTTAAAGAAGTTTTAAGAAATAGATCTGATCTGAAGCTAGTTGTTATGAGTGCAACACTAGAGGCTGAGAAGTTTCAGGGTTATTTTAATGATGCCCCTCTGATGAGGGTTCCTGGTAGACTTCATCCAGTGGAGATCTTCTATACCCAGGAACCTGAAAGGGATTACCTTGAGGCAGCAATTCGGACAGTTGTCCAGATACATGTGTATGAGCCTCCTGGGGACATACTTGTTTTCCTCACAGGTGAGGAGGAGATAGAAGATGCGTGCCGGAAAATAACAAAAGAAGTTGGAAACATGGGGGATCAGGTGGGGCCAGTGAAAGTAGTGCCTCTGTATTCAACTCTTCCACCTGCCATGCAGCAGAAAATTTTTGAACCTGCACCACCCCCATTGGTAGAGGGTGGCCCTGCTGGTAGGAAGATTGTAGTTTCAACAAACATAGCAGAAACTTCTTTGACTATAGATGGCATTGTTTATGTTATCGACCCAGGTTTTGCCAAGCAAAAGGTTTATAACCCACGAGTGCGTGTTGAATCCTTGTTGGTTTCCCCAATATCAAAGGCAAGTGCTCATCAGAGGTCAGGTCGTGCTGGAAGAACTCAGCCAGGCAAATGTTTTAGACTTTACACGGAGAAAAGTTTTCATCAAGATCTTCAGCCACAGACTTATCCGGAAATACTGCGATCAAACCTTGCAAATACAGTTCTAACACTGAAGAAACTTGGAATTGATGATCTGGTGCATTTTGATTTTATGGACCCACCGGCTCCTGAGACATTGATGCGAGCATTAGAGGTGCTAAATTACTTGGGAGCATTGGATGATGATGGAAACTTGACAAAGCTTGGGGAAATCATGAGTGAGTTTCCTTTGGATCCTCAGATGGGAAAGATGCTGGTTGTTAGTCATGAATTCAACTGCTCAAATGAGATTTTGTCAATTTCTGCTATGCTTTCGGGTATGGTATCTTTTGCTATCTTATTTCTTTGTATTTGTCTCGAGTCTGGTCTAAGTAATAAGTGGATGCCATTGGGTTGCATTATCATTGAATGCATCCTTTTCATATATGGCTTGTGCACAGTTCTTTTTTACTGTGCATTCTGTTGGTTGTTTGACTGCTTTGCATGTGCATATAAGTATGCATGCATGCATGCAGTTGAAGAATTGACGCGTCCCATTAGGTTGTCATCAGCCACTGTCTTGTATGGGTTCCATGCCCCCGGTTGGCATGCACCATCAGATTCTAAGTAAGTGCTGATGCAGATAGTTGCAGTTTTTCAGTATTATCTCATGAAGCAAATGGTGTCGTCTCGCCTGTATGCATCTGCTGACCTACAATGGGCCTCTTCTGTGATAACCAAATTCTTTCTTTAGTACCCAATTGCTTTATCCGCCCTAGGGAGGCTCAAAAGGCTGCTGATGAAGCAAAAGCTAGGTTTGGGCACATAGATGGGGATCATCTGACGCTGTTGAATGTGTACCACGCGTACAAGCAGAACAGTAAGTGTTGGCTTATATCTCACTTGGTTTCTCTTCTCAAAAAATTTTTCCTTCAATTTGAATGAAATTTATGTTCTTATATTTTTCTAAATGGGTTGCAGATGAGGATCCATCTTGGTGCTATGAAAATTTTATCAACCATCGAGCTCTCAAGGCTGCCGATAATGTCAGACAACAGCTTGCACGCATCATGGCAAGGTTTAACCTTAAGTTATGCAGCACCGACTTCAACAGCCGCGACTACTATGTCAACATAAGAAAGGCTATGCTAGCTGGATATTTTATGCAGGTTGCTCACCTGGAACGCACTGGGCACTACCTGACGGTGAAAGACAACCAAGTATGTTAATTTGTTTCAATTTATCCTTTTTGCTGCTAACACAAAACTAGACTCGGATGAAGCTTTAGTCAAGTAGGATAGATCCTTTTCGTTACTCTACATTTTTTGCATGCAGCACTTGGGATGAAGAAATTTATTTACTCATTATTATTATTGCATTTTTGCAGTGATGCTCTGTTATAGTTTGGTTATATGAGAGAGGAAACATTATATGACATGTTAATTTATTCTGCAGGTGGTGCATTTACATCCTTCAAATTGTCTGGATCACAAGCCAGAGTGGGTTATTTACAATGAGTATGTCCTAACGAGCCGGAATTTTATCCGTACGGTGACAGATATTCGTGGTGAATGGTTAGTCTCTGTTTCCTTTGATGCTTGTGTTAGCGACTTGCCTTTATATTTTTGTACTTAATAATGACTTCTCTTTTTTGTTTGTGGGTATAAATGTGTGATTTTTATTATTTTTTTTTTGGTGGGATTTAAGGATGTGTATGATGGTGCACCTTGGATCTTTTATTTTTTGTATTTGCAATCAATTGCTGGATAAGATATGTAATTAAATATGTTTTTGTGTACAGGCTAGTAGACGTAGCACCACACTACTATGATTTAGACAACTTCCCAAATTGTGAGGCCAAGCGAGCTCTTGAGAGGCTTTATAGAAAGCGGGAGAGAGAGAAGGAAGAGAGCAAGAACAGAAAGTGAGATATGCATTGTCTGAATCTTTCGACTAGTCCAATATTTCTTCCTCTAGAACGAAGTGAGAGGGTGTTTGTGAAAACCAATATATGACAAAGGGCCCTCGCAGTCGGTTCTTTCTGCTTTGCTGGCCGAGCTCCCTGCACTTGATGAAATGCTTGGCTTAGCTATCATCATTTTCTATCGTGCCCTTAGCATTCCACATTTATTTTTGGATACTGCCTGTATGGCTTCATTGCCATTCAATGTTAGTTTAACATTTGAAAAAAAAAATATAGTTTGAACGAGGACAATCTCTCTCTTCTTTTCATTTTTTTATTTATTAAACTGTTAAAATTATAATAATAAGATATAAATCGGTAAAATCAGATAAGTGTGTAAAATTACATGATAATAGGGATGATTATCACATATTTTTTTGAGTGTTTTTATAAAAATTATAAAATTTTAACTTTTTTTATAAATTAAACTTTAATTTAATTTTATAAAATTATTGTGAGTAAAAATTAAAAATTTATAAATTAATTTATTGACCTGTTAATTAATTAGTAATTATTAATTATGTTATAAATAAAATTATTTAATAATTAATAATAAAATTACTTTATTAATTTTTTTTAAAAAAGTGTAACCTCTTGTTAAATTTTTTCTTATTTTAATTTTTTTAACTAATAATCATTAATAAAATAATTTTTTTATAAAATAGTTAATAAGTCAATGTGTTAACTTAAAAAATTTTAATTTTATATTAAAGTGATTTATATAAAATTAAATTAAAATTTAATAAATTTTATAAAAAAAATTAAAATTAAATAATTTTTATAAAAATGCTTACGGAGTCTAGTATCCTTGTGTAATATTTACCATGAGAACAAGTGAATATTGAAAAGAGGTATACGCGGCTAATCTAATGTTTTTGATGGACTCATCTTTTCGTCTTCCTCCTTCCTTTCCTGCTTTAAAGACATTCTTGTATTCTTCCTTGAAGACGTTCTTCTTCCTCATTATGATTCTGTTGTCGCTCCAAAATCCCACACATTTACTGATCAATGCAATACCAGATCATTTCGTGTTGGATTTTCAAGTTTGAACATTTCATTAAACCAGATCACTATTGGTCGACCCTAAGGCAGCAGGCCGGACAGACTAAAGGACAGCAGTCCATGAAAGATGTACGCGGTTCTCCTTGAATGAGGAACTGTTATTTTGTTCATCTTACGCTCAAAGGAGATTCGATCCAACTACCTGCCTTCTGGTTTTTAACATGCCGCTGTTTCATCATCTTCCTCAACCCAACAATACCATTCCATTCCCCTCTTTCACCATGAATCTTTGACAACATTGAATAAGCTACAGGATGATCTTCTTTCAACTTGTTAATTCCCCTTGCAGCAAACGCACCAAGTTCCAGAGAAGAATGTATGCCACAGGCGCCAAGCAATGCACCCCACACAACAACATCAGGCTCATAGGGCATTCCCTTGATCAGTTCCTCTGCTTTGTCCAGCTGACCTGCTCTCCCATATAGGTCCACCATGCACGTATAATGCTCCAGCCCTGCTTTTATTCCATACTTAGCCCCCATTGATCCAAAGTGCTTTTCACCTTCTTCCACCAGTCCCCCATGTCCACATGCTGACAATATGTTAAGAAATGTAACCTGATCTGGCCTAACACCACTCTTTATCATTCTCTCAAATTCCTCCAATGCTCTTGTTGCAAGTCCATGCCTAGCATATCCTCCTATTATTGAATTCCATGACATCAGATTCTTATTTTTCATGGACTCAAAAATGCAAAATGCTGCTACAATATCACCACACTTCCCATACATATCAACAAGTGAAGTCAACAAGACGACATCATGAGGTACACCAGCTTTCAGAATAACTGAGTGAACTTGTTGCCCCATAAGAAGAGAAGAACACCCTGCACAAGCATCTAAAACACTAGAAAACGTAAAATGATTAGGTCCAGTATCAGATTGCACCATCAAGCAAAACAGCTTTAAGGAATCTACAAATCTTTCATTTTGTACATACCCACTAATCATCACAGTCCAAGAAACTACATTCCTATTACTCATCTTGTTGAACAAAGACCTAGCCTCGTTAATTCTCCTATTGGCAATGTATCCATTAACCAAAATAGTCCAAGAAACGGTATTTTTCTCAGGCATCACATCAAAAACTCTTTGAGCCTCACTTATGCATCCCAATTCCATATAACCCGAAACCAAAGCATTCCAAGAAGTTATATTTTTCGCCGACATTTCATCAAATACTCTACTTAAAGCCATTTGATCCCCAACAGCTGCATATGCTCTTATCAAAGCAGAGCCGACAAACAAACTCAAATTAAGTCCTAAGGAAATTACTCGTGCATGAATTTGGGGCACTGTAATATTGAAAATTTTATCCAGAACCGCGCTGAGCACTATTGAGAATGTGTACTCATTGGGTATAATGCCGACTCTTTGCATTTCTTTGAAATACTTACAGACTCGTGCAGGGTTTCTGGTTTTGTTAAAAGCCGATAGCATGATGTTCCAAGAAACAACGTCTTTTAGAGGCATTTTATCGAACAGCTCTTCGGTGTGTTGTATTCGATACGATTGCACGCAGGTCGAGAGGATTTTGTTCAACGACATCACGTTTTGGAATGTTGGGTTTTGGTCAGACGGTTTGCTTGCACAAGCTAAGTTATTGTTATGGGGGAGGTGACGGTCGGTGAGATTGGCCGTTGAGAGAGTACAAATATGGCGGGAAAATTTTAGAGGAAGCGCTTTCCCTAACATTCGCATGTTTGAGTTCTGCGGCTTAACAGTTTTCAGTACCGCGGCATTAAAAGCCTGATATTTCTCCATCTATAATGTTTAGAAGTTTTATTTAGAAAAAATTTCACCCATCTCCTAAAAAATAAAATTGCCTTTTTATCACTTTTTTTTCCTCTCTTTTTTTTTTCTTAATTTTATGATTAAATTAATTAATAATTATTATTAATAAAATTATTTTATTTTAATTCCAATTTATTAATAAAATTATTAATTATATATTTTATTTATTATTAATTAAAATTTTAATTTATAATAAATTAGAAAAATAATAATATAATAATAAAAAATATAAATTTTAAAATAATATTTTATTAATATATGATATTTTATTAATATTTTAATTTTTATATAAAATTAAAATAATAAACAATTTAATGTTAGTTTAAAAGGAAACTGAAACAAAATTAAAATTAAGTATTCTATTTTAACAAATTTATAAATAAAATAATTACCTAAATTAAAAAATAATTAGTGTAATTTAGTTGAAATTAATGGAGTTTGAGTTTCACATCTATGCATTTGGAGGATTATTTTTTGTTAATTAGTATTTAATTTATTGGATCTCTATTAAATAAAAAAGTAAAATACCGATAAATGATTTTTTCTCAAAGATAAAGCATATTATTAATGGGCTAAATAGAGCATTTCAAAGCAGTCTCATGGCCCAATTACGAATCTTGCGTGGGAGAAGGGCCCTATTTGAAAACCACGTAGTCCAGAAAAGCAAAACGCTCGTGACCAAGCGTTGAAACCCTAAAGTCGGATGGCTCTACCTTGTAGACGCCTACCCGATGCAGAGAAGGAACCCTAACACACAGAGCATCAATGGCCACGGATGACCTCAACGCCAGTAAATCACATGCAAGGAAACCCAATCCATCAAGAACAAGGTGATGCTCAAAATGGCCTTAGCCCAACCATTCATCATCCTAGACCATTTACGCGTTGAAGACAGGACCGAAACGCACAGGATCCACAGGCGGTGAGCCAGAGCTCTAGTCTTGGATTAAGAGAGAAATTCTCAATAACTAACCAAATAATGACCGTTCATCATTAAAAAGAAAATACAAATTTTATTTAGAACACATGCATTATATTTTGTTTACAAATTACTATAATATTATTATGAATCGATAATATTCAAAATCTTGAATTAAAGAGAACATAATTAACTTCAAAACACGAAATTGACCAACTTTGTCCTTTCCCTTCTTCATAATCAGATATAAGAGGACAAGACTTTACAAAGATTAAGCATGAATATGAGCACAACATTATGTAGAGCTTGCAGCAATAAGAGAGCTACAAGGATCTTGCTGTTTATTCTTAAATATTACCATTTGGAAATTGAAGCTTTTGTGCTCATAGTTGGAAGGCTTATTGGCTTGCTGCATTGCTCTCTTCTACTGCTAACAGCTATAGTTGTTTATTTATTCATTTTTTTAACCAAAGAAAAACTTCTGCTCGCAAATCAAACAGGTATAGCAACAGAAATGAACAATGAAGACTGAAGATGACTGAGTAATGATTATGCTCTTCTTACAGCCAATTTTTTGTAAAGTTCATCAATTTCCACCTGCACAACACCACATTTCTTGTGAGATCCTTACTAACATTTGTTAAGCAGAAACTGAAGTAAGATAACCCCCAGTGGTTCTATTACCTGATAATAGTTGAGCAATTTGTTTCTTTTCTTCTTCAGTGTTGCAGTCACTAAATCTCTCTCCATGTCAAAGGGGCGAGAATCCAAAATCACTCCTTTAACGTACTCAAAACCTCTCAGCTGGTTTTCACGCACAAGATTAAAAGAAAAGTGCTTACAGGGTTAGCAATTAGCAACTATGCACGTCGATGTCAGTTCAAAACTCTGAAGGGCCTACCTTGTTTCTCTCAGCGGTAGATTTTAGTTCTGCAAGGACATACTCCTTCAACTGGTCAAGTGAACAAAGTTCAGGAAATGAACCCGTGTGACCATTTACGTATGCCCACTGTTTAGCGTTTTCTTCATGGATTACAACTACTGCAATTAGCATCGACTTGAAGCTGTTTCCATACACCCATATCTAAAGAACACAAAGATCAACAGAAGTTCAATAATAGGATAATACAGAATGCATGATAAATCATTTAGATGCAATCACTAAGAATTGGAAGCTGGTAAGACGCTTACATCTTCAACAATTGGAGTGATCCCGTAAACATTTTCCAAGTACTCAATTGCTACATATTCTCCTTGGGAAAGCTTTATAAGATTTTTCCTCCTATCAATAATCTTCAAAACACCATTTGGAAGAATCTCCCCGATGTCCCCTGAAGATACAAAAGAGCCAAACATTTAGAACATAAGCACTGCAAAATTGATCTGTTTGACAGGAAAGGTACTTAACCCGTGTGAAACCACCCGTCTTTCATGGATTCTCTTGTCAATTCAGGATTCTTGTAGTACTCAGCAAACAAAGTCTTCCCTCTTACACATATCTCACCACGAGAAGGATTATCAAGTGGATTGTAGCCCATCTCTGGAACCTCCTCCAGGCGCAACTCCATGTACGTGTTTGGTGACCCAACAGCACCCAACATACACATTTCGTCTGGAAAGCTAATGGTGACTGGTCCACAGGTCTCCGTCAACCCTGGATAAACAACAATAAATAACAGTGTTGATAAGTCAATAAATATAAAAGCTGTGTGAGAATATGTTAAAAGATCTCTGCCTAAGGAACCTCAAATTCATAAGTGCCCATACTATCAAGAAGGATGGACAAGGCAATTTCAGAAAAAAAAAAAAGAAGCAAACTTTGATTATTATACATTTATCAGAAACATCTGACAATAAAGTTTCAAACAAGAATAGTGGGATATGCTAGTCTTCTGTGTTCATGAACAATAATATTAGCTAAGACCATCATTTCTTCCCATTTCTAACATAATCTACATTGTCTGCACATGTTTCTTCACATTGTTGTGCATTTAATTCTTTACCATAGCCTTGGAGCACGAAAGCACAAGCAGTAACCCGCAAGAATTCTTCCACTTCAACACTTAAGGGTGCACCTCCAGATACAATTAATCGAAGACGACCACCCAACTTAGCTTTGACCTAATAACAAGATTAGAATAAATTAAAAATGAGAAATCAATGGTAAAAAGAAACCAAAAATCAGTATAGTTGCAAGGCAAGGCAATAATGCTGGGATTGATAGCCCATATCATTGAAGCAATCATAAGGATTCTACAATGTTGACTTTGTTCTGCCAAGTGTGACCACAAAGGCAAGGCATAGCCTTGTTTATAGCAATGTCTCCCCTTTAATGGATGTTTAATTTAATCCCTCCCTCCTCTTTTTCAACTTTTCCTCTTTTTCTTCACTTTTTTTTTATTATAAAAAAGCCAAGAAAGAAATACAAGTAAAAAAATAAGATGAGCTATAACCTTCCTGAAGGCTAACAAATCTGCCAACAGTGAAGCGTACTTCTGTTTATAACCTTTATTCATCCAAGAAAGTTTGCTGTGAAAAACAACATAGGGGTACATCAGACTCGATTGTGCACAGTGCACCATACCTGCGTCTATAGTTTTGCATTTCTGTTTATTATAAATATAGAGCAAGACGTTTTACATTGTTTAAGAAAAATGACAGAATCAATAGAAGACCAGCTTACTATTTATATAGAACATCAAAAATTTTCCGCCTAACAGGATTCAGTTCATCTAATGCCTTCTTTATACCTGGTACATAGATGAGTCCATTCTTAATAAGAGACCATTCAAGATCAATTTGTGTACATAATGACAGATGGCCATACCTTCATGTATTTTTTCGAAGACCCGAGGTACACCAGCTAAAAATGTTGGCTTCAACTCCGTCAGGTCATCTCTCAATGCATTCAAATCCTTCAAGTTACAAACATAATTTAAGCAGTAAATTATCGCTAATTAAAGTTATTAAATATGGAAATTGCAAGTGAACCTTAGAGCTCTACTGTCACTGGAAATGTAATTATCTTCTTAACTTTATTCTAATTTTCACTCTCTAGTTTTTTTTTTCTTTTTTTTTTTAGTTAAGCCAGAAAATATGCTTTGTTCATTCCTTTTACCACATTCAACGTTCAAACAACTGATGTACCAGCAACATACCCCATGATAGTAGCCAACAGAAGCACCTTTCGACAAGAAGTATTCCTCAATCATGCGGTCAAGTATATGAGCAAGGGGCAGGAAAGATAGATACACATCATCAGGTGTCATCTATATGAAGCAACAAATGTGTTAAAAAAAAAAGAGACAAAAAGGATCAAATTTGACTATTACAAGGAGAAATTGAAATGGAAAACTGAAAATATTTTGATATTTTCTTGTAACCAAGATGTACCTGTTATAAAGATGACCAAGACAAAATTTTGTCAAAACTACAAAAAGTCACTTTTTTTGGCTCATGAGAAATGCATTGATGAATATCAGTCCTCATGAAATTAATTTCATTACATTCCAGCTAGAAAGCTTAAAATTAAGAAAGCCAGAGACTTGTTTTTGGCTCATTAGAAAATCTTCTTGAATGATGAATATTTGTGCTCATAGATTAATTTCATTATTAAGGGCCATGCAAGAGTCAAAATCCAAATCACATGATTTGCTGCTATGCTGTCAAGAAATGATAAATCATGTCATGCAAGAACAAGCAATAAGAGATCCCAATATATTTTCTCCCTTACCTTGTCTTCAAATTGATCCATAAATAGATCCATGCCTCTTACAAAAAGGGCTATTGTTTCATGTGTTAACACAACACCTTTGGGATCTCCACTGGTGCCACTTGTATACATTATTGTACAAATGTTAAAAGGCTGAGGCGGCACTATTTCTGACGGATTCTCTTTGCCCTGATGGATAACACTCATTCAGTTAACAATAATGAAGATTGGAAAAGCACTAAGTACTAATCATATCCTGTAATGTGAGAATTAATAGTTTTTGCAGTTCTTTAGTATGGTGCATCATGATGAATAATACTATATGTAAAGTGTAAATCACAACTTTTATTAGCATAAATACACTAGCATATTCAACATCATGATACTTGATACTCGTCAGCACAAAAAGAGAAAAACCAGTATACATTGATCTGCCTGAGGACTACTTTCAATAAGTTAACAGAAAATATCATTTTCATTTAGGTCATGTGTAGGAACTAACCAAGTGTTGAAACTCTTCCCAAGAGTATGGTTTTATCTGTATTTGGAGTGCCTTGTCCTTTTCTTCCTCTGTAAATGAAGTGAAGCAAACAATGGCTACAACCACAATGAAACTTAATTAGTAGGACTTCCAGCCACAATAAATCACTATTTGTTTATCCATTCTGACCTTTAAGCTGTGAAGCACATGGGCAATCTGGATTCAACAACTGCTCAATATATGTTGATTTAGAAATATTAGCTACTTTCATATGCGAGATTCTATGGAAAAGAACATACAATTAATTTTGACAGCAGGTAAATTTTCTTGAACTTACTTCTTTCACTTTTTTATCTTGGATAAAAACGAAATCAACCTCTGCATGTTCTATAATAAAATTAACTGCACCAGGACCTGCATCAGTGCATCCAAGACAACTCATTCAACTAAACTTTCTATAATTTTACGAACTGGTCCAAAAGGTGAATCACCAAAATAACCACTAGCAAGTGCTGAATTTGAGAATCAAATTAGGCAGGAGAAGATGGAAGGAGATTCTCAGTACACATCCTGGGAAAATTTACATTGAGGACACCATGTACAAAATTGAATCTATAATCCTTTTCAATCAAGGGATAATGAAGATTTAAATTTTAAAATTGGTAATATTTTAAAAGGAATGCCTACCAAGTGTATCATAGAGAGGCACGCAAACCAAGCTTTGGGAGCCGCAAGCCTACACAAAAGCAATAAAAAAAACAAAAAACAAAAAAATCATTTAAAAACAATTAAAGGAGAAAAAGAAAAAAAAAACTATAAAATTCTAAACCAACCTCCATGGCTACAAGCCATTGAGGACAGTTTGATCCATAAATTCCAACTCGGCAGCCCTAATAAAGAGGAATGAAATCAGAGAAAAGCAATAGATGTGATTGCCAATTGAAAGTCAGGCGTAGTGAGCAGTGAATGCACATATACACTTACAGGTTTAGCACCAGATGCTCGCAACGCTGAACCAACTTGCAAAACTTCTTCATACACTTCCTTGTAAGTTTTCCACACATAAGGCCCCACCTCAGAAAAAAAAATAAATGAAAGTCAGCATAATAGAAACTGCCAAAGCTGATAAATCCAGGATGCTAGTTTCAGCTAAATATTTACCTTCCCATCTACAAATTTACGCCAACCAAGCATTTTATTTCCAGGATACTTTTTGACAGACGTGCTGAACATCAAGACACTCTCGATATTATCAAAGATGACATATATATATATATACTGCTTTCCATGTATCAATTTCGTAATTTAAGAAAAAGAACGCAAATTCTGTTACCTGAAAAGATCCCACGCTGTATTCATATCAGGATCTGGTTGAGGAAAATCATTTCTGGATATTAAACTGCGATAAACAGGACCAACGGAAGGATTCCCATCTTTTCCTTCCTTTCCATCCTCGACCTGAGCTGCAAAAATCTTCATTTTCTATTGTTGGGAAACCTGCAACAAGCACATGGTCACTCAGACCCACATATACATGTACACAAGTCCATAGGCTAAATGACCATAGATAGTCGATGAAGCACTTAATGATTCAAGCTAGCGATCCATTACATCCAAGCCTAAAAAAAGTCATCAAGCACTTAATTTCCATAATTGATAAGTTAATTAGGGAAAGAGAAAAAAGAACAAAGGTAAATTAAATTTCAATAACTTAAAATAGAAGAAGAATGAGATTGACCTGAGAGCAGAAATCTGAAAATGAAAAGCAAAGCAAGGATAGTTATAATATATGCAGCTGCTAAAAGGAAACTAAAACAGGCAAAATAGAGCCCACAACATAGCAGCAAAAAGGAGTACAAAAACAACATCTACAAGAAAAATCATTTATTATTATCCGAAACAATCTTCCGACCAGTGAACTAATTAAACTCGTGAGTATAACTCATGAATCATTGAACCAGCAGCTCAAAGAAAAGATTAAAGCCCATTATTTGGAACCAACCAATCCACAAAATCAGCGGCTTAAAGCAACTACCTCACCAACCAAAACAAAATTTTCTCATGAAAAGCCAACTACCAAAACTCATTACTACACATGCATTTCACTTGTAATTAGAGAGACAGTAGGAGGTGGGAAGGGGATAACTTACAGGGATTGTTGTCATGCAATGGTGGTGGAAGTGAGGGAACTAATATTCTGATTATTGAATATATGAGAAACAATTAAAAACAGAAAGTTGAGAAGCTGGTGTTAAATGCGTTGGTTGAGCAGCTGAATATACTAATTTTTTTGCTATTTTCTCCCTCCAATTATATTTCTTTTATTTTTTTATTCAATTTAAATTCTGCTGTATTTCTTTCCCCAAAAATTATTTGTCCCTTTGAATAAATTTTTATAATGTATATTTGATCCACAGTTGCATTGAATGAATGCAGTAGAAAGTTGGAGCTTGGAATGCTATTGTTGTGTCATGCCCTTAGTTACTTTAAATTAAATAAAAAATAAATAAAATTTTCTATTAAAATAAAAAAAATGAGTTAATGAAATTTATTTTATTATGATAAAATAAAATAAAATAAAAAAGTGAGGCAATTGCCCCTCTTACTTCTGCCTAGGAAAAAAAAAAATAGGACCACTTTTACTTAAAAAAAAAATAATAAAATTGCCTCCTTATTAAAAAATGTTACCCCTTTCCTATTTTCACTTTCAATAAAAATTTAAATGATAAAATTAAAAAATGAGCAAAAATCATTTTGTTGAGAATCAATATGTATTGTGTGAATCATATCATTAACTCATTTATTTATTCTCTATATTTACATAATTTCTTTTTAATTTTTTTTATAAAATACATATAATTATAATTTTATAACCATAATTCGTAGAAATTTATATATTATTATAATAAATTTATAATAACAAATTTTATACTTTTAACAAGTAAAAATTTTTTATACTAAATCTAATATTTTTTTGCAGTGACCAATACAACAAACTTTAATTTAATATATGATTTAATTTTGATAGTTTATAAAGTAATATATAAAAATATTTTTCTTAAATAAAGTTTGAATACTTAAATATGCTCGATTTCAAAAAGGCAATATTTTATAGAGAATTAACAAAAATTTAAGAAAAAAATTGTCCTAGATTTAATTAATTATACCATATTAAATATTGTATTTAGTCATTTCATTCCGTAAAGAGTTATATATAAACAAAGTACTTTTGCCTCTCATTTATAAAAGAGCAATAAATGAGAGTATAAAATTTGCTACTTATATAATGTTAATTTATAAATTTAGCCTTCAAAACTTTTTTATTTTCTCATTTCCTTTTCTATTTCAACTTGATTAAAAAAATAGAGTTTAGAAAAAAAAATATTAAAGAATTTAAATTTCTATATTATTTTTTAGCTAATTATTATTTGAAAAAAATATTTTCTTTAAAAAACATAAAATATTGAAAAAAACCATTTTCTGTTAACTTATTTTCTCCTGTTCATCAAATACTATAGAAAATCTCTCCATCACCTTCTGCGTCTTCGCTGCATTATCATTTTTCGCATTATTCACACCAGAGTCTCCACTCGCAGCTGCTAACGACGACGACAACAGCAATTATACAAGTTTTAAATTTCACCAAGAAACTATCGAAAACGTGATTTACATAGTCCGTAAAAGCATATCATTTAATACATGATGGCCCATGTATGTATGCTTCCTCAGGATATAATTGTTGAAGTTGGTGTGTGCTTTATCTGCATTTTCCTGAAGGCAAATCTCTGGATTTCTTGATGGCCTTGCTTATGTTGTTTTCCTTCTCTGTGTTCTGTCTTTTGCTTTATTTATGGTTTTGCTTCGTCGGAGGGTTGTTTTGGGTTCTGTTGTTGGATGGGATGTGGCCTTGAGCTTGTCCTTCTTTCATTTCTTATTCCGTCTAATAAAATTTTTTAGCTTATTTAAACAAAAAAGAACATCATCAATGGTGAATATTGCATCCAATCAATTTCAACCAATATCTAACTCAAAATGACATATAACCCTAAAATTAAGGCCTTTACTAAATGCTTGTCAAAAATTCACATCATGTTCTGTTTTCACAAAACATTCAATAGTTTGTGTGGTATCCCACCTTGGATGGGAGACATTTGAACTAAATATCTAAGTACGAAAATTCTTATAGCTGAATCAATATGATTAGATCTGAAGTTAATTTCTAAATCAACTTGTAAGATCAAGCATTTGAATTCTGAAGTTATCATTATTGTGAAGATTTTACCTGAATATTACTCTAGACTTTGCTTGAAAAATTATTAAAAAAAAAAAACCTTTAAGTACTCATGATGTTGGAGTCATTTCCATGACTGTGAGTTCTTAAACTCAAATTTCAAGATTAAAAGTATGATTGAACACAATTACTAGACAATAATTTAAATTAAGTAATTTAGATAAATGGCGTTGGGATGTTACATTTTGCAATGTGCTGTAAACCAATCCCAAATTTATCAATTCCGCTCCAGCTAATTTTCAAATTACAAGATTATACATTAACAGTTGACACTTTTTTTTAAAATTAATTGATTGAATAAGAATTCAAACTAAACTTTATGTTCTTAAAAATGATTTTAATATTATTAAATTAAAATTTATTGATAAATTAGTGGAGAGCTATATATTAATATTCTCACGTAGCAGGTGAAAGGATTTTTCAAAAAAGGATTGGTAAAAGCTGGTGTTGATATCATATATACTGTAAATGAAACAATTAACAAACCAGTGGAATCAGAGCATAATACATGATGCAGCTCTTTATCTATATCAGAAAATGATGTTGGAAATTTGTAAACTAACCTCCAACTCCCAAAGAACATGATAATTAACACTATATATATATAGCATTCACATGGACCACAGACTATCCATAATAAATTTGGAGACAGCAATTGGGAGGAGGACAGTGACACACTGACATACGATGAACAAACTTACATGGAGACCCAGCAGGAAATATTAAAACTCGGATTAATGACCCGTTCAACCTGCTGGCTAGCACCATTTGATATCATAATATGGATGGGTGTATACACCCTTACTGCATGCAGGAAGTTCCCTTATAATATTTATTACTTGTTCTCTTATATATTGACCGATTCAATTTAAGAAACGCAACAGAAAAAGAGGCATACCCACTAGGTGGAAAATTGTGAGCCTACCACTTTAATGGAAGATTTTCCTTCAAAGTTGATGGCAACAACATGCAACTGCCATCCTTCTCATTTATTAATCTCATAATAATTGAGGTCTTGTGATTGTTTAATAATTTTAATTCTAATCCAACAGTAGCATTCCCAATGGTTATTTAATGTCAAATGTCATCAAAGCCAACCCGTTAGCTGCAAAATTAGCAGAAATAGTAGCAAATGCACAATTGGAGAATTCATGCAACTAAGTCAAAGCTTTAATACATACTAACCCTAGCTGACCAGTTCTTTCGTTTTTGGCAGTAAAAGAAAAGGGAAAGAGTTAAAGTTGCTCGTTGTTTGGCTATTTCTATTTCGGGTTCTATTGCTTTCTGGTTTTATTTGCCCTAGTGATGGCTAAGCGTGACAAGGGGTCACTTCACTTTCGTTGAATAAATGTATACAGAATACCTAGTTCTTGTGTTTGTATTTGTGGGGCTAAATATCGCAAGAAGTTAGGTAGCCGGATTTATGACAGTCAACCCTAACTTCACTGGTACAGGAAATTTATATATTTCTTCTTTTTTTGAACTGCAAGTTGCAAATTGCATGACATGACCCATGGGCATCAGAATTACAGATCGACCTTACCTGTCAGGAAGGTCAATAATCCAATTACAATGAAGTTGATTTGCCATACTGATGCAGTAGGCAGCACCATTAAGGTGCCTCTTAACAAAGGAAAATTCCATCCTATTGAAGCTGGGAAGTTGAGCTTTGACATTCTGGACCATAGCACGAATCTCCCCAAGTGATCTCTTACTATCACTGCTATGGAAGAAAGAGTAGCACCCTCTTCCCAAGCTACATCACAGCAATGAATACTGATAGAATACCGATAGAACAAAAAATATAAAACTCACTAGGCCAAGCCCACTCCAAAATATATCCAACCCAAACGGAAAATAGGACCACCCAGAGATTTCTGGAGCAAAGATTGAAAAGAATCCTCTTCATGATGTATTTACAGTGGCATTTTATCGAGCAGTTGTTCCGCGTGTTGGATTTGAAAGGATTGCACATACCCAGATAATATTTTTAATCGACGACATAACGTTTTAGGATGCAGGATTTTGCTTCCATTTGCTAAGTTGTTTTGAGATCGGTTGTTGAGTGAAACAGATTAAATATACAGTAACTCAACTTAGGAGTATAATAATAAAGTATTTAAATCTTAATTTGTAACATAAAATTTTTAATTTAAGTAATATAAAATTTTTGTGATATTTTTATATAAAATAATTTTTAATTGAATTTTTACATAATTAAGTTTAAAATAAAATTACTTTTAAATGATAAAAAAATAGATTCTTTAATATGAGAATTGAATAAAATGAAATTAATTAAATTAAATTTTTGTAAAATTTTAAATTTCAAACAAGGAGAAACTAATTGATGAAAAATTGTTTGAAAGTAATATATAAGAATATAAGGTAGAGTATAAGATTATAAAAACATACGGAGATATATTTTAATATTAAAATTAATCATATTTATTTTTTAACATATATGATTTTTCAAATAAAAAATTTTAAAAAAATTTTAAAAAAATAATAAAATCTTTTTTTAAAAAATTCCATATCATTATTAAGCTTTTCTAACAGCTTTACCTCCACAACCCAAAAAAATTAATTTTTTGTGGTTTTTTTTTCAAAACTAATATATACTTTTAATTTTTTTATTTTTTATCAATAGATGATGCAATTTTATTGATATGGAATATTGAGTACAATGCCCATGGCCGATTACAAGAAGCCATCTTAGCAACTCACCCAAATGCCAAAAAATCAACTAGAAAGGCCAAAGCCCACTCAATCTTACCACAGGCAAGAAATGGCTATTCAACCCAAATAAAACCATCATCTAGCTCTGAGTTGTGCCAAAACTCTCAGCGCCGCCACCATCACTAGGCCAACCATTCAGCTTCAAAGCAAAAAGCAGCCACCTAAGTTATTTGTTGTGTCCCAAGAGCCTCTAGAAAGATAAATCAGAGTCGAAACAACATAAATGCTCCAACAAATATAGGACAACAATTTCTTTGGCATCCCAATTATGCCTTCTAGACTATCCCTTTAGCCTACACCCCATGAGCAACTACCACAAAGCATCACCGAAGCTGTAAACCTGCAAGACCAAGGATAGAACCAAAGCAAACCATCACAAAGAAACATAACTCATCACTCATGAAAACCCTCTCTCTGCAAACCTCAGACTTGTAAACATAACACGTAAAAAGGAGTTTATTATAAAGGATCGCTGGCTGTAGTCACTTGAAAAAGTGACTGTTTAATAAACTTCTCCTTATTGATAAAATAGTATTTATTAATTAATTATTTTTTTTCTTTCTAATCGTTAATTTATATACACTCTTTCGCTTCAGATAAAACAAAACCTACTCTTTCGCCATTCTTTTTCTTTTTTTTCCCTCCCATTGTTCTCCTTTCTTTTATAATTATAAAATTTATTAATTTATTCACTTCCAGAATTTTTTTAACATAATGATATCTAAATTTCATAAATATATTATCATTATTATTATTTTTATTTTTATCATTAATATTATTATTTTAGAGACAACATGTTATAGTTACAATATATTTAATTTTTGAAAAAAAAAATTGAGGGGCTAAGCCTCTACTTATATGCCCTTAAAATTAAATTAAGGGGTTAAAAATTAGAATATATTTAATATTTTTTTTTTAAAAAATTGAGGCCAAGGCTCTAATCCAAAAGCTAAATTCACCTCTGTATATATACAATTAATTAATAAATATCTTTCTAATTAATAATCTAATATAGGTAAAAAATTTTTATAATATTTTTTTCTGTGTATATTCCATCAATTAATAAATATCATTTTAATTAAAATTATAATAAATTTTATATGTAAATATATAATAATAATTTTTTATTAACTGAATGTATAAATAATTTAATATAGGTATTCTAATTCCTATAATAATTTAAGCAGTGAAAAGTGGAAATGTATTTTTTTTAATTATTATTTTAATAAGTGTGTTATTACATTTATTAAAATTTATAAAATATATTTATTTATTTATTTAAGAAAACTATTAATATTATGTAAAAATTACAATATTATAACGAAAAGGTTATAATATTTTATAAAAAAAATATAATTTTTTTTATATTATGAATATATTAATAAATAAATATATTTAATAAATTCTAATAAATATAATATTACATTATTTAAAAAAATTTTTAAAAATGTGGACGGAACTTGCGAATAAGACAACGAAGTAAATCCGTCCAAGTCAGAGACCACCAACTCCACACGCGCCCGCCATCTGTAAGCAGCACTTTTTGATATTTATCATATTCGTCCCCTTATTCTTAGCAATCACCAGTATGTCCCTTCCTCAAAAATAGTTAACCATTCAAAGCCTCAAACGGGCCTTATCTTCTCCACAATCATGGCTTCCCTAACCTCCACCGCTTTGTCCAAGATCTCACCGTCTTCTCCAGAAATTCTGCCCAATACCCGTCGGTTTCCACAGCCCATAACTCTACAACAAATCAGACCAGTCTCTCGAAAAGTGGTCTTGTCTAAAACGGCTATAAAAGCGACGAGTCCAAGTGCAGCCACTGGTTCCCAATCTCCAGGACTCTACTCTGCGCAGAAATTTGAGCTTACTGCTCAAAACGTGGACTTGGTTCTCGAGGATGTTCGGCCTTACTTGATTGCTGATGGTGGAAACGTCGACGTTGTTTCCGTCGAAGACGGTATTATCTCTCTCAAACTCCAGGGTAATTTGACTCTTTCCTTTCATTTCTTCATTTTTTATGTTTAGACAAAGTTCTTGAAATGATCTGTTTGTTTTGATTGGGTGAAATTTTCTTATCAATTGCTTGAGATATGGTTCAATGTTCGTTCACTTGCCATTTTAGTATATCATTCGCTGCATAATTAATGAGGCGTAGAAAATTATCTATTACTGATTAATCAATTTGAATCGGTTTCACGGAGAATTTGGGTCGAAGTGAAGATGGGAGTTGCTGCATTTACATTATTTTCAGAAAAAAAAGTATCAATCTTTTAGCTCCTCCATTCGTCGAACTTCGTCATCAAATAACGTATCCACAAGATTGAGCGTTTACTCTGCTTTGGCTGGAAAAATTCTGAATATTTCAATTCATAAATATAATTTTCATACTTAGCAGTTGCCTGAAGAAATCAACTTGCCATCAAACAGGCCGTGGTGGCAAATCTTATGCTGTGCATGTTTCTACTTCTAGCATTTCAACATAAAGTGTTCATTTTGTTTCCCTTTTCTAAATAGTCATTTAAGAGGTGTTCTTTTTTGATATTCATTTTAGAAAAGGGTTAATTTTTGTGGCCATAAGGAGTTTATGGACCGTTACCTCAAACTCATCCCAGCAATTCTGGTAGTTTCCAAAGGTTTATTCTGATAATGCCATTTTAAAATTGTTTTGTTGTTATGTATGTTTTGATTACTGCCAAATGGTTTGAATTTATGTTCTTATAAATTACAAAGGTCATTGCTCACTCAGCAATTGTGATGTAATAGTGTATGCTAGATATAACCAAAGAGGTGGGGGCGCAGGAGTGGGTATTTAACAAAATTTGAATTAGGTTCTTTTTCTTTTTCCCCAAGGCCACCTCCAATTGATTCTTGAGCTCTTGAGTGAGCAGTGTCCTCTTTGAATATAAGCCTTCTCAAGATGTATTCGCTCCCCTTTGTATTATGAATCCTGTGATTGATGAGGAACCATCACCATTTGCTCAGAGTCTGAACCTTGCCCTCTATTCCAGTCTTAAGTGGAAAATTAGTTACCGATTGGTTTACTGTATGGGAAATCCTTAGGGATATGTAATAATATTACTCTTGTTAAAGCCTAGATACTATATAAATTAAAAGTGGAACTTCTATTGTATGGGAAATCCTTAGGGATATGTAATAATATTACTCTTGTTAAAGCCTAGATACTATATAAACTAAAAGTGGAACTTCTACTGTATGGGAAATCCTTAGGGATATGTAATAATATTACTCTTGTTAAAGCCTAGATACTATATAAATTAAAAGTGGAACTTTCAAGTATAGATGTGCTAATCCAATGTTAAAAGGTGCAGTTCGTATATGTCATAAGTTGGTTAAAGATAAATATTTGTGATACCACTTAAAAGGTTCCATTCTTAAGATTTTGTTGGCATATTTAATTGATAAACAGGAGCATGTGGTAGCTGTCCTAGCTCAACAACCACCATGAAAATGGGGATTGAAAGAGTACTGAAGGAAAAATTTGGAGATGCAGTTAAAGACATTTGCCAAGTATATGATGAAGAAGCAAGGGAAACAACTGCTGAGGTATGTTCTTAACTTCCTTGTGCTGATAAGAAAATAATAGCTTAGTTGAATTTTTACGGGCTTATAACAATTGCCATTATGTGCAACTGCAGGCAGTGAATGGTCATCTCGATATACTGAGACCAGCAATCAAAAACTTTGGTGGAAGTGTGGAAGTACTGTCTGTTGAGGGTGGGGAATGCCATGTGAAGTATTCAGGACCCGAGTCCATTGGGTCAGGAATCAAAGCAGCAATTAAGGAGAAGTTCCCAGATATCATTAATGTTGTGTTTGTTGGCTAGGTTAGGATTTATATGTGACTCATTTAAGTTAATATACAAATGTACAAACTCGAGATCAATTTTTCATTTATACTCTGGCTCAGATACTTGTGTGTTTTCTCTTTTTCCCCCCCCAATATTTGATGTTATGTATTTATCATTTAGCTCCGAACATGAGCATATCAAACCCAGAGCCACTGTGCTGGAACATGAGTGTATACTTGTTCATGTATTCACACGTATAGCTTTGCTTTTTCACAATGCTCTGTTGATTTAGTTCAAATTTATGCCTTCGCTATGAAAAACACAATTATCATAGCTATTGCTTTCATAATCTATATTGTGGTCATTCCCAAACCTCTTACTTTGAGAATAAGGTGCCCACTGTTTTATCCTATGCAAGCAAGATGTATGACATTTCTCAAAGTTACAGATAAGGGATTAGTATAAATTCAAAGTGGTTTGAAATTCTTCATATTTGTTCAAGAATCAGACATTCAGTACATTAGAGAGTACAGGCTCTCTTTACTCCGAAGAGGGTTGTCCCGCATAATTCTCTCTCCTGAACCTGAGAGTTCTAATTCTCTTTCCTGAAGCTGAAAGAGTCGCAATTCCAAACATATTTCCTAGGCAGACTTGTCAGCAGCTTCTATAGCTGATCTCAGCCAGCGTGCTAAACTGATCAGGAATGGAGTATAAACGAAGTAGCAAGTGATCGTCCAAGTGACTAACCCCTGCATACATAGGAAATTCTCTGAATGTCCAAGACAATAGAAAGTTTAGTCAATGGATGCTCTGTTGAGTATTGCAATCAATTACCTGACCAAGGATCTCAATGTTCGCTTGTGGATAATACCAAAGGTGAAAGAACCTGAAAAGGTTCCCAAACAGAACAGGTCAATAGACACCTATATCTTTTCCAGTTTTATGTTGACGATTTTCTTAGGAAAGAACTTAAAAAAGGCTTCCATACTTCATAATGGGAATTTCAGCCAATGGACAGCCAAGGCCTACAATGGATGCCAGTGTGAAGCCAAGCCACGTTCTGTCCAAGGACAACCATATGATTTCTGCTGCTGCAAATAAGACGTAGGCCTCAATGTTGTCTGCTATTCCAGCTTTATACATTTCGGCGCTCAATTCTATGAATAACACAAGTGCTCTGCATCAAGAACGAAAGTGAGTGTTGCAAGTACTAAAAAAAATCAAGTGGGAGCAGCAGAGTAGATAGATACTTACAGTAAAGTAAAAGATACCTTCTGCAGACTTCCTTCTGGAACCTTTGAAGAAGCTCTTTCATCCAAGAAGAGTTGCAGCAACCCAACAGTGCAATAAAATAACCCAAGTAAGGGAGGAACCTAATACCAACAATCCTCCATTTCATTTTGTACAATTATCAGAGACAGAAAACGAAATTAAGAAATCATACAAAGATTTTGATTTTACCCAAATGTTTGAGTGGAGAGGACCGATGTTGATAGACCCATTTTGATAGACCACAAGATTGACCCTTGAATGAAGTCCATCGATGAGGGGACCTAAAAAGAACCCAGAACAGAGAAGCGAGAGACCAACGGATGGCCAAGTGTTTCTTAGAGTTGATCTGGTTTGGTCTCTCAAGCTGCAAAGAGGTGTAGACACAAAACGTTTTGGATACGAACAAGAATTATGGCATTTGTGAAGAAAGCAGGGAGAGCCCCTGAAACCGAAAGCAAGGAGTCCCTGCATCTTTTCTTCTCCAGATTCACATCTTCCCTTACTCCAATGTTTTCTTTGTATCGATCTCGTCCTTGTAACAAGGGAAAATAAAAATTAAAATATAAAGAAAATCCATTAATTTGGAACCACAGAATTATGGCTGATTGAGTCTGCAGACGCATTAGCGTGCGTATAAGCCAAAGTATATGAAAAACGACATGTCGCTTATGGTTTCTGAACCTTTTAAGACCTTATTAGCCTTTTCTTCCCCTTTAAGGTCAACTATGTTATTAACTTTAATATTTGTAAAACAAAAAATATTTAATTACTTTATTTATATAAACTTAATAGTTTTTTACCATAATATTTGATCAAAACAAAATGAAAAATATAAAATCAAATTTTGTTTCTCTGTGCAAACATAACCAAATAAATTATTTTCTAGAACTAATTAGTATTTCTACTAATAACTAATTATTTTTTATTTGCAATCACAATTCAGAATATCCTCCAATTAATTTACTAATAATACTAAATTTTCGAGCTAAATTTCATCCTCAAATTAAATTTATTTTAAAATAATTTTAATTGTATTTCTCAACAGAACTCAATCCTAATTGATAATAAATGAAATAATTATCATCATCAACTCGATTAATCCTGTTAGTTTTTGTTTCTGAACAAATGAAACTTTTACATATTCATTGTAAAATCATATTGATCTTTGTTTATGCAAGTATATACAGAAATCAGAAACGACTTGCAGTGCATGCCCTCATTTATACACAGTAGAGAGAAACATATCACATATAGTATCAAGCATCTCTCTTTGATTAGTGTAGTTCTTTATTTCGTAGGTCTTGGGAATTTGTGAAGTCTATATGCGTGGCACTCTATTCTTCTTTTCTTTCACCAATTTCTGAGCGAATCTGCAGCCACAAGTAAAGAAATGTTTCCCTTAGATATATGGATTCATATCCATCTGAATGAATATGAAGTAGTGGACTTCTTACTCGGCCAAAGCGTCTTTATAATAATATTGGAGTTTCTCCAAGTTCCCAGTGTCTGGGTTCACAACCGTAACATTTTTATGTAAAAGACATTGTCCGATGTTCTTCAGGTTAAAAATATTCACCCTTGACACATTGTCCATCTTCTCAACCTCCCCCTTCAATTCATACTCCTGCATGTATGAAATTAATTAATTTTTATCAATATATATATATATATATATATATATATATATATATATGCCAAAACACTTATACTAAAATTTGAAGGTGAAGAATGAAATAGGTTGGGTTTTGCCTGAATACGCAGATAATTTTTAGAGAACCCATCGCAGTGGAAGAGGCGAGACATGTATAACTCAACTGCATCGTTGACTCTATTGCATAGAAACTCAAATCTGAATTTCCGTACTACTTCTTTGAAAAGCCATTCTGCTAAACCTTGTCCAGAATATGGTGTTAAGTCTACTTGACCCGTCCCAAGCGACAGAACCAAATAATTCTTGTAGTTTCTTTCATTTCCGTAAGTTTTCGTTGCTTCGCAGAGTGCAGCTAAGGTCTGAGAGCATCAAACAATTAATAAATGGTCACGCACTTGCGGGTGCATTGGGGGGTCTGATGATGCTAAATTTTTCCTAGATTTAAGGTATTAATAAAAATTTTGCTCATAAAGAAAATAGTCATGCACTTGTTATGTTGATCTCAGTTCCATTGGCCTTAGTACTGTATTGCTTCTGGGTAGCATTCAAAGAGAGAGAGAGAGAGAGAGAGAGAGAATGTTACAGGATTATTTGCACATATGCCACCATAAAAAAAGCCTTCTTCCTGGCCCTTAAATTTGATCTTATGTGGAGGAAAATATGTTGGAGCTGCAGAGGAGGCTAGAACTACATCTGTAAGACGAAAGTCTTCTTATACTTTGCCCTTGTAATCTGTCGTCGGCATAAACACAAAATATTAATTTCTTGAATTCCAGGCAGGGTGGAAACTAGATAGTAATTAATTTAATTACCATATCCGAAGTGAAAATGACAGGTTTTGTCTTCCTAATTCTGAAAGCAGGGATAACCAACTTTGTCACAGTTTCACGCAGCCCAACTTGTCCTAACTCTTTGCCCACTGCATATCTAAGAGCTGAGGGTCCATGTCTGGTGAGTATAGCCATGGCAGCCTCAAACCAATTTATGGGCGAAGCAAAACGACACAGAATATATTGCAATGCCTCCTTGATCTTTTTAGGATACTCACGCACATGAAAAATCGGGTTTCCGAAGATTCCTTCCCCTCTCCTCTCGTAAAAAGAGACGAATTTTGATGCATCAAACTTGGGGCTTGGCCGCCAGTTTAGCTTATCACATCTTCTATTCTCCGGCGCAGTTAGCATCGGTGTCAATATCGACCCTGTGCTAACTCCGGCGATTATATCAAAGTAATTTGCGATTCTTGCATTAGGGCCATCCAGTTTCTGTTATTTTCATTGATCATCTATCAGACCCAACAAAAATAAATAATGGAGATTATAATCCATTAATTACATGGGAAAGAATTGTAGTATATATATAAACCTGAAGGTGTTTTTCGAGCGCATGGAGGATGGTTGCTGGAATGATGCATCGAATTCCACCTCCATCAATGCTAAGTATGGTAACCTTCTTGCATTGTTCAGTTGATTGACTTGATTCTCCTTGACCTTCAACATTACTGGTTGAATACTGAAGTGAAAGCGCCATTTAACAGATGACTAATCTCTATGTATTCAGTGCGGATGAATGAGGATTGCCGTCCCATCTTTATCTCCTTATACAGCATGTTAAGTGGAACATCAGGCACCCCTTATTCTATTATTTACGTACGACAAGTAAGAGATCTGCAGTTCCTTTGCACCTCAAATAGAATACCTGGCTTTTAAAAATATTATTTCCAGTTTCAGCGAGGAAGACATCTAGTAGGTGGGGTCTAATGATGATTGCAGCTTGCATTACAATTTCTGTGGCTGATGCAAGTAATTCATTTTCTTTTTCTTCATGTAATGACTAGCTTAAAATTTTCTCTTCAGTATTCAATCGATTGATGCTTTATCATATTATGTTGTGTTTAAGAACAACCATACACATTGAAAAATGTTGATTTTCAATGCAAAGGGTAAATTTAACTTTCAGCCTAAGGAAAGAATTCTTGCCTAACAATAAGTTTTTGTTCTTGGGTCCTTAGCTAATAAAAGAAACAGTGCATAGATTGCTTACTTTCCTGGAATTCCAAGAGTAATGAAAACAAGTTCATCTTAAGTCCCTCTCACAATCGTAGATTTCTTGCTTGTTATACATGTAGTAGTGAAAAAATGACAAGAAATTATTGATCCCACCAAAGAGATCTCTTGCCAAACAAAATTGGTACTATATTCGATGCTTGATTTGCTTACGGTGTTGGTCCTCCAAAATAAATTAACGGATAAAGAATATGATCCCAAAAATGGTGGCTCGCAGGAGGTTGTCCATCTATATATATAGAGGAAGACAAATCAAGCAGATCTCAAATTTGAAATCAGCACATAAAATAACAAGCAAATGGTTTATCCTCGCAGCGATGGTGAATGTGTGACAGTGCTGAGCATCGATGGAGCAGTCCATGGAATTGATCCGGCAGTCCTGCTCGGTTTCCTTGAAGGTCAACTCAAGGTAATTAATTTAAATTATAATTATATAACTTGGTCTATAAGAAAATATTTAATTATATGAATATTTTTTGCCCCATTATTTATTGTCGTTATATAAATAAGCACGATTTTGAGAAGGAAAAGGAGGGAAATCCCAATGATGTAAGAATTGCAGACTACTTTGATGTGATAGGGGGAACAGGGACAGGTTCTTTGGTGGCAGCCATGCTAACAAAACCAAGCATGCCGCTGCCTTCACTTCCTCAATATGATATGTCCGACATTATGTCTTCCTTGAGAGAAATAAGCCGCAACACCTTCCCAGATGAGGATGAGCAAAAAATAATCGATAGAGCCGTCAACTTAGGAGTCCGTGCTTTTGGTTTGTTTACTTCAACGGTGAGGACCATTCTTGATCCAAGCAAGAAATTTTGGACTATAGTCGATGAATATTGGCAGAGAAATTGGGAAGCAGATACATATCCTGCGGAAGTGCTTGATAAAAAGTTGAAAAGCAAGCTAGATAATACTCGGCTCGACCAGACAGTGAGCGATGTAATTGTCCCTGCTTACAATTTTGACAGCACAAGACCTGTGGTTTTCTCCACTAGTCAGGTCACCTTATCTCTTTAGTCTGCTTGTTTTATAAATCTTATTCAAGAAATTGCTGATGATTGGTAAAATATGCAGGCCAGGAAACTTTATGCAAATTTTAACGAGGAAGTAACCCTTAGAGATGTGGTTCTTAGCTCCTCAGCTATCCCGACTGTTCTCCCTCTCCATTCTTTCAAGTACTCGGGCAAATTTGGAAGGTTCGCTGATGGCAGCATTGTGGCCAACAATCCTGTAAATCCTTTGTTCTTTTTAATTCCTATATGGATTTTGCTTTTAATTAATTGGTGACTGGCCTGGACAATGTATAATTAATTCTTTTATATATATATGTAGACCCTGCTTGCCGTGAGTGAAGGAGCAAGACTTTACGGCAGTCGACCAAACTATAAAAATTATCTGGTTCTTTCCTTTGGAACTATCTGGCGAAAAGCTCCGCCAAGTGAGATTTTAGTCATGCCAAGTTTAATTATAGATTACATTTCAAGAAGTATTTGGAAGGGCATGAGGGCCTGAGTCTTGCAATACATGTACATTCTCTTCGGTGATATTATGGAGATGTACATGACGCAGATGCTGCCTAGCCAGCTGCATGAGGGCCGATTCAACTATTTACGCATCCAGGCACACTAATTACTCACTGATTTTCTTTGATAATTAATTGCCAGGTTTTTGAACCAAATAATCTCGCGCCTTCAGTAATTTGATGGATCAGCCTGGGGGTTTGAGGAATTGAAGAGAATTGCCCATGAAATTTTAAAAAGAAATGCCACTTTCGTAGACCCAAATACTGGAGCCCACGCAAAGCAGAATTTCAGTAACGAAGAAGCTCTGAAAACGTAAGACCATGATCCCGCCCGACCTTTTCAATTATTTCACCTCCATGCTTACGATATCATATTGGTTGTGCTTGTAGATTTGCTCGACAATTGCACTCTGAGAGGCAAAGGAGGCTTTTCAACCAGCAGGAAAATAGGGAGAAAGTAATTATATAAAGAAACCATTATCTAAATAAGATAAATTAGAACCATTGCTTTAAATAAAGCTGGCGAGCCATGAACAATGCCGTCACAAATCGAGTTTGCTTGTATTGAATATCAACTATTGGTTGTGATAACGTTTGAGATGTGCTATAATCTCACATCCAAATAAGTAAATAAAAATATTATATTATTTATATCATGCTGTTTCATAAATTAATACTTACGAGTGCAAAGTCATTGATTTCTATTCTCAGATGGGATGCATTTACATGAAAATGTTAAATTTAGTGACAAAGAAACTCCTAAGCCTCCGAACATTAGCCATTTGTACAGTGTTTGCATCCACTAATGAAAAGGATTTTACAATCTTCTAATTATGACAAGAAGTCATCTTCATCCCTACTGGTAAGACTCCTCCAACTTGCAACTACATCCCAGCCTGGGATCTGACCAGATGTAAAGACACCAGCTAGACATTCTAAAAATGGGATGCTCACGGATTAGGTCACACATCCTTTGAGGCCCTTATCTGGATACTGCCCCTCTAATTTTGCTATCTTGCCAATCCAGGGGAAGGAAAATGATGAACCTGAACAGTATACATGAATCCAGTGATATTAATTATTCAATAACAATATCCTATCCATACAGATTTTGTTTGCGTCCTCACCCTCAAAATCATAGATCCGAAGCCTTCAATTTTCTGGGCCTTTTATGAGCTGGTGATGATGGAGCCTCAGATAACCTTCCAGGTCCCTTCAGGGTCACATTATTCAGCATTATCAGATTCCACAGTAGACTGCAGAGAGTAAAATATTACCAGTAGAGGAGAGAGAGAAAATTGACATCTACCTTGCGTTTCTGATCCCTTCTGCCAGCCCTTTCCCCTGATATCCAAATCAAATAAATATCAGCTGCCCCGTAAAACTAATCTCATACAGAATATGTACAAGAAAAGATCAAACGGCTACAAGATGTAATTTACCTCCAAAACTCATTGAGTCTGGAACAAATGTTCCGTCTTGATCACGGTGAGAACGCTGCGAATATTTTGACAGTCACAAAGTCAAAAACAAAACAATGTATGAAGCATTTCATGTTCACGAGCCATAAAGCAAAAAGGTCAACAAAATTTATAGAGAATTTATTGACCTTGGGTGTGCCTGGCATTTCAGTATATGAACCATCACGAAAAGATGAACCTTCTGCCTCCTTATATTGCAACTGATAAACAAACAGAAGAACGACATATAAAAGACAATGAATACAAAACACTTTTTTAAAGTGTTAACTATCATGGCATAAATATGGAATTAATAGGATCAATTCCCAAATAGTTACTCTAACATGTCAGATATATGCAACAACAATATTTGCTTAACTCTAAAGGGAAAATGTACACAATATAAACTTTTGTGCATATAGGGATATGTGCTATCTAGAATGATTAAATATGGTAGGAAGAATCTTTGAAAAGATTTGAAATTCAAGATGCAAACTTCTACGAAATACAATACCTGTTTTTGAAGATTGAGTAGAGTGAGTATTTCTTTTCTTAATTCAAGGTGCTCCGCACACACTGCTTTGGTTGGTACCCTTGGTTTTAAATTAACCTGCAAACAGAAAACTCAGTAAGTGATACCCTATTTCTATAACTTTTATGCAAGAATGGAGTATGTCTACAGAAGTTATAATTTCATTTAATGCAAGAAACAACCATTTAAGCAAAATATTGAGAATAACTACATAGAAGAAACATTCATGAACATTAGAGACCAAAAATAACCTTCTTTAATCTTATATGAGAAATTTAAGAATTCGATGAAACTTAGGAATGATGAGAGTTAATAGATAATTATCATGCAAATCAAAAGTAATAATGCAATTAACCAATAACATAAATTGAATATTATAATGGAAAATTGCTACTAAAAGTAAAATTAACCCACATAGCCAACTTCCCCAATCTCTCATTCCCCCATCCCACTTTATAAAAATAAATAAAAGTCAAAGAGAACTGAAAAGAAAATGCAAACAGTTGGACAGGGGGCGTTTAAGGAGCTAAATGATCCTACTCATCTTCATCGGACATAAGCTTCAACAAGTTTAAAAAAACACCAAAAAGATGCTTATCCTAGTAAGATGATAAAAGATTAAGAAAATTTACTGTCTAATTGTCCAAAAAAGGGGAAAAAAATCAAGAGATATAACAGGAAAACGAGGCATCAACAGTTCAGGAAGCATAAACAGACCCCAAGATCTTGTAATATTTGCTCAACTCGCTTGATTGTTCGAAGCCCAGCAGTTGAACTTGCAGCTTGCACCATTTGCTCGAGTGCATATGTTCTCAAGTATACACGAAGCTGACAATTTTATCAAATCAATCAGGTTAATGGCTATCGTAAATAGTACTTAGCAATAGACTTCAATCAACTACTAAAAATCAGGCAACATGTGGCTCAAAACTTGTGTTTCAGGATTAAGGGCAAACAACAATAGTGCATCATAATTCATAAGTTTGATCTATATTACCAGCAAGGAAAAAGAAAAAAAAATTAAATTTTTATTTCAGTTTTTTTTTTTTTTTTAAATCAGATAATATACCATGCGCAGAGAAGCTAGAGTGGAGGCATTTTCTGCCATTACAGAAGTTGAGGGAGCAACTGCTACAGAGGCAAGCTGAGCATTGGATGACGGTGATACAGTACCATCAACATTAGTAGCTGTCTCAGCCATTTCTGGACCAGCATTTGATGCTACATGCAATGTAGATTCTTCAACACCCTGAAAAGGCAGAAACCCAATAAATATTACTACAACTAATTTGCCAAAAACACAAGCATACGCATGACACAAACAAAGATAATCCTCAAATGCTTTGTTGAATTCAAGTAAAAACCCTCATCCCATGAATCCACAGACCACATTTCTCCATGGATTTTTTTTCCTAAGAACCTCATTAGAAATTTAATTCCACAATATGCTTCAATCTACATATTTCAAAGTTGTGAATTTGAACAATCACTCCCTCTTTTATTTGATCAGCAATAGATAGGATGACCCAAGCTCCCTCCCGGTGCAGAAGCCCACATTGTCAACATCCCCAATTACTTGAAAAAAGAAAGGGCAACATTTCTAGGTCATCACTTACCCTTGCAGCCATGCGTGACTCGGTTATTCTTTTTGCTTCAGCAAGAACCTGAGAAAAAGAAGGGTATATGAACCTAGAAATAATATATTTTGTATATGTAACTGAGAAGTCCAAAAAAGGCCCTTCTCAGAAACGCATTACCCTGTTATTATTAGTAACAAAGTAAAATACAGACCTCAGCATCTTTTCGCTCTTGCTGCTTTGTTTGTGAAAGGACCATGGATAGTGCACGTTTACGATCTATCTCTTGTGAAACATTATATGGTTCCTATATGAAGAAATAAAGATCAAATGTAACAAAAACCAAATCAAAGAAAATTTAATGTAGGAAACATCAAATTTAATTTTCCAATTGCAATCAACTAGCGGGAAATAATAAAAACTTTCAAACACCCAAAAAATTGTTAACATATCAATAAAACATTCATTTGAAAACTCAACCAAGAGATCTAACACACCTTAACAAGAGGATGTCCTGAAACGTCCCCAGAAGATGGAGCTCTAGCAAGCAGTATAGCTCGAGAAACTATATAAAGAAAATGTTATGGTGATCAAGAATAAACAAGGTAATTCTCCAATGATTTGCCTCAAATGTTGATCAAACAATTGGAAAACAACAAGAAACAGCATGAAAGATACTTAACCTGCCTGCAAGCAGCAAAATACTTAAAATATATAAGGAAGAAATAATACCACTATAATAACGATCCTTCAATTCTTCCACAGTCCGAGATGATGAGAACCTGTCAGCTATGATAATGAAGCGGAGATCAAATCTTTCACACAAGTCAAACAATTGATCTGTTTCTTCCTTGGTCCATGTCTAACAAGAGAGAAAATGTAAGAGAATTAATACAATAAAATTGATAACAGAACATTGGAATCAGCACAGTATAATGATTCTTTTTTCATACTTTACCAGAATGACAGAATGCTTAAAGGCAACCTTATAATTTAGCAGCAACAAAAAGCTATAAAGCAGCAAAAAAAAGTTATAAGGAAGCAACCATGAGTTGATACCTACAGGATCAGTCAAATACTTCTCATACTCTTCATCGGTATATCTGACAATATCAACAGACTGCACCATACCAAATAAACTAGAATATTCAGTTTCACAAAAAAAAAAAAAAAAAGAGAAAAATAACATTAACTGTTTGAAATTTTCCGATAGAATGATGTACATGAAGATGAAAGCAAACTTGTGGCATACCTTGTTATACTTAGCAAAGGAATAGTCGCCAGTTGGTGGGACACCATTTACAACTCTGACCTGCAAATATAAAAGACGCGGACTTTTAAAACACTCCAAGCGAAAAACTGGAGATATAACAACTTCAGCAGTTAGAAAACCCACCCAATGGTAAAGCTGGAGATTATCTTTACGAGCTGAATTTGTAAAAGGAAGCCACTGCCATGTGATCTGAATAAAAATGTTTCAAATTTGTAAGAAGCATATCCTAATTATATTTTAAACCATTGACAAAATTGTGCCATAAACTTAAAAAATAGCAAGATTAAATTATTAACTCACAGTATGACCAAATCATAAAGGAACATGGATGCAGTACACTTTTTGACAGACCCTCGCATTAAGTAAACAAATGGATTGCATAAACGCAAGAATAAACTCAGTTCCATCTAATGATCTTATCAGGTTAACAGAAAGCTTTCTTCAACAATGCATTCATGATACAACTTTTTTCCCCTTACAAGAAAGGACTTCCTTCAAGGTAAACAGCCAACAGGACTATATTAGCTCAAACTCATGTACACTACACTGCAACTTCTCGCACAACTCTTAAAAAAATAATAATAATAATAAATTAAACCCTATAATCCCTATAGACCCAACCAATATCAAGATATTCCGCAAGGAAAAAACTGAACAAACATAGAACCAACATTACAAACCTTCTCGTCCGATGGTGGTCGCCGTTTCAACTGACTGGTATCAATTGACGGCATAAGGGGTGCCAAGCCGCCAGTAAGCGCATAAACCTGCAATTCGATAACATTACAAGAGAAATTCACTTGATTGAAGGGGCAACAGGGAGTCATACACATACATGCACGCATATACATACCTCGCGGGAAATGCCATCGGGTTTTCTCTGGGAGTCCTTCTTGGGCTGGGATTTTTTTTCTTGCGTTATTGGCAATGGAGTTTTGGGCAATCCTAGAATGTCCTTGGCGTCCATAGCCAGTGCTTAAGAAATTTTAGGGTTTTTGTTTCTATCCTTTGCGTGTGTTCAGATTCGAGAACAATTCGAATACAGGGCACAAAAGGAACTCAATTAGGGTTTAAGAATCTGTAAATTTGGTTTCAAAGCATTGGATCGAGGAATTAGGGTTTTGATCGATCGAAACTTGAAAAAAGAGCAGAATTTTGGAGTGACATTAGGCTCCTTTTCGAGCGCGCGTACGAACAGAAGCGTAAAGGTTTGGGTCACAAGCGGGTGAGTCACTAGTCAAAACAGAAGTTCCCAACGCGTTCTTGTGGGCTCAGGTGAGCCAGAAGATCAACCCACTAACTTGCCCAGCATGGGCTTCATAAAATGTGGCTGCTTCTTGATTCACATAGCCCACATTTCACTAATCTCATGATTCCCTGTGCAAATTATTATGGTGGTCCGATGGGGATGACATAAGGGCAAATCATATGGAATTCCCTAGCTAAGGTATGACTTAGTTTTGGTCCAATTTTTCTCGCTTTGAAAAACTATTGTCAAACGACTCTAATACCATAAAACTAAAGCTTATTAGTAAACAACTATTCTTGATTTTGTGTATAGGTTTCTTTGGAGGGTGTATGCGTAGATTTTTCACCAACACCAGCATGGCTTTCAGTTTACTCCAAGTCATCTTTCGACGATAGAGATTTCAATTGGCAACTGCAGTCTACATATTGGTGGATTTCTTGCTTTAACCAAGTGCTTTCCTCGTTGAGCTTTTTACAACACTCGACTTTTCTATCTTGAAACACTTCCTATCGATAAAAATTACCATTAGCATGGCGCTGTTCCTCTTCCAACTCACCATCTCTGTCTTTATCTATCCCTCCTGAGCTGTTTGAGTCAAATCTGCTTCTGTATAAACGAGTAATTTTTAGGTACTGAATCTTACATTAATTGTGGGCTGTTTTAGATGTTAAAAAAGTACTCAAGGAGAAACAGAGAAATTACACTTCTCAGTTCCTGCATAAATAACTGGCTTTTGTGATAAGTGTATTCTTGTGATGCGTTTCTATACTGATAAATTGGTTGAGTCATAATCATTTGCCCAATTGTATGTTCAAATGCTGTGATCTACCTGATGCAGACACTTGTCCTCTCTCCATATATGTATTGCACATTTTCAATCTCACCAAACTATGACAAAGAAACAGGTCATGGTAGTTCCATCAACCGGACAGTTGCCTTGCGAAATAACCCTTTTCAAGAAGGTTAGGTACGAAAACGATACTGACTCAAAAGGATGGATGGAGCCTAATTTAGGCCATTTTAAGCGACTTCTCTGGGGAGATTTCCTAGATTGTGTGTATATCTTTTAGTAACGGTGAAATTCCATTTCCTGTTTGACATATTTTTCTGGATAATCAATCTAAAGGGCCCAATAAACAGGTCTCATGATTTAATTAATTAAGTACAGAAATATTTACTAAATTCCAAAAAGCTCAATTTAAGGTTACAATACGCAATATTTAATATATTTATATATTAATTTCATAATGTACGGAAAAAAATATGAGAGGTCAATCATTCATTCACCCTGTAAGAGCACAGAGAGTTTGATGTCTATCCTGGCTAGATTTCTTGCACCAATTAAGCAAGGAAATGAAAATCTTGAGGTTGCCCAACGCTTATTGACCAGAACATGTAAAGGAGGATAATTAGATGGCCAACGCCTCGTGGAAAAACTTAAATGGCACGAATTGCATGGAGAAATTTCACGTCTTTGCTGTTTCTGATGCCAAAAATATATATTAATCATCTTCACAATTCGCATGAAGAAGCTACTTATCATTTTTCCACGATATATATATTCTTGTCAAAAAGAATGCTGGAAATTAAGCATATATAAATTAATTCAAGTGGCTGTATATATAACGTTTCTGTCAAGAGCTAGTAATCTCAATTACTTAGAGATGGCTTCGTTGCTGTTATTATTGGAAGCTCTAGTGAGATGCAGGAAAGATGATACTCTTCCCAGAAAGGAAACGAAGGGCTCGAAGTACAAGCCCACTGGCCATAGCATTATAAAACAAGATAGCACTGAGCAGCATGCCTACATCTCGAGTTTTGCAAGCCAAGAAGAAGATGTAAGGACCTGGAAGATAGCTAACCTTTGCAATTGGCCTTAGCAATAAGCTGTTCTTCCACAATTCCATCTTTTCATTTCAACTGTGCGTAGCTTTATATGACTCTGCATTAACATTTCTTTTTTTTTTTTTTTTTTTGAACCCAACGTAGTTACACAAGAAAGATTCACATATCTTTGATTCCCACCTTAATCTTTTTATCAGTTTGATTTGAAATCAAGTAATTTTTTTTCTATAACTACCCATTGTAATTATTGCTTATTTTATTTTAATTAAATTATATTACAAGTTAATTTTCATGAATTATAATAAATCAATTTCTGTAATCTAATAAAAGGCATATTATACATTTATTTTTATTTAAATTTTAGAACTTCTTCACAATATTCTAAAATTAAATGTGGAACCTTCATAATTCTTTTGGATTATACCAATTACCAAAAGAAGAAAAAGACGCCCTGATGAACCTTTCAAGTACATGGGTACGTAATAGATGAAGAAAGAAATCAAGATGTCAAGGAGTAATGAGCCAAGTATCCCCATCAACATAGGAAGTCCCTATAAAAGGCTGAGCCTCTTCATCTGTAAGAATTCGTGCCCATGGAACCCTTCCTGCGAAGTTGGCTCCAGGCCCACTGCACTTGTACTCTCCATAAAACACTCTCCTGTAAAAAGGTCCATGGAATGTTCCATCGTTAATTATGATTATAATTATAGTACAACAATTAGGGTGAGTGATATTTTAACATACGTGTCACGGTTTTGGTCACCCCAATCATTCCAACCTTGGGGAAGAACAACCCTGTCCATGTAAGTGTAAGAGAAAACAACCCTGGAATAATCACCCCAAGCTCTGCCTAGGTACACCAATCCACTCCCTGTCACCACACAATCTTTGAAGGAGAACCCACTTTCCAATGAAGAATTGCTGCGCTTTTGAGCAGTGAGAGATGCCACCTTCTTCGTTACTGAGTTTAAATGGCAATTCTAAACATAATAGAACTCGAATAGTCAGGTTTAGCCCACACTCCAGGCCCTGTCCCAAAAGAAATGCGCACACTTATATTGGGTTCTGACTTACCTCGTAGAGGGACCTTCCAGAACCGAAAATGAAATCAACAGAGCCCTGGATGAAACAATTGCTGAAGTAGTGAAGACCCTTGTGATCATAAAGCGTGTCCTGGCTTCCATAAAAACTGCAATTGTAAAATGCTGCCTTGGTCCCTGATATTCGAAGTGCCACGCCTTGTCCTCCTTTGGACCCTATCTCATGTGTAGCAGTGTTCTGCAATAATTAATACAAACATATCATGGGAAAGTTGAGTGAATCAGCTGTTTTTTTCCTTTTTTTTTTTTTACTTTTTATATTAAAGGAATAATAATTTCATCCATGATTTTTAATTTAGTAACACTAAAGTATTACTATTTTATGAAATGAAAAAAAAAATACAAAGCAACAAATTAGAAGAATCAAAATCATTGAAAAACTAGAGAAATAATATTAACGATTTATCATCACAGATTAATTTAAGAGATTAGAAGGTACAATTATCATTACTTATATTGCTCAAATACAATACAATTATCATTACTTATTAATAAATTAATTTTGCTTATAAAAAAAAATATTGCTCAAATACATGGTTATATAAAAATTAATTCTCAAGGACCACATTATAAAAGTATAGAAGTTTTTGTGGTGTTACCATAATTGTACAAAAGATATATATTATTTTTGGTTGGACAATTTTTGGACTGTTTGAAGCATCAATGGAATCTCTGTCAACTTTCTTCGTATGTGTGTAAATTGGTATTTACAGAAAACAGGAAAGCATTAAAGAGTAAAGAAAAGTTGCAGTAAAGATTAAAGAAACCAGGGAATTAGCATTTGATATCATCAAATTTACCTCAAATTTCACGTTGATGGCTGTAAAATAATTTGCATCAACAGCAACAGTAGCACTTTGAAACGTCCTCAATGGCTTCCCATCTTTTCCAGAGAGTGATGATGCAGTATCGTTGCCAGTAATAATTGGTGGATCACTTGAATCCCCTAGAAATGTGATAAAGGGCAATGTTCTTGGGATGGCAATCTTTTCTCTACAACCATATCACAAGTTTTATTTAAACTTGGCTAAGTTAAATAAAACGTGAGCGCAGTTACCTGATTTAAGCATAACATACCTATAAACGCCTGGTTTGATCGCTATTATAACTCTCCTGGTGTTGTATGGTGGAATGCTTTTAAGAGCTTCTCCTATGGTCTTGAAATCTCCAGTCCCATTCTGGTTAACTGTTAATGTCATATTACGCATTTCAGCTTTCCTTAGCTTGTCATCAAGAACTTTCCCGGTAGACCCTGCAGGTGCCTGAAGGTTGGATTTAGATTCCAGGATTTCCCTCCTCCTGTGATTATCAATGTTCCAAGAAACCTTTTTGTCATGATCTGTTTCTGTGTCTGGAATAGATGAAGACAACTTTAAACAAGTAGCAGATAATAAGAGAAGGAAGTAGAAATGATATTTTAAAGCCATGAGAACGTTGGGATCCATGGTACAGGATGTTATTGTTTGGCATGAGAATATAAAATGCCAATGGGTGCGTATACTCTGCAAATGAAAGAGGCTGAGACTGGGAGGGCAAGGAATTGGCATTCTAGAAATTTTTAGGGGTAGATTAAGTTAATAAAATTATTTTATAATTATAAAATTATTTATAAACATATCATGCATTTTGAATTCAATATCTCAAACTGGATATGAAAACTCGTAGATTTAACATGGCAATAAATTAAAATGATAAATAAAATCACTTCTTTTTTAAGAGAAATAAGAGTTCAAAATATATCATAATCATAATGATTAAAATTTACAAAGCAAAGTAAACAACAACAAAATAATCAACTCAATAAATAGCATGTAATTTGTAATTGCATACGATTATTTGGACTGCTTCAATGTCTATTGCGATGGTTTTATTTTCAATATACATATATATATAAAAAAGAAAAAAGAGAATTGCAGAGGGGCATTATGAATTGCTCAACACCCACGATGGAGGAGTGGAGGCGTAGCTGTATTCCAAATTGCAATAGAATTTTGTCCATTCTTTCTATCTATTAATATTAGGCACCAGAAACAGTCGATGGTGGTGTACAGAAATTAGGCATTTAGTGAGAAAGCGCATGCCCAACATCTTCCACTGTAGTCTGTACAGGCACAGCGCACTCAGCTTCAGCTAGCCATATAGGCCTTTCCAGATTTTAGGTCATAATTCCAAGAATGAACGTTGGCTTTCTCAGATTGTTATACAGAGGTATTTCAAGTGTCCACTGCAATTACATGTGCCTATGAGTAATTAATTGTAATCCATTCTATTATTACTGAATTAAAATTCATTCATAAATTGCATATGTCTTTCATTGTTAACAATAGGCAGCTAATATACCAATTTAATCTTTCTTTACACTTTAGGCCTCTAAACATATCACAACCAAGTGTGATGACTTGGTAGTGAGCTTGGCGTATAGTGGCGTGGTCTCAACATCTTTTCGATCCTCTATCAGTACGATGGCTAAACTTTTATCTCTATTTAGGGGTGTGATGTGGATAGATGGTAAGTTGTCACATGTATATCATATTGAGATCCATTTCAGGTTCGATAATAAGTCTCTAATAGAGTGAATTAAATAAGAGGTAATGAAACATTAACACCAATTACAGATCTTAGGAGAGTCTTTTTTTTTCTTTTTTTGATGAAAAAAAAAATCTAAATAAGTCACTGACTAAAAGCCCTTTAGTTTTACTAGAAATATAATGCCGAGAATCAATTAGATGATTTTATCGAATTGTTTTTATTGAGTTTCAATTGTAATTCGAATCCAATCTTAGAATTTTACTCAACATTTCAATATTATGAAAGTAAAATGTTTTTAATATTTTAAGAATATTTTTTAACAATATAATTTTTTTTTACTACAAATAGATGTGTAAAAAGATGAGAGAATAATAGATTAGAAAAAATATGTATATATAGTTAAATTTGATAATAATAATAATAATTGTCCTCTATTTTGATTAATTACAAAATAATATAAAATTTTATTATTTTTTAAAAAATTTTTAATTTAACTGGTTAGATTAATATTTTATTTAAATTTAAATTTTATTTCATTAAGGAATATAATTATCACAGGCTGACACTTCTGGCGATGAAGGTGATTTAATAACATCACACATGGGCAAAAGCAGACGTTTTGAGAAATCTCCTGTAGAAGGTTGAAAAGTATCAATTGCATCTAACAGACAAGGCCCATGATGCCTGCAATTCATTTACTATGGTCAACCATGTAAATCCTGCAGGTTTTTTTTTTTTATAAATGAAATTGATATATTTCAGAAATTTCCACAATAAGTTAAGAAGTTTGTGTAAATTAAAAAAATGAAATATATTCCAACTACAAAAGGGGCAGTAACCCTGAACTGGTCATAATTAAGCAAGTGAACTCACCAGGATAACAAATGGACATCAGGAGCTCATACTAAATTTTGATTTTCCATGGCACTTAATGGAATCCATGACACCAGGGAATCCTTAAACTCACTAGAATGGATAAATGTTTCAAGTAGTCTTCTAATCAAATTAAACCTTGTATTCCATAGCATGTGATCTATTCTTACTGGTGCTTGCATATTTTTCCTTTTGGAATTTTTTTTTAATAATTATTTACTTGCTTAAATATAATAATAATGTCTTTTAAGTGCTTTTATAGTTTTGTTTTAGACACTTACTTTTATTCTTCTTGATTTTGTTGTATTATTATAATGTCCTAATGGAAAATTTTTATCAATTTTAAAGTTTATTAATTAATTATTATGAATTTTTTTAAAAATTATATATAAAAAAAATTAAATCATGGATATATATGAGCACTAATAACATATAATAAACAAAAAAGAAAATTATAGTAGCAGTGTTATGAGCCGGTATGATTGATGGATTCAACTCAACTCAACTAAGCCTTTATCCCAAAAATTTGGGGTCGGCTAATGATTGATGGATTACATAGTAAAAATACCTTTCATCATTTCTCATTATAAAAATAAATAATTTATAATTCAAAATTTTAATCAACAAAATAAAATGAAAAGTAAACTTATTTACAATTAAGGACTAAACATTTACTAATTTTTTAATATTAAATACAGATGGATAAATTAATTTATAATAATTTAGCTATTTCTTTTTCTTTTTCCATTTTCTACTTTCCATTAATCCAAACACGTTAAAATCACTTTAAAAGAAAACACTAATTCAAATCGTGCGCCCCATGTTGAGCAAGAATTAAACGTAAGCAATGACTGCATTGCTTATTCATCCTTCAAAGAATAAATATTAAATATTCTAACAATAAAATCCCACTAACTCTATCGTTTACTTGAAGTTTACTAAGCAATTAGCTGCTGCTGATGCATAAAGAAAATTGGGTAATTCATGGTTTATTTATTGATATTGATTTGCCGAAAGCCTTCACGAGTCAGAGAGGGCCCTTCGGCTGCTAATATTTTTCTAATTCCCTGTTTAGTGATTATTATGTTTCCCAGTTGACGTAAAACTTCTACAACATGAAAGATTGCTTTTTAATCTGGAATATTGCATCACACATTTGCAACTGTTCCCATGTTCAAGAAATTGAGATGGAATATATAACAAGGAGAAGTTAAGCTAAATTATTATTATTATTATTATTATTATTATTATTATTAAGAAACCAGCAATTGGTTTGGTTCTGTGTTTCAGGGTTTTAATTAATTTAAAATTTGGGTCAGAATGTTGAATTGTTCGCAATGAGCAATATTGATTGTGTCCAATGAAAGAATCCCTCTGTTTCAAGAGTTGCGGCAATTAGTGCTTTAGTCTCCAGTGTGTCAATTCCATTATTTATCAGTGTTTACATTCTGTACTCATATTTCCCACGAGTGTGTAAGTTGTTCTAGATGTTTTTGACTTGTTTATACAATGTTTTTTAATATGAATCCTAACATACTTACGCAACTTGCCCTAATACGCAGGTATCATTACAATTTTTTTGTCAATTGGATGTTGTATGGATGAGTCATTTTTCGTTTTCAAAGACGTCTTAGATTTTTAGGATAAATTTTAACAATCGTCCCTAAACTTATCTAATTGTAATATTACAGTCCCTCGACTTAAAAATATAATATAAAACCTTATCAACTTTCATATTTTGTACAGTAAAATCTCTCTAACCTTTAATTACCAATTTTTCAGTTAGATGTTGACTTGGACAGTTTCAGCATTGAGTATTTCTCTTTTTTCTCTCAAACCATGTGTAAATTGAATCATTTTTCTTTCTATAGACAAAATAATTTTTCACATATAAAGAAAATAATTTTACACTTTACATAAGAAATGAGAGAGAAATATTGATAAAACACCATGTAGGAGCTATTCACATCAGTTTCTAACTGAAAAATCAATAATTAAAAGTCAGAAGAATTTTACTGTACAAAATTTAAAAGTTTAGGGAGTTTTATATTACATTTAAAGTTCAAAGACTATAGTATTACAACCATATAAGTTCAGATACTGTTGTTAAAATTTATCCTAGATTTTTACCCTCGCCTCTCCAATGGAAATATAAAGTATCTCCATTTTATTCTATTGATGCCATCTCCTCTCTCTCTCTCTTTTAATTGTAAATATAAATAGACTAATCCTGTTGTTTGACCTGAAATGAGAAACTCTTCAATGATAAGAATGTCACTATCATTTGATCTTTGCTCACTGATTTTGTATTATGTCTACATGAATGAAAGCAATGGATTCTGATTTCTCCTTTCTTTGAAATGAATCTCCTAATCACTTCTCATACTGGTAGATCGTGGAACTAGCCTTGTTAAGATTCACTCAAATGTCTCCAGATCGCCTCCGCCAATTAAATGCTATAGTGGAATGTTGATAGTTCTTCTGTGAAAAAACCAGGAAAGGTGCCGATGGTAATTTTTGTTCACATTTTTTCTAAGCATTGCATCTTCTGATTTTTAGTGTATTGTGAGGGGTTTTTTCACTATTAGTTGGTTTTTTTTTTTTGGTTGGGTGTATGGGGTTAGACCTGTTGGTCCTAGGATCAACCTGTGATGGTTTTTCTGCCTCAACTTTTTCTCTTATTAATAAAATTCTTCTGCTTATATACAAAAAAAAAAAAAAAATTACATAATGATATTTAGTTATTGATGTTTTGCATCTATATTGTTAAAATCAAGTATTAAGGAATGTGAATTAATAAATAGACAAGTCTCTTGTGTTAAATTGGGTTTCAAACTAGCTTCTCCATTAAAATGAAATGATTTAAACCATTTTGATTTGGTTTGTTAATATTTATATGCCCTTTAGTTTTCTTGAACACTCTTGAAATTAAGTTCTCCATCACCAAAATGGCATAAGCAATGGCATAAGACATTTTGATTTGGCTTGTCAATACTTATATGCCATTTAGTTTTTTTTTTTGGTACATTGCCAATGTAGGAGGTCCCATAAGCCATATTCCAATACCCTCTCAAGTGCAATTAGATTTAGTTTGTCTGTTGGCAGACCAGTTGTCACTTGATATTGCATGGGTTTGCCCATCAAATTTGTTTGGCTCCTATTGGCTCTGTCTCAAGGTCTAAATTGCTAGGTTAGCTTATAAATTCACCTAAGTCTGGCTCAATTAATTCAACTTATGAGTCTAACTTATTGGAGTTCCAGTTATGCTTACAAGCCCTATGATAGCTGGAAATCATATCTCTGATGCCATGTTAAAATCGAGAGGTAAGAAATGTCAATTAATAAATTGCTAAATATTTAATCTGAATTAAACTTGAAACAGAACTCTCCCAATTAAATTATTTTACCAATACTTATATGCCCTTTAATTTTCTCTTGGTAGTGTGAGACATGGTCCCTCAAGCCATGAATTCATATATCTCTATACATGCTATCGTTTTCAATTAAATGAGTGTAATGTTAGCTGCCACACGTAATTTGCTACTTTTTGGTTTCAGAATGTTCAAACACTTATGCGTCACGTAAACTAATTCATAAATCACAATCCTAATAGTAATCTCACATTAAAAACCAAATATTCTCCTCATTCCATAGACTCTCCAATGCCTCTCCATCACCTAGTATACTGCTCTGCATCTGCATCTCCATCTCCGCCCACCTATCCGACTCATCTTCCGGATATAAACCCAACCCAGTTTGCATACTTGTTGGATTTTGATACTCAGTCACGTCTGACACCGGAGAAACCTGGGTATCCAAAGACTCCAGCGAGTTTCCTGATGGCTCTGGCATCACCCACTCCATCATGGGGTCGTTTATTTGCGCGGCTTCACTATTTGCAGGGATATCATTGTGGTTGCTGCTGCAGCTGGAGTATGCGGTGGATTGACCCGCGGAAGATCCAGTTGCTGCCCGAATTCGCTCGACTAAGCGAGGCATCCAAATATAGCGCATGGCGTCTCTGAATTGTTTACTATTAACGTCACATTTCAGCTGCTTTGCCTGCTTTTGAACTCTGGTTCTCCAATAGTTCTTGATTTCGTTGTCTGTTCTGCCAGGCAAGTACTGCGCAATTTTCGACCACCTTTAAAGTTTCAAGTTACAGGGAAGGGGGAAAAATTAGATTATGACAAGAAAGAAATGATCATATACTAATCTCAAGAAGTATAGGCACAATTGCTAAAAGAAAATGAGCAAGTACCTATTGCCCCAGCGAGAATGGAGTTCAAGAATCAAGAGCTGTTCTTGGAGAGTTATGTTCCCACGTCGAACATCTGGCCGCAAGTAGTTTAACCATCTTAATCTACAGCTTTTACCAGTCCGTTTCAATCCTGTATGGTCAAGACTCATGGATTCAGGAACATAAAAAAAGAAAAAAAATGAACAAATTCTGTTCTTCTGTTAAAAAGCCATATATAGAGGTTCTTGTCGCTACTCAGGCAAGTGTAGTGTGCAGGATTCAATCCAACTGGGCAAAATGAAGATAAAGGCTAAAAGGGTAATAAGGATGGTCACCTGCGCAGCGAGCAGCGGCGTTCCAGCGTCCTTCACCGTGGATGGCAACGTACTCAGTGAGTATGGCGTCCTCTTCCACAGTCCATGGACCTTTCCTCATGTCGGTATCCTCTTCATTTTTGTAAGTTGCACAATCATAATTTCTTACTTGAGCACCCATTTCTTCAATCAAGATGAGCAAACATAGACCTAAAGAGAGAGACAGAGAGAGATGAGAGTGGGAATTACAGATTTGGGAAGGAAGATAGAGAAGATGAGGTGTCGGGGTTAGGCTTGGACAGATAATCAGTAGTTTGTATGTATATATAGTGAGTGGTGAGTTGAAGACATCAACTAGAAGACTGAAGAGTACGACCATATAAAGTAAGCGTGGGGAGGCATGCCCATTGCCCAAGCATAAATTAACAATATATATTTTTTATTTTAAATATGTAATTATGGGTTAAATTTAAATATTGGGGTTTGACTCTTTGACTTTTCAACTTTCTAACACACGCAAACTGGAACAGGCAATGAAATCCAAGCAGATTTTGAGTGAGTTCCTTTACTATGATACGTCTAAGACTAAAATAAAATTTTAGTAATTAATAAAATGAGTTTGTAGGTCTTAGAATGTTTTGAAGCATGTGAAGAAAATGATGATGATGAAGAAGGAGCAAAGGTTTCACACGAAGCTAGTATTATATAAAATTTCTCCGACCACTATCATCAACCCTCTCGTGCTTTCATCTAATAATACATAATTGTTTTTATTTTCCTTGCCATGCCTTAGGCTTAGCCACCATGCACCAATGGCATTGGTCCCTCATTTGTCACGACTTCGACCAAAAAATACCCCTACCTCCAACTAATATTTTTTTTTTCTTTCCTTTTTCTCCTTCTAGAGAATAAATATGCCCAAAAGTATATATATATATATCTTCATTCTTTTTCTTAAAAAAGGAAAAATCTTTATTTCTAATTTAAAAGGTTTAAGCGGTGTCTTCAAGAAGAGAATCTCATTTTTGGGCTAATGTGTTAAATGCAGGGGGTTAGGTGAGCATTTATAGTCGAGAATTTTAGCATGCACCATACAATTAGCTAGGAAAGTCAATTAGCTAGGCAATAGGGATAAAATGCTTATTTCATAATGCAAAACGTTAGGGATTTAAATTTTAATGGTTTTATTTATTTTAAAAAAATTAAAATTAAAATTAAAAAAAAAGATAGCTAGGTAGCTAGTGCGAATATGACTCATGTATTTTGGTTGAGCGATTCCAAAAGCAATAATGGAATATAAATTAACCAAATTTAAAAATGGAACCCACTTCCGTGCATGCCTGAAATTCATGCCCATATGATCACACTTGTGTTGAAAGAGAGGTTACTTCACCCATTGTTGATAGATGCATTGTTCATTGATGTAAGTGGCTTTTACCCATTGTGCAGAGCGATTTTTTTTTTTTTTAATCTATTGGGAGAGACTTCATTTAAGGTGGAGAAATTAAATGAAATTTAAAAGAAATAAATTTTTGTCCATTAATAATAAGGCTATTGTTTATATAATTAAAGACATCTTTTGTGGTGTATTTAATTAAAATAATAAATAATTAAATATTTTTAAATTATGTATAAAAGAAAATAAGATAAATTAACTACTATATTTACGCAATCTCTTCGATATAATTAGATTAATAGGTAATATAGTTTTGATTTTGTAATTGACGATGATTATTTTGAAAATAATAAACATAGTATGCTAATAAATGTAATATCTCAAAACTATGTAAATTTTATTCTTTTATGTTTGCCTTATTTTATTTTATATTTTTTTGTGTAATTTCACACTCTTACGGTGTACAACACAAAGCTCTCAAATGTTATCTCCAAATGCTGCAAATTTTCATTCTTTAATTAATGTGACACGAGTTTTTACCATTAATAACAACTATATAAAAAAGAAAATTACTTATTACTGCTTAACTAATTATAGTATATTATTTTAAAAAATCCGCCTAAATTTTGGTATAATTGACTAAATTTTTAAATTTTTTAAAAGTTTTATTTAAATTTTTTGAAAATTTAAAAATTTGTTGTAATTTTATTCAATTTTTTAACATATTCTTTCATTTTATTTTATGGTTGATCCAATCTCACTACCACAAACTCTTTAAAACTTCATTTAATATCTATAGTGCATTAAGATTCTTAATTACTAGTTAAAATTTTATATCTAATCTCTATATTAAATAAGGATTTATATCATATAATATTAATAAAAATAACAAAAAAATTATATTCAAAAATAAATATTCTTTTAAAATTAAGATAATATTAAACTTTAAATTTAAAAAAAATATAAATATTAAATAAAAAAAGGAAAAAAAATTAAATTATTATTGAAATAAATAAAATTTTTTTAAAAATTAAATAAAAAAAAAATATTTAAAAATTTATATAAAAATTACAAAATAAATTTTGATTTAATTTAAATATTTAAATATCAAAAACAATTACTAAAATTTAAAAATTATAATTTATAAAAAAAAAATAAAAAATTTTATTATATAAATTTTCCAAAAATTTAAATTTTTATTATAAATCTTAAAATGATTTATAAATAAATATAATTAAATTATCATATAAAAATATATTGATTGATCTTAATATTTTTTCTAGATAAAAATGAAATTATTCATCAAACTAATATTGATGAAACTAAAAAATTAACACTAAATAAGAAACAATTGAAAAACACGAACAATTTATGAAATGAATAAATTATATTATATCATATAATTAGACTAACTGATGAAAACAATTATTTTTTAAAACTAATTTAAGTACACATAAATTTAATTCATTTAGTGCTCAATTAACAAGACATTTGCTTTTTGGCTTGAAACTGCTGGAGTTGCTTTTGTTTTGCCTGCTTGTTTTTTTTTAGTTGATTTGGTTTTTTGATTGTAACTTTTTTGTTTTTTATTAAGTTTTTTTACATTGTTTTTCATTTAGTGTTTTTTTTTTTTTATTGTTTTCATTGAATATTAGTTTGTTTTTTTTTAATTTTGTTTATTTATTTTAATTTTTTTTTTTAATAAATATATTAACATTTAAAATGCAAATTAGGTGAATATCTTTTATTGAAAAAAAATAAATTGGTAGTATAAAAGAATATATTATGTAATGGAACAGGAAAGATAAAAATAAGATTTAGGTATCAGAATGAAAATAGATGTATACAGTATAGTAAAAAAATAATTGAATGAAAGAATTCATATTTGGGATCGAGATATATAATGTATCAAATTGAAAAGAAAAGATATCATCAAAGATATGAAAGATGAAAGAATAAAATATTATAACAGAAAGAAAAAAAAAAAAAAAATTAAAAGAAAAGAAAAAAATAAAAAAGTAATAAATGAATTGAATTGAATTAAATATATATAGTTTTAAAAGTATATATATATATATATATATATATATATATATATATATATATATATATATATATAATTTTAAATATATATATATATTTATATATATATATATAATATATATATATATATATATATATATATATATATATATATATATATATATATATATATATATATATATATATATTTTATATATATATATATATATATTAAAAATTTAAGAATTTTATATATATTTGGATAGAAAATTTGAATTTGATATTATGAAAGAAATTTAAATGATAATTAATAGTATAATAATATTTATAAATGAGATTACTTTTGTTTTAAAGTTTAGGGAGATTTATCTTAATTCTTTAGTTGAGAGAGATTGATTTGTATGATTAGAGAATTTTTAGTATATTTATCTTTGTTTTTGGTCAAGTGATATTTATATTCGTTTTAAGTTCAATGGATTGATTTTTTTATTTATAATTTTATTTTTGATTAAGTCGCTTTATTTCGATTTGATTTCTTGCATCGCTCGCTGCAATTGCTTGGATCGTGGATTTGCCTTATTCATTCTCACTATAAGCCTTGCAATTGTTAATTCTCGTGTTTTTCTTTTCGCTTCTTCTTTCGTTCGGGTTATTTTTTTTTGACTTCTCTCGACTTTTTCTTTGTCTCTCCGCTCTGTTCTTTCATTTCTTTATTTTTCTATCTTCCTTTTCCTTCACTGCATTTATTTCTTCTTGCTTGTCTCTACGTTTGCGTTATCTTCTATTTTTTTGATTATTCTACTGGGTCTTTATCTTTGTGGCCTCATTTTTTTTTGCATGCATTTTAGAGTTGATTGATTTTGCTTGGGGCGAGTCATATATGTCATTTGTGGTGGGTTTCACTTTTCAGAATTTTTGAATTCTCTTTTCAGGCACCTTTTTTCCTCCTTTCTTTTTTTTTTTTTTTTTTGTTTCCTTTTTCCCATCATTTTTTTTCTTTTTTTTTTGGCCCTTTTTTTCCTTCCTTCCTTTCTTTTTTTCTTCCTTTCCTTTTTTTTTTCCTCTTTTTTCTTTTTTTTCTTTTTTTTCTTTTCTTTTCTTTTTTTTGGATTTTTTTTCTTTTTCTTTTTTTTTCTCCTTTTTTCTTTTTGATTTTTTTCTATTTTTTTTCCTTTTTTGTGTTTGTCTTTCAATTTTTTGAAGAAATTGAAATTTGAGAAATCCGTGAATCACGAGGATGAAGGCCAATAGTGGTGAAATTTTATAGTGTGGATTTGTTACGTGAAAAATTCGAGGGTTTCAAGATTGATCTGAAAATGTTGTAGAGAGGAAGGCCTAATTGAGAAATGAATGGTGAAATGTTGGGGTGGATTGGGGCAGAGGAGGATAGAGGAGTTCCCTAGATGGTTCATCTCTCTTAGGAGGGACTCTCCTAGAATAAGAGCAAGGTTTACCAGATACCTATAAAATAAGATGAGATAACTTTCTTGGGTTAAGTGAGCGCTTACTTCATCCTTCATCAGTGAAAAGTGAAAATTCGAAGAGATCTGCTTTGCTTTAGCTTTTAAGCACTCTATGAAGAGAGAAGACGAGAAGCACTTGGTTAGTTAGATTAATTTCCTCTTGCATGGGAAGCTCAATTGAACCCCTTTTTGCTTTTTAGAATTACTCTGAGAAGAGGTTGCGTAGCGGCGCGTATTTCCTTAGCATTTTTCAATAACGCTAGGAAGACAAAGAATAGTTAGTATTTCCATCGGAAGAATGAGGCTTTGCTAAACTGCATCTACTTTAAAGAAGTGGAAAGATAAATTCTTTTTTGTAGAGGATACAATTACTGAATATTGTGGTGGGATCCAGACTTCTTGGAATTGTCTAGTAGACAAAAGGTTCGATAAATTAAGATTAGACGCTGAGGAAAAAGCAGTAGTGAGAGAAATAAAAGTCCTCACTCGGGAGGATAAAATATCAATAAAAGTGCTCCTCGAGGTTGAGGCTCGATGGTGAGAGTTGATCTACGTGACTGAGGATCCAATGGCGGCCGATCATTATAATAACCTGCCTCTTGAGGGTAAAAAACTAACACTTTTTCTCTTTGTTTATTTTACTTATTGAAATTCTTTTCTTATTATAGATATGGGGAGTTGGGTGAAGAATATTGAACAACTGATTCGTAAGAAGAAAAAAGCTAGTCATCCGGTGGAAGATGCCTCCCCATTAGACCCCAAGAGAGCCAGGATTGATCCTCCCTCCTCTCATCAAATAGTTCCACTCCTGGACACTCAGACTTCCAAACTTTAAGGTTCCTCCTCCTCCCCCTCCTCAGAGAAAACAATCGGTTGAACAAGCATTGGCAAGCGAATTAGTTATGGATAATTTGAAGCTTGCCAACTTGTTTGCTAAAAAATATACACTGATGATGGATTGCGCTCGGCTAGAGGGAGAGCCTGATGATGATCTAGCCCTTTGCTTAGTCTCTTTGTTGATGGAGCAACTAGTGTGTTCACAAATTCTGAGAGAAAAGAACCAAACATTGAGAGGTCAGGTTGGCTCAAGAGACTGAAATGAATTTATTGATCGATGCTACAGCTGCTTCAAGGAAGCAAGCCAAGGATCTGGAGGGCAAGCTTCAGCCATTAAAAGAAGATTTCATTACTCTTCAGGATGAATTAGTTGCTGCTAGGGAGAGCCACTCATCGATGCTGGCTTACCTGATTAAGAAAATTAAAAGTCTAGATGAAAATTGAAAGCCGGCTACAACCAATAACCAGATAATTGAAATTTAAGCTAAGTCTCAAAATGACATGGTCGTTGAGTTGCAAAAATGCTATCCGGGAGATGATTTCTCCTAGGTAGAGGAACTTAGAGGGGGGAGAAGAGAAAGATAATGAGGGCAAGTAGGGGGGCAAAGGTGATAATGTAGGCCCCTCTGCCTGCAAACTTGTAGAAAATTTATATTGTAAATGAAAGAAGTTACTTTTGTTCATTCTTTTATATGATGAATTCCTATCACTCGGACCCACAAGTCGGGATGATGTTATAGGCACAGGGTAATTGTCAAATTATTCAATTATATAGCAATCATCTTTAATTGTTCAAATAAAAAAGGTAATTTAAATAATTGCATTTGACCTTGAAAGAAATCTCGCTAGTTTTGGGCGAATAAAATCGGCGCTTATTCGACTCATTTGAAGTTTTCCTTGTTAATGACTTAATTATAAATCTCCCTAACGTGGTGATCTGTCCATTAAGTCGTTGTACTTTTTTTATGTTCCTTGGAGGTTGCATATCGATGATTGCTCGGATCTTCTCTGGATTTACCTTAATCCCTAGCTTAGAAATCATGTAACCGAGGAATTTAATGTGCATTTTCATCTCAATTTTGTCATGATCTTCTAGTTTCATAGATTTTATGATCATGTCATCTATGTAAACCTCTACTATTCTTCCTTTTTGTTCTTTGAACATCTGATCTATGAGCCTTTGATATGTTGCTACAGCGTTCTTCAGTCCAAAAGGCATTACTTTTAGCAATACACCCTATAATCCATCAGGAAAGCAATTTTCTCTTCATCTTCTGGGTCCATCTGTATTTGGTGATATCCTGATATTGCATCGACTAGCGATACTACTGCATGTTCTGCTGTTGTGTCTACTAGTTTGTCAATGCTCAACAATGAGTTATGGTCCTTCACACATGCTCTATTGAGATCTATGTAGTCAATACACATTCGCCACTTTCCATTTGCCTTTTTTATCAGGACTACGTTGGCTATCCAGGTTAGGTATTTTACTTCCCAGATTAACCTGCATCCAATAATTTTTTAAATTTTGTTTCGATTACCTGATATCGTTCTAGTGCGAAGCACCTCTTCTTTTGTCAGACTGGTTTAGCCTCTGGATCGACGTTCAACCTGTGGGTTATTATTGCTAGATCTACTCCTTTGATGTCCTCCGCCTTCCACGTGAACATTGTTATCCTGTTTTTCAGCTTTTGGATGACTACCTCCCTACTCGCTCTGCTGAGTGTTATTCCAAGGCATATTTTCTTTCCTTCATCTAGTTCTTCTCTTATTGAATCAACTAGTTCGGGTGAGATTTGACTTTTTGGCTTTTCAAGCAATTCAATGGGCAGGGTCATTTCTGTTGATTTTTTATAGCATTATCATGCTGAGTTTTGGCTTCCTTTTACTACCGCTATACCTCCTGGGGCTGGTAGCTTCATGCATAGCCATTTCATGCTGATTACTATGTCATTTTTAATTAAGATTGGTAAGTCGAGGATGATATTATAGGATAGAGGAATGTTAATTACTATGAATTCTGTGTAGATTTCCATCTTGTGTCCTTCGTCACCCAGTACAATGGCAAGATTTACAGTTTTAAAGACCAAAACTGTTTTGTCTCCCAAGCTGACCAAGCAATGAATGACCTTGTTTAGGTTTTCTGCTTTGTACCTGAGCTTCTCCACCACTTCCTTTGTCAGAAGGTTGATCGAGCTGCCTATGTCGATCAGTACTCATCAAACTGTATACCTATTGATCTGCACAGACACAATATGGGGTTGATTTACCTCGTTATCGCTCGGTCCTATGGTGATTGCTCTTCTGCTTAATTCATTCCTATCAATAAAAAGGATTGCTAGGCTAGCCTCTTATTGCCTATCTTGCCTATGTTTGGTCCCCCAGCTATCACATTGATCACTCCGATTGGACTTTTGTCTCTTTACAAAATGATATCCCTATTTCTAGAGGCAGGTATTCTTCTTTCATCCCGATTGTCTCTGGTGAATTTCTTAAGTTGACCATCTCTGATTAGTCGCTCTATTTCATCTTTGAGCTATCTACATTCATTAGTTGTGTGGCCATGATCTTCATGAAACCTACAAAATTTTCCCTTATCTCTTTTACCTACAGTTTTTAGGTTCAATCTCTTCGACCATTTAACCTGTTCTCCATTTTTCTGGATCCATATAAGTAGTTGGGATCCGAGTTCATTCAGAGGCATATAATTGTGGAATCTCATTCTGATCTGCTCTTTATTTCTGTCCGAACAGTAAGTTCGATCCAAAATTATAATTCTTTTTGTTCTATTTTTGCCACTGTTCTACCCGGACTTCCTTTCTTCTCTGAGGGCTTGTCATTCGTCATCCAGTTTCAAATACTTTTGGGCCCTCTGCATTAACTAGTAGTAATCTGCTGCAAGGTTTTTTATTATTGAGTCAAAAAATTTAATATTTCTTATTCCCTTTTTTAAAGCTTCACATACTGTTTCGTGGTTTAAGTTTTCTACTTGCATTGCCGTAGTGTTGAAATGAGCAATGTAGTCTCTCAATGACTCTCCCTCATATTGTTTTATTTTTTGAAGATCAGAAGATAACTTTTTAGGAGGTATGGAAGAAACAAACTTATTCCTAACCTCGATGGCGAGCTAATAGAAGTTCTGGATTGATCTGAGCTTGAGGCGCTAGTACCATTTTTGTGCCAAACCGATCAGTGTTGTTAGAAATACTCTGCACAGGTGATAGTCATTGATGTTTTGGACCATCATGATTGTTTGGAAGTTCACCACGTGGCTCCTCAGATCTGTTGTCCCATCATATTTATCGAAGGTTGACAGCTTGAATTTTGTTGGAAACTATTCAGCTAGGATTGGCCCGGACAGTGGACATTTATCTCCCATGCCAATGTCTTCTTCCTCGACCTGTTTTTGGTATTTTTGTGCTACTCTCACCAATCCCCAATTTATCTATGGGCGTGCTTATTCGTTGGACTACTTCTCTTATTCGCTCGCTAAGTCTCAACCATTCTTTTTTCCTAAGTTGTTGTTCGTTGACCAAGTGGCTTCCTGTGTTTTTCCCTTCTGTTCTGGATGGATCCACTTCTATGATTTTTCCTATTTATGGGGTAGGTGTCCCTGGTGGGGCATTGATCCCTAGGATTAAACCTTTGAGGAATGAAATTTAGGCCTGTATCTCCCAGATGCGCTGGAAAATTTGATCTGTTGTCATTCCCTGGAAGGGGTTTTGCTAATCAGGGGCCATGTTGTGTGATGGATTTAGCGTATCAGAAGGGATGGTGGGCGCGGCCATAGTTGGGACCAAGGACGATGCTGGAAGATATCCTCTTAATGTAGGAGTGACAGAAATGATACTTTTGTTTGGGGTCCTTGAATCTGCAACCATTAAAGAGAAAAAACACAAAAAATAGCAGGAATTATTAGGTTCAAGAACTTAAAAACTGCTGGCAGTAAAAAAGAGAGAATGTCATAGAGGAAAAAGAGATGATCTCAGATGTAAATGTTTCAGCTGGTGATTTGGGGTTTCCCACAGACGGCGCCACTAATACTGTCGATAATCATTTTGGTTTTAACCCTGATGACACATAGACCTGCAATAAGAAAGAAGTATGAGGTGGATGGCCTATTAGTAGACCACTCCAATGCTCAAGTTAAAGATCTTAATTCTTCTGAGAGATTAGAAAATTCTTAGTAACAGAGAATTATGGAGATAGTAAGTGTACTTGTGTTTGGTCCTTCGGCTGGTATTTACAGGCTTTTTAAGGAAACAGTCATTGTTTTGTTTAAGGTGGTGATTTTGGTTAAATATTCATGGTGATCTCCGTGATATTTACTTTTACCGGGTTATATCTAACGCTACTATTATTTGCTCGATAAGAGTTTTATTCGCCTTCTTGGGCGAACAAGGCTATTGTTCAGTCCTTTCTTCTTGCTCAGTTTGTTAATTTTACGTTCAGGCTTTCGTCTTCGCCACGTTGAAAGTATTTCTTGCTTTGACTATCTACACTGGAAATATCTTTTGACTTTTTGACTTTATTCTAAGAGGGTGGTATATATATATATATATATATATATATATATATATATATATATATATATATATATATATATATATATATATATATATATATATATATATATATATATATATATATATATATATATATATTCATGGAAAGAAACTAAAGAAAGATAGTTCATGAGAAAATGGGTCGGGAAAGTTTTGATATTTCAAGAAAAATTAATGGAAGCGTATCCAATTAATTAATTTGACCATATCATTGAAACATAAGAAATATTAGAAGCATCCACTATATCATTTATATGTTGACTATATCTTTGAATACATATCATGCAAGCAAAATATGTTAGGTTAAGTTTTTTGGTAAAATGTAATGTAATATAATTAATATAATATAATTATTTTATTTTATATTTAATTATAAAAAATAACAATGTATATAATATAATAATGATTTTTATACATTGTTCATATATTGGGTTTGTTGTTTTTATTGTTTGAGCTCTTGCTATTGTTTCTTGGCATCCTCCGCATGAAGGATGGGTCACATTGAATGTTGATGAGGCCTTTAAAGGTAATCCTGATAGAGGTGGTGGTGGTGGTGTTTTAAGAGATTTTGAAAGTGGCTAGCTAAAAGGCTAGATCCAAAAGAAAGGCTATTGTATCAGGCTGGGGGTAAGTACCTCTATGCAGGCAAAATTCCTTGTGCTTATCCATGGTTTTGTTAAGGATATCCCTGTCTTAGATTCAAGTTCAGGAAAAAGATCAAATAAAGGATAAATCTCAATCACCTTGACTAATTCAAATAATTTATGATGTAACAAATTAGATATACTCGTTCAAATTTAAGTTACTTGTTTATAGGATTCTGTTGTAACTAAAAGCTCATCTTGTACCTATTAATACCTCAGCAGATCAAGCAAAGAAATCAAGTTCTGATCATTCTATTTTTACAAGTAATTTTACATGGTATCAGAGCAGTGATCCAATTCACATATAACTGAATTTTTTCATCATGACTTCCACTAGCACAAGTAATATTACTCACTCCTCTGGCAAATCATTAGTTGCTATCAGTGGTTCCCAATTACCATTAAAGCTTACCCCTCAAATCTACTCTACATGGAGAGCTCAAATTACTCCTTTACTTCGAGGGCATAATCTCATGGGTTATGTTTTTGGCACCATTAAACCTCCTTCTGCCACCATTGAAAAGAAGGGTCAATAAGTTTCAAATCCTGATTATGAATTTTGGGATTGTCAGGATCAATTAATCTTGGCAACCATAATTGCTTCGGTAACATTTTCTATGATGAATACAATTGCAGATGCCAAGACCTCAGCGGAGGCATGGACCAAACTTCAAGTAGCCTTTGCAAACAAGTCAGCCACTAGAATTCTATCATTGCGAGAAAAATTATCCAGAACAAAGCGAGATTCATGCCCTGTTGCTGAGTATCTACAAACTATCAAGTCGATTGTGAAGGAACTCTCTCTATGTGGTAGTCCTATAACTGATGTCAATCTTATGGTGCATGTTCTCGGAGGAGTTGGGTCTAAATTTCGTGGCATTGCTATAGCCATTCATGCTCGGGATACAATAATTACATTTGATGAACTTTAAGACAAACTATTGGCTCATGAGCTGTATCTTAAGCAAATCGATCCTAGTTTTGATTCCACTCCAATCACAGCCAATTATACTCGCAAAGGCAATAACATCAAGCATTCTTTCCAGCAAAAACAAGGTAATTTCAGTAAGTCTGTTAACAATTTTCAGTCAACTAACAATTTTGGTTTTCACAAGACTTCCTCCATCTTTAAGTCTCAGACTCCTTCATCACTGCAACACTCTTCCATGCCCTATTCTCACATTCGAGGCTCAGGTACCCAAGCAAAAGTCCAATGTCAGTTTTGTGACAAATTTGGCCACAATGTCAAACAATACTTTAGAGCCCGAGATTATTTTCGAGACTTATTCTCTCAGAATCCATAAGCACATTATTCTAATGCAAATTCAGGTTCTCATCAACAATGGTTGCTAGACACTGGAGCATCTCATCACATCACAAATGATCTGAGAAATCTCTCTCTCCACTCACCATACGATGGAAGTGATGAGTTGCATCTCACATATGGGTCAGGTTTGTCAGTCTCTCATGTTGGTTCTAGTACTATCTCCTTTCCCACCAAATTGTGCCACCTTTCTAATGTTCTTTGTGTACCTTCTACCAAAACTAATCTCATTTCAGTGTCTTAGTTTTGTGATTCTAATCAAGTGTCAATTGAATTTTTCTCTGATTATTTTCTTGTGAAGGATCAATTCACGGGGGAGATTTTGTCTAAAGGCCAACTTGATCAATCCTTATACAAGTTCAATTCCTCCAGCGTCCCAAAGTCTCCTGTTTGCCTCAATGTTCATCTTTCATCAACTTCTTGGCATCAATATCTTGGTCATCCCAATTCTAGAATTTTTAATTTTATCTTGTCTAAGTTTGCTCTTCCTGTGTCTTCAGTAAAAGAGGTTGTTTGTAATCCTTGCAAATGTAATAAGAGTCATAGGTTATCCTTTGGTATTTCGTCCTTAACAAGCACTCGTTCTCTTGAACTTGTATATTCAGATTTATGGGGCCCTACTCCTATTCAATCTCAAGATGGTTTTTGTTATTACATTATAGTTGTGGATCATTATACAAAATATATCTGGTTATTTCCATTAAAAGCAAAATTTGATGTCTACAATCTTTTTTCTACACTTCAAAAACTTGTTGAAAACACCTTTAATGTTAAAATTAAATCCATTTACATAGATGGGGGTGGAGAATATATTGCTCTCAAAAAATACTTTTAGTCATGTGGTATAAATCACCTTCAAACATCTCCTCACACACTGTAGTAAAATAGGGCTGTCGAACGTCATCATCGACACCTAGTTGAAACTGGTCAAACGTTGCTGCAAACTACCTCTCTTCCTCCCTCTTTTTGGTCTTTTGCCTTTCAAACAGCAACATACCTTATTAATCATCTTCCCACACCAATTCTCCAGTTCTCTTCCCCCTATCAAAAGCTCTTTAATGGACCCCCCAATTATCAGTCCCTACGGGTATTTGGATGCCTCTGCTACCCTTGTCTCTATCCTTACATGAAATCAAAATTTGATGTTAAATCCGTTCCTTGTATCTTCCTTGGTTACTCCCTTCATCAAAGTGCCTATATTTGTTATGACTTCAACTCCCACAAATATATAGTGTCACGTCATGTCCTTTTTCTAGAAAATACTTTTCCTTATCAAACCCAAACCCCTCCAGCATCCCCATTTATTTCCAATTGGTATGATCTTCCATCTCCTGATCCTCCTCATACTCTCATTCCGTTTTAGTCTACTTCATCTCCCTCCTCTCAACCAATCATCACTCTTTCCACTGAACCTTCCATACCCAAACCAACCACTACTCCTCTCCTTAACCCTTCTTCTTCATCTTTTGTTCCTTCTTGCACACCTTACAATACTCATCCCATGGTCACATGTTCTAAGAATAAGATTTATAAACCCAAGATCATTCATCAAGTTACCAAACACCTATTACCCAAAGTACTTAAACCAACATCAATAAAACAAGCTTTATCCCATCCTGAGTGGCGTTTCTGCCATGTCATATGAGTTTAATGCCTTAATTGCAAATCGAACTTGGATTCTTGTTTCACCTGACTCTCACCAGAATTTAGTTAGTTGTAAGTGGATTTTCAGGATCAAACAAAATGTTGATGGCTCTATTCAATGGTACAAGGCATGTTTAGTAGCAAAAGGCTACAATGGGAATTGACTTTGGAGACACTTTCAGCCCAGTGGTAAAACCAGTCACTATTCGTATTGTTCTTACTTTGGCTGTGATGAATTCTTAGCCTTTGCTGCAATTAGACGTGAACAACGCATTCTTACATGGTCCTTTGCAAGAAGATGTATTTATGCAATAACCACCAGGCTTTACTGATCCAGAGAAACCTCATCATGTGTGCAAATTACTCAAGGCGCTTTATGGTCTCAAGCAAGCACCTAGAGCTTGGTATTAAGCTCTACGTTCTTTCATGTTATAATTTGGTTTTTAACCATCTAAAAGTGATCATTCTCTATTTATCTTTCATCAGAACTCTATTTGCTGCTATTTCTTAATGTATGTCGATGATCTAATTATGACAGGTAACAACCCATCCTTCATCTCTCGCTTTATTCACTTACTTGGAGAAAAATTTTCCTTAAAGGATCCCCATCAACTGTCTCTTTTGCTCGGCATTGATGTTCATAAAACTTCTAAGGGTATCTTTCTTTCTCAACATCATTATGTGAGGAAGCTCTTCAACATGCTCAAATGGATGGTGCTAAAGAAGTATCCACTCCTCTTACCACAACCTCTCATCTGGTCAAATCAAATCCTCATGAACAAGCTGTTGATTCTACTTCTTATCGTTGATTGGTTGGCGGTCTCTAGTATTTAAGCCTTACACGGCCTAATATAGCTTTCACTGTGAACAAACTTTCACAATTTATGCATTGCCCGAATCAATCTCATTGGCTAGCCTTAAAACGTTTACTCAGATATCTCAAGTCCACTATTGATTTTGGCATTCATATTACACCTCAATCTCATCTTGTATTTCATGCCTTCTCGGATACAGATTGGGCAGGTGATCCATCAAATAGAACTTCAACTTCTAGATTTATCTTATTTTTTGGTCAAGTTCCAATCAGTTGGAGTTCCAAAAAGCAACAGACCGTCGCTCGATCGTCCACCGAAGCAGAATATAGAGCTGTAGCTACAACTACTACCGAAGTACAATGGGTTAAGTCACTTCTTCAAGAACTTGGCTACTCGATTCCACCTCCTACAATCTATTGTGACAATATCTCCACTATGTATACATGTCAAAATCCAGTACTACATTCTAAAATGAAGCATCTGGAAATTGATATTCATTTTGTCAGAGATTTAGTTCAAAGAGGTGATCTTCGAGTCTCCCACATTTCCTCTAAAGATCAACTTATTGATTTTATAACTAAACCATTGTCCAAGCAGCAATTCCAACTCAACAGGTCCAAGATTAGTCTCCAGAATGGTTCCTCAATCTTGCAGGGGAGTGTTAAGGATATCCCTGTCTTAAATTCAAGTTCAGGAAAAAGAGCAAATAAAGGATAAATCTCAATCACCTTGGCTAATTCAAATAATTTATGATGTAACAAATTAGATACACTCGTTCAAGTTTAAGTTACTTATTTATAGGATTCTGTTGTAACTAAAAGCTCATCTTATACCTATTAATACCTCAGCAGATCAAGTAAAGAAATCAAGTTATGATCATTCTATTTTTACAAGTAATTTAAGGCTTGCCTGGGATATGGGTGTGCGTCGTCTGCTTGTAGAATTAGATTCTCAATCAATTTTATCTATTGCTTTCTAATTATGAGGGATGGAACTTCAGGTTTGAGAACTACTTGTCTCATTGTCACTACCTGTTGAGTCGTGCTTGGGATGTTCGGTTCTTTGATGCATGCATTTTAGATCATCATTTAGGAGTAATTTTTGCACATAATTTACCCTTGTTTATAGCTATTATTATAGATATTAGCATATATTTAGTCAATTTTATAATTTTCACACTTCTTAGTTTAATTTTTGGAATTTATTTGTTTTGTAGGTTAAATTTGGAGAAATTTGATGTATTTTGATCAGAGTAGTCATTTGGAGGAGATTAGAGTTGAATTGTAAAAATTTTTGAAGTTGAGTAAAAAATGGCCGAGAGTTACACAACCCGCAACACAACCAATTTAGCTTATGTCGCAGGTTGTGTCGAGCGTCAGATATTCAGGCAGATTGTTACACAACCCGCGACACAACCCGCGACATAACCGATTCAGCTTATGTCATTTTTACTGGAAATGGCTGACGTGGCATTTCCGTTACTCTGATTTTTTACCTCACTTTCTCTGGAACCTTCCCCCTTTTTACCCATTCTAGGGCAGTCCCCTCACCTATATAAAGTCCCCTTTATCATTTTCTTTCCATAAGGAGGAAGGGAGTCATTTTTGGCAAGAAAAGAAAGAAGGAAGGGAGGCAATTTTGGCAAGAAAGAAAGGGAGAAAGAGGGATCACGTGAAGCCATCTTTTCCAGCAGCTGCAGGAGCTCGTTCTGCACTCATCCAGCAGCAGATTCTGCAGCACTCTTCTGGGTTTTTCTATTCCTTAACTTAGATTTCCATTATTTCTTCATTTATACATTTGGGTTTGTCTTGAAACAATAATTTGTGAGTAGTTGTTTGAGATTCTAGAGATGGGTTTGTAAATATTGTTTTGAATTGATTTAGCCATTTAAATGAGGATTGTTACATTTTGATTTATTGCTTGTGTGCTTATTGCCTTACTTGATGAATGGGCCCTCATTAAATTAACCTTTAATCCTTAATAGATGGACTGAAAAGTGAATATTTGGGATGGATAATCTTACAATAAATTTGGTTTTCTTGGTGTTAGAGATAAGCTAAGAGAATTAAGGGGACTTTCCAAAATCAATTAGAGCTTTAATTGGGTTTTTGTTAGGTTTGAAATACTGTGAAAACAGGGTTTGATTTAATGAAAACCAACTTTGAAATGCTTGAAAAAGGTTTCAAAAATTTAAGAATTGATTTCCCTCAAAATTGCAATTCACATGTGTTTGGCTAAATTAGAGATAAATCACATGCAAACAATATTGAAAATTCAATCTCTAGAATCACTTTAATTTTTATTGAATTTAGATTTAATTCCTCTGAATTTTATAAATAGCAATTTCAATTTAAATCTTGGTAATCTAGTTTAGTTAATTGTTTGATTTAGTTTAAATTCCTCAAATATCAATTTTAATTTCAAATTTTATTTTACATCTTTAAATTTTGTCATTATAATTAGCTTATACTTTTATTTCCAATTTAAGCACAATTCCCTGTGGGATCGATATCATTTTTTTAAAATTATACTACTGTGACCCATACTACTGTGACCCGTGCACTTGCGGAACACGTATCATTCTTGCTTTGCTATAGGGAGATGAAACGATTTAGGTTAATAGAATATACAATTTGCTTTTAATTAAATCATATCAAATATAATCTTACTTTTGTCTTTTACCGAGAGAGTTGTGTTGGGAATTTTGACTATTGATAGCAATATTTAGTTGATTTAGATTTACTCCAAGTTAATAATTAGTTTTAGTCGTAGGCAGATATACTCTACTTTTAACAAAATCCAGAAAAATATCTAATATCTTCAACAAAATTCACAAAGCTGAAAATGCAATTTGATCAAATGCAATATCAAATCAAAAGGCAGGCGCACCCTTACAGTAGCTTCCTCATGTATTACTGTTACTCCTACGATTTAGTTGACCTTGCCAATCGAACCAAATTAAAATCCTTAGTATGGAATAAGATGAGAGTCACCATATTTATATCTTCAAATCATTAATCAACTCAACCTACTGCGTCTGGAAGAGACGCCAACGTTCCAAAGTACAGAAAATTAACATTTTTTCTTTTCTTTTACCAGTGGTAGGAGGTCTTATTGGGCTGCAGTTCTTGTTTCCTAACCTAATGGGAATCTGCTTTTGTGGAGTAATAGTAGTTTGAAAGTCCAGTTTAGAGTTTCTTGATTTCACTTTCCTAATCATGACACTAAAGTTTGATGGGCTTGTTAATTATAACATGAAAATGGGTACATGTCGATTAATTACCAATTTCCAAGTCCAGTGGAGCATATATATCAAGGATCCCTTGTTTTTATTTGGCATCAGAGATTATAGGTAGGTTTAATTGGATTAGGGTTAGGGTTGCTTTGTGTCTATTTCCTAGGGTAGGAAGAAAGGACACGAACGAGTACATGACAAGAGAAAGATTGCATTGAAATCCTCTGTATCTCTTTGCTTAACCGCCCAAAATTGCGTTTACTTGTTGCACATTTGGACACTTGTAGCGGTCTAACTCAAATTGATGTTGAAATCTCTTGACTCTTGAGAACAAGACACCTGTATATCTTTTCTTACCATTAATTTAAATAAAGTTCTAAATATAAATTAAGAAAATGATTAGGAATTACTATTATGTTGATTATAATTAAAGATATATTTCAGTTTTAGCAAATAAAAATTTTATCTAATAATTTATTAATTTTATGTTTTCATAAAGCAACTGGAATATGGGATTTTAGATAATGATGATAACGTTGTGAGGGTGACGAAGAGAATGATGTGATGATGGCGGCTCATTTGATAATTCAGTAGAATGTGTTCGTGGGTTGTGGCCACTGGGGTTGCCAAGAGAATCATACTAAAAATGTTATTCCAGTGCTTTAATAATAATAATAATAATAATAATAAACTCAACGGTCTAGATTCAGCGGCAGGAACCTCAGTCCCGAAGGCCAGCATCCGGAATTGGCACGTTTTAGGAGGTGTTTAGTTTATCGAGTCAATTGATGGCTAATAAGTACTCAAATAAGTAAATTGTGGTGTTTAGTAAGCTTAAAAAAATAGAGTTGATAATTGACAAGAATCGATATGATACTCATCACCGCAAATAGTATCAACTCCATTTTTAGAAATGCTTTCATCACCGATAAATGATCTCATTTTATTTTTATTTTGACCATATTATCTTTTTTTATTTAACTTGAAAATTAATATTATTAATATTTTTATTTTTTTATTTATAATTTTAATATTTTAATTAATGTATTTCAATTTTGTTAAAATATTTTTTATTAATAACATAAAATATAAAATATTTATTTATATCCAAAAACTTAAAATTAATTATAAATTTATCTATTAACAACAATAATTATTTTATTATTTTATCTATATTTTTTAAATTATTTAATTATCTTAAAAAAATAATTATTTTCTTATTTCAATAATAAAATAAGTGATATAATATAAAAGATTAATAATTATATATTTATTTAAATTATATTATATATTAATTTAATAATTATATATTTAATTTAATAATAAAATAAATAATATAATGTAATAATTTTATAATTTTATATTTATTTAAATAATAAAATAAATTATATGATATATACCCTTATTAGTCATTTCACATATTAACAGCAACAGCTAAATATAATTTTACCAAACACTTAATATAAAACAGCTATCATCAACTATCAATTATCAGCTATCAGCTAACAGTAATAGCTATCAGCTAACAGCTATCAGCTATCAATTTTATTCAACAGTTAATCCAAACATGCCTTTATACCATTTCATGATCATAATCCACACTCCCATTAGGCTTCAAAAGGACACACAGTTACTCGTGCATAAACTCTTCGAATATAGCCAGGATAGCTTGTTCCAGATAGTTTGAAAACTAGTTATTTTTTTTTTTTTTTAGGTTGAAAGTTTTGTAAATAATTTTAGTCTCCTGTGAAGCACATTTCCAACAATTCTTGTCTTGACTTTTGGGAAAATTACATTGTGCCAAACACCACTCAATTAAATTAGGTTTATACTTGTCAGGTTTTAACACCGCAACAAAGTCCACTCTTGGCTTTGCCCCCAAAAGGCTCCGTTTTAAGACGAACATATTCGTGTAAATTGATCACAGATGGCTAACCAAAGTCAATAGTTAGAAATCACAACATTCACTTCTATTTTAATACCCACTTGCACTAGCTATCCCTTCAACCATCTTTTTTTTTTTTTTTTCAACTATGACTTTTAATCTTTGTTCTATCTACAAATGGCAGCACTCAGTCAGCCCTCTTTGGCTGACTATTGATGAGTATTCTGGCCAAAATGCCTGCTTTTCACATTTAAATGTTCTGTTCAACCCTCTTTAAAAAGTTTCTCAGTTGAGAAAATTAGCTGTGAACGCCATTATTATTCCAATGCCAACGGTATCGCACTCATAACATAAAAGAATGAATAAGAAATTACTTGGAGCTGACCTTTTTCTAGCTTTATCAATTAAAATTGAAAAGAGCTTGAGGGTTCTATAGTGGCTACACTCCAATTTCACAGTCCATGTTAATTGAAAACTAAAGCAAAGTAAGAACTGGGAATCCAACTCGGTAAAGAACGGTCTCCATATTTTATGAATATATCCCTTGCCGTACAAGCAAGGGAATTAGATTATGAAAACGACCCAATCCATTATGTAAGGGGCCACTTTCAAATGCCAAAAAAAAAGTGCGAGTTTCAATCAGTGTTTGCATTCCAAAGAAACACACAAGCTCATATGCGAGGACACAGATTTTTAATGAAAGAAACTTCTGAAAAAGCAGCAGTGCAAGTGGCAACTTTGCTTTGCGTAATTAATAACTCAATGAATTCCTTGTACCAGGAAGATATATGAAACTTTTTGACAATCACATTTACATAAAATTCAACTTGGTTTTCATAGGAATGCACGATCGTCGATCAATGGTGATAAGCTGTAGGAAAGTTTATCATCACAAGATTTGACTATAAAAACTTGCATGTGCATTCCAGAAACCTTTTAAAATCTTCACAATTTTATACTCCTCCCTTCTTTGCTTGCATGCACAAAATCTTAATAGATCAAGCCGAATGGGGACCAGCTCCTAAATGGGCGCCAGCGGAAACAGGAGGTTGGGGCAACGTCGTATTTGTCTTGGACTTGATAGGAGACTATATTACATTTTTGGGAAAAATTTATTTCTGTTGACGAACATTCTTACAGCCAAATTTCTCTGGAAAAACAAGAGGTGCAATGCAAGAGCTTCATTTTTTTTTCTTGTTGGTTTATAGAAGAAAGGCCTGGCAGCCAGAGTGTTGGGCCCAGGACCCCCCCACCTGTAATTAAAACAAGCAATTTTCCATGGAAGAAAACTCAAGTGCCTTCACAATTATCCTTCTTTGCTTTGTAAATTGAGCAGGAAAGGACCATAGCGCTGGAAGACTTGATTAGAAGAACAAGATGATTGATAGATAGCAAGCCTTATCATTCTTCAAATCGTGCTAAGCCCAACTAGAGTTGGGGTTTTATAACATAGCCCGAGCCCTAGGCTTGCATGATGTTCAAGCTTGGAATTTATCAAAGCGAGACCATATAGATAATATCTGTAAAAGACTAAAAGCATTATTATGGAGGCCCAAGGCCAGCTCAAATATTAATAGGGCTTCGATCGCCTTTCTATTCTTAATTTGCTTGGGCATCTAGCCTGCCTTAATTGTTTCTAGCAAGATATTTTTTGTTAAACAAAGAATTTTATAATATTTTATAACTCTAATTTTTCATTTTTTTTCTTAGGTTTTTAGAGATTAGTTGATTGAAAGGAAAGACGATGAAGAAGGGACCACAAATGTGCTATGGGGCTCAAAATATGTAGAACAAGTGGCATGGGCTAACCCACAGAAAAAGATACAAAGACCCATGACATGGCTAGATTCCAGAGACATGGACCGTATTCAGAGTCACATGACCCACGTCGACGGGTTATATCTGTATGTATAATACGACAATAGTGTACTATACACAGCTCCTTTCCCCTTGGAGAGAGTTCCACTTGGGACTGGGCCTGCGTAGTAGGTGAACTGGATCTTCTCCAAATATGTGCCAGCCATTTTGGTAGCCTTGTCCCTTTCTCATCCTTGTCCTCATGCCACGTTGTATGTCTAGACAACACTATTAAAGAGAAGTTCGCCTTTTTTGGAATAGCTTTTGTCATCCTACCACGCCCGTTTCTTTTGAACTCGGACAAAACACAACCTCTTCATGAATCATGAAGTTTATAGAACATCAACCCTCCTTACCTTCATGGTATATATCATTAATTCAATTAAAATTTAAAAATATAAAGATAATTTTGTCAAGTTTTATTATTAATAAAAAAAATTTATGAAAGTTTGGAAGGGACAAGAATCTTATTGTTTGCTGAGATTTCTGTTTACAAATCCGGAAACTTGGAAAGCAATTAATGTTTGTGGTTGGGCAAAATAGCGTGTTTTGTTTATTTCTGGTTTACAATTTTAAGCCAATTAAAATTACTCAATTAAAGCATCGTTAATTGCATTGCTAATTACATTTCTGTCCCGTAGGATTCTTTAAGTTCAATCCCATGTACTGCAGCAAGAAGTCGCACAGGATTACTGCCCCATTTGTAATCGTAAACCGAGCCTCTTCTAGTGTCTTCTATCCCCACTAATTCAACGTAGGCCCATGTCCAGAACCTGCCAGGAATCGCCACATTCACCGTCGGATTATCCCTTAGGACACGTGCACGGTATACAGCCCAAGATCATAGGACAAATATGAAAACTTTCGTCCGTCTTAAGTTGATCTAGCAATTATTTAAACCCCCCACTCCCATTCCTGCCCATTGCCGAATAACCACAGAGCAAAAGCCAAAGCCACCAAAGCAGGTTTCTGTAACTCATTAGATCTCCCTCTGCGGTTCTCCTTAAACGCTCACTGCTCTTACTCCCTTGCCTCTCTCGCGATAATGGCCCCTGAGCTTGTTCAATCTGCACTGAAATCCGCTGAGTTCACCAAGCTAGCGACTTTGCCTACCCGGACTTATGTCACTTTCTTGGCTGGAAATGGAGATTATATAAAAGGCGTTGTTGGGTTGGCTAAAGGTTTAAGGAAGGTGAAAACGGCCTACCTATTAGTGGTGGCGGTTTTACCTGACGTACCACAAGAGTATAGGCGGATCCTTGGTTCACAGGGCTGCATAATCCGGGAGATCGAACCCGTTTACCAGCCAGAAAACCAGACCAAGTTCGCCATGGCATATTACGTCATCAACTACTCCAAGCTACGTTTATGGGAGGTACGTCGTACAGGGACCTGATCTCTACTTGTTGTGGCACCAGTGTTTTAATTGCTTGCCTTTTGAGCTGCACGTGTCAATCTAGTGTATGTTAATGGCCTTCTGTTCCTCGGTTTCACCAGCTGTCTGACACTTCACAAGTTTATGGCGAAAACATCCTTCTCGGATTTTTATTTATTTTATTTTGATAAAACTTCTTGGAATTTGAATGAATTTATCTTCACTTATTTTTTTTTCCAATTTTATGTTATTTTGGTATATATATCATGTCGTTTTCCATCTGTATAATAGCTCGTTCATTTGGTACGTTGTTTGATTTCACATGCAGTTCGTGGAGTATAGCAAGATGATATACTTGGACGGGGACATCCAGGTATTTGAAAACATAGACCACCTATTGATTTGCCTGATGGATACTTCTACGCCGTAATGGACTGCTTCTGTGAGAATTGTCACGGAGTAAGAAGTTTGCTCACCTTAAATTTGCTTCAAACCGTGCGGCCTTAGTCTTTCCCAAGACTAAGTCAGCCTTTTCACACTCAAAATCTATAAAGATAGACTAACAAGGGTGACAAAGGGTAAAAATAGTGAGAGAGTGAGTAAAGCACAAGGAACAAGTTCGGTAAAGGGAAAGTAAAGCTTAAAGCTTACAAGAGAGTAATAAAGTGGGCTAAATATACAAAAATACACTTGGAAACTTTGAAATGGCTTGAGAACATGTGGAGACCATTAGTTTCCCAAATGAAGGTCAAAAACTCCTATTTATAGTCTTCATGTCGACTTGGAGTGATTTGGGTGGTCAAAATTTAAAAATTGACGGGTTGGCAGATTTCTGGCCGGTAACCTTGTTTTGGCGGGCTGCTGCGCAGGGTGAACCTCGTTTGGGCAGCCTAGCGCCCAGCCCTCAGGCGTCGGTCGCTTCCCCCAAGCGCCTCGCAACTCCCGCGCGCAGTTTGAACCTCGTTTCGCCCGCGCTCGCCCGCGCTCTCCAGGCGCTTCCAGAAGCTTCGGCGGGCTGAACCTCGTTTGCCCACCACGCGCGCCTGGCGTTCTCGCGCGCCAGTTTGAACCTCGCCTGCGCGTTCGGCTTCCCGCGCGCGCCCAGTCTTCCCGCGCACGTTTGAACCTCGTTTCCGTACGCTGTCCCGCGTGCCCCAGCCTTTCCCGCCGCCCGCTCCCGCGCGATGAACCTCATTTCGCGCCTCGTCCGCCCGCGCGCTGCTCCCACGCGGCCCGCACGCCCGACGGGCCCATTGTGCGCCAGACTTGGCCCGTGAACCTCATTTTGGGCCTCCCATCGCCCGGCTTGCCCAGCAGGCGCCCAGCACGCCTCCAGCCCCTCTGAACCTCATTTTGGCATGCAGTAGGCAGACTTAACCTCATTTTGGCCTGCTCCTCCCGGCAACTCTCCTGCTTGCCCGGTTGGCCTGTTTGACCCGAAAATCGACTCCCGCAAACATTGCCTCCCAGCAATGCACCTTCCCTTCGCCCCACAAGGATTTACACCTACTGAACCTCCCTCGGTAGGCAACCTTGCGAAAAAAAATTGGACTTCTTCGGGAGACGAATTTTGTGGGGTGACATTCTCCCCCACTCAATCCGCACGACGCCCTCGTCGTTTGGACCTCCTCCCATGCCTCCCGGCGTGTCCCACATGATTGCTTCGGGCTTGCTCTAGCTGTGCTCCTGCAGTACCCCCCTCGTCCGTATGGCTAAGTGCACCAGCTCTTCCCTCGGCTTTGCACTTTCGCCTGTTCTTCCTCGAGTGATGTCGCCTCGGACCCTCCTGCCTCGGCGGTGACTCCTCCTTTGGACTTCTGGCTACTGCATTTCCCCTGGCACAGTCCACCTTCTCCCCTGGTGGTTGCCCCTTCTGCAACTTTGGAGTGTGTCTCCTCTTACACTCCTTCGGATCCTTCTTCGGAGTACCTCCTCCTTTCCCATGCTGCTTCTCTCCCTGGGCAGCTGACGAAGGATTATGCATCTCAACATGCATGGTTGCAAGGGTGTTGGACGCCTTCCCTCGCAACAACGGTACCACACATGTACCACCTCCCTCCGTGATACACATGCTATTGGCGAATAGCATCGGGATCGCCTTAGCTCGGTCCACGAACTCGACCCCAAGTATGCATGGAGAATCATCCATAGAGACAATAAAGAAGTCTAAGGTACCTTTCCAGTCACCGATGCGTACCTTAGTGTCTCGGGCTACACCATGTATCAGGTTGGGTGTGGAGTTAACTGCCTTCAACCATTCCATCTCCTTCTCATACGGGATGCCCAACCTCTTAACTTCCTCCACCGTCAGGAAGTTGTGGGATGCCCCGGTGTCCAACAATGCCCGCAACTCTTGTCCTCCCACCTGGATTTGGACAAAAGGTCGCCCCTTCTCCACATTCACGGTCCCTTTCTCCTGGACCTTCAGGGCACTCAGCTGCAAGGATCCCATGGTCGCCTCCCTGGGTTGGAAAGGTCTCTCCTCCCTTTCCTCGACCAACGCCGAGAGCTTGCTCTTCTTCGAGCACTCCCGAGCTTTATGCGGTCCATCACAAAGAAAGCACGAAAGAGGAGGGCGTTGCATACCTCGGTCTTCCCTCTGACTCCTGGGGTATCCCTCCTTCGGCTTGTGGGATTTGGAGCTTCCATCCTTGCCTTGGCTGTCACCTCCCTCGCTCCTGTCCTTCTGTGGACTGGGTCTGCTCCTTTCGCTCCTCTGGAACTCCACGAGGGATTCAGCTATGGAGATGGCGGTAGCTAGATCTCGTGCTCCTCGCCTCTCAATCTCCATTTGGGCCCAAGTCTGTAGGCCATCCGTAAAGGCAAAGAGAGCTTCCGCATCTGGGTAGTGTCCGGGATCTCCAACAAAGTCTCCATAAATTCCTTCACATAATCCCGAATACTCCCTTATGTGATAGACGCCTCAATCTGGCCCTTGCTTCGTGCGCGGCATTCTCCGGGTAAAACTGCCTCTTGAGCTCCCTCTTGAACTCTTCCCATGAGGCAATGGTGCAAAGCCCTTTCTCCATGTCGCCGTGCCTCCGTCTCCACCAAATCATAGCAGTATCCACCAAATACAAGGGTGCATGGTCTACCTTCTTGGCATCATCCGTAATGCCAGTCGCCCTAAAATACTGCTTCAAGCTCCACAAGAAGTTGTCAATCTCCTTCGCATTCCTAGCGCCACTATACACACTTGGCTTCGGAACCTCCACTCGCGAAGGGATGACCAAGCTAGCCCCGGAAGTAGTGGCAACTCTCCCACGTGCCACGGCCATAGCAACAAGAGACACTTGCTGCTCCACTTCCTTCAACTTCCCCATGGCCCATTCCTACTGTTTCTTTAGGGACCTATTCTCATTCCTTAAGGCAGCATACTCCCCCATTTGAGAAAGGCGTAGGGACTCACCTTCACTAGCCAGCTTGTCGATTGCAGCGTTCAAGGCACCCTGCATGTCCCCTTGAAGCTCTTCCATCCTCTCATCGAGCTCCACTAAGCGGGTGTCCATCTCCTCGAACCTTTCCTCTCCATCCACGAGGTGCAATTCGACCTTGGCGAGACGTCTCTCCAAGTCTCCCAAGTCCTCCCTTGCTCGGCTAGGATCCCTTGACTTACCTCGGCCTTTTCTCCTGCCGCCTTCATGCTCCACAACCGTAGGAGCAACACCCACACCAAGGGTGATCTCACTCTGGTCTGCCATTGTCACCTTCAAGAACAACTGCAGCTCTGATATGAACTCGGCTCTGATACCACCTGTCACGGAGTAAGAAGTTTGCTCACCTCAAACTTGCTTCAAACCGTGCGGCCTTAGTCTTCCCCCAAGACTAAGTCAGCCTTCCCACACTCAAAGTCTATGAAGATAGACTAACAAGGGTGACAAAGGGTAAAAATGGTGAGAGAGTGAGTAAAGCACAAGGAACAAGTTTGGCAAAGGGAAAGTAACTTTACTACTCAAGGAAAATTGATTTACAAGCCTAAGGCTTACAAGAGAGTAATAAAGTGGGCTAAATACACAAAAATACACTTGGAAGCTTTGAAATGGCTTGAGAACATGTGGAGACCATTAGTTTCCCAAATGAAGGCCAAAAACCCCTATTTATAGCCTTCATGCCGACTTGGAGTGATTTGGGCGGCCAAAATTCGAAAATTGGCGGGTTGGCAGATTTCTGGCGGGGAACCTTGTTTTGGCGGGCTGCTGCGCAGGGGGAACCTCGTTTGGGCGGTGGCGCCACCGGCGCCTGCCGCTTCCACGCGCCTCGCAGCCTCCGCCGCAGCTTGAACCTCGTTTTGCTGCTGCGCGCTCGCGCCTCCGTGCACTTCCGAAGCTTCGCGGTGAACCTCGTTTGCCCGCGGCGCTCGGCATTCCCGCGCCGCTTTGAACTCGCCTGCGTCCGGCTTCCCGCGGGCGCGCCTTTCTCGCGCACGTTTGAACCTCGTTTCCGCACGCTGTCTCGCGCGCCCGCTCCCGCGCGATGAACCTCATTTCGCGCCTAGTCTGCCCGCGCGCTGCTCCCACGCGGCCCGCACGCTCGACGAGCCCGTTGTGCGCCAGACTTGGCCCGTGAACCTCATTTTGGGCCTCCCATCGCCCGGCTTGCCCAGCAGGCGCCCAACACGCCTCCAGCCCCTCTGAACCTCATCTTGGCGTGCAGTAGGCAGACTTAACCTCATTTTGGCCTACTCCTCCCGGCAACTCTCATGCTTGCCCGGTTGGCCTGTTTGACCCGAAAATCGACTCCCGCAAACATTGCCTCCCAGCAATGCACCTTCCCTTCGCCCCACAAGGATTTACACCTACTGAACCTCCCTCGGTAGGCAACCTTGCGAAAAAAAATTGGACTTCTTCGGGAGACGAATTTTGTGGGGTGACAGAAGACATGGAGCCACACCCCACAATACAAGATTGGCTACTGCCAACAGTGCCCTGAGAGGGTAAAGTGGCCTGCTGAAATGGGCCAGCCCCCATCTCTCTATTTTAATGCTGGCATGTTTGTGTTTGAGCCCAGCGTTTCCATATACCATGATCTCTTGAAGATCGTTAAGATCACTCCTCCTACCTCATTTGCAGAGCAGGTATAACATTAATCTCTCTCCTTAGTAACCTTGATTTTAGTGGTGGTCACTGGTTGTGTGTTTGGATTACATGGATTGTTGACCTTTTTTTTTTCATTGGCTTGGAAGGACTTTTTGAACATGTACTTTGAGGATATTTACAAGCCTATTCCTCTGGTTTACAATCTTGTTCTTGCAATGTTATGGCGTCACCCGGAGAATGTGGAGCTTGACAAGGTGAAAGTTGTACACTACTGTGCAGCGGTGAGTATAATAGTATTTCTAACGCCCTTAATTCCATGTTCACTTTACTTTGAAGCCATTAACAGATTTAACGTTGCTGGTATAAATATAGGGCTCTAAACCATGGAGATACACTGGCAAAGAAGAGAACATGCAGAGAGAGGACATAAGGATGCTGGTGAAGAAATGGTGGGACATTTACAACGATGAGTCACTGAACTACAAGAAACCTGTGGGAGACGGTGATGCCGAGCCGGTGAACTTGCAGCCGTTCATTGCAGCCGTTCATTGCAGCTCTCTCCGAAGCTGGTGCCGTTCAATACATAACAGCCCCATCTGCTGCTTGAAGATGGCAGTAGATCAAAGAGCTAAGGCACAAATAAATGTATACATACTACTAGTGGAAGTAAAAATAAAAATAAAAAATAAAAATAAATAAAAAAAAGAGGGAAGAGGGGGGGGTAAATAGATCTGGTGTCCTGGTGTCAGTTACGAGAAACAACCATGTTCGAGTATTAAAAGGTATTTGAGAGCTTGGGCTGGATTGGGCTTAGAAGGAACAACAATTGCCTAAGCCTGGCATTTCGGTCGGCCGAGCAGGTACTAAGACAGGTAGATGTTTCCCTTATAAGAAAACCATGAAAAAACAATGAATAATTTGCTCCTCATTGTGGGTGAATGAAACTTCATTGTGTTCAATGTTCAACTCTTGGATTCAATATATTTATGCAGTGGACTACAACTTGGAGCTTAGCAATTGTAGAGGTTCCCATTATAGAGACTTATAAAAGGAGACACGCAATGCCATTACTTTAGTGGTCCTATGAAACAATCGAAGCATCCATGAATGAAATTTTGAGTATGAAAATGGAACCCAAGAGGGCAAAATAAATAATGTTCTCAATTTTTTATAGTTGCATGAATGGAAACCCTGGAGGAGGCCTGTTTCATGCTCAAATCTTAGTCCAGCCTAATCCAACAAAGTGAATGATGGAAATATTGACAAAAATATCATTCACAAACAAGAAAGAAATATATAAAATTTTGTTGCTTAATAAAAACAGAAGGAAAGAAATATATTTTAAGCCATTTACTTTAGGTTTTCCAGCATCAAATTAATTAAAACGATTAAATTTCCAAACTTTGTCACATTTGGTGAACCCAATAACGTTTGCAACGCTGAAAATCAAACAAACTCCTAATTCCAGAATGTAATCAACGTCAAACCTTATGATTAAAAATATTCCAAGTACAATCCAAGCCGCTGCATGCATAATATTCGCAAGGGGAAAAAATATATATAATACAAGAGGTAAAAACATTAGAAAAAAAAAAAAACACTTTTCTCTCCTGTAGTATTCCTTGCGTCGTTTTTCTGGGTATCCCTTGCCCTTAGTGGTAGAGGACAACTCATTTCCATCTGAGAGCGTGGATTCTTCCCTCTCCTCACAGTTAGTATATAGTTTTGCTGTGTTGTTGTGGGTTGCAAATCTAGTGTTTTTTAGTCAGATATTCGGTGAAAATCTACTACGGATGAAGTTTGCTCTGATGGTTGGTACTCTTTAAGGATTTGGGACTCTGTTGATCACCGATTTCCATCTTGGCCTCTGTCACGCTTGTTCTCGATTCTTTTGGCATCTCTATGGTTCGTTGCTCCCTTGGCCAAAGTTTATATTTTCCTAGCTGGTCAGTTTTTCAGTTCTTTGCTTTTTGGGACTCTGTTTTTAAAGTTGTACTCTTCTCATTGGCTAATTATTAGATACATAAGAGTACTATAAAATAGTGTTCTTTTTTATAAAAAAATGGATCATTCTTATAATATTGAAAGTAGGTCTCATATAATTGTGAGAGAAGATATATGTATACCGGGTACACCTAATAATTTCTACTTCTCATTAGGATGCGCATAATATTCGGAGTCTCCAATATAATCAAAAAATCATAACGAATCAAAATTATTTTAATATTTTGATTTGGTCTTAATTTTTTATTAAGAATCAAATTGAAATTATACTGAAATCGAATCGAAATCATATCTAATCTGAATCGAATCAAGAATCAAATTTATATTTACTTTTCTATTTTTTAGATAGTATTATATATTTTTAATATAATTATATATATAAACCAAATACAGCATAATATTATATTTTATTTCTCTATATTTTTTAATAATTTTAATTATAAATATATTAAATTATCTTATAATTTTTAATTATAATTATACAATTACGCTATATATATTTTAATTCATAAGTATATTAGTTAAATATTATATAATTTAGAAATAACTAAAATATATATTACATGATATTTTATGCAGTAATAATTTAATTTAAAACTTTAATATTAATTCAAATATGATTTTATAAGAAAATAATTATACAAAATATTTCAAGATCCAAATTGGAATTATGCCAAATTAAATCAAAATTAAAGAATAAAAAATAGTATCAAATCAAAACCAAAACAATGAAGAATTGAATCAAAATCATATCAAAATTTCAATTCAATTTTAATTTCTAAGCAGAGCTAACACACACTCTACTTTTCATGCCCAAGTTTTGGGTAAGAATGTGCATTATTTGGTTATAATCGAATAACGAAATCGAACTGATGAAATTTAATAATTTCTATAAGAGTAAATTTGATTTAGTTTGATTTTCGATTAGTAATAATAAAAATTTATAATTTTTTGTTATTGTTTCGGTTATCTTTGATTTGATAACCAAACTAATCAAAATAATCGAATTTCAATTAATTAATATATTAATTATAATTTTATTAATATTATATTATTTATAATTATTATTTTTAATAATTTTATAATAATATTTTACTTATAATTATTATTTTGTTAATATTAAATTATATTTATTATTTTGTATAAATAAAAATAAATATAAATACATTTTTATTAATATTTTATTAAATAATTAATAATATAAAATATATATTTATTTTTTGATTATTTCGATTATAAATAATAATCAACTGATTATTTTTAATTTTAATTAATTTTAATTTTTTTTAATTTTAATTAAATTTAATTAATATTTTTAAAATTATTTATTAATTTAATTAATTAAAATTTTAATTCAATTTAATTGGATTAATCAAATACTTACCTTACCCCGGGTGAGTTTCCATCAAACTGCGCATGTTAGAGTGATCTACGGTCTCCCTGATAACACAATGCTCTGTTTAAACTTACAAAAAAAAATTAGCCAAACACTAATTTTATTTATGTCCTTTCCAATCCAATCATCAGATTTATTATTATTATTATTATTAAAAGAGATATGCCTTTTCCTGTCGCCTCTTTATCCCTTTCATTTTTTCTTCTTTTTAATTTTTATTTTAAATTAATTTTTACTTTTAAAAATTGCACCCACACTCCCTCAAAAAAAAAAAAAATATATATATATATATATATATACAGTTATTTCATTTCACTAACTCAGTTTTAATTTATTAAAATAAAATTCCTTTTAACTTTATATTTATTTAAGAAAAAGTCCTCTTAACCTAAAAATATAATTTTGCCAACTTTTTTCTTTTTCTCTTTTTGTTATTTTTATGATTAAATTAATTAATAATTATTATTAATTAAATTTAAAACCCAAATTTTTTTATGGAAATTTTTTACAAACATTAGTATTATTTTAATATTGTATAATTGATTTAAATAATTTATTACGATGTAAGATAATTTTATTAATAAATTTATTTAGTTTATAGTTAATAAATTATATTACATAATATTAAGTTGTGCTTAATCTTATTTTTATTTAAGGGACAAATAATTTATGCATTTGATTATTTGAATATTATCTTAATATATTTTATAAAATTATTTTAAAATCTTGATTTTAATCTTTTAGAATATCAAATTTTGATTATAATTTTATATTTTGACATTTTTAAAAATTTAGTATAATTACTACCATTATTATTAATATTATTATATTTAATTAATTTATTAAGTAATAGTTTATTATAAATATTAATAATATTTTAATATTATCTTATCAAGAATTTGATAAAAATATATATATATATATATATATATATATATATATATATATATATATATATATATAATGAAATGACATCTACCACTGCTGGAACCGCGTGATGTTAGTAAAAAATTTAAATAATCTTGGGGGGCCAAGCCACCATGACCCATTGACCGCCTACACTTCAGCACTTCTAGATGGAGGCTGCGAGAAGAGAGATAAAGAGGGAGAAAATGAATTTCAAAAGGGAGAAAATGAATTTCAAACTTTGAATACTAATGTCTAGTGATTTTAATGTCCGATTTGAGTGATTCTAATTGCTATAGACTTCTGTTGAGGAGTAATTTCATATGGGACTAACCATGTCAGATTTGGTGGCTATTTCTGGCATCAGTAAAGAGAGATAAAATTAAATTTTTATCACTTTTTCGATGAGATTTCTACCAATCTGACCATCAAATCAACGATTCAAGGCCACCGTTGAACTCACCAGACCAAAACCTTCGAGATGAGACTAACGCCACTCTGATCGGATACTGTTTAAAAAATGAGATCATCGAATGGCCTAAATCAATCAATGAGATTTTCAAATATTTTCGACTCTCATAAATTAAAAATAATTATATGATAATTATTAATCATTTATGGATTTTGTTTAGGTGTGATCGGATCAGCAATAACTCACCGGCACTCAGGATCTAGTTTTCAGCCCGCTCCGAACACTCAACTGGACGTTTTGAAAGGTAAAGTGTTTACAGTTGTTTTTAGTATTTTCAAACGTTTTGGACATTTTCCAGATAGCAGAATTTACAAAACTAGTCTCAAACTCAAGTTGTGTAGTTTTTACCTTGGTTAAGCTAGCTTAGTATTTTGTAAAATATTACTGACTTAGTAAAATTAAGTAAAATGAATTTAATTAATATAAGGATAAGGTAAAGGACCTCTAGAAATATTTTTATAATTTTTGAAGTGTTAGAAATAATTATTTGAACTGTGGAAGAGTTAGAGACTCGAGTTGAAGTTTGGATGATTTGATTTAGATTAAGTTTTTGTAGGCTCCGAATGGGCATCTGATATTGTTGTTGTAAGCCTGAGGCCCTATGTGTTGTGTTTGTTTGACTTTTCTTGTAGGGTAGTTAGGTCCATTTTTAGGAGACACTGTTGAAATTTCGACAAAACCTTATAATTAATTTGTTGCTTCTTAAATTTAATTTAATTATTTTGTAAATATGTTGATAGAGGTCAGTGTATCTGTATAGATGATTAGGCTAGCCGTCTTCTTCTCTTTAGTCAGACCAACTGCAGTCGAGTCAACCAGTTTGTGAGTTAGATGTTGATTATATTCTCATGTGCTTTTATAAATATTTATTTATGCATGTAATTAGCTAAACTAAATTATAAGCATTCTTATTACTGCACATTTAATTGTTAATAATTATTTGTGATTGTCGTTCTAAGGATAATTTGGAGCTGTGTGTATTATATATATATATGTGTGTGTGTGTGCATTCTTATTACTGCACATTTAATTATTAATAATTATCTGTGATTGCCATTTTAAGGATAATTTAGAGCTGTGTGTATTATGTGTGTGTGTGTGTGGGTGGGTGGGGGGTGGTACATGATGGATATGGATTAGATGGGTGGTTACGACTTAAGCAAAACGTGGTCGCGACTTGAGCTAGTCTTGCTGAAACTCGGTCTTTATGTTTATGGAAAGTCGGGGTGAGGCACGGCTTTGAATTGATCTCGCTAGCCCCTGGGATCGGTTCCCATATTTATGTATTAATGTGATACACCAGGTGCATGAATAACTCTAAATTATCTTCTTGTATGGATATTGGATGAATTATTTGTTATATGTGTTGGATGTGCATTTTATGGCAGGATTTGCATTAGTTATAGGTAATTATAGAAATTGCATTTATAATCGAGATCTAAACTCATTGAGTTGAACGTTCATTCCTATTTAAATGTTTTTTTCAGGTTACAAGAGGAGCAAGTTTATTTTCGAGTCTAACATGTATTTTTCTCCATATGTTATGATGCTTCTTAGTTATTAGTTTTTATTGTGTTTATTTATTTGTTTATTATCTATTATTTAAATAATAGAACTCCAATGTGATGCCAGTGTTTATATATATATTGTATTAATTGATAAAAATTAATTATATTAAATAATTTATACATGCTGGGTAGGTTAAGCTGAGCTCTCTTAGTTGTAGATTTCTGATAATTGTTGTGTTAAATTAGCCCGAATTAATTTATAATATTTCATTTCATTTTGTTATGCATGTTGGGCCTTGAAGTTGAGTATGATTATGGGTTCGGAAGTAATAAGGCTTACCACGGGTTTCGAAGGTTTTATGCTGACCCAAGTTCTGGTGCCGATCCGACCCGTAAAATCGGATCGTGACATAAAATTATTTTATTTTAACTATTATTAACAAAATTATTAATTATATATTTTATTTATTGTTAATTAAAATTTAATTTGTAATAACCTGAATAATAATAATAATAATAATAATAATAATAATAATAATAATAATAATTTTAAAATTTAAAATAATATAAAATTGTTTTATCAATATTTTAATTTTTATATGAAAATAAAAATAATAATTTATAGATTTATTTTGATTAAATATTAATTTAATGTTAGTTTTTTATTAAAAAAAAAAAAAAAACCTAAGAACCTAAAGAAATTTTTTCTAAAATAACCTAAAACTGAGAGATTTTCTTTTATTTTAACAAATTGAAGTAAGAACAAGCTGGGATTTTTTTATTGAACACGCTTTTACTTTTTTTTTTTTAATTCATGCTATTTAATTTATTTAATATTTATATGAAAATAATATTATTTAAATATTTTTATATAATTTAAATAAAATTTAATTAAATTATAAGTTGAAGAATTAAAAAACTACTTTACTCTTTAATTTATATTTTTTTTTTGTTTTTTACATAATTAAACCTATTCAACATTCACATAAAAAATTAATATTATGTTAATTTTTTTAATTATTTAAAAAGATTAATTAAATTATAAATTAACTGTAAAAGATATTTTTATTTTTTTTTAATAAATAAATACTTTAAAAATATGAATTTATATAATACAATAGTAATAATAAATTAAAAATATTATAGTATTACAAAATCATTTTCACGCACATATATTCGCAATCACTAATACTTATCAATATCAAAACTCAATTTTTGCTGTTATTCCAATAATAATGTTATAAAATTTCTATTAAGTGTTTTTTTCCTTTATTTTCTTATTTTAATCAGTTAAATGCTACCATATCTATTCTTTTTCTTTCAAATACCTAATTTTAAAATGTTATCTTATTTTAATTGTTTTTGACTTTTAAATGATTATGTTTATCCTCATAAATATAGATTATTTCTAAAAAAATAATATTATAATTATGATGAATATACAAACTTAGACAAATTTTATTGTTCATCAAAAAAATTATCCCTAATTATTCACTTTAGCCTATTAATTTATTAAATTATAGAATTACAATTTTTTTAAGGCTAGACTATAAATAAATATATTTTATATATATGAGAAATAGAAATAATTAAATAGTATTTACAATAAAATATAAATATAAACTGATTTGTTGATTTATAATAACTTTTAAATTTATAAGCTAAAAAAAATAAGTTAGGGGAGTCCTATACTTTTAAACTAGTTTGATTATGTATTTTATTATACTATTTTTATTTAATTTTTAAAATTTCATCTTAAATCTCATTTAATATCCTTTATAGTCATTTTAATAATAAATATGATTATAAGTTATTTTTTACTAAACCTATTAATTATTTATGTTACACCTTACCCTTCCGTAAGGCGCAATATGATCCCGTAGTATACCTAATGAATTACTGAACTTCGTCTATCAATAACTCATTAAATACACTACAAGGAATTTTAAACAATTTCAATTCATTTTAAAATTGTAAAGTAATGTTAACGCATTATTTAAAAGCCTTTAGTTGGAGTTTATGTCATAAATAAATATCTTGGTAAATATGATTTTCCAAAAATTTTATAAAAATTTTAGCAGAGTGTCGGCTGTAATTTGAGAAAATAGTTCTTCAAAACCTGAAAAGAAAGCACTTCTAATGAAGTTTTTCCTAATCTCAACATCAATATTTCTTAATTCAACACAATCTCAATACATTTTCAATATCCATCAATACTCAATTCAACACATTTTAAAATAAACATCAATTTTATTTAATATATTCAATATAGACACAAAAGTCTAAATTTTACAGAAAATAAAATAAAAATAATATCATTATAAATTATACTGTACAACTGCTCAACTAGTACAAAAGATACATGTAAACAAAAATATTTACATCAAATTAAATGATAAGGGTATAACTAATATACCTATACAAAAATCCTCAAACGGTGCTCTCCTATCATTGTAGCAGCTCACTCTACTGCTTTGTCTTTTTCCCTATCTGCGACAGCAATAAAAAGCCATCGCTGAGCAAACACTTAGTGGTGCACAATAAAATTTTAAAATAGCTGAACATAAAAAGCATACATCGATAAACACATTTTTAAATTCTTTCACAATCACATTTCATGAAATTTATGTCAACTTTTACAATACCATTTTATCAAAATAAATTATAAATCACAGTGTTATCAATTAATACATATCTTAGGTCATGACACAAAATTTTCAATCAATGCAGTGTTGTACACCACGACAAAGCAATCTCAACCATGCTAATCAAAATCAATGAGTGAGGTGGTTAGCTAGCTATATGAGTACTCATTCAATCTCAGCGTCAAACTGGCAAACTAGAGAGGGAGGAACATAGTCAATCTCAACCTCATAAATGAAGGAGGAATATAGTGATACTGTCATGCCAAGTGTGAAACCAAAACCAAATTTTAAATCATAATGTTCAAACATTTTATGCAAAGCACTAAGAAATGTTTATTTCAAATTTCCAATTACAAAATAGGCAACACCACATTTTTCAAAGCTATAATAAACATAAATTGCTCACAATACATGTTCAAATAAATTTTTAAGTAGAAAATGAGAAAGCAAAAATTATTGAGCACAAACCTCTAATGAGTCGCCTCTCTGCCTTGACTCACTTATTCCATATCCTTTTCAGTATCTTTTTCTACTGAAATACATAATTTAAAGCATTTCAATATTCATTCAACTCATTTCCCATAATTGATTCAACAATTAAATTTATGCACACTAAATTTTTCTTATAAGTTTCCTCTAAGGATTGAATTCTTTGTATGTGGTATGTTTATGGTCACTATTCATTTGACCAATTGATCAAAATATTGACTTTTTCTTACTAAATAGGTATACTAATTTTAATTGCACCCACATACCACATTTCAGGCTACAATTGTGTTGGTATTGATTGCCAATTGAAATTTTAAACTCCCTAAGTGAAATTCTAAAATTTCATGTAACACCCTCACTAACTTATCTTACTTTATTTTTTTTTAAATAATTTTGAATTCATTTAATTTAATATCAATTATTTTTCTACGGAGAAACCAGCGGAGTTTCCCCTATTTTATTATCATTTGGCGTATTTCAATATTCACCTGTTTGAAATTCAACAATATTTCTAAAATAAAATCTTATCCATGCTAATCATAATTATCTCATCATTCATTCTCATAATTTTCTCATATTTCAAATCTCATCCATACATTTCAATTTCATAATCATTTCCATACATTTCCATTCATACTCAATTCATATGTAAACATTCTCAAATTACATAAGTAAAATTTTTAAATTTTCTTAATTTATATAATTTACAAAATAATTACAAAATTTCATAATTTATATAATATATAAATTAATTACATAAGAAAAAGCTAATTAATTAATTTACATCGCATTCCTATTAATTACCTGTTCATAATCTACATTATAATACAATATCTGGCATTTTATACAAAATACAAAATATGATCTATATGGGCCCTATCTACATGCATTGTTGAGGAGGTGACAAGCTTTGACACTCTACAGATCAAAACTCCCAAAATTTCCAGTCAAACGTCCATTGGGTTCTAGCTTCAGTACCTGCACGAAGGAAACAATTCCATCGCGCTAAGCATTGCTGCTTAGTGGTGCAATAATATAACAAGAAAATAATATACAAATAAAGATAGAAATATAACATAATTCAAATAATTAAGATTTATTTATACTCCACATGCGGTTTTTAAAATTTAATATGTTTTATCCTAATTTAGTCTTCTTTGAAAGTGTTTATTTCGCCAATGTACAGTAATAATGTACAAAGAAAAATGATATGAAAATAAGAAATTTATGCTTATATTATTATATAAGTCACATTTGCAATATTTATTTATGTTATAATTTTCTTTGCTAATCTTTTAGCATTTTCTCTATACTTGCTACGTTGTCTCAGATTATTTCATAATAAGTAAATTTTGATATCGGTCCAGTTCATTTGGATTCTTTCTAATAAATAACTATTCTAATTTATTTTAGGTCATCTTACTCATTTATTTAATTTCTAATATTTTTAATTACTAATATTCTTAACTTATTTCAATAAATTTCATGCCCAAGTAACCGACTAAATGGATACATACCATGGGACGCGAACGTCAACCACGGATGGCTAAAATGCCATGATAACACATAATCGGGCATAAAAGCCATGAATACGGGCATAAAAGCCATGAATACAGGCATAAGGCCTTTCGCAGTACTGCTAAAACAATACCCTATTGGCATGCCAAACTATCCAATCTGACACACATGTCTAGGTAATACAAGGGCACATAATATCATTAAATATTAATATATTATGTTTTATGACTTCATTATTTCATGATAAATTTCAATTATAATTTATACATTCATTTAATCATTTATATGATCACAATTCACATCAATTATCATTTTATACCATTGTACTCAAAATACTTCTCCTCTCTACAATAATGAGAACTAATGTTTCATTCATACATTAATATGGTTCATTTATTCATTCATTATGTTATTCATATTGATCACAATTCTAAACAATGGTTCACATGTACCATTGTATTCAAAATATTTTTACTTTCTCATTTATAAATTTAAGAATCTACTTATGTAATTACAAATTTTATATTTCAAGTTGAGTTACTAATATTTTATGAATTCCATTTGTGATGGGCATATAAGCCCTAACTATCTATTCACATCAATTAGGTGACTTATTTTTCATGTTTCAAGTAATCCATAAATATTTCATGGATTTCAAATTTATGGCCTTAATTTCTTTTTCACAATTTTGATTATGATGCATAGTCTACATTTGTCATACAATTCTAAGCATTTAAGCTTAGAATTGGTTCTAGGTCTTCATCTTAATTTACTAATCATTTTAATTACTATTCACCTTACTAGTCAACCAAAATGTTGACTTTTTTATACTTAATGGATATATTAATTCTAATTACACCAATATCCCATATTTTGAGTTTTACATTTGCTAGTATTAATTGCCAATTGCAATTTAAAGTCCCCTAGATGCATTTCTAAATTTTCAATTTTTACTACCTAAGTTTACTGTTCAATTGGACAATTTTAGAGTGGAAAATGGGCTAACCTTTCTTCATCAAAGTTGTTCCTTATTGTGTCTTCTTTAATTCCCTTTTTGAATCACTCCATTTGGAGTTTTGTAGCTCAAGTTATGGTCATTTTACCATAACTGGTCGGAGTGACCTGTACCCAGATTTTCTGGGCAATTTGGTTCTGCCAGATTTGGTGACCTAAGTTTGGTTGGCAATTTGACTAGGTTATGATCATAATTTGGGTTAGGTTTCTTCATGAAAGTTGTTATTCTATATCTCAGCTTGTTGCTGGTAAAATTTCAGGTCAATTGGACCTTTCTATATTGAGTTATGGCCAAATGACCAAACACTGTTCATTTGGTCATTTTGCCCAGGCAGATTGCAGGTCATCCGGATTAGGGCAAACTTTTGATCAACTTAGTTTGGTTTTCTGGGCATAGTTTCTTCACCAAAGTTGTGCCATTATGTGTCTAGTTTCATGTCCAATTGGCCAAACACAAATTGAACCTCTACAATTCAAGTTATGGCTGCCCAAACCTGCTAGACTCATGTCCAATTTTGCAGGTCACCTAGGGCAGCCACACTAAACCTAAATCCCATCACTAAACACACTTCATTTCTTGTTTACCAATAACCAAATGGTCACTAATTGACCATTAAAAATCACTTTAATTATTACATGATCAAAGTCTCAATTTCATGCTCAAACCCTAACTCCAATTTCCAATTCATGGCATACACACACCAAACTCATACCAAATCACTTTATCCATCATCTATACTCATCAATAACATAATTAAGCCACTTAATTTCATCAAAAACCAACAATCCTTAAACTTTCTCATGGCTGCCAAATTTAGAGATTTCATTTACTCAAGTTTTTCTTTTAATTTCACACAATTTTCTACTTGATTTAGCATGCTTACAAGATTAAAGAAAGAAAGAAATTGTTTAGGGCACTAACCTTGAATGGAGCAGAAATTTTTCTTGACCCAACTTAGATTTTTCCTTCACTTTCTTTAATTTTCTTGGCTGCCAAACACTTGCTCAAGATGTAGAGATAAATTTTGTTGAAGTGGACTTAGGGTTTCAAGTGAGATTTGGGTGGGTTATAAAGCTTGGTTAAGCTTTAATGGTGGTAAGGGTTAGGAGAGCTACGGATGGAAGAAGAAAGTAAAAGGAAAACTGATTTCTTTCTTTCATTTCTGCCCATTTAACTCATTTTAAGTGAGTTATAGCCATGTGTCACCATGTGATTGGGTGGAGGCACACTAATGACATCATGTAATGTCATAATTCCCAATTTCTTTCATTTTTCTTTTCTTTTCTTTTCTACTCATTTTCAATTCAATTTTTAACAATATTTATTCATATTTTAGATCATAATAATTATTTACTTAACTGGACAAGTCGGTCAAAAATTACCTCTGAAGGCGAAATGACCAAAATGCCCTCCGTTTGGCTTAACAGACTAAAATTGTCTGTACCGATTGAAAAAATTTTCTAAGCATTTTCTTGGCATTCTAATGCCATAGAAACTTCAATGACCCTTCTCTGGAATCCCAAAAATTATTTTATGAATTTTTCTCCGGGTTTAGGGCTCCTAGTTGCGAGAACCGCAACTTCCCACTAGGTTACCCATCGCTAGGGCACCGGCTCATTTAACTTAGTTGTATTTTATTTCTAAAATTTTTTCTAAATTTTTCTTATTAATATTTGAGTTATTTATGACTCCTCACTCTAGTCTAATTATTTTTTTGGACGTTCTAGCTGTCCGGACCAATACCGGTCATCGGAACAATAGAATGTATGGAATTACTACAGTGAGGGTGTTACAATTCTTCCCCTCTAATTTAAATTTCGTTCTCGAAATTTACTTGGTGTTTTAGGTTCTGAGATAATTCTTTTACCTTTCTATTACTCCCTCTGTCTACTTCTTTTATATATATGGTACTATTTAGTTTTTTCGAATCTATCGTTATACACTTAGGCATATCAGAAGGGAAGGATACTTTACCTCAAATTCACATTTGGGGCTTCTTGCTCCTCTCCGGCTTGGGTGACATTTGGAAATGGTGTTACTGTTGTACTTGGTCCTTCCACGACCTCTGTTTGGGTCCATGGTAAATTCCACTTAGGACAATCTTTCAGACGATGGTCTATGGCCCCACATCTATAAATCCCCTACATTCACCTTTATGCCACTTGTTACAATGGCCACATTTTCTTGCTAGTCTTGGCGCACTCACTACTAGTGTTTCTAGTTGATCTCTTCTGGGTATAAGCCTGGGTTTAGATCTCCTACTTTGATCAGATGTCTGACTTAACTGTTCTCTCGGCCTCTTATTACTAGATTGTTCAAATTTCCTATTTTGTTGATCACCACTCCTCTTTTGTTCCTCTTTATGAACACAGCTAATATATTTCTTTCTGAACTCTATCAGAAAGAATTCCCAAGTTACGCCGGCTGGTGGCACTACCTTGGTTACGACATCCCACCATCGATATGCACATTCCAAACTCGCTCGTGTGCAATGGAAGGACTCTTTCATTCTTTCTAACCAATACTCACCAAGAATCGTCTTCCTTTTACCATTGAAATCCTCTATACTTCCTAATTTTTCCTAGAGGTGATTGGGAATAACATCCGAAAGAATCCATCTACTCAAACAAGGGTTGGGGTTGTACAGACACCTCTTGCTTGGTGGAGCAGGATCTCCCGATTTCCAATATCACTCTACTACTTCTTCTTCTACTGCCCTCTGCGACTCTGAGTCCATACTTTAACCTAAAATAACCAAGAAAATATATCTGCATTAGTGTCACCTCAACTCAGATGAATGCAATGCATGTTATGCACACTATCTCATTCTATCTATCTATGCCTAGGAACGCCTAAACCGTGCTCTGATACCAATAAATGTAACACCCCTCACGAGCAAGGGAGCACCCTAACTTATCTTACTTTATTTTTTTTTAATAATTTTGAATTCATTTAATTTAATATCAATTATTTTTCTACAGAGAAACCAGTGGAGTTTCCCCTATTTTATTATCATTTGGCGTATTTCAATATTCACCTGTTTGAAATTCAACAATATTTCTAAAATAAAATCTTATCCATGCTAATCATAATTATCTCATCATTCATTCTCATAATTTTCTCATATTTCAAATCTCATCCATACATTTCAATTTCATAATCATTTCCATACATTTCCATTCATACTCAATTCATATGTAAACATTCTCAAATTACATAAGCAAAATTTTTAAATTTTCTTAATTTATATAATTTACAAAATAATTACAAAATTTCATAATTTATAAAATATATAAATTAATTACATATGAAAAAGCTAATTAATTAATTTACATCGCATTCCTATTAATTACCTGTTCATAATCTACATTATAATACAATATCTGGCATTTTATATAAAATACAAAATATGATCTATATGGGCCCTATCTACATGCATTGTTGAGGAGGTGACAAGTTTTGACACTCTGCAGATCAAAACTCCCAAAATTCCCAGTCAAACATCCATTGGGTTCTAAAGGAAACAATTCCATCGCGCTAAGCATTGCTGCTTAGTGGTGCAATAATATAACAAGGAAATAATATACAAATAAAGATAGAAATATAACATAATTCAAATAATTAAGATTTATTTATACTCCACATGCGGTTTTTAAAATTTAATATGTTTTATCCTAATTTAGTCTTCTTTGAAAGTGTTTATTTGAATAATGTACAAAGAAAAATGATATGTAAATAATAAATTTATGCTTATATTATTATATAAGTCACATTTGCAATATTTATTTATGTTATAATTTTATTTGCTAATCTTTTAGCATTTTCTCTATACTTGCTACGTTGTCTCAGATTATTTCATAATAAGTAAATTTTGATATCGGTCCAGTTCATTTGGATTCTTTCTAATAAATAACTATTCTAATTTATTTTATGTCATCTTACTCATTTATTTAATTTCTAATATTTTTAATTACTAATATTCTTAACTTATTTCAATAAATTTCACTGCCCAAGTAACCTATGACAGGCTGATTAAATCGGATAACTTGGCATCGACACCGCGATGCCTCGGTCATACCATGGGACGCGAACGCCAACCACGATGGCTAAAAAGCCATGATAACACATAATCGGGCATAAAAGTCATGAATACGGGCATAAAAGCCATGAATACAGGCATAAGGCCTTTCGCAGTACTGCTAAAACAATACCCTATTGGCATGCCAAACTATCCAATCTGACACACATGTCTAGGTAATACAAGGGCACATAATATCATTAAATATTAATATATTATGTTTTATGACTTCATTATTTCATGATAAATTTTAATTATAATTTATACATTCATTTAATCATTTATATGATCACAATTCACATCAATTATCATTTTATACCATTGTACTCAAAATACTTCTCCTCTCTACAATAATGAGAACTAATGTCTCATTCATACATTAATATGGTTCATTTATTCATTCATTATGTTATTCATATTGATCACAATTCTAAACAATGGTTCACATGTACCATTGTATTCAAAACATTTTTACTTTCTCATTTATAAATTTAAGAATCTACTTATGTAATTACAAATTTTATATTTCAAGTTGAGTTACTAATATTTTATGAATTCCATTTGTGATGGGCATATAAGCCCTAACTATCTATTCACATCAATTAGGTGACTTATTTTTCATGTTTCAAGTAATCCATGAATATTTCATGGATTTCAAATTTATGGCCTTAATTTCTTTTTCATAATTTTGACTAGGATGCATAGTCCACATTTTTCATACAATTTTAAGCATTTAAGCTTAGAATTGGTTCTAGGTCTTCATCTTAATTTACTAATCATTTTGATTACTATTCACCTTACTAGTCAACCAAAATGTTGACTTTTTTATACTTAATGGATATATTAATTCTAATTACACCAATATCCCATATTTTGAGTTTTACATTTGCTAGTATTAATTGCCAATTGCAATTTAAAGTCCCCTAGATGCATTTCTAAATTTTCAGTTTTTACTACCTAAGTTTACTATTCCATTGGACAATTTTAGAGTGGAAAATGGGATAACCTTTCTTCATCAAAGTTGTTCCTTATTGTGTCTTCTTTAATTCCCTTTTTGAATCACTCCATTTGGAGTTTTGTAGCTCAAGTTATGGTCATTTTACCATAACTGGTCGGAGTGACCTCTACCCAGATTTTCTGGGCAATTTGGTTCTGCCAGATCTGGTGACCTAAGTTTGGTTGGCAATTTGACTAGGTTATAATCATAATTTGGGTTAGGTTTCTTCACGAAAGTTGTTGTTCTATATCTCAACTTGTTGCTGGTAAAATTTCAGGTCAATTGGACCTTTCTATATTGAGTTATGGCCAAATGACCAAACACTGTTCATTTGGTCATTTTGCCCAGGCAGATTGCAGGTCATCCGGATTAGGGCAAACTTTTGGTCAACTTAGTTTGGTTTTCTGGGCATAGTTTCTTCACCAAAGTTGTGCCATTATGTGTCTAGTTTCATGTCTAATTGGCCAAACACAAATTGAACCTCTACAATTCAAGTTATGGCTGCCCAAACCTGCTGGACTCATGTCCAATTTTGCAGGTCACCTAGGGCAGCCACACTAAACCTAAATCCCATCACTAAACACACTTCATTTCTTGTTTACCAATAACCAAATGGTCACTAATTGCCATTAAAAATCACTTTAATCATTACATGATCAAAGTCTCAATTTCATGCTCAAACCCTAACTCCAATTTCCAATTCATGGCATACACACACCAAACTCATACCAAATCACTTTATCCATCATCTATACTCATCAATAACATAATTAAGCCACTTAATTTCATTAAAAACCAACAGTCCTTAAACTTTCTCATGGCTGCCAAATTTAGAGATTTCATTTACTCAAGTTTTTCTTTTAATTTCACACAATTTTCTACTTGATTTAGCATGCTTACGAGATTAAAGAAAGAAAGAAATTGTTTAGGGTACTAACCTTGAATGGAGCAGAAATTTTTCTTGACCCAACTTAGATTTTTCCTTCACTTTCTTTAATTTTCTTGGCTGCCAAACACTTGCTCAAGATGTAGAGATAAATTTTGTTGAAGTGGACTTAGGGTTTCAAGTGAGATTTGGGTGGGTTATAAAGCTTGGTTAAGCTTTAATGGTGGTAAGGGTTAGGAGAGCTACGGATGGAAAAAGAAAGTAAAAGGAAAACTGATTTCTTTCTTTCATTTCTGCCCATTTAACTTATTTTAAGTGAGTTATAGCCATGTGTCACCATGTGATTGGGTGAAGGCACACTAATGACATCATGTGATGTCATAATTCCCAAATTCTTTCATTTTTCTTTTCTTTTCTTTTCTACTCATTTTCAATTCAATTTTTAACAATATTTATTCATATTTTAGATCATAATAATTATTTACTTAACTGGACAAGTCGGTCAAAAATCACCTCTGAAGGCGAAATAACCAAAATGCCCTCCGTTTAGCTTAACAGACTAAAATTGTCTGTACCGATTGAAAAAATTTTCTAAGCATTTTCTTGGCATTCTAATGCCATAGAAACTTCAATGACCCTTCTCTGGAGTCTCAAAAATTATTTTATGAATTTTTCTCCTGGTTTAGGGCTCCTAGTTGCGAGAACCGCAACTTCCCACTAGGTTACCCATCGCTAGGGCACCGGCTTATTTAACTTAGTTGTATTTTATTTCTAAAATTTTTTCTAAATTTTTCTTATTAATATTTGAGTTATTTATGACTCCTCACTCTAGTCTAATTATTTTTTTGGATGTTCTAGCTGTCCGGACTGACACCGGTCATCGGAACAATAGAATGTATGGAATTACTACAGTGAGGGTGTTACATTTCAGTTTTGGATCACTTGGTTCTACTATTCCATTGGACCTTCTACAGTGAAAATTTAGCCAACTTTCCTTCATTAAAGTTGTTCCTTAATGTCTTAAATTTAATTTTCTTTTTGAATGACTTCATTTAGAGTTTTGTAACTCAAGTTATGCTACTTTTTCTAAGGCTGGCCGAATTGGTCAATTCCAGAATTCTGGACAAATTTTAGGTTATGACTGATTTGGTGAGCAAATTTTAGTTTGCAATTTGACTAAGTCGTGGCCAGAATTTGGGTTGGTGTTTCTCATGAAAGTTATTCTAATATGTCTAAGCTTTTCATTGATATAAAAATCAAGTCATTTTGACCTTTTTACACCAAGTTATGACCATTTGAGCAAGTACTATTCATATGGTCAATTCTGTACAGAGGCAGAGTACCTAATCCGGATTTAACCTAATTTTTCACTAACTTATGGTCAGTTTTAGGGCAAGGTTTCTACATGAAAATTGTAACTTTGGGTCTTAATTTTCATCTCTAATTGGCTTCACACCAATTGGAGTAACAAAATTTCAGTTATACTCATTTGAATGGGCATGGGTCAAGCTGTCAGAATTGACCCTTACACATACACCATTCAATCTTAGTTTCAATCATTCAATCACAATCCAATTCACACCATTTGACCAATTTAAGCTTCAATTAGGTCAATTTGCATCAATTCACCAAATCTCTAAATTTGTTCCCAATTTCCCATTGGTCAATAACTCTAATTATGCAATTGAAATAATTCATGAAATCAAAATGTGTATAATACATTTACATACTAATTTAAGCTTGAATACACTTTTAATTCCAACAAATTCTATCAAACCCTAAGCATAATCAAGATGGCCAAATTTCATAGGGTCCCTTAACATGTTATTTTTGTTTCATTTTCAACAATTTCCAACTTGTTTAAAGTCCCTAAGCATAGATTTAGAGAGAAATTAGAAGGATTACTACTAACCTTTTTTATGAGCCTTTGAAACTTCAATTCTCTTCAACTTTCTTCAAATTTTCTCCTTCCAATCTTTTTCTTGAAGTTCAATTTGAGGTTTTCTACAAGTTTTATAAGGGATTGAGGGTGTAATTTAGGGTTTAGAAAGCTTGGGGTGAGCTTTCATGGAGGAATTAGAAGAGAAAATGGTGAGAGAGATGAGAGAGAGAATTGGGGCGGCAAGGAAGAAGATAAAATGAGGATTTTTACCTTTTTTTTTTTAAATTACCTTGTTATACTTATCACAAAATAATTAAATTAAATTAAAATTCTTTATTACCTCATGTTTGTGTAAGGATGATATCATAATTCTTTTCTTTTTTGAATTTCTTTTATTTCTTTTTCTTTTTCTTTCACTCAGCTCTTCTCTTTTAATCTAATTTTCAATATTTTAATTTCCTTGATTTTATTGGACATTTAGGCCAAAAATCACCTCTAATGGTGAATTGACCAAATTACCGCTTATCGGTCTGATTCGTTTTTTCAGTAATATTTAATTGCTTCCGGAACTCAGGTTCAATTTTTCGAAGTGGTTTTTATTTTTTTCTGAGGTTTTCACATTACCATTAGTTTCCAAATAATTCTTAGGCCTTGGGTGCCATAGGGTCCCACTCGAAAATAGGGCAGCGACTGAGCTCGCAGTCACTTTCCAGTTCGATCACCCATCGCTGTGGCCTTGGCTCATTTAATCCATTATACCCCGTTTTCTTCATTTGCATTTAACCTTCATGAAAGGCTATTAATTTTTGTTTATAACTTTTCTAGATGACTTAATTATGGTTCTAAACCTCTTAACTGTCCGAACCGATACTGGTCACTGGAACAATAAAATGTATAGAACTAGTGAACATAGGGGTATTACAATTTATCCGCATTTATAAGGATTTTAACTAAACACGTAACTATTTAAAATTTTAAATACTTATAAATTCAAATTAACTTATAAACACTTAGAGTTTATATGCTGATTTTTGTAAGTTAAGCTAAGTACTTAGGGATGACAAAAGTTCTCAGATCCGATCCGATCTACTCCGAACTTTACTCGATGGTAATTTATGCGAAGCACGGACGAGAAGACTTTTTCCTCACATTGAATCCCCACAACCCATCTCACACAATAATATATTATTATTTTTATTAAAAATAATATATTTTTATATATATTTATATATTTAAATGTTATAATTTTAGTAAAAAAATATAAATATATTATTAAAATAATATCTAAAATTTATATTTTTAATTATATTTTATTTTTTAATAAATAAATTTATATTATATACTAATAAATTAAAATAAAAAAATAAAAAGATAAAATTTTCCACCAAAAACCAGCCCACTTAACTTATCGGCGGGAAAGTCCCTTCCTCAACACGCCAAACTTCTGTCGAGACCCACTGATTGTCGTTCCTACAAGCACCCTCTAAATACATAATAGTGTTAAAAAAAAATAATAATAAAAAAAATTCCACGGCATCGCGTGGGTATTTTATGGCTTGTATATTGTAAAATTAAGTCCCAAATTACTGTTTACAGTAACAGTAACTTGGGGTAGATTGGTCATTTGGGTTATGTACGCATAGAATAGGATGGTGCTTACATGAGGACAACTATTCATAAATCTTTTATGAGCCCACTATTCAAGGAAGACACGTGTCTATTACACTAAAAAATCCACTGCCTAAGCAATAATGCTTTTGCACCCAGTGGTACTAACTGTAGTAGATCCTATTCTTCTACTCGCAACTTCTAAACAGTAATTTCTTTTTTTCAAGATATTAATATTTGTAATATTTATTTTTGATTTAAAAAATTAATGACTAAATAATAACACAGCTATAAATAAGCATCTCTTAATAATTTTCATTATAGAATTTATTTATTAAAATATTAAATATTAATAAATATTTTTATTCATAAAAATTTAATAATTAAATAATAACTAATAAATAATATATATAAATAATTTTCTCTCTTAAATAAATTTTATAATAAAATGAATATAATATATAGTAAACAAATTTTGAAACTTTTAATTTAAAAAATTTTTAAAAATAAAAAAATAATAAATTCGTTTCTCAATAACCAAATTACAAAAAAAATTAAACACATTTTAAAAATACTTTTACTTTTTTTTTACTTTTATATAATGTCATATTTAAATTAATTGAATGTACGTACAAGTGTAAATAAGACCCACTCTTTATTCTTTCCTTAAACAATGTAAAGGTTCTCATTGAAAAAAAAAATTAAAGGCGTGGGGTAAGCCTTTGATAGCTTTTGTTTTTTTTTTTACCTGAAAATATATTTTATTAGATGAAATAAGAGTACAAGGTTCAGGCCTACAAGAGATAATAGTGTTATAAAACTCCAACTCAAGCTTAAATCTTAAAATATATGAAACTCTACGATTTAATTAGATATGATCCGATTCCATTATCATCCTCAGCCAACTTCATCTTCTCTTAATCAACAACTTATACCGCTGTAGTAAAAAGAGATCAGCAAAACTCAATCAAGGATGAGAAAGGAAAAATAATATTACAGAGAGTGTTTAAGTACCTCACATATTTCATAATTCTCCCATACTTTCAAGTTCAAAGAAAAAGTGAGTAGATTTGCAACAAAAACTAAGAAATAGCAGGTTGACAGCTATGGTTGTATCTTCAAGGAAATAGTATTAATTCTCGCCTATAATTCTCTCCCTTTAGTTTCTATCGTAATCCATTTTTAGGCACTGACTTATTTCTGCATGTGTTAGATTGCAGTTTCCTAATTGAGTCGCAGCTTGTTTTTATCTCACTTGAACACAACAGCTTGCTTTAATGGGTATGTTAAAAGCTAGAGCTATAGCGAAGCTTTTCATTTGTTTGGCAAAAAAGGTTGCTATGGTGTAGATGAATTATTGGGTACAAACGAATTTTGTACTCCTTAACTCATAAATTATATGGGATTGATCATTTTAAATCAAAGAATTAATTAATTTTTTATTTTTATAGAAAGCATTAGTTTCTCCTTACCTATATATGTTACCTTGCCTTTATAATATATTTTCTACTTTTCACATACTTCTAGCTTTTTTTTTTAAAAGACTACTAATCATAATTGTTAAAACAGTGAGTTTACTTGTAATATTTTACAATTTTATGAGTTAAAATCACTAAAATAAATTTAAATATATGTAAAATCGAAATCAAGGTAAATTAATGTAAAATCATAATTCTAAATAGTAAAATCAAATAAAAAAACAACACAATTTTATAAGTCTATGACTTTACTATTTTATGATTTTATATATTTAAAATTTTATAAGTTAAAATATTTCTTTTTAATTTACCAAAATTATTGTCATTTGTTTATTTTAGCATCATTTCTACATTTTATAAGTTTTTTTTTAGAACTACATTTTATAAGTTTTTAAATATAGTAATAACTATTATTTTTGCTATTACAATTATCATGTATATATTATAGTTTTTTTATATTATTTTTAAAAACTTTTTATTATATTTTAATTATAATAAATATGATCTAATTTCTATATATTATTCATCAAATAGTTTTATTATATATATGTACATATTTTCAAAGTTGAAACTTGGGATTATACTTTAATTATGATTTTTACTATGTATATGTGTGTATAATTTTAATTATTATCATATTGATTACTTGATCAAGAAAATATTTCATTTAAAATTATTATAATTTAAATATAAAACTTAATAATATATTAAAAAGCATTTTTTTATATAACAATAATTATATATTTTATACTTTACGCATATATAACTAAATTTAGACAAGAAGCATGGGATACAAAGAACCATGACATGGCTGGCTTCCAAAGACGTCGACCGTGTTCTCTAGATGCAGCGCCAGCGACAAATGTTCAAAATCACAAGACCCAAGTCCACGTGCTAGATCTGTGTAATATGCCAATAGTATACTATACATGGCTCCTTTCTCCTGTAGAGGGTTCTACTTTGCACTGGGGTTTTGTAGTAGATAAGCTGGACCTTCTCCAAATATGCAGTCATTTTGCAGACCTTGTCTCTTTCTCATCCTTGTCATTATGACACGTTGTACGTCTAGACAAAACTACACCATTAAAGAGAAGTTCGCCTATTTTGGGGCAGCTTATGTCATCGTCTCATGCTCGTTTCTTTTGACCTCGGACGAAAGACGGCCTCTTCATGAAGCTTATAGAACATCAACCTTTCTGATCTTCGTGATGTATATCAATCAATTAAAATAGAGGAAAAAAAAGAGATAATTTTGTTAATCAATTTATATTTAAAGTTTTATTATTATGAAAGTTAAGAAGGGACAATAATCTTGTTGGTTGTTGAGATTTTTGTTTGCAAATACGTAAACTTTGGAAGGCAACTGAAATTTGTGGTTGGGCTTAATTTTCAAAATTGCATGTTTTGTTTATTTCTGGTTTACAATTTTAAGCCAGTTAAAATTACTTAATTATCAGCCATCGTTAATTGAGTTGCCGATCATTTCTCTCCCGTATCGTGCCCTAAAGTCCAATCCCGTGAACACGACGTAGTCGCACACGATTACTGCTCTATTTGTAATTGTAAACTGAGCCTCTTCTGGTGTCTTCTATCCCACTATTTCAATGTAGGCCCATCTCCAGAACCTTCCAGGAATCGCCACATCGACCGTTGGATTATCCCATAGGACACGTGCACGGCATCAGCCCAACATCACCAGACAAATACCAGAAATTTCGTCCCAGTCTCAAGTTGATCTTGCACTTATTTAAGAAAACTCCCCACCCCCAACTCTTTGCCGAATAACCCCATAACAAAGCTAAAGCCAAAGCCACGAAAGCAGGTTTCTGTATCTTATTAGATCTCCCTCTGCGCTTCTCCTTAAACGCTCGCTGCCCTTACTCCCTTGCCTCTCCCGCGATAATGGCCCCCAAGCTTGTTCAATCTGCGCTGAAACCCGCTGAGTTCACCAAGCCAGCGACTTTGCCTACCCGGGCTTATGTCACTTTCTTGGCTGGCAATGGAGATTATATAAAAGGGGTTGTTGGGTTGGCCAAAGGTTTAAGGAAGGTGAAAACGGCTTACCCATTAGTGGTGGCGGTTTTACCTGACGTACCAGAGGAGCATAGGCGGATCCTTGAGTCACAGGGCTGCATAGTCCGGGAGATCGAACCCGTTTACCCGCCAGAAAACCAAACCCAGTTCGCCATGGCATATTATGTCATCAATTACTCCAAGCTGCGTATATGGGAGGTACGTTGTACATAAGTGGACTTGATCTCTTGCTGTGACACACGTATTTTAATTGCTTTCTCTTAGTGTCACACTTGCCAATCTAGTGTATGTTAATTGCATTGTGTTCCTCGGTTTCACCACACCTGACTGACGCTTCACACGATCGAGTTCAAATGTTATGGCAAATACATCCTTCTTGGAATTTTATTTATTTATTTTTATATAACTTCTGGGAATTTGATTGAATTTATCTTCAGCCTTTGTTTTTTTCAATTTCATGTTACTTCGTTATCATGTCGTTTAGCTCTATGATTTTCCATCTGTAATAGCTCGTTCATTTAGTATGTTGTTTGATTTCACATGCAGTTCGTGGAATACAGCAAGATGATATACTTGGACGGGGACATCCAGGTATTTGAAAACATAGACCATATATTTGATTTGCCTGATGGATACTTCTACGCCGTAATGGACTGCTTCTGTGAGAAGACATGGAGCCACACCCCACAATACAAGATCGGCTACTGCCAACAGTGCCATGAGAGGGTAGAGTGGCCTGCTGAAATGGGCCGGCCCCCGTCTCTCTATTTTAATGCTGGCATGTTTGTGTTTGAGCCCAGCATGTCCACGTACAATGATCTCTTGAAGACCGTTAAGATCACTCCTCCTACTTCATTTGCCGAGCAGGTATAAAATTAATCTCTCTCCTAATTAACCATGATTTTAGTGGTAGTTATATGTTTTGATTACGTGGATTGTTGAGTGTTTTTTTTTTTTTTTAATTGGCTTTGGCAGGACTTTTTGAACATGTACTTTAAGGATACTTACAAGCCAATTCCTCTTGTTTACAATCTTGTTCTTGCAATGTTATGGCGTCACCCGGAGAATGTGAAGCTTGACAAGGTGAAAGTTGTACACTACTGTGCAGCGGTGAGTATAATAGTATTTCTAACACCCTTTTCCATGTTCACTTTACTTTGAAACCAATAACAGATTTAACGTCGGTGGTATAAATATAGGGCTCTAAACCATGGAGATACACTGGCAAAGAAGAGAACATGCAGAGGGAGGACATAAAGATGCTGGTGAAGAAATGGTGGGACATTTACAGCAATGAGTCACTGGACTACAAGAAACCTGTGGGAGGCGGTGACGCCGAGGCAGTGAACTTGCAGCCGTTCATTGCAGCTCTCTCCGAAGCTGGTGCTGCTCAATACATCACAGCCCCATCAGCTGCTTGAAGATGGCAGTATATCTAAGAACAAAGGCAAGTCGATGTACATGTACTAGTGAAAGTAAAAAGGGAAAGAGGGGGGTGGGTGGGGGTTGCAATGCCTTTCTCACTGGGAAATTGGGTGAAGAAAATGGTGTCAGTGAAGAGGAACAAGCTATTGAATTTTTTTTTTTTTTTTTGGGTTTGAATGGGTCCTTTTCTCTTGCATGAATCTCGTGTCGTACGTCAGGGGTGAACGTGTGATTGGGGATAAATAGATGTAGTTTGTATTAGGGGAATGTGCCAGCGTAATGTGTTGGAGAAAATAACTGTTATTAATTAATAATTATACTATTCTCTTCATGCGTCTGTAAGTCTGATCATCTTCTTTGCGTTTGTAAATTATTTTCATGATACATTTCTTAATTTATTTTTGATAAAAATTAAATTTAATAAAGCAAATATAAAAATAAACACGAAAATTTTACTTTTTTTTTTTTTTTACGCAAGCGTATACCAAATTTATTTGCTATAATAAAGCAAATGATATTTAAAAACAATTTAAAGCAAATAATATTCATCTATTAATTATTAGACAAGGCTAATATGAGTAATCATTTGGGTTAAAACGATTCAAGTGATTTTAGTCAAAATTTTTAATTTTTAAATTTTAATAATTAAATCATTTGTATTAAAAAATTTTTAAATTGTACTGAGTTTTTTTTTATTTAAATTGTAAGTGTATAAATTAAAAAAGAAAGTAATAGAATTTTATAGTACGTGTAATATATATATATATATATATATATATATATATATATATATATATATATATATAAAATTACATAAAAATATATAATTAATTATATAATATTTAAAAAAAATAAATATTGAAAATTGATTTGAGCTTTAATTCTTTTAATTGACATATGATGCAGTTGAATATAAAAGGATTCTCTTTACTTAATAATAAATAAATAGGATTTTATTAAATATATAAAATAAATATGGGTCAGCTTTTTATGAGTTTATTCACGCATAAATTCTTAAACAGATATAAATATTTGAATAATATTACTATTTAATAATTTTTTCTTCAAATTATGATTATATATCAATTTCAAAAATGTTATATAATTAAAGCATGAATTATCTTATTTGAGACAATTGTCTGATGGAAAATCTTAAATTTTAACATTAAAAAATTATACTTTTAATCATGAAAAAATTTAATTGATGTATATGAAAATATTATCATACTAAATAAAAAAAATTAAAATTTAAAATTCAAAGATGCATTATTGTTGAATGAAGAATAATGAATGAGAAAATTAATATTCAATGCAAAAAATAATTTTAATTTAATAAAAAAAATCATCACAAAAAATTTTTATTTCTCATTTATCTTTTTTATTAACTTTTTCGGGACAATTTTTTTTTTATTTTTACATATTTATCTATTTTAATATTCCTTAATTATATTAATATTTAAATAAAATTAAGAGTTTGAATTTTTAACAAATTTCTACATCTATTAAATAAAAGACTCCAAATCTAAATGATTTTTTTTTTTTTTGTTAAGAAAGGGTAATAAATGGCATGATGGTCCAATAAGAATTTGATATGCATCATGCAAAAATTATTTTATAATATTATATTATTATTTTATGATAATTATACCTTATAAAATAGAAAAATTAATTAACCTTTATTTTTAAAAATTTTTAAAAATAACACTAAAAATTAATAGTAAAAATTTTATTTAAAAAAAAAATCTCTTATAAGGTATTATGGGCCTTGACTAATTTAAATTAAAATAAGATCAAAATTAAATACCAAAATAAAAATATTAAAATTAAAGAATACTTATCAAATTTAAATTGGAATAGATTTTTTTAACATTTATTACATAAAGTTTAGTATGAATATTTATTTAGTAATTTATGAATATTTAATTAGTAATTAAAATCTTTTTTTTTAATTTTAAATTAGATCAACATTAAGAGAAATAATGATATAATATATATAAGAGTTATCAAAATTTTAAATTTAATAAAAGAATCACATGTTGTAACACCCTCTAATTTTTAAGTTTATTATTTTGTGGATAAATATTAATATTTTATTTTATTTAAACTTTAGAAAATTATTTGAAATTTTTCGGATTTTAGAAATCGGGTTCGATTTTTCTAACATATAAAATTTTGATGATTTTTAAAAATTAATTTAAAGATAACGTGGCAAAACTAAAATTATATTTGGACTCTACGAATTTTTATGAGTTTTCTAGAATTTTTTTCGAAATTTTTGGGTTTCGTTTTCGGTCATAAGGCAGAGTAAAAATTTAAAATTTTATATCCTGAATCGGACCGACCGAATCGAATAGGATCGGATCGGACTGATCTAATCGGACCGGCCCTCTTCCTCTTTTTCTTTTCTCTTCCGTGCGTTTCCGACGCCTTCTCTCTCTCTCTCTCTCTCTCTCCCGTTTTCTCTCTCCTCCCTCCACCCCTCATCGGCCAGCCACCGCCCCAGCCTCCCCCACACGCCGGCGCACCTCCAGGCCACCTCCCCATTGCCGGCCGACGCTCCAGGTGGCAGGAAATGTCACCTGAAGTCCCCCTTGAGCACGCGTGTTGTTTCGTCTTCCCGAGCCGATTCTGGCTGATCTAGCCACCAATCGGACTGGGTCTTATGCCAAACCTCTTATACACCACGAGAGCTTTCCATAGACACCAAGAATACCAAAATTCATTGAGCGATTTGCCCAATTTTTGTCTGGAAAGTTTTAGCCCATTTTGACGAGAAAACTGAGAGTACCGGAGGGCTCCACTCGTCGAGAGCATTGCGGCAATACCAATTTCAAAATTTTCTAATACTGTTTTTTGGTGGGTCCCATAAAACTTCATAGTATTTTTCTGAGCACTAAATGAGCTTTGAAAATTCCGTAAAAATTATGTACTAACCTTCGTATTGTGGGCTTCATATAGGTACCTTCAATTCGCGGAAATTCAACGGTTACCTGAGTATGTAAATTTCGGGTCAGGCAGACAAGCTACCGAAAAAGTCTTAGAATTGGGTGGAGATTTTAGCTACCCCACCATTATCAGACATCCCAAGGGCATTCCCTGGGTCAGAATCGGCATAGGTAAACCCGAACCTTACTTTTTCTTAATTATGTAGTGCTTGAATTGGATTAAAAATCCATAAAATATTCATGGTAGCTTAGAAAATTACAATTCCTTTTGCATTAGTTTAGTAATATTGCTAAGGACCGCGGGGCAAAGTTTTAGAATTTTTAGAGCTCTTTTGAGTAGTTTTTGCAAAAGGATTAATTATAAGGACTAAACTGTGATTTTTCATATTGTGATTGTTGATTGTTTGGATGGGCTCAGGAGGGGTTATGTGATGTGATTGAGTTGTGGGTCTGTGGTTTGTGGATATAGAAGTGCGTTTTAAGCCCTTTTGCAGGTTGGGTAAGTCCTAGGTATAGGGGAGACTCTGCCGGATTTTCGGCACGACTTATGACATCTTTGATCTTTTCTTAGTTTATATTGAGTCAAATATATTAAATAATTGTAATAAAATTGTCAAGTGAGCCGGAACAGCCTTTCTTCTCTGCCCAGCCGTCACAGTGACTTCGGTTAAGTCTGTGAGTAAAATATTAATTTTAATTGTAATTTCGATATTATTATATGTTCAAGCATGCCCATGCATTACTTATAAATATGTATCTATGTAGTTAAACACTAGGCACATTTTATATTGCATTCATAATTGTTGAAGTGCCATGGAAGTTGTTTGTGGTAATTTGGAGCAGTGTGTGTGCGTGGCGTGCGTGTGGTATGATATTGGACATGGACAGGACAGGTAGAAACGGTTTGAGAGACACTCACTGGGACCCTGTTCTTCAGGGTAGACACAGCTTTAGAGACACTCGCTGGGACCCCGCATTTGATTTATTAAGCGAAAGTCCAGCTTGAGAGACACTCGCTGGCAGAGGTTGGATTAAGAGGGTTGTATAGGGGATCAGCTCCCATATATGTATTGCTTGACAGTGTTGGGTGTGTGAGTACTCTAAATTTACCTTTTTGCTGTTATGATATGAAAATTATGACGATGTTATATTTCACTCCACATGGTATATTAGCTTTAGATAGTTATATAGATTATGATAAAAATTGGTATTTTACTCTCTGAGTCGAACGCTCACTCCTATTCATCTATTTTTCCAGGCTACAGGAGGATTACTTGTTGTGATTAACCTGCTCTTCTTCTTCGCAGGTTCATTAATAGTATTTAATGTATTTTGTATAATTGAGTTAAATTTTAGACTCTACATGTATTAGAAGCACTTATATTTATTTTGGGTCTGTATTATAAAAGTTACGTTGGACCTGTAAAATTATTAACTGTATGCATGATGAGATTGGATGAGGGAGCTGAGCTCCCATTTGAGTTATGACATTTTGATTATGTAGAGGGTGAGCTAAGCTCCCCAATTTATTATATATTGTGTTTACAGGTAGGGCGAGTCAAAAACTTCCCGTTGAATGGTCTATTTTATGGCAGGACTCTGTGCGGTTGAATTCTTGAAATTGGGCCCAAATGGGCCTTAGAATTGGGTTGAGGAATACTTAGGCTTACTACGGGCCCGAGGGCTTTAAGCTGACCCAGGTCCTAGTGCAGGTCCGGCCCATAGAATGGGTCGTGACACATGTAACTTTTTTTTTTTGTTAATAACTTACTGTCTAATTTTTTAAAATCTATAAACAAAAAATAGTTAACTTTCTTTTTTTTTTAATCTAAATATATTTATATAATTCTAATTTTCTTATCTTAATAGTACCAAACATTTATTTTTTTTAATTATTCAATATTTAAGTTAAAATTATGGAAAAGAGATGATCTATTTTAATTACAAAGCTGTTCACTCCAATTTTATTTTATTTTTATTATTATAGTTTTAAAATTTAAATTACAAAATATTGAAAAGAGTATGCAAGCCCATATGTTTTTATTAATAGAATTACTTATGAGTAAAAATATGTATAAACTCCATTCTCACTGTAACACCCCCTACCCAGTCAATAATAAGCTAAGTCAGAAATGCCACATATTCTGTTGAAATGCATAATATTTTATTTAAAACATTTTTAAATAATAGAACAAACAATGTTTAACTTCATTTTAAATCCATCCATAATAAAAATAAATCATTAAAAAGATAAAGTTTGTGATAATCATTATAAATTACATAAAAGATAAGAAGTTTGATACAAAATAATTTACTTGATTACATCAACTATTTCTAATGTACATGTCAACATTTTACAACTTTCTCAAGGTTCAATAAAAAAAAAAATTACAAAATGTCTGATGTGCTTTGCAGTTGATGCAAACTACTGTGACCCCTCTACTATCAGCTGCTCTCTGCTACTTGTGCGTAGGAAAATCCAATGCACTAAGCTTTTAGTGGTGCTAAACTCATCCATAAAAGAAAAATATGCAAGTATGAAACTAATATGCAGATTGAAATAATAATTTCTATAACTGTAGGGCACGGAGTGCCAGAAAAAGAAAACATACATATGACAAATATTAATTAATTTACGTCATATTACTTATGTCTCAAGCCCTATAAACTCTTAGTAGAATCGCTTAGTTAGATAAAGAAAAACTATAACTGTAGGGCACAGAGTGCCAGAATTATAGGGCTCAAAAGCCAAGAACTGTAGGGCACTATGTGCCAATATCATGTATTATATGGTTGCAGTACTACTAAGTCATATGGCATGCTACACCTTATACTAACCTATGACCTCTACCGAAGTTTACTAGGGCTAAGAATATATATTACGTTCTTTTACAATTATCAAGTTCATGTACTTATTTCTTATGCTCATATTTGCCATACATAGCCAAAATTGCACTTAATTCATATCAAACAAAGTTTATTTCACAATGTGATGAGAAATACTTAAACAAACCTACATGAGAAGTTTGTAGCTTAAAAATCACTTTCAAAACTGCAAAAAACTGGCCATGTGAATAGTAATATTCAAAATTCCACCAAAATTCATAGAGATAGAATTTTAATGCCAAATTTTGCAAAAATTAACTTTCATATGTCTATTTTTGATTTCCAATTGGAATCATGGCAAAATATATTTCATAACTCAAAATATAAAGCAAAAGTGTACAATCTGTCCAGGAATCTATTTCAGTGTGCATAGTAATAGAAAAGTATGAATTCTAATAGGAAAACAACGAAATTAATTCCTGGCCATAACTACAAAGTTTTAAAACTCTCTTTAAGCTTTCCAAAGCAGCAAGAATCACCGTATTTGAAGTTTTCTAGCTCAAGTTATGAATTTTTAAATTCGGGTCCCCTGTTACTAAAATCTACCAGACTAGTTCCAAAATTGAGCAATTAAATGTTTTGACTTCAAACTTTATTCTATCATCAAAATTAAGCCTAATACTGAACTACAAAGTTTTAGGGCACTCTTCAAAGTTTTATTTGCCATAAGAATCACCTCATTTCGGCTTCCCTAACTCAAGTTATGAATTTTTGAAAGTGGTTGTCCAGTAGCCTCACCCAACATAGATTTCAGATTTCAATCCCTCAAATCCTAATTTCATCTTATTAGCAAATAACAAGAAATCACACATATAAACATGGCAATAAGGATGAGTTTAAGCACTAACCTCTAGTAGAATCACTTAATTTCACTTCTCTTCAACTCTTCCACTCAAAATCCTATAAGGAGATGCCTACCTTCAACTCTTCAAAAATTGATTTTCTTCTTTTTCCTAAGCCTTGAATTGATGATGTTTAAGGTAGAAATCCGCTAGGTTAATCTTCTTGGTCTTCATCTTCTCCAATTTGGGAGAGTTTGGCTATGGAGGGATGAAAAAAAGATGGGAGAAGAGGGTTTCAATTGGGGCAATAAAATGGTGAGGTAGATAAGGTCAAAATTTCTTTTATTCAATGGCTAAAACAAGTTTTTGTCCAATGGTCCTAATCTCTCTTATATATTCTACCCCAAAACTTTTTTTATTTACTTTAATTTAATCCTTATTTCTTTAATTTACCCCTCAACTTTTTAATGTCATCTTCAAGTCCTTTTTTCCTTAAAAAAAAAATAAAAAGTACATATTTATAAATAACTTTCATGTTAAAGTTCTAATGTCAATACGAAAACTCTTGCAACATAAATAGATAAAATTTTAGGGTAGAATTGAGAATGTTACACTCATTTATACCTTTATATAATTAGTTTATTAATTTATAAATAATTAATAATATATATTATTTTATTTATTAATATATGCCATTATTATTTATATTTTTAGTAATAAATATTATTAATTAAGTAAAAAATTAGCCATGAAAGAAAAAAATTTTATAAAAAATAAAATTAAAACATTTTAGAGTTTTAATTGGTATTCATGAATTTTTTTAAAAGGTATGAAATCATTTTTTAATTAATTCATTTTATGAAAATTGATAATTTTTTTAAAACATGAAAATTATCATTTAAAAAAAAAGAAGAATTTATGATTTTAGTTATTTTTTTATAAATTTTATTTCAGATTACAATAAAAATATTTTTTATACATTATAATAAAATAATAAATTTGAATAATTAAGTGAAAAAGACATTAAAAAGGAAAATAACAGAAAAAATAAAATTAAAACACTTTGAATTTCTTTTTTTTTTATTGATAAGCGAGTTTCAATTGATAGTGATATTTTTTAAAAAAATTATGAACTCATGTTTTTAATTAACTGTTTTTAGAAAATTGATTTTTTTTTTAAATAACATGGGAGTTATGATTTTTTCAAAAACTGTTTTTCTAATTTTAATTAATTCATGTTTATAATTTTTTTAAATTATAATAAAATATTAATTAAATAAAAGATAAATATAAATAGAATACAAAATTAATATAATTATAATTAATTTAAATAATAAAATATAATATAATTATAAATAATAAAAAAATTAAGGATAATTTTAATTGTTAATAAGTTCAACCATTAGTTTTATATATATTATAGAAAATGGTGTCTGTTGAAAAAATATAATTTTTCTTAATTAATATGTTATGTCAGTCATTTTTTTATATATTTTTATTTATTAAATAGATAAATTATTAAATGTTGAGATTTAAATTAATAAAATTAAAAATTTTGGCTGATGAAAAAGATTTGAATTTGTTTTAGGCGAATTAATTACATACGTCGAATATGTATGCATATTATTCGCGAAGAACGGCATCGTTTCAATCCGCTATTTCTATAGCTGCGGATCCTCTCTTCTCCGCCGAATGAGCATCTCTGAGCGGCGCAATTCCAATCAAATATCGCTCGTACTATTCCTGTGATGCTCGGAAATCGAACGGACAACAATGATTCCTAACCCTCTCTCATTTCCATCGAATTTAAGGTACGCTACTAAAACCCCGCTTCCCCTTCTCTCTCGCCTCTTCTTCTGCACTAACCCCGCCTCTATCGACCACGACGTGGAAGTCGTTTATCGCATCATCACTAGCTCATCCTCTTCTCAAAGCCTAAAACAATCTTTAAATTCAAGTGGGATTTTTCTCAATAACGATTTGATCGATAAAGTTCTCAAAAGGGTCAGGTTTGGCCATGGAAACCCCTTGCAAGCACTTGAGTTCTTTAAATTCACTGCCAACAGAAAAGGGTTTTATCACACTTCGTATTCGTTAGATACCATGCTTTATATATTAGGTAGGGGCCGTCAATTTGATCTTATTTGGGATGTTTTGATTAAAATGAAGAGGAAAGACCTGTCTTTGATTTCCTCACGTACTATGCAAGTGGTTTTGGGTAGAGTCGCTAAGCTATGCTCTGTTAGGCAAACTGTGGAATCTTTTAGAAGGTTCAAGAAGTTGGTTCCTGTGTTTGATACGGTTTGTTTCAATGCACTGTTGAGGACTTTGTGTCAAGAGAAGAGTATGGCTGATGCTAGAAATGTGTATCACACATTGAAGAAAGAATTTAGGCCTAATTTGCAGACTTTTAATATACTTCTATCAGGTTGGAAATCATCAGAGGAAGCGGAGTCATTCTTTGAGGAAATGAAGGAATTGGGTATCAAACCTGATGTTGTCTCGTATAATTCTTTGATTGATGTGTATTGTAAGGGCAGGGAGATGGAGAAGGCCTACAAGGTGGTTGAGAAGATGAGAGACGAGGATATATCACCAGATGTGATAACATATACTAGCATCATTGGAGGGTTGGGGTTGATCGGTCAACCTGATAAAGCTAGAGGTGTATTAAAGGAAATGAAGGAGTATGGATGTTACCCAGACGTTGCAGCTTATAATGCTGCTATTAGGAATTATTGTATTGCAAAGAGGCTTGGTGATGCTTCAAGTTTGATGGATGAGATGGTGGACAAGGGTCTCAGTCCGAATGCTACTACTTACAATTTGTTTTTTAGGGTATTTTATTGGTCAAATGACTTGAGGAGCTCATGGAGTTTGTATAGGAGAATGATGGATGTTGGGTGCTTGCCTAATACGCAGTCTTGTATGTTTCTGATCAGGTTGTTCAAGACGCAAGAGAGGGTGGATCTGGCTCTACTGTTGTGGAATGACATGGTGGAGAAAGGTTTTGGATCTTATTCATTGGTATCTGATGTGTTGTTTGATTTACTCTGTGATTTGGGGAGGTTGGCAGAAGCAGAGAAGTGTTTCCTGCAGATGATCGAGAAAGGGCATAAACCAAGCAATGTTGCTTTCAGGAGGATCAAAGTTCTCATGGAATTGGCAAACAAGCATGACGCACTCCAAAACTTATCGGAGAAGATTGCTATTTTTGGGTCTTCAATTCAAGTTCCCAGAGGAGAGGAGCACCTTAATAGGACATCATATATAGACTCACTTCCTGCTTAATTGTAGAATAGAGCTGCGACAAGCCATTGCATGAAACAGCTTTACTGTTGTAGCAGAGAATTCAGAGGAGGGCAGAGTGTTGTTTGGTTGTTCTCTTTCTGATGGTAGATACTGAAAATTTCTTGCATGGATGAGGAGCATTCTGAGGTGTGGTAGACATTCCTCGAGAAATATTTTTGTCATTTTTTAAATTTGTTCTGTTTCTGCCTGGAAAACATGCATGAGAACTCAGAAGAGAACATTTGGCATCGATGAAAAATAAGAAGTTCTTATTTGCTTCTTGATTTAACAAAAGGGGATTTTGGCTGCCTTTGATTTTCAAGCCACGCCTTTCGCTGAAGTTTGAGAAGTGATGTCTTAACTAGCAAGCATTTCTTTGGAAGGGAAATGTTGAGAAAGAAATCCTTCTTATATGTTGGTGTTAAGGCTTCATTTTGTCAAGTTTTCAGTTTTGACACATCATCAACCATGACCTTGTGCTGCGCTCTGTGAAGATAGATGGCCATTCGGTTTCATTGGATCCTCCGGATAGAAAGATAAAATGTATAAGAGCGACACTCTTGTAATTTTCTTTTTCCTCCTCTATTCTTTTCCCTCCATGGTAATGCATTTCTGTCCTCAGTGTAACTATTAATGAACATTTGAGGATTTTATGAACCAGGCTACTTTATTTAAGAATATGGTCAAGAATACTCTCTCTTTGCAATTCACTGTCATTGTTTCGAAATTCCATCCAATTTAATTTGCTCATCAATCGCATCATGCAATTCTTTAACTCTTGCACGTCATTTGCGGCTACCAACTCTTGGAACATTTTTATAGCTACAAACAAACATGAAAACTTACTGGATATCAGATTCCGTATGATTGAAACTCTGACGGCCAAAAATGTTTTGTCCATAGAATACATGGAAAGATGGCAATCAACCATCTCAAACTATTCCAAAAATTAATCCGTAAGTGACTACCTATCATCAACAGTTAAATATCATTCCTACTTGCAATGTAAGTTGTGATCAAAGTGGTCAAGCGTGTTCATTTCCCTCAAGTCGCTTGTGAGACAGCTATGAGTCCTCATTCACAACCTTAATATCAAGACCTACATGAAGTGTATCGTCCACATCACATTTCTCTGGAAGAAAATTTTTCTCGAGTTATAACTTGGTCAACTTCATTGTATCAGCTGCAAAGAAACAAATGAAGCAAAGCACTGTAAGCAATGATACATCATTGACTGCCAGCTCTTGTATCGTTGTCACAAGTTTTGCACTTAAATCACATATTATTAATGAATTGAAATCAGGGACATTTCTCTCATCTGGCGAAGACACAAGACAAATTCAATAGCACTAGGGACATTATCAGATTAAAAAGATTAAGAAACCAGCAAGAATCCATGGTATCCTTAATCTCTTTAGATTCTTAGCAAATACTTCTATCAATGAGTTATAATTTGACATAATGGGTCAACAAGGGCAACAATGGATCCAAATAAACATTTAAGATTATTATGACATTCGTCACAAATTTCAGTAATTGGTACAGTTTCCAAGAGGATAAAGAGCAGGTCAGATATGTAACGAACAGAAGAAGAACTAAATAATTCACAAGTAATTAACAGTCTGTCACAGATAGACTAACATGTTACTATGATCCGCTAAGTTGGCTAACAATGCCAAGGAAGTCTATTAAACTAAGATTAACATGAAAAATATTTGATGTAGACATCAAACAAACACACCCAATATTTAGATGAGGATCCTATCATAGACTGCCTTCCAAATCCATTTTATCTGCTGTCTGGGTAACCGGATTTCAGAAAGCATTTAGGAAACAATTGAATGATGAAATTCACACCAACCTATTCCTTGTGAACAAAACCAACAATTTTGAAATTCAAAAAAACTAAACTAATTTCACAACAGTAACACTAGACTGAATAATGTATCTGACAACTTTATGGGCCTAAAAAATAATTGCAGTAATAACATACCCTTTGACATTTCTCCATTTTGAAAAGAAAAGAAAAAGGATAATGAGAACAAAGGCACCTTTAGTTCCATCCAGTTCACCAATAATCACGGCAAGAGCACACCCCGTCTTTGAAATGGTGGAACCTCTTGGCATCTCGCATGATAAGTTCTCTTCCAACAATCCTTGAAATGATCTTCACTGCATTATGGCAATCACCACAAACACGAAGATTCTTTATTACTCGAATAGGTGAGCGTGCAGGACTGGTTAGAAGACCATAAGCTGTTGCAAGTCTCTCACTATGAGCAAGAAGAGCCTCCTCCTTGCCTTCCTGTTCTATGTCATGCAACACAAATCTTGTCTCTGGGATGTAACCAGCCTCTTTCATCTGTGCTCTCAAACCCCTAAGCATGGCATAGATTCTATCATTTTCAGGATGTGATGTGTCTCCAGCTCGATACTCATGGACCCTACTCCTAACTTCTAAAAGATTTTGACTTGTCAACTTCTTCTCTTTCTCTTTTTCAAGGTGTGAAGCTTTTACTGCTACAAGGCCTGCCTTTGATTGTTCATTCAGTTGGAAAGGGTCTAAAAGCTCAATAAGCTCAGCACAACGATCCCCAAGTTCCAAGTTCCCATGAACTCGGCTGAGATTCATTAAGGTTAGCCAAACATCTATGCTTGGTTTCATTGGCATTTTTTCAATGAACTCTAATGCTTCATCCAAATACCCAGTACTTCCCAGCATGTCCACAATGCTTACATAATGCTCCATTGACGGGACAATGCCATAATCCTTCATCATGGATTCAAAGTGCAGCATTCCTTCATTAACATCACCAACATCACCACAAGCAGAAAATACCCCAATATACATTTGTGCATCAGGTTCTAATCCTGCTTGTTTAAACTGACTAAAAAGATCAATAGCATCCTCCCCAAGTCCATGCTTAGCAAGCCATGTTATCATGGTATCCCATGAATTTAAATTGCGCTCTGGCATTTTGTCAAACACATCAAACGCCTTGTCCATAGAACCACATTTTGCAAACATCTCTAAGATCTTGTTATATGTATCGACTTCCAAAGGGAGTAGTGATCTCATAATGAGATCATGAACAGCTTTTGCTTCTTCTAAAGCCTTAGTTTCTCCACATGCCTGCATCAACTGCAAAAAACGTGGCAAATCCAAAGGAACACGCTGCTCCTCTAACGAACACAAAACCTCAACAGCTTCCTTCATTTTCCTTTCCTTGCAGAAGTCATCAAGATCCTCCAGGGTACCTCTATATGGACTAGTTTCAGAAGGCTCAGCCGATTCCCCTTCAACTTTGGGAGCGCTCGATAATTGAGAAGCCTGCATTAAATTATTTACACCATTCAAGTTTGGTTGATATTGTCCAACATTAAGGTTCTGCTGATATTGGCCAGCACTTGCCCCATGCTGATACATCCCAACATTCCCCATGTAATAACCACTTGAGCCACTCTGAGACTGATTAACATTTTGAGTATAATTTCTATTCCAGCTTCCTTGTGACCCTGAAGGACCTTGCAAATGAAGCCCAGTTGGGGTTTGTCTCACCTCTCTAGGTGCTTCGTGATAATACCCATGCACATTCGGTTTTCCACTCCCTCCATAAACCCCTTTTAGATGATCCTGCGAACTCTTTGAATTCAACGCAGAAACCTCCCTATTTGTGTGTTGAAACTGCCCAGTATTCACATGGTATCCGCTAAAATCACCCTTCCACTGATTTGGATTATTTTGATCAACACGCGTGCTTTCCCAACAACTCCCATTAAAATTCTGGTAATCACCATTCAAATTGTGCAAAAAATTTCCATGATTTTGCCCATAGGATCCTCCAGGATTCCCATTTTGGGCAACTTGGATATTTCCTGTAACATTTCCTGTGCTTTCCCTAAAACCCCAATTAGTGTTTAAGCCGTGTCCATTTGGTTTTTGCACTAATTCAATAGGTTTTTGGCTCTCATCGAAAGCACCATTAGGGTTTTGGAAATGCTCATCAGAATTATCCAAGTGATATCCAACAGAGTTCTGAAACTCTGATCTATCAACTGCGGTGCTAAGATTTTTTGATAGCGCTATGGTTTTGATCGAATCAGACAATTTACTCGAAGAGCGTACCTTGGATAGAACCGTAAGGGAATTGATTAACACAAGCGAGCCTCTTCTCTTGGACATTGATCCCTGAACCCGTGCAGCTTCAAATGGAGAAAGAGCAAGAGGGAAGCGTCGGTCGCCAACGGTGGCTCAGATCAAAATCATTTGCTACTTTAACACTATTGGGCCTTTAATTTTTTTAACAAAAAAGATATTTCGTTAGAGAAATATGAGTTACAATGGTTCAGCCCACTAAAAATATAAAATTACATAATTCCAGCCAAGCTTAAAGGAAAATCCAAGCCCAAAGGAAAAGTGTCCCTAGACTAAACAGTTTGATCCAAAACCAATTCATCTTCGCAAGTATGGTAAAAAGTTCTCAAATCCAATTTGTTCCGCTCCGAATCCGATTAATTTTACCCTAACTCGTTCCAACCTCAATTTGTAAGAGGCAAAGATAGGATGACCTTATCTTCGTCCCGAAGTCCTATAACTCACCTGCATAATAATATATTTTTATTTTTATTAAAAAAATAAAATAATTTTATCATCGTCCAGAAATCTTATAACTCACATTATACAATAATATATTTTTATTTTTTATTAAAAATAATTTATTTTTATATATTTAAATATTATAATTTTAACAAAAACTATAAATATATTCTTAAAATACTGTATAAAACTTACATTTCTAAATATATTTTATTTTTAATAAATAAATTTATATAATATATTAATAAATTAAAATGAAAAAATAAAAAAAGAAAAAGAAAATTCTCCGTCCGTGGGAACCCTGCTCCACCCCGCACCTCGGCGGGGAATGTTCTGCCCCGACTCCGAACTTCTGTGGAGCAAGGACGGGAGGAGCTATCCCTACTCCGATTCGCACTGTTGCCATTCTTACATCTTCAATGCCCTTCGCCTTTATCTGCCACAGTCGCTGACTTCTGCCATCAGCAGCATGACAAAGGCATACAAAGGAGAAAATAGCAAGCAGCTTGGAAGACTAATAAGCAGGGAGATAGATCAACCTTAGAAGGAGAACTTTAGTATTCATTAAAACTATAAAACTTCCCTAGTCAACACTTCAAAGTCTATATGAAAATTGGGGAGATGCAGCAGAAGCCAAGAGAAAACTGGAAACTTGGATCAGTGCCAACCGAAGCTGGGAAAGGGCAAGGCAAAGGTGATCAACTCTGAGACCACCTTCTGACTGCCAGCCAACTATGCTCCGAAGGGCTTTACAACCTGGGAAGCCGATTTCCCCAAGCAAGCATCCCACCAAACCACCAAAAGCTCTATCTAAAAGAGAGACATTTTTACCCCAAATAGGAGACTAAAAGAGAAACTAATACAAAATCAAAAAACAAATAATACGAACTTAGGAGACCTCAAAAGCTAGCTATCTAGCTTAGAGAGTCTTAAGTCCATATATACTCACATTAAATATATACTCGCATTAAAAAGATCGTAACAACAAACCAGCTAAAACTAAGAGAAAAATAAACTAATTAACGAAAGAGTTAGGGGAGGGGTCGACAGCAGGACCTCCTCCTGAATGGCTTACTGTTTACAACGTAAAGAAGAAGGGACTTTGATTTAGTGACAGTTTAGGAGCTATTGGGCCTTTATGTTTTTGTTGAGAATGATATTGGATCAGTGTATGTATTTTTAGATAAATGACTATTTAATTATTATTATAATTTATAAATTTATTTTTATATTTTAACAATTGTATTATTTAAATTTTGAGATTTAACATGCAGGGGACCAAAGTAGAAAACCCGCGATGAGATTATGCTAAGAACAATCGTTTTTCCATTTAGCTTGCATTGCAGTTGTGCCGGTTTAGCATTTGCCAATTGCAATTACAAGGCTCCACTGTGGTTTAAGTTTTATACATTTTCTCCCTTCTTAGTCGAATTACAGCATAATTCAATCGTATAAGACGTCGTCATTTATTCCATTCACTTTCTAATATGCCTGCTTACAGGTCGATTGGGAGAGTAAGCATTAACGCAGGCTGACAGGTTTCTTCAGCCCTGATTTTGTTACTTTAAGAAAGCACCAGCGCTCAATCCGAAGGCAAAGGAGGTAAAAAGTAGTCGACGATAATAATAATAATAATAATAATAAGGAAGAAAGAAAAATAATGTCATCAAATAGTAAGGGGAAAAAATGTCTCAAAATCCATTACCTTGAAAAACATCCCAAAAAAAATGCAACTAATCTGTGAAGAACAATGGAAATTTATGAATTATTCTGAAGCTACAGAAAACAAATTGCAATGTTTAAGAGAAATGAGAAACACGGTTAAAGAGGTACAACCGCTAAAGATTATAAAAAAAAAAAAAATTCAGAACCCAAAAGAGCACTATCAACTGTGTATTCCAGCACTTGTTGCGATTGAAAACTCGAGAATTATGCCGTCTATGCCTGCAGTTAAATAACATAATTAAGTAAAACATAGACAATATAACAGCCAAAGAAGTAAGAGTGTAGTATTCAATACGACACTGCATCATCATAATGTTTCTACCTTATTTGCAATGTTGTTTGAGAGCCAGTCCAGTCCCTCATACAGTCCTTCACCAGAAGTGGCACATGTGCTCTGAATGTACCTGCAGTGCACACATACACAATGGATGCATAAGAGGAGCGTAGGTGGTAAGAAGATAAGGGGGTTTGGGCTTTCACTTATCTTACCAGTGGCGTTGACGGAGAGAGTGAAGGCCAAGCTTATCAGTTATTTCAGCAGCATTCATTGCATTTGGAAGATCTTGCTTGTTTGCAAAAACAAGCAGTACAGCATCCCTTAACTCATCCTGCCAAATGCAACAAGTACCATTCGGTCAAGGGGAAACCATGCAGAAGTACAAAAAAAATAAAATTCCAATGGCATGTCCTTGCTTAATTGTAATTTTTCAACATTCCATGAACAGTGAGCTCATTTTTGCCCATAATAAGAAATTCCGACTTTTTGATACCTCATTCAACATCCTGTGTAGCTCATCCCTAGCTTCAACCACACGGTCTCTGTCATTGCTATCGACCACAAAGATCAGCCCTTGTGTGTTTTGGAAGTAATGTCTCCACAAAGGTCGAATCTGAAAGAATCAGAAAATAAGTGGAAACAATTAAAAACAGAACCCTAAATTTTTTTGAATGATTTATGAACATAGCTACAGCAAGACTTAATTGGATACAGCTAGTGACATCGTTAAGTGAAGAGATGGTGCATACAGTCACACTAGATCGCTGCCAAAATACAAAATCAAATGTAAGCCACTGCATACAGTCCTTCCCTTGATAATCAAGGGAATGCAGTGAACAATGTCTTTAGGATAGTACATAGCTTATGCTTATGTTAAGTGCTGATGGAGGACATCAAATAAGCACTAGGTCATCCATAAGCATCCATAAGTACATCACATGAAGACAAATTTGTAGAGCATAAGCCAGGATCAGTTAACAGAGGGAGTCAAGTGACATTTTTACAATCCCAATACAATAATGTCCTTAATGCAATATAAAATTCAAATCACAACTAACTTAATGAGGCCAATGATAAAATACATACCTTGTCCTGACCACCAACATCCCAAACAGTGAAGCTAATGTTCTTGTACTCAACAGTCTCCACATTAAATCCTGGTCAAAGTAGATCAATCTTAAGTCCAAAAGAGAGTTATGCTGTGCGAAAAAGAAGTCAAGTCATAATTGGCACCATAAGCTTTGGAGAAACAGAGGAAACTCCACAAAACAAATGTAATCCTACTAAAATAGAAACAAGAATCCTGTCCACTACTGTTGCTAGTCATTAACAGGAGGTGGCAAAATCACAACAACAGCACAAACAGATTGCAAAAAACTCTACAAATGATGGCCCAAAAAGTTAATATGCTGTAAAAACTTTAGCATCATGTCAAACTTACCAATGGTAGGGATGGTGGTGACAATCTCTCCAAGCTTGAGCTTGTAGAGAATGGTGGTCTTACCAGCAGCATCAAGACCCACCATCAGAATACGCATCTCTTTCTTAGCAAACAGTCGGCTGAACAACTTAGTGAAAGACAACCCCATCCTTACAGGTCTGGTGATTCAAAAAATTAACAAAATCAAATCATTAATGGTCTACGTCATGTCACTCCAACAAAGACAAGATTCCCAGGGAAAACAAAATGTAATTAAGAACACACAGAGCGTCAGCCATATGCTTTTAGTTAATAAATTAGATTAAGATGAATATTCAAGAGAATTGTAGATTCCGAATTGCACATCCTACACCGTTGTAGAAGGGAATTTGATAAGAGAATGAAAGATGTTATATCAGCAAACAGAATGCCACTCTTGAGTTAAAAATGAACTTGATTATATACACATTATAATTATTCCCCAAAGAAAATTAATAATATCGTTTAGACTACGATTCAAAATTGTATAAACAAAAGGATTCACATCACTAATGAATCGGAAGCATCCTATTTGCAATCAAGGGAGTGCAAAAAAAAGGCTACAAAGAGGAGTCAATTTAATTTTTTTAGAATGACGGCTTAAAACTCGCATTAGGCTTCAATAACAGGTAGATCAAGCATCCAACCGCATATAATACATCCATAGACGTTCAAATCTAAGGTATCATCAAATGATTTCGATCATGCAAACAAATGATTAAGCAAGGAAAACAGAGATCCACAGGGTAACAATCAAAACTCAAAACAATTATCAAGATCAAGACATCAGAAAACAGAATCCCGCTCGAAATCTTAAGATCACAAAAATTAACAAATTGAATTAAGAAAAAAGCAAGCCAGAATTCCACGTACAGAGAAGGAGATCAGATCGAAACAGAAATGGAATCAGAGATTGGAAAAAAAATAGTGAAGAAAAAGAGAGGAATTGAGATCGTGAAAGAGAAATCACTTGCCTGAGATAAGAGCCAAGAGCAAATAAGAGATCTACCTCCTCACAAAATGAGGAAAATTAAAATAAAGAGTTGTCCTCCACAGCAATTTTAACTCGGTATCAGAAAGAGCGTGTGTTTATATAGGAGAACAGATGGCTGGATTTGGTGTTTAACTGTAAAGCGCGCCGTTAAAGCGTGTTTCTTAGGCTTTCTGTACTCTTGGTTGGTTACGTTACGCCGTTATGACGATACTTTGGGCGTTTGGGTGGCATTGGGAGGACGCAGAGATCGTAGTCTGTTTGGGGAACAGGAGCTCTGTTTCCAATTTAGGGATAAGGATTTCCCAATCCAGAGACATGGCAATTTAACAATAGATATCACAACAATCAAAAGTGCTCATAAAAATCATTATATTCAAATTTAATTAATATTGTAATATGCTTTTCAAATTTAATTAAAATATTATTATAATTTTATAAAATATTTATATTTTTATTTATTTAAAATATAATATTTAATTAGTATAAAATACATTATTTTAAACCCAACTTAAATTCAATTTAAATATTATTATTTAAACACAAATCTATCCTAAATTTTTTTTTTTATTTACCATTTGGATTTGAATTCAACCCAGTGGCCACATTTCGAATTCTTGATTTTTAAGAAATTTTCATAAAATTTTTTTAAAAGAAAAACTTAAAATTAATCTCGATGGATTTATAAATTTAAAAATTGGGTCTATAAATTTAAAAATTGGGTGGATTTATAAATTATAGCTCTGGCTTACGATCATTGCCAGTTCTAAACCAATGGAGGATTTAAATATTTAAAACATAAATAGGAGGCGGTGAGTCCACATATCACCGCTGTGGAGTGGTCCCTCAATAACTGGATAGCAATAGCATTCAACTTTGGAAAGCACCTACAAGCTTCATGGTCCATGCCTAGGCAAAGGGATGGAGAACATGCTATGTTGGTTTAAAATGAGACAGCCGAGCACAGCCACCGCTCACTCTTGCATAAATACATAGGATACTTTATGTACAAAGCTCAACACCTCAACATCGGCCGATTCAAATGTAACCTAAGCCTTCATTGTCCTTTAAATCTAATGAGGCTCAGAGCAGAGAACTCCGGTGTTGTATTCTTTATGCATAAAGCTATAAAATGGAGCTCAAGCAATATATTTATTGAATTTTCTCTTATTTTTAGTGGTGTTTGATTTAATTTATAATTCGATTAAACATACTTATCAGAGATGTTTACATTAGAAATAATTATTTTATTTATTAATTATTTTTAAATTTAAAAATTAATTAAATTAAAATTTATCAAATTAATTAAATTAATTTTATTTTATTAATTTAATTAATCTATGACTGACTTGAAATAATTAATAATTAATTTAATGATGATTTGATAGCAATTTCAAGGAGTTGACAAGTGACTACTTAAAACGTGATAAAATGTGTTACAAAGCCTTTCAAGAGACTTCTAAGTACTTACAAGCTGAACGGCAATGTCAAGAACCATAACAATATTAAACAATAAATTTTAACAATAATTTATCTTTATTTTATCAGTCTCTTATTTTTTTAAATTTCTTATTTTTAATTTCAAGTTTTGTACTTTCTTTTTAAGCAATCAAAGCATTCAATTACAGTTCACTTGCCTTTAATTGTTTATCATTCGTGAGATTGATAAAATTACTTACAGTAGAATCAATTTCTACAATCGTTTGATTCTAAAAGTCAGAGCGTAATCCTAAGTGATATACTTAGTATCTGACGCGTGGTCAAATTACTTCCTATAAAGAAAATAGTAAATTAATGTTTAATTCGACTTATAAATTAAAAAACTACTTAAAATAAGTCAGAAGTTATAAATAAAATATTCTTACTTATAAAGTCAGAAGTTATAAATAAAATATTCTTACTTATAATTTATTTATTCATTTTAAAACTTTATTTTAATTTATAATTTTTTAAAATATCAATATTATCTTTATTTTAAAAATCATAACACTTAATGATATATATTTTTTAATCAAAACACTACCATTATTTAAAAATTAATTTTAAGTAATTTTATTAAATAATTAATTATTTATTTTAAATTAATTTATAATACTTCCCATAAAAGATACAGTAAATTAATGTTTAATTCAACTTATAAGTTTAAAAATGACTTAAAATAAATAAAAAATTATAAATAAAATATTATTACTTATACTTTATTTACTTATTTTTAAACTTTATTTTAACTTATAATTTTTTAAAATATCAATATTACCTATATTTTAAAAATCATAACACTTAATGATATATATTTTTGATATTTTGATATATTAAGTTACTTTTAAACGTTTTTTAATCAAAACACTAACATTGTTTAAAAGTTAATTTTAAGTAATTTTATTAAATAATTAATTATTTATTTTTAAATTAATTTATAAATTAAAAAATATTTTTTAAATTAAAAATAATTAATCAAGTCACACACTATCTTATTTTTCTAGCATGCATTCAGAACAAGATTAGGTTTCCTTTTAATATTTATTTATTCCATACAATGAACATCTATCAATTTTTCCAAGTTGGACTGGAGAAGGGCTGTCAAGGATCGTGCTTGATTAGAGAAGCTTTCTCAAAAGACAGACGCTAATCTTGCGCGGCTTATTGCAATTCAAACCACCCAAGCCGCAGAAGTCATGTCAGATCGCCCTCCTGTCATCCTCTCAGCCTTCTCTCCACGCTCACCTGAAATTTAAAAACAGAAGGTTGCTCAGATACACTTAAAGATGCTTTTGTTGTTCTAAATAACAGGTAAAAGCCATTGCCCAGCTAGAGGCCTTCAAAATTCCAGTTATTAAATAAGAAACTAAATTCTTGATTGATAAAATTGCAGTAAATTACCAGTGCGAACTCTTATTACATCTGAAACGGGCACCACTGCATGACCAAAGAAATGCCATTAGAAGTTTGATGGCAAAGAAATGCAATTAGAAGTTTGATGATATATCTAACTAATAATTCAAAGACAAAGTTGTCTACATTTTCAAGATTTATGTAGGTACTGGTGCCGTAAGGTATGACCAACTTACCTATGATGCTGAAGTCATGACATAATTGTCTTTCACTCTTAGGAAATGGCTATTCAACTTTGTAGCAAATTGCTAACTTATCATCACAGGTTTCACGGGGAAATTTTACAATTCATGGTGATTGCGAAATAGACATGTGCATACAATATAGCTCCAAGATAGTTCATCAGAAGCTTATTATAAAGCTACATGTTCCAAAAAGAGGGTATGCTCATATTGGCTTATGTTTGCCATTAGCCAACTGCTCATGTCCAATGAGAATTAAGAAAGTAAGAAGCAATGAGTAAGAAAACATATAAGCCACACTCTCCGATCTAATCTCCAACTCAAGCAGTTACTTATGGCTAGAATGAATCTACACACAGATAGTACAGTTAGATATTTCATGTTAATACAGTTGTGTCAGCATAGAAAATGCAGAATTTCTGATTAAGCAACCAAGGCTAGCACCTTTACCATTATTACAATGCTTGAGCAAGATTTCTGGAATACAGGTGAGAAGTACAATACAAGCTCGCGCGCACACACACACACGCGCGCGCGCGCGCGTGGAGAGAGACAAATCCTAAGAGAAAAGAATAGCTTTTATTCTTATTGGAACACTACAGTTCCAATCAACAATCTAAAACTGCAACATGAAAATAAATGTGATTTTCTCAATAGTGAACAATGCTTCCAGTTAGCAAATCCCTAGGATAACAGCAGACTAAAAGTTATGCAGATTTTTTTTTTAAAGAATACCGTTGACATCCACTGTATATCAGAGCTTTAAGGTGGGAAGTAATTGAGGGATCATGTAAACTTGTACTTAAAATAAATAAGTAAAGAAGTTTGGAATCTTACAGAAAATCTTGCCATCTCCAATCTCTCCAGTCCTTGCCTCCTCAATGATCTTTTCTATCACGGCCTCAACCTAAGGACAACATTAAACATTCAACGATAATAATTAGGCAATGGACGTGAATAATTCTTTTAATAAAGAGTGTTTGCGGTCATCAATATGAACACAGTAATTCAAACGTAGAATTACCACTTAGGCTATTCATATTATGCATACCTGGTCTTTGCTCACCACAATCTCCATCTTAACTTTAGCAACAAACTTGTCTTCAGAAAATTCAGAGCCTATAGCACCATAAGCAATAATTACCAATGGAATGATATGATTTAGCAATATAATAATCAAACTCATTTAAATATGATCAACAGAATGTATTGCATTGAAAAGACAATGGGGTAAAAATGGAAAACGAAGGAATGCAGTTCATGACATACAATAGTCAGATTAAATTTTCAAGGAAGGTGTAGCCTAAAAATAAGAAATTTTTGGCAGTTCTACTGGTTAAGAGCTCACCACCCTGCCTCTCTGTTGAACCACCTTGAGCACCAAAGCCTCGAACATCAGAAACAGTAACACCTCGGATACCAATTTTTAGCAAAGCCTTCATTTTTATAACAGAAATAATATTAATAACATTATGCAACTTGGTGTTTGATGAATCTACAGCTTCAGAAATTCAACAATTAGTAAAGTATATTTGAAAATGTGTGTAGGTCAAATGATGATTAAATGAAGCAAACCTCTGACAACCTGACAGAAGTCAAGACAATGGATCTTAACTAGCGAAAATATTATACAACCATCGCTATATGATCAAAGATAAAGTGATTGAAAAATTACCCACATCACCCTTTCACTTATGATCTTAAACGACAAAATTTCAAGCATGCGCCACAATTTCCATCAAGGATTCTTAGTGAGAACTGCTTTCGGTGAATACTCTAATTGCAGTGCAGATGTAATTTCCATGGCTGGTCAACTCTTTTGACAAAATTTTGCAAATCAAAGTTGCCAGACTTTAAAAAGTTTTAAAATGCATTGCAAATATAGCTAAAGATGTCACTAATAATAAGCTGGTGAATTAACTAGTTAATCCAAAAAATTTCGTGCATGCATAGCGAAGTCCAACTATGAGGGGATAAAGCTACTAATCTTGCAAGAAATTTAAGAACCTATGTATTGCATCATTGAAAAGGCGCATAAACCATGAAAAGGTCCATTAGCTCTTACCGAGGAAACTTGCGAGACTCGCCAGGACCTATTACCTCCCAAATCCAGCAGCACAATGGAAAGATGGAAACAGAATTAGAGATGATAAACTCAATAAGCTCGTCTTAACGCAAGAAAATAAAAGATCTCGTAAAAAAAAAAAAAAAGATAATTGATCCATGATAACACCTGAGAATCGCTTCCACTTTGTAGAATTTAGCGTCCGGAATATATTCTACGAACAATTAAATACAAAATGCATTAAATATTCGTCATACCCAACTCGTGTTATTGCTAAACTTGCATAATATTAGTAAAATTGTTTTTCGGCGAATAGAAAAGGCCGTACCAGGGGAGCTTTGGGCTCTAACTACAGGAACAACAGGCGTATTTCTTACGTGCTTTATAGTAGTGTTGAACTGAGAAAATGGAGAATCTCTAAGCTTGGGACGAATGGAGGTGGAATCAAAAAGAGTTAAATGTTTGCTGAGATGAGAATGGTGAGGAATGAGGAAGACTGGTTTCGCCATGGTGGCCATTTGAGCTGAATTTCGACAAATTAAACAGGAAATTTGGTACTTTTTCCAAGAGACTAGAGACAGTAGAAACCAGAGAGTAAGGACAAGCAGTTGCCTCGCGAATAACATCGCCTCTATGTTTGGGAACTTTTTTAAATAATACGCGTGGAATCTCAAGTTTTAAACAGCTGGGCCTGGGCTTATAGCCCAACAAACAGTATTTTAATTTTAAATTTATTAAATTAAAATTTAATATGCTTTAAAAAATAAATTTTAAAATATTTTTAGAAAATATATAAAAAGATTAAAAATGTATGAGTCATATGTTAGCTTGCAAAAATTAGTATGCTCTATAATTTTATTAAGAAGTGTGTTTATTCTCTAAATTATATGTACTTATTTACCTTTTTACCTTTGATTAAAAAATTAATTTTATTGCACGAATGTAACACCCTAGGCAAATTCCACATCGGCAAAAAATGGGAGAGATGCTGGGTTTATAAGTTGGTGGTTCGTAACTCCTAGTAACGCGTTTTAAAACCGTGAGGGCTTTAGCCCAGAGCGGACAATATCACTAGTGGGCCGGGTCATTACATTTGTGGTATCAGAGCCGCTCCGTGTGTAACCTTGGGCGATGGTGGGGCAAACCTCAGCGAGGACGCTGAGACCCATAAGGGGTTAGGATTGTAACACCCTAGGCAAATCTCACATCGACAAAACACGGGAGAGATGCTGGGTTTATAAGTTGGCAGTTCGTAACCCCTAGTGACGCATTTTAAAATCGTGAGGGCTTCGGCCCAGAGCGGACAATATCACTAGTGGGCCGGGCCATTACATTTGATATATAAAATTCAAAAAGTAATGATATATAAAATGGGGGAACTAATCACTAGAGGCACCTTTTGGTGGAATGGCCTGGAGAGTTAGAAGAACTCCAAGGTTAAGCATGCTCGCTTGAGAGAAATTCTAGGATGGGTGACCTCCTGGGAAGTTCTTCATTCCACCTATGGGATAAAACTGTGAGGCTTATGGCCAAAGCGGATAATTCCTCTAGTGGTTGGAGTCCAATCATTAAAGTTGGTATCAGAGCTCAGTTGAGGTCTAGTAAACTTGCGGAGCATAGGATCCTTAACGTCTTTTCAGTTATCATTACTTTAGATATCTACGTCCTTTGTACTTTTTCACCTGTCTTAATTTGGCTCACATTTTCAAATTTAATACTTGTTTATTAAAATGAATAGGTGCCTGAGTCTGTTAAACGTAAGAGGAGAGCTAGAGCCAAGGGTCTTAATGGTGTAAACCTTGATCCAACAAAGGAGGTACCACCTCAAACTATTAATCAGACATTTGAACAGACGCCTATGGCTAAGACTAGGGCACAACCATTCCTTTGTTTCTCCATACTTTTCCATTAGATTTAGTACACTACCTACTTTGTTCAAGTATCCTTTATCTGTATCAACACCAATGGGTAATGCAATAGACACTAATATGGTGTATAGGGGATGTATAGTTCACATTGGAGATAGGGAATTAGTTGCATATCTTGTTTCTTTGGATATATTTGAGTTTAATGTGATTTTAGGCATGGACTGGTTAGCCACTTATCACATTTCATTGGATTGTCATAATAAAGTTGTGTTCTTTAAAATTCCTGGGGAGACAAAATTTCAATTTCAGAGAGATCGTAATATAGCCTCTAGTAATCTTATCTCAGTAGTGAGTGCTAGTCGATTATTGCGAAAAAGGTGTAAGGGGTATCTAGCTTATGTTAGAGACCTTCAGGTAGAAGGTGCAGGTTTGGAGAATGTTGCAGTGGTTAAGGAGTTTCCTGATGTGTTTTCAGAAGATTTATCAGGTTTACCCCTGAAGCAAGAGGTAGAGTTTGGTATAGACTTAGTTCCTAGAACTGAACCCATATCTATTCCACCTTATCATATGGCACCCGTAGAACTTAAGGAGTTGAAGGAGCAGCTACAGAACCTACTAGATAAGGGGTTTATTCGCCCTAGTGTTTCTCCATAGGGTACTCCTGTGTTATTTGTGGGAAGAAAGATAGGTCTTTGAGAATGTGCATTGATTATAGGAAATTGAATAAGGTGATTGTGCGTAATAAGTATCCTCTTCCACACATAGATGTCCTGTTTGACCAACTTCAAGATGCAAAGTGTTTTTCCAAGATTGATCTTCGATCTGGGTATTATCAATTAAGGGTAATGAAAGAAAACATGCTCAAGACTGCCTTTAGGACTAGGTATGCACACTATGAATTTCTTGTACTGCCTTTTGGTCTTACCAATGCTCCAGCCGCTTTTATGGATCTCATGAATAGAGTTTTCAAGCCTTTCTTAGATCAATTTGTTATAGTGTTCATCGATGATATTCTAGTGCACTCAAAGAGTAAAGAGGAGCATGAGCAGCATTTGAGAATTGTCCTTCAGACCTTACGGGAACACAAACTATTTGCCAAGTTCTCAAAATGTGAGTTTTGGTTAGATAGTGTGGCTTTCCTAGGCCATACAGTATCTAAGGATGGGGTGTGTGTTGATAAGAAGAAAGTTAAGGCAGTGCTTCATTAGCCTAGACCAACAACTGTGTTAGAGATTTGTAGTTTCTTGGGTTTAGCAGGGTATTATAGACGGTTTGTTCAAGACTTCTCTCATATTGTAGCACCTTTAACTAAGTTGACACAGAAGAATGTGAAATTTCAGTGGTCTGAGGCTTGTGAAAAAAAAAAAGTTTTCAGGAGCTTAAGACTCGTTTGACTACAGCACCAGTGTTAGCTCTTCCGTCTGGATCAGGGGGTTATGCAGTGTATTGTGATGCTTCTAGGATTGGTTTAGGATGTGTTTTGATGTAGCAGGGACAAGTTATTGCATATGCTTCTCGTCAGTTGAAAAGGCACCAGCAGAATTATCCAACTCATGATTTGGAAATGGCTGCAGTAATTTTTGCTTTGAAAATCTGGAGGCACTATCTGTATGGTGAGATTTGTGAAATCTTCACTGACCACAAAAGTCTCAAATACATCTTTGACCAACGTGATCTTAATCTTAGGCAAAGGAGATGGGTAGAATTGCTGAAGGATTATGATTGCACCATACAGTATCACCCTAGAAAAGCTAATGTGGTGGCTGATGCTCTAAGCAGGAAGTCTTCTGGTAGTTTAGCCCATATATCTACCAAGATGAGGCCTCTGATTGGTGAATTACATGAGTTGCTAGATCAGGGAGTAGAGTTTGAAATTGTATCTAGATCATTCTTAGCACATTTTCGAGTTAGGCCTCTCTTGATTGATCGAATTAGGGCTACTCAAAAGAGGGATTCTCAATTGTGTAAGATTATAGATAGTATCCATCAAGGCCAAGCTCAAGGGTTCATGTTAAATGATGATGGAATTCTTCATTATGGCGCTAGACTTTGTATCCCTAGTGTTGATGAGTTGAGAAGAGAAATCATGGAGGAGGTACACTACTCTGCTTACACGGTACACTCAGGTTTAACTAAGATGTACCATGATTTAAGGGAGCATTATTGGTGGGGTGGTATGAAGAGCGATGTTACAGACTTTATTGCTAAATGTTTGACTTGTCAACAGGTTAAAACAGAACATCAAAGACCATCTGGGTTACTTCAGCCGTTGCCTATTCCTGAGTGGAAGTGGGAGCATATTGCCATGGACTTTGTTGTGGGTCTACCTAGTACACGAGGTGGTTATAATGCAATCTGGGTGATAGTGGACAAATTGACAAAATCTGCTCATTTTCTTCTTGTGAAGTGAAGGAACGGAAGCGTGAAAAACACAAGTTTATACCATTGAATTCAAAAATTTTCACCTAGGGTCACATGCATCATGCAAGATTTATTTTTATCTATTTGATTTCAATGATAAACAACATATTAAAACTCTTTTAATATGTTTTTGGATCTGTATTTGCCATTTAAGATTTTAAAATTAATCAGATTAATTTTAGAACCCTAGATTAAATCAAGAACGATTACACTAACCTCTTGATGCACTGCAGCGTGTCTGCGCCTTTGAGATTCGTCTTCAGGACACCGGATATTGTCCCTCTAGCTTGTCCACACCAAGAACACCCATGGCAGCCCTTAAACAGCTTCTAAAGCCTTTTCTATTAATTAGAAATTCAAGTTCTGCCTTTTAAGAGATTAGAGATGTAAACAGGACACTAGAAACAATTTCTAGTGTTCTTAATTCAAGAGATTAATGGCTAATCTCTTTGAATTGATGAGAGATGAAGAAGAATAGAGGGAGGGCTGCAAAATGGCGTGACCAAGGAGTGTGGCTGCTGGTTGTATTTTATTTTCTTATAACAACACTTAAATAGCTAGGTTAACACATTAAACCCTTGCCACATGTCACCCTTTGATTAGCTCTAGGTTTAAGTGACCCAATCACATTGTGCCAAGTGTCAAACCTATATGTAATCTTGATTTTAATCATCTTACATGATTAAAAAATATTTGGCAAGCTTATGTGTTATGCCATGTGTCACCATCTCATGGTGCCACGTGTCACACTGCAAAATGACCAAAATGCCCCTGTGTCTTAATTTTGAGTTCTCAACCCAAAATAATTATTTTTCTTCTTCTAATTATTTTATATCAAATATAAATTAATTAATTAATCTCTATTAATTAATTTCTCATTAATTAAATTCATATTTAAACACTTTAAATATAAATTTAACTTATATTATACATCCAATAATCTAGATTTGGTTTCAAGTCATGCTAGAGACTTTGCAAACTAATTGCAAACCAAACCTATTTAATTAATCAATTAAACTCTTTAATTAATTAATTAAATCATATTTAATTAGGTGATAACTTGTGTATGTGTGTGACTTACTAGGCTCATCACTAATTGGCAATGAGACATGATATCAACTCTTAATATCATCAGAACTCTTTCTTACCATAAATAATTTCACTAAATCATTTTATGAACCTCATAGACCATGGTTAACACCTAGCATAGCATGCCATGGCCACCCAATTAGTAATAAGGTTTACCTTAAATGAACCTATAATCATATGTTACCATGCACTAGAATCTCTCATTACAAAATCCCATCTCAAGCTGGAGTCATGGTTTATGTCAAACTCCATTTGCTATGAATATTATGTTCTCTTTTAATTCCAGTTCTTGATTAAAAAGATTTTCTCATCAGAAACTCTTTTCTGAAGAAATCTATCTGTCCTGGCCAGGAACTTGAAACATCAAGAACAATTAAATGAACATAGGATTTTATCTCTATTTACTTAGAGGAACAGATTTCATCTTGATCAACACCTACCTCCATATATAACTAGTAGGAGCCAACACATGCCCATATACCCATACACAGTACAAGTATGAAAGCGATCAAACTCAAACTACCTATATACAAGATAATCGTGCTATCTCGTGTCTAAAGATTATATGCTGATATGATTTATGACAAAACATTGACAAGAGTAAACTCCATGTGCTTGTCATAAGTGTCACTGGTTCGGCCTACTTATCATTTATAAGTGCCTATCATGTTTGTTATATGGCATGAGACTCACCATTCCATCTTATTTATATCTCATATAAATAACTTGGGAACAAACATGAATACAATCTTTCTGGATAAGTCATGTCCTTATTATGAAGTATCCTCGATTGTGAACCTATTTATGATACTTTGTGCTAGAAATATTGTCACTCATATTCTTAACAACTTAAGAATAATATTTCTAACAAAATATTAATGGACCTTTTCTATTACACATAAATATATTATGTAAACGGAAAAGTGGAAATGCGTTTTATTAATAAAAATATGTACAAGATACATACTAAATGATATGCTCTAGGGCATATTACTAACAATCTCCCACTAGCACTAGAGCCATTCATTACAATATCTTAGACCTATCTTCTCAAGATGTTGGTCTAACTGAGTCTGTGACATAGGCTTAGTGAATGGATCAGTTGGATTTTCAGCTGATGCTATTTTCTGCATGGCTACATCGCCTCGCCCAACTATTTCTCTGATAATGTGGTAGCGCCTTTCTATGTGTTTGGATTTCTGGTGAGACCTTGGTTCCTTAGCTCGTATGATGCTCCATTATTGTCACGATGTAGTGGGCTGGCGACTCAATGGAAGGAACTACTGTAAGTTACATCACGAACTTCTTTATCCAACGACTTCCTTTGCGACATCGATGCGACAATATACTCGACCTACGTAGTGGAATCTGCAGTCGTGCTCTGTTTGGAACTCTTCCAACTGACTGCACCTCCATTACAAATGAACACATATCCAGAGGTAGACTTTCTATCATCGATATCTGATTGGAAATCAGAATCAGTATAACCATCCAATTGCAAGTCTCCACCTCCATAAATCAAGAATAAATCCTTAGTTCTTCTCAAGTACTTAAGAATATTCTTGACAGTTATCCAGTGTTCCAAACCTGGATTGGATTGATACTTGCTAGTTAAACTAACAGCATATGCAATATCCAGCCTAGTACACAACATTGCATATATTAAACTTCCAATAGTCGAAGCATATGGAATCCTGGCCATCTTATCTCTTTCTTCAGGTGTCTTTGGAGACATCTCTTTAGAAAGATGGATACCCTGTCTCACTGGTAACAATCCTCTCTTGGAATCAAGCATGTTAAACCTCTTAAACACCTTTTCCAAGTATAGACTTTGGGATAAACCAATTATTCTTTTCGCTCTATCTCTATAGATGCGAATTCCAAGAATATAGGTTGCCTCCTCTAAGTCTTTCATGGAGAATGTATTTGACAACCATACCTTTATAGTCGTCAACATACCTGTGTCATTACCCATCAACAGTATGTCATCCACATATAAGACAAGGAAAGTGATAGCACTGTCACTAACCTTCTTATATACACATGGCTCATCCTCATTTTTGATAAAACCAAAGGATTTAATGGCTTCATCAAAACGAATGTTCCAACTCCTCGAAGCTTGTTTCAACCCATAAATGGATCGCTTTAGCTGGCATACCTTGGAACCATCTTGGGATTCAAATCCCCTAGGTTGTTCCATGAAAATGTTTTCTTCAATGTATCCATTGAGAAAAGCATTTTGACATCCATCGCCAAATCTCATAATCATAGTACGCAGCTATTGCTAATAAAATCCTGATTGATTTAAGCATGGCAACAAGAGAGAAAGTCTCCTCATAGTCGATTCCTTGCCTTTGGCGAAACCCTTTCGCTACTAGCCTTGCCTTATAGGTCTCTACCTTTCCATCAGAACCAATTTTCTTCTTGAAAACCCATTTGTTCCCTATAGGTATAATACCTTCAGGTGGGTCAACAAGATCCCAAACTTGATTCTTATACATGGAATCAATCTCGGATTTCATAGCATCAATCCATTTTGAAGAGTCTATATCTGATATAGCTTCTTCATAGGTAAGTGGATCATCTCCATGATCTACTTCTTCATGAGTAGACAACTCTTGTTCTTCTTCATGAAGAAAACCATATCTCACTGGTGGGTGAGATACCCTGGTTGTTCTACGAGGAACAGTTGTAGATGTTTCATCAATGGGTATTGGTTGACTAGATGGATCTATATCCATCTGATCTGTTGGTTGGTCAGAATTCTCCAATTCTAACTCTATTTGCCTTCCTTTGCCTCCTTCTTGAACAAATTGTTGTTCAAGAAATGTGGCATCTCTACTTATCACAACCTTTTGTGAAGTAGGCAAATAAAATAATATCCAAAACTATCTTTTGGATATCCAACAAATCGACCTTTTTCTGATCTGGTCTCCAATTTATCAGTGTTCACTTTTTATATAAGTTTGGACAACCCCAAATCTTAACATGCTTAAGACTTGGTTTTCTTCCATGCCATATCTCATAAGGTGTGGAAGAAACTGATTTTGATGGAATCCTATTCAGAATATACAAAGCTGATTCTAATGCAAATCCCCAAAAGAAGATTGGCATATCAGTATAGCTCATCATACTACGTACCATATCCAATAGGGTACGATTTTTCCTTCAGATACACCATTCACCGTGGCGTTCTGGAGGAGTCGGTGAGAAACAATGCCATGCTCTCTCAAGTATTCATCAAATTCAAGTCTCTAATATTCACCTCCACGATCTGATCGAAGAGCTTTAATATTCTTTCCTGTTTGATTTTCTACTTCAGATTTAAATTCTTTGAACTTTTCAAAAGATTCATGTTTGTATTTCATCAAATACAAATACCCAAACCTTGATTTATCATCAGTAAAGGTAATAAAATAATGAAAACCCCCTCTAGCCATTTCTTTAAATGGACCACATACATCACTATGTATTAGCTCCAAAATATTTTGACTCTTAGCCCTTGTCCAACAAAGGGTGATCTAGTCATTTTACCACAAGGCAAGATTCACAAGTTGGAGTAGGCTCAGAGCCCAATGAGGATAGAATCCCCATTTTCTCCAATTTTGCAATCCTATCTTCTGCAATATGATATAATCTTAAGTGCCAAATATATTTTGAACTTGAGTTGGTTTTCACCATGGCATTGCATTCTTTTAGATCACTTGCATTCAATTTGTGTTTGTCATTATTATCCAAATAATAAAGATCATCATTCATATAACCCGAACCAACATATTTATTTCCAAAATAAATATTGCAAACATCATCGATGTTGAAATTCATAGCCATTTCTAGTCAAACTAGATATAGAAATGATGTTCTTAAAAGCATCAGGTATATATAAAATATTATCCAAACACAAAACATGTCCAAACATGTAAAAAGATTTAGATCCTATGGCTTAAGCTTCAACAGTTGAGCCATTGCCAATCCGGACTCTAATATCTTGAGAACGCACTCTTGTTTGCTAGTTCCTGCATATCATTAGAAATGTGAGAAGCGGCACAGATCTAAAACCCAAGCTGTAGATGAACTATGAGTATCATCAGAATCTAAATAACAAGATATGGACATACCTTCCGAAGGTGTATCCTTCTTGTCCTTCAGAGAAGCAAGATACTCTGGACAGTTCTTTTTCCAGTGCCCATCCTTTTGGCAGTGGAAACACTTTCCTTTGCCTCCATCAGCTTTAGTCTTTCTTTTCTGTTTAGCTATTTTCTTGGAAGGACCAGGAATATGAGATTTCTTTTTCTTATTGCCCTTCTTCTTGTTGGACTTTCCAGCAGAAGAAGATATAACCAAAGCTACCTCTTTCCCTTTATTGCCTGGCATATTCTTTTGGGCAATAACCAGTATGTTAAATAAACCAGCTAAGGTGCATTGCTATTTAGTCATATGGAAATTTGTCACAAAATTCCCAAAAGACTTAGGAAGGGACTGAAGGATCAAATCCGTCTTTAGTTGGAAATTCATGTTGAAGTCAAGATGTTCCAACTGCTCAATCAGCCGAATCATCTTGTGGACATGATCCCCAACATTTTGTTCCTCAGACATCCTCATACGGAATAGCTGTCTAGATATCTCATACCTAGCATTCCTGCTGTGCTCACCATACAACTCTTGTAAGTGAAGGAGGATCTCACTCGCACTCTGCATGTTCTCATGTTACTTCTGTAACTCATTATTCATGGAAGCAAGCATGTAACACTTAGCTCTCATATCATGCTCCTTCCACTTGTCCAAAGTATCATGTTCCTCTTGTGTGGCCTCTGGAGGTAAGGGACCAGGAACATTTGAATCTAGAACATATCCTATATGTTCAAGGTTCAGGACAAGCTTTAAATTTCTTAGCCAATCAGACAGATTTGGTCCTGTCAACCTATTGTGATCAAGTATGCTTGCAAGGATATTGGATGGTGGTGGTTGTTTTGTGCTCATTTTTATCAGAAAATTAACTGCAGAAAATAACCAGATTAATTAGTAAATGTATCATGTAATTAACCAAAATGATTATGGTCTTTTAATCAAATTGGTCCTCCCACTAACTTAGCGAATCCTACACTTCCAAAGTAGGAAACACAAATCCTAGTTGGATGGATTTCTAGTGGGTGATTAAATTCTTATAATTCTATTGATCATCCTCAGGTACATCCATTATTGGAATTACAATAAACTATAAGTGAGCAACTCCTTGCCCATCACATCTCATGTAAGGTTCAATCCTTTACCTAGCCCCTAATGCTCAAAATCTCAGGTACATCCATTATTGACTTATCTTGCATTAGTTAAGTTGATCCCATTGAGCCAGTAATTATGTAAATAATTTTAATGTCCTCAGGTACATCCAATATTGGCCACCAAACCATTTACATATTTACAACATTTCATGCTTAACAATTATTCTTAAGAAAATCTCTTAAATTAATTGCATCTCATGCAACTATTTAAAATTTCTTAAAATAATTGCCCCAATGAAGGGCCTATGTTATAATTACTTTAATTATAGCATATCCAACTTAATCATTTGTTTGGAAGATTTTATGGTCATTCTAATTACTATTAAGGTCTCACTTTGCACATTATCCATTTAGCATGCATATATCATATAATTGCATACATTTCCATACATCTCATGCATTCATGGATAAGCAGTAAATATGGTATGATCATGGACTTTCTAAGGGATTCAATTCTGAGCCACCAAGAATTGAATCAGGGCATTCCTAGGTGCATTTCATTCATTCATTTTACAAGAGTTGCTGAAGGAGTACATAATCAACACTTGATCTTGAATTCCTCCCACTGGTCCCACCAATGCTCTTGACCTCCTTGAACTTCTTGCAATCCAATATTACATAGTAATCCTTGGCATACCAAGGCGAATTTACAAGAACTTAAATAAATGAAATTACAACTTAAAAATTATTACAAACTCAATAATACATGCCCAAAATAAATTAAAATTAATTAATTAATTTACAATCCCAAAGAAACATAAAAGAAATAAATCCAATCACATTGGTCTTTTATAGTCCATGATCATCCATCATGCATATCACTATTTAACAATTAAATAAAACATACATACTTAAATTAAAGTGAATATCTCATATTCAACTTAAAAATCGAGATTTGAATATGATTCAAATAAATTTAAAAATTCAGATTTGAATCTCATTCAAACAAATTTAAAAATTTATATTTGAATCACATTCAAACAACTTCAAAAATTCAGATTTGAATCACATTCAAACATTTTTAAAAAAATCAGATTTGAATCACATTCAAATATTTTTAAAAAATCAGATCTGAATTTTATTCAATAAATTTTAAAAAAATCAGATTTAAATATGATCCAAACAACTTTAAAAATTCAGATTTGAATCACATTCAAACAACTTTTAAAATTCAGATTTGAATCACATTCAAACAATTTTTAAAATTCTGATTTGAATCATAATTTAATTGTGTGATTAAAAATCCTAATTAAACATTTTAATTAGTCATATGATGAACCTTTCATCATGCAAAAATTGCAGAATTTAATAACAACCATGTGCACCATGATCTTCCAAAGCCATGCGCACCATGTTGGAGTTCATCAAGCATGCCGCCACACCTCTTTATCCAACTAACAATGGATCAATCATCTTATGATCAAATCACACAATTAAATCATATAATAAACAATCTAAATGGCAAATATAGTAGCTCTGATACCAATTGAAGGAACGGAAGCATGAAAAACACAAGTTTATACCATTGAATTCAAAAATTTTCACCTAGGGTCACATGCATCATGCAAGATTTATTTTTATCTATTTGATTTCAATGATAAACAACATATTAAAACTCTTTTAATATGTTTTTGGATCTGTATTTGCCATTTAAGATTTTAAAATTAATCAGATTAATTTTAGAACCCTAGATTAAATCAAGAACGATTACACTAACCTCTTGATGCACTGCAGCGTGTCTGCGCCTTTGAGATTCGTCTTCAGGACACCAGATGTTGTCCCTCTAGCTTGTCCACACCAAGAACACCCATGGCAGCCCTTGAACAGCTTCTAAAGCCTTTTCTATTAATTAGAAATTCAAGTTCTGCCTTTTAAGAGATTAGAGATGTAAACATGACACTAGAAACAATTTCTAGTGTTCTTAATTCAAGAGATTGATGGCTAATCTCTTTGAATTGATGAGAGATGAAGAAGAATAGAGGGAGGGCTGCAAAATGGCGTGACCAAGGAGTGTGGCTGCTGGTTGTATTTTATTTTCTCATAACAACACTTAAATAGCTAGGTTAACACATTAAACCCTTGCCACATGTCACCCTTTGATTAGCTCTAGGTTTAAGTGACCCAATCACATTGTGCCAAGTGTCAAACCTATATGTAATCTTGATTTTAATCATCTTACATGATTAAAAAACATTTGGCAAGCTTATGTGTTATGCCACGTGTCACCATCTCATGGTGCCACGTGTCACACTGCAAAATGACCAAAATGCCCCTTTGTCTTAATTTTGAGTTCTCAACCCAAAATAATTATTTTTCTTCTTCTAATTAATTTATATCAAATATAAATTAATTAATTAATCTCTATTAATTAATTTCTCATTAATTAAATTCATATTTAAACACTTTAAATATAAATTTAACTTATATTATACATCCAATAATCTAGATTTGGTTTCAAGTCATGCTAGGGACTTTGCAAACTAATTGCAAACCAAACCTATTTAATTAATCAATTAAACTCTTTAATTAATTAATTAAATCATATTTAATTAGTTGATAACTTGTGTATGTGTGTGACTTACTAGGCTCATCACTAATTGGCAATGAGACATGATATCAACTCTTAATATCATCAGAACTCTTTCTTACCATAAATAATTTCACTAAATCATTTTATGAACCTCATAGACCATGGTTAACACCTAGCATAGCATGCCATGGCCACCCAATTAGTAATAAGGTTTACCTTAAATGAACCTATAATCATATGTTACCATGCACTAGAATCTCTCTGTTACAAAATCCCAACTCAAGCTGGAGTCATGGTTTATGTCAAACTCTATTTGCTATGAATATTATGTTCTCTTTTAATTCCAGTTCTTGATTAAAAAGATTTTCTCATCAGAAACTCTTTTCTGAATAAATCTATCTGTCCTGGCCAGGAACTTGAAACATCAAGAACAATTAAATGAACATAGGATTTTATCTCTATTTACTTAGAGAGCAGATTCCATCGTGATCAACACCTACCTCCATATATAACTAGTAGGAGCCAACACATGCCCATATACCCATACACAGTACAAGTATGAAAGCAGTATCAAACTCAAACTACCTATATACAAGATAAGCTGTGCTATCTCGGTCTAAAGATTATATGCACCGATATGATTTATGACAAAACATTGATAAGAGTAAACTCCATGTGCTTGTCATAAGTGTCACTGGTTCGGCCTACTTATCATTTATAAGTGCCTATCATGTTTGTTATATGGCATGAGACTCACCATTCCATCTTATTTATATCTCATATAAATAACTTGGGAACAAACATGAATACAATCTTTCTGGATAAGTCATGTCCTTATTATGAAGTATCCTCGATTGTGAACCTATTTATGATACTTCGTGCTAGAAATATTGTCACTCATATTCTTAACAACTTAAGAATAATATTTCTAACAAAATATCAATGGACCTTTTCTATTACACATAAATATATTATGTAAACGGAAAAGTGGAAATGCCTTTTATTAATAAAAATATGTACAAGATACATACTAAATGATATGCTCTAGGGCATACTACTAACATGAAGACTATATATGACTTTGCTAAACTTGCACAATTGTATATAAATAAGATTGTTAGTCTTCATGGAGTTCCAGTTTCTATTGTCTCTGATCGTGGTACTCAGTTTACTTCTCGATTTTGGAAGAAATTCCAAGAAGCTTTAGGAACACGAGTAGACTTTAGTACTGCTTTTCACCCTCAGATGGATGGACAGTCAGAAAGGACCATAAAGACATTAGAGGACATGCTTCGTGCATGTGTTATGGATTTTGGTGGCTATTGGGATCATCATTTGCCTTTAGTGGAGCTTGCTTATAATAATAGTTATCAGGGAAGTATAGAGATGGCTCTATATGAGGCATTATATGGTCGAAAGTGTAAGTCACCTGTTTGTTGGGATGAAGTTGGAGAAATAAGGCTTACTAGATCAGAGTTGGTACAATTAACTTCAGAGAAGGTTCGACTAATTCGTGATCAACTTTTGATTGCTCAAAGTCGATAGAGAAGTTATGCTGACCGTAAGCATAAAGATGTAGAGTTTATGGTTGGTGATCATGTATTTCTGAGAGTTTCACCTATGAAAGGAATCATAAGGTTAAAAGGAAGCTTAGCCCTCGTTTTGTTGGTCCATTTGAAGTTTTGGAGAGAATTGGAGCAGTTGCTTACCGTTTAGCCCTTCCACCTGATTTTGCACATGTACATCCAGTTTTCCGTATCTCTATGCTTAGAAAGTATGTACCAGATCCATTTCATGTTTTGCAATCTCATACCATACAATTTAAGGATGATATGTCATATGAGGAGCTACCAGTAAAGATTTTAGATCAACAAATTAGAAAATTTCGGTCTAGGAAAGTGGCTTTGTTCAAAGTCTTGTGGCATAATCACACAAGTAGTGAGGCCACATGAGAGGCAAAATCTGAAATGCAAGCCAAATATCCCCACTTATTTGATTCTTCAGGTTAGAATTTTGTCTATTTAAATTCGGGAACCGAATTTCTTTTAAGGGGAGAAGTATGTGGAAACTCAATATTTATCTATTTATTTATTTATTTATGTATTTTAATTAGCTAACAATAATTTAATATATTTATCTAAAAAAAGGAATATTTTATTGGATGGCCTGCTTATTTATTTTTTTATATATATTATTTTTGAAATTAAATATATATCTGTAATATGAACAACCCAGTTCAATAATAACTCTTATTCCATTCTATACCTAATAAAACTCTTGAAATATATATACCATAATCATCTCTTTCTGCTAAACTTTGCTCTCAAAGCCTATTTATCATCTCCTTGTATACCAAATACTTTCAACAGATATTTTTCATCATCTTTTATTTATTGTTATATATATATATATATATATATATATATATATATATCTATGATTTATAATCTGATGTGCATAGAGAATCTCTAAATTTTTACTTCTCTATTCATCACCTTTGATTATATTTTCAAGGAGATTCGAATATTCAATCTGTCAGTTAAAATTGTCTCTCTTCCATTGACAATAACTATTGTCTTGGAGGTTCAAAGCGAGTGGCAATTATAGTACATGGCACCGTTTTAGTCCATTTAAAAATTTCTTAGCATTAAGTTTGTTATTAAATAAAATTTTAAATCAATATTTTAACAATTATTTTATATATGATTTTCTAGAGTTTTATTTTATTATTAAATTTCATTTCGATTTTGATTAAATAATTGATTTTGTCAACTATCTCTGCATTAGAGCCATTAGGATTCCGGGAATAGCCCTTTAATGTATTTATATTGATTGATATTTGACTATAAAATTTATCGATGTGTTACATTGAATAGATTTGAGATTGATTTGATTTTATTGACTCTCTGAAATTATTGAAATAAACTATTGGAATTGCATTATCAGTTATTATTTGCTATCTGAAATTTTTTATTGATTTTGATTGATTTATACAAATTGATTTTCTGTTTTGAATTAATACCTGTGCCTAGTATCTATTTCTGTTATCTGGCCTCATCGTGTGGACTATCACAGTATTAGGTTGTATTGTCGAGTCATGCATCATTGCAGTTTATGGTTTGCATTAGTATCATATGCATTGATATCTGTGAAGGAGGAGGAAGGTATCTAATAACTGGTAACGCGCTTACCATCTGGCCTTTGGTGATGTGGGGTATCATCACCCTGGTGCATTGTACCATAAAATTTTTATTGAATAAATTTTTTTTATATATATGTTTTATAAAATTATTTTATTAATGATTTTGACAGCATGAGCATGATTTTATTGAATAGAAAATTTATTGTGAAATTAATCAAGCGTCTGCCTGTTCCTATTCCGTTGTGTGCTATAATTATCATTTACTGAGCATTAGCTCAAACCACATTTTTTCTGTCTGTTATCTGTTTCAGATTAGTAGAATTCTACAGCTGATCCAAATATTCAGTCCATTTTCTGGAGACGGACAATCTTTGATTTGTTCTCATGGGATGCCCGAATTCATGTTTTCTCGGGCTAATAATTAGTTTAGTTTATTGAACAGTTTAAATTTTTATTTGAAATCTATAGAGATTCCGCAGTTTACTTATGGGATATTTATGATGTTTTTTCAGCATTTTATTTATTTAGATTTTGTCTATTTTTGAGATTAGTAAGTGACAATATATTCATTCAAGATACTCTGATAAGGCTTGCATGATTTAAGAATACTTAAATTATGCGCCTATCACAGTTCAGAATTTCAGGTCGTGATTATGAGATATTTATGATGTTTATTCAGCATTTTATTTATTTGGATTTTGTCTATTTTTGGGATTAGTAAGTGACAATATATTCATTCAAGATACTCTGATAAGGCTTGCATGATTTAAGAATACTTAAATTATGTGCCTGTCACAATTCAGAATTTTGGATCGTGACAAAGTAATGGCCCGGCCCACTAATAATGATATAAGAATACTTAAATTAGCACGGAGATGGTCTTGGATTCAAAAAGTAATGATATATAAAGTAATGGTCGTGACAAAGTAATGGTCGTGACAAATGTAATGGCCCGGTCCACTAGTAATATTGTCTGCTCTGGGTCAAAGCCCTCACGGTTTTAAAATGCGTTATTAGGGGTTACGAATCACCAACTTATAAACTCAGCATCTCTCCCGTGTTTTTCCAATGTGGGATTTGCCTAGGGTGTTACAATCCACCCCCCTTATGGGACTCAGCGTCCTCGCTGAGGTTTGCCCCACCAAAAAAGGCCCACTAGTGATATTGTCCGCTTTGGGCCGAAGCCCTCACGGTTTTAAAATGCATTATTAGGGGTTACGAACCGCTAACTTATAAACTCAGCATCTCTTCCGTGTTTTGCCGATGTGGGATTTGCCTAGGGTGTTACAATCCACCCCCCTTATGGGACTCAGCGTCCTCGCTGAGGTTTGCCCCACCATCGCCCAAGGTTGCACGCGGAGTGGCTCTGATACCACAAATGTAATGGCCCGGCCCACTAGTGATATTGTCCGCTCTGGGCTGAAGCTCTCACAGTTTTAAAACACGTCATTAGGGGGTTATGAACCGCCAACTTATAAACTCAGCATATCTCCCGTATTTTGCCGATGTGGGATTTGCCTAGGGTGTTACAATGAATTTTCAATTATTCATAAGTTGATTTATAGATTTTGACAATTATATTAGTTTTAAAGTTTTCTAATTGTTAATTCATTATAAAAATATATCAAACAACTATTATTCAAATTATATGCCCTTCTCCCTCTCATCTCTTCTTTCACACATTTGGGCCTGTAGTGCTTTGAGGGGCAAATTTCGTTTCCCTAACGCCCACCACTTTGCTTCAAGGATGGATTGAATCTATTAAACTATGCCAAATTTGCAATGAAATTATAACAAAGGGACTGTGAAAGATGAGGTAAAGAACAAGAAAGTAGAGAGAGAGAGAGAATAGATATGAAATGAACTTGTTTCTTTGGATTCAGAGGCAATGGTGATAAAAGAAAATGATGGTGAAGACAAAGATGAGAATAAGTGAAAAGGTTTTGTTACTTTGTGATGTTCGTCCTCAACATAGTAGAAAACAATAAACCTTTACTTGAATCGAGAGAAATGAAGCGGTAATTTTTATAATTTGTTTATGCACTTTACTCATGTTTCACTTTTGAAATTTTAATTTTATTTCATAAAAATCCTTCTAACTTGTTATAATATATTTTCAAGTTAAAAAAAAATATTAAAATTACATTTTCAACTTATTTTCTCTCGTACTTAAAAAAAATCCAACTATTTAACCCATCATCTAGACTTGCCACAAAAATATATTAATGCTATCACAATTATCCGTTTATCGAAAATGATGAAGATTTACCCTTTACTAAAAAATGTTAAATCCACATTTGTAGATGTCACACCGTAGATTAGAGGAAATTTTTAATCTAAAAATCTATCATTGCATGTTGAAGGGATTTTTTTATGAAACAAAATTAAAGTTTAGAGATTTTTTAATAACAAATTGAAGTTAAGGAATAAAAATGAAATACAAGGCAAAATTTAAAAATGGCTAGAAAAATTATTTGAAAATAAAGATAAAGAGAAAAGAAAATAAATTTGATTTCTTTAAATTCTTTTATTTAAACATCAAATAGAGAAGAGAAAAAAAGCGAGAGGAGAAATTACATTTCTCAACCCCTTGAATATAAACCAAAATTTTTCTTTTCAAATTGGTTGGAATAAATGAGAAATGGAGAGGAATATGTATTATTTGCATTAAATACTTAAATATTTGCTCTCAATTTTTTAAAAGTCTCTCCTTCTTCGTATGTGAGGATATAACAATCATTTATTATATATTATTTTACGGAAGAAATTATATTTCTTCCATGTTTTAATAATTTATTTAAATAATATAAAATAAATTAAAAATTTTTTTCTTTTTATTTTTTCTCTTTCATTTTGCTTATTTTCCTTACGCAGTTAAGCATCCAAGTAAAAGGCAAGTGAGGAGGGAATTGATTTCTCATTTCAATAACCTCAGTTCAAACCCCTGATTTTTAAAATTTATTATTTTTTGGTAAATATTGATATTTTATTTTATTTAAATTTTAGGAAATTATTTGAAATTTTTTAGATTTTAGAAATCGAGTTCGATTTTCCGAAAATATAAACTTTGATGATTTTTAAAAATTAATTTAAAGACCACGTGACAAAACTAAAAATATATTTATAGTCTATGCATTTTTCTAAGTTTTCTAGAATTTTTTCGGAATTTTTGGGCATCGTTTTCGGTCCCAAGGTAAAGTAAAAATTTAAAATTTTGTATTTCGAATCGAACCGCCAGAATTGAACCAGACAGGATCGAACCGGTCGAATCGGACCGGCTCCTTCTTCTTCTTCTCTTTTTCTCCCGCGCGCGTTTCCTTCTTCCTCTCTCTCTCTCTCGTTTTCTCTCTCCTCCCGCTTGTGCCGGTACCGCCTCCTCGCCACGGCCCATGGCGCAACCCCACCGACTCACCGGCCGCTGTAGCAGCAAACAAACGTCACACGAAGCAACGTGACTCGCGCGCGCAACTCTTCGACTTCCCGGCCGAAATTCGGCCGATCCGGCCACCAATCGGACCGGGTCTTGTGTCTAAATCCATCTACTCGTCGAGAGCTTTCGATAGACACCAAGAACACCGAAATTCATTGAGCGGTTTGTCCAATTTTTACCCGAAAATTTTTAGCCTATTTTGACTTTTGGGCTAGATTTCTCGCAAACCGTGAACCCCACAAGAAAACCAAGAGTACCAGGGCGCTCCACTCGTCGAGAACTTCGCGGCGATATAAATTTCAAATTTTTCCGATACCGTTTTTCTGTGGGTCCCAGGGAACTTCGTAGTGTTTTTCCGAGCATTAATTGAGCTTAGAAAATTTTGTAAAATTTATGTACTAACCCCTGTGTTGTGGGCTTCGTGTAGGTATCTTCAATTCGCGGAAATTCTACAGTTGTCCGGGTCTGTGAATTTTCGGCCAGACAGACTGACTACTGAAAAAGTCTCCGAATTAGAATGAGGTTTTGGCTACCCCACCATTGTCAAACGTCCTGAACGTGTCCCCAAAGTCGGAATCGGCATAGGTAAACCTGAACCTTACTTTTTCGTAATTTTCTAGTGCTTAAATAAGATTAAAAATCCATAAAATATTCATGGTAGCTCAGAAAATTATGATTCTTTTTTCAATAACCTAGTAATATTGCTAAGGACCGCGGGGCAAAGTTTTAGAATTTTTAGAGTTCATTTGGGTAGTTTTTGCAAAAAGAGTCAATTATAAGGACTAAATTGAAATTTTACATATTGTGATGGATGACTGTTTAGATGAGCCCAGGAGGGGCTGTGTGATGTGATTGAGCTGTGGATATATGGATTGTGAATATAGAAGTGTATTTTGAGCCCTTTTGCAGGTCGGGTAGGTCCTAGGTATAGGGGAGACTCTGTCGGATTTTCGGCACGACTTAGGACATATTTGGTCTTTTCTTAGTTTGTATTGAGTCAAATTTATTAAATGATTGTAATAAAATTATCAGGTGAGCCGGGACAGCCTTCTTCCTCCGCCCAGCCGCCACAGTGATTGCCGTCAAGTCTGTGAGTAAAATATTAATTTTAATTGTAATTTCACTATTATTATATGTTTAAGCATGCCCATGCATCACTTATATGTATGTATCTATGTAGTTAAACTCTAAGCACGTTTATGTTGCATTCATAACTGTTAAAGTGCCATGGATGTTGTTGTGATAATTTGGAGCAGTGTGCGTGCGTTGGCGTGCGTGTGATGTGGTGTTGACTATGGATAGGACGGGTAGACACGGCTTGAGATCTTCGTTGAGACCCGGTCCTTCGGGGTAGACACGGCTTGAGTTCTTCGCTGGGACCTCGATTTGGTTTATTAAGCAAAAGTCCGGCTTGAGTTCTTCGCTGGCACAGGTTGGATTTTAGAGAGCTGTATAGGGATCAGCTCCCATATATTATTATTAATATTAATGGGTGTGTGAGTGCTCCAAATTACCTTTTTGATGTTGTGATGTGAAATTATTGCTGATATTGCATTTCACTCTACAGGGTGTATTAGTTTTAGATAGTTATAGAGATTATGGTTAAAATTGATATTTTACTCTCTGAGTCGAACGCTCACTCCTATTCAATATTTTTCCAGGCCACAGGAGGATATTTTTGAGGTTAACCTGCTTTTCTCCCTCGCAGGTCGTCTATTCATGTTTGTGTAATTCTATAAACTTCTAGAATTTTTGCATGTGTTAGAAATATTTATTTGAATTGGGTCTGTAATATAAATTGTCAATGTGGACCTGTAAACTTATTATTTTATGCATTTGTGTTGGGCTGGATGAGGGACCTGAGCTCCCATTTATTTTATGTTGTTATGAGTATGTGGAGGGTGAGCTGAGCTCCCCAATTGATATATATTGTGTTTACAGGTCGGGTGAGTCAAAAACTCCCCGTTGAAAGGTCTATTTTATGGCCGGACTCTGTTCGGTTGAATTCTTAAAATTGGGCCCAAATGAGCCTTAGAGTTAGGTTAAGAAATAGTTAGGCTTACTACGTGCCTCAGGGGTTTTAGGCTGGCCCAGGTCCTAATGCCGGTTCGGCCCATAGGTTGAGTCGTGATAAATTTTAATTCTTTACAATTTTTTATTTTGTTTTTATTTGGCTAATAATAAACTAATGATGATAGATGAGAGACAAAAAGAAAAAGAAATAGAGATATAGGCAAAAATAGAAAAAGAGCAAAGAAAAAACAGAGATGTAGAAAGAAAGAAAGAAAGAGGAAAGAGAAAAATAAGGGAGAGAAATGGGAAGTAGAGAGAAAGGCAGAAATGAGAGAGGGACCAAACATAAAATGAAAAGTAGAAGAAAATAAATAACACAATAAAAAAGTTGGCTGCAACATTATTTAAAGAGTTAGTTGAAAATTTTTTATTTTAAAAGTCATAAGTAACTATAATATAAACAATATAAAAATTTCAAGAGTAAATTAAAAATTAAATTAAAAGGATTATAACTAATAATAATAGAAAATATTAAAAAATTTCAATATTTACAATAATATTTTCAAAATTTAAGGAGGCTAGATATATATTTTTATGAAGAATAATAAAAGGTATAGGAGTATACATAGAAGTTCTTCGAAATTTGGGAGGCCAAAGATGTATTTCCAATAAAATTTATAGAAAATATAAGGGCTTCAATAAAAATTTTGCATGGTTGGAGGAACCATGGCCCCCCAACCATTAACATATTTCCACCCCTAATAATAATAATAATAATAATAATAATAATAATAATAATAATAACAATGACGACGTCGAAAAAATTATTGTTTAGTTGTTATATTTTAACGATATTAATTATTTAATATTTTTTATTTTAAAAAATATATTGTTTAGTATCTTTTTTTAGTCTATAAATTATTTAGTATTTTCTGTTAATTTTTTTTATTAATCAAAGTAGTAGAATAATTATAAATAGTGACTAAATAGTTATGTATTTAAAATTATAAAAACTAAATAATTGTATTATTCAAAATACATGAATTGAATAATTGAATTAGAATAACAAATATTCTTTAAAATATCGAGAGACACTAAACAACACGTGGACTAATAAATAAAGAGACTAAATAATACATTTTTTAAAATAAAATAATCAATATAGTATTTGGTTTAATTATACCACATAAACAGGCTTTAGAATTTATTTGAAATAAATTTTACCATTTGATATGACACAACTTAAAATGTAAAATTTAATTAAATTTCATATAATTTATGTTTGGTATAATTTAATGATTGAGATTTATCTATTTTCATTTCCTAAATTACCTTAAAGAGTAAAATTAAAAATCATAATTCTTCTACATAATTTTAAAAAAAAATCCTATATCTAATAAATTTATAAAATTTAACAAACACATAAACCAACAAGCAATATAATAATAAATATAAAATAAATTCACATATCTTATAATACAAGAGATTTATTTAACAACATAAATAGTGTCATTACTAAGTGCATAATGAATTTAAATGTTAAAAAGTTAGAATAAATATAAAATATATTATAAAATTGTTCAGACATATTATACTTGATTTTTTTTTTGAACAATCGAATTTTATTTTTATTAATTACTGGTACTTAGTGATGGTAGGATATTCTATTGATCACATTAGTTCTCAAAGTTTTAAAATAATAATTTTAGTAGGTGAATATATAAAAAGATAAATAATTAAAAGAAAATTTATTTTGATCAAAGCATTTTAGTTTAAAAAAATGTTGTTATATGAATTTTATAGAATTTATTTTAAATTCAATCAAATTTGATAAGAATTGATTTTAATTATAATCAATTATTATAATTGAATTCATGGAATTGATTTTTTTTTTTTTTTAAATCACACACACAAATTTTAAGTAGTTAATGCATGTAGTAATATTTTGTTACGAGAAAGTGAAAACATAAAAAAATATCCTGCTAATATCGATGGGAAACATGAGGTGAGCCATATGCATCGAGGAAACTTTTTCTATAAAATTGTAAGGAGAATGGTTTCAGAAAGCGGGGATAGCTCAGTTGGGAGAGCGTCAGACTGAAGATCTGAAGGTCGCGTGTTCGATCCACGCTCACCGCAGAAGAATGAAACTGTTTTGTTTTCTTAAATGTCTTGAGCATTCCTAGGGTTTCAAAAGAGGATTTGCCTCCTTATATGACGATCGGACAGCTTTTTCTGGTTGCTGGCGACTCGATGAAACTGAAAGGATGCAGCTTCTTGAAAGGTCTGGAAGTCGGCCTTTTTTCGTGGAATTCATTCAATTTGCCTAGATTATGTAAATTCGCAGTAGCACAAGCGATCTTTCCTGGTGTGTGTTTGTTAAATAAAATGGGGAAAGAATCGACCTTGGGAATCAGAGTCATAGGAAACACTCATAGTGGAAACATCAATAGTAAAGACTAATATATCATGACATTTGAAATTTATAGAAGGGATTTTGAGTGGCTCAATTCCTACTCTAAATCATTGCTTGCTTTGTAAGTGTCGCTTCCAGTCAGTCCTGAGAGTACTGACATATACATCAACAGCATTCAGAACCCAATTCATGCTTCCTTGGTGGCCAAATAATTGGTTGCCTTTCACGGGTTGCTTCACGGGCTTCATATCAAAAACCACTGGAATCACTCGCCAAATAAGCCAAAAATGTGAGTAATTGCCCAGTTGTCGTGACATGCTTCTGTCTGGGCCAGCATTTGAACTTGTTTCCATCAAATTAATGGCCAGGTAAGGTAAATTTACCCATAACCATCTGTTTATTTGGGCATCATCTTTTTGCTTGTTATGCAAATAACTTTCACCCTCTGGTTCTGCTGCTTGGAAGTGAAGTGGTTACTACTTACTAGTAAGGTTGATGTGAAAGGGGTTTAAAATAATGAACGGCACATCAGGCGGTGAAACTCCAAGAGGGTGTATGTGCCCAAATGCCAATTTGCCAAAATGTTGCTTTTGCTTGCAATCTAATAGTTCACATGTTTATGTAAACTTAAATTGACACAGTAACAATTTGCTATTATCATAATAAACTACTCTCTTGCTTACCTTGTAAATATTTTGTTTGTTCATTTATACTATAATTAATTATAACAAATTATTATGATTCCATAACTGCATTATATAATGTTTGTGGGTATATAAATAGACCTCCTAGTTATTCCCAAATCAAAGCCAAGTAAAATGGATATGCGAACAAAAGAATTTCTTCTTGCTATTTTATGCAGCTTCCTCCCATTTCTCGTTCAGTCTCAATGCAACAGAAGTCCGGTGGTGTTCACCTTTGGTGACTCCAACACTGACACTGGTGCATATTTTTCTGGCCTGGGTATGATTTTTGGAGCTCCCAACGGACGCACATACTTCAACAGGCCATCTGGCCGGTTATGTGATGGACGTTTGATTATTGATTTTCTGTGTAAGTTCAATAAAATCTTTCCTTAGGGAATTGATCAATGTCAACTATCAACAGACATATTATGTTGACATTATATTTTGTGTGGTTTGCAGGTGAAAGTTTGAACTCTGATTACTTGACACCATATCTTGAACCTCTAGGAGCAAATTTCAGATATGGAGCTAATTTTGCCTTTAGTGGTGCAGCAACTTCTCCTAGATTCAAACCTTTTAGCTTGGATGTTCAAGTACTTCAGTTCATTCACTTTCGAAATCGCTCTCCAGAGCTAATATCCAAAGGTACATTGATTTTGATATATATAAAATTCCAAATTTGTATTCCCTTTGATACAAATAATATAAATAGAGTCTTATGTACTCTGGTTTTAGGCTACAGAGACTTGGTTAGCGAGAAAGATTTCAAAGATGCACTTTACATAATGGACATTGGACAAAACGATCTGGCCGGTTCATTTGAACATCTGTCGTATGACGAAGTTATAGAAAAAATACCATCCATCATCGATGAAATCGACTATGCTATCCAGGTAAATCTTCATAGCTAGCTGCAAAATTTGATGTGTATTTCAACTTCCCAGCTAGGCATGCAAGTTTTAACTGATATGACAAACCGACTACAGGGGATATATCAGCATGGAGGGAGGAACTTCTGGGTACACAATACAGGGCCTCTGGGTTGTTTGCCCCGAGAACTTTCCATAACTGAGAAGAAAGAAAGCGATTTTGATGAACGTGGGTGCCTAAAACATCTTAATGAGGCAGCTAAGGAATTTAATAAGCAGCTGAAAGCATTATGTGAAAAACTTAGATCAGACTTGGAGGATAGCACCATGGTCTATGTGGATATATACTCCATCAAGTACGACCTATTTGCCAATGCTGGTACCTACGGTAAGGGATTCAACTGAAGCTTTTCCATAACATTAACTAATCCTGAAAAACCAAGAAATGAATTAGGTACCACGCATGATTACTTTTAAAACACTTGCAGGATTTGAGAATGCATTAATGGCGTGCTGTGGGTATGGAGGAGCGCCATACAACTATAATAGGAATGTTACGTGCGGGGTAAGGGGTCACAACGTGTGCGAGCAAGGATCAAAATATATAAGCTGGGATGGAGTTCATTACACTGAAGCTGCCAATGCTATTGTGGCCTCCAAAATACTCTCCACCAATTTCTCTACTCCTCAAATCAAGTTTAATTGCTTTTGTAACAAATGAAAAAATTATTTTAAAACTTCATTGCTAAACCCGCCTTTTGTTTGAAATGAATGATTGTGAAATTTGCTTCCAAGTTCCATACCTGCTTTGCAATAAATTATATCATTAGCACATCGATGATGAAATTCAACTTGAAAAATAATTCATATGAAAACAAACTTACTACGATAAAATTCATCAAACACACCTATTTTGATTTTAGTTGACTTAAACCTAGATACCTTAAAACTTAGCCCAGCCCGCAAAATATCACCTATAAGCCTCTCAACGCTACAGACGGGTTTACTTGGTCTGTTGCCAAGCCAAGCCTACCTGACAGAAAGTAAATGCCAAGCCAGCTAATTGTGTCAGCAAATTAAAAATCATGAATAAAACTATGTATAATAAGAAGAAATAATTTATTTAAAACATCAAAATATTGTATCCGAATTTTATATTAAATCACATAATAATTTTTTAGTTCATCATTCAACAATTAAATTATTTTTGTGCTTCAGTAAAATATAATCTTTATTTTAATGCTGAATTAATATATATATATATATATATACATAACCATGATCGCTTAATTTAGTTCTAAATCATTAAATATAACACTTTCATTAGTTAGGAAGCTTTAGTATTCAAAAGGTGAATAAAAAAATGTGAATCTTAATTAATATTATATCCTAGTACATTATTATAGGTTATGAACATACCCCCACCATAAGAATAATTAAATCAAAATTACAAACGTTGGATCTAGCTAGCAAATAAAGTAAACTCCATCCTTATAAACTTTTTGAATTCTTTATAATTTTTAAATGTAGGACTTGGCGTTCCCCTCAAGTGATAACCATTATAGTTAACACTTAAAATTTGAAATCTCCCCATAAAATCTTAAGAGGTGAATGAAAAGATCAAAATAAGAGTCTATGAAATGTGAGATAATTTTATTTGATTTTAGATAATTATTATTAAAAAATTAAAACTAATTAATTAAGTAGATAGCTCTTTATTTTATAAGCCATTTAAATTCTATGTAATTTTTAAATGTTGGACTCTTCACAAGTTGAAAAAAAAAAGCAAGCTAATTAAGATTCAAGTGCATGCATCAAGTAATGGTAAGCAATTAAGGGCAGTGCAGTAGCCAGAACGAGTTGCATAAGGAAATGGAGAAATGTGTGGATGATCAAAGGGCCTACCATCTAGCTTTTTGGACAGGTGGTTTTGTCTTTGCCTTGCATTTTTCAATTATGAACAAGAATAAAGTCGTGTGCTAGACAAAATCATTCCAATGCAACTCAGTCAACTTTCTAAAATAAAAACAAAAATCCTTAGCCTCCTGCTAGTGGATGTAGACTTTCATGGCTCTCTCCTCTTCTCGCTTTTAATGCTTTCATGGGGTTAGTGGCTTTTTAACATCATTAATCACATCAGACGTGAAACAAACTGCACATTAAAGAGCTATAATATTTAAAATTATCATGATTTTAATAAATATTTATTTTTATTGTTAAATCGTGTGTATACATGTGCCTATCTTTTAAAGAAAAAAAAAAAAAAAAAAACTCTAACAAGGGAGAGTCAAATCGCCGGTATATACATCAAAGCTTGCTGTATAAGTATGACACAAGAAATCAAACTGGCCATGGTTTATTTATTTTTTAATCTATAAGATAATTTTTGATGGCCGCATATGCTGACTTTTTTTTCTCGCATTATCAATGCAGATTCTGGATATTTTATTCATGGAATTATAGTTTATTAATTACATACATATTATATAAAATAATCCGAGCTGAAGTTTTATGGGATTTATTATTTAATGAACATGTGAGGACAACATAAAAGGGTTGGTATATGTACAGATACCCTCTGATCAGAGAGTGATGCTTTTTGCTAAGCACTTTTAATTAAAGTTGATGATAGAATAATCTTAAGGGTTCCCTCTCTGAAGCTTTATATTCCTTTAGGTTCACCTCTTCTTTATAACTCTTTTGTTTTGTTTATAACCATATATTGTGCTTTAGATGATAATGACAGTGAAAATGATGAGGACAATATGATTCGAGTTTTCTTTACCAGCAGGAAAATGATTGATCTTCCACATTGTTGATGATACGCCAAGAATCGTGCCAATGAGTTAGTATTGAAATAGTTTTTAAAATTGTGAAATTTCAACTTTAAATTTTATTTAAAATTAAATAAATTAAAAGAAAAAAATATGTATATAGAAATCCCAATGTCATTATATTTCTTTTATTTAATTAAGACTATTCTTTAGTTAGGGGTTACTTATCCCTTATAATATGATCATCAACGACTTACAATAAGCAGGCGAGTTTAGGCAGCCAATGGAAGATCTACACAATTAGGGACATGGCATTTATCTCTCTTTGACTATGATAACGCCATAATCATGCAATCCCATAAATAAAGTTACTACTTTCGTGCCGTTTCATGTATATATATATCTCCGATTCCCCAAGCGCAAGAATTAGAAATGTTGAAGGATATGTTGTTGCCCAACTAGAGTAATGTATATGGGATTAATAGCAGTCTGGAATTGATTTCTTTAGTTTAAAAAAAAAAATGCAATGAATAGAATAGAATAGAATTTTAGGCATTAAGAGTTAGGATGATGGCCAAAACGATGACTTGAGTGAGTTGTTCGAGTTTCAAAAGCACATGGCCAGGAATTGAATAATGCAACTTCTTTAGACTTTGCCAGGAATTGAATAATGCAACTTCTTTAGACTTTAGATGGATCACTCCCTTTTGCTCGACTAGGGTTTCATTATCATTTATGAAGGGAAATTTTTATTTAAATTCAGCTCACAATTATAGTAGAATTCATTTACTTTAATAAATTGAATTTAAATAAAAAAAAAATATTTATCAAATGTGATAAGAGTCTAATTGCCAAGTTGCTGATATCATCTCTTTTCTTTAATCTCTTTTCACATTCTATGGATAAGAGAATGGCAGCCTGTCAACTTCCTAGTTGCTTTCAAGTTGCAACTCTGGAGCATCGCAAGGCCACAGTAAACTTTCGCCGGAGTTACTGTGTGTTTGCCAAGAATGTGAAATTATACGATACATGTATCTTCACTGAATAATTCCTTCACGTTGATTACACCCATATATATAGAGAGAGAGAGTGAATTTCATAATTATGAGATATATGAAAGTGTACTTAATAATTTCTCTTTAATGTGACCAATCAAATTCAATGCAAGTCAACTATTGCTCTGTGAATTATCTATAAGTCGTCAAAAAGGAACTGAAGCATCCTGGTGTGGGATCTTAAAATTCGGCATTTCTGATGTGGAAAAATCAGAAGGATGCATACAAGTGGAAAAGATGAACGATACAGAGGATTACTCCTAAGCAAATTGACAGCCTCATTCCTTCACTCTTGGCCCGCAAAACTGTCTGCACCAAATCTACCTTCCTCAACCAGAAGAAACTTTTCTTACTATATATCTAGAGCCTTCCTCTCTAGCAAGCGCCATCACATTGCTCCCAACAAGTGTACCAAAAGGCTTGGATGCTCCTGCATATATGTTGGCGGTGACCAACCCACCCATATTTGTACTCAGCTAATTAAATTTCTTCAGCTGTCACTCTTTGACACTTTACAAGTCATTCAATCATCTGTTTACTAATCCTGGATTTGCTTATGTAAACCAATCCCGTTTTGATCTTGCATTTCGGTCTCACTCCTAAACTTTGATCCGTTTGATTCTTTAATTTCAAGTCATGTAATTTATATCACTGATCAGCTGTTTTCTCAATGGCAAATCCATGTCTCGCCCTTAAAGCTCCACATTGTCCGTAGAGTGATACGCTCTTCGCCTTCTCAGTGTTTTGAGTCCTACCCTTTTACAGACTCCAGAAAAAGGAAGAAAGTACCATTTATTTTTCTTTCCCTGAGCTCTCATTCTGAAAAAATAATGGAGGAGGCCTTCGTCCCTTTCCGCGGAATCAAGAATGACCTTAAGGGGAGATTGTTGTGTTACAGGCAAGACTGGACAGGAGGATTTAGAGCAGGTTTCAGGTATAATCTTAACTTAAACAGGTCAACAAAATTTTTTTTTTCTGTTGATGCTGTTCACTTGTTATGTTGTTAACACACTCGTTGCAGTATTTTTTTTAGGCCTTCATTTATGGGCGAGTTTTAATAATTTAGTCATTCAAAATATATTTTCTTTTCAGGATTTTGGCTCCCACGACATATATATTCTTTGCTTCAGCGATTCCAGTCATTTCGTTTGGGGAACAACTGGAGAGAAATACTGGTATTGCACTTCATTAGTTTAAAGAATCTTTTTCTTTTTTTTTTTTTTTTTAAATACTGATCCGTTGATTATTCTTTTTCTTAAATTAAGATTGATGTTACCATGCTCATATCACACCCCTTTCTCTCAGACTCCCCGGGCCTTTACATGGGAAGGACTGGAAAAGGGAAACGATTTTTTTTTTCTTTGGAAAAGGCCCATAAAAATTTCAAGAAATTTTTAACGCACGAAATCTCCTTTTTCTGCTTGCAGATGGAGTTTTAACAGCAGTTCAAACCCTAGCATCCACAGCAGTATGTGGGATCATACACTCGATCATTGGAGGTCAACCTCTCTTGATATTAGGAGTTGCAGAGCCTACTGTCATTATGTACACATTCATGTTTAACTTTGCAAAAGAGAGACCTGATTTGGGCCGGAATTTGTTTCTAGCATGGACAGGATGGTAAGGAAGTAAGCTGAATCCTGTTTTCTTCCTGGAAGTGTCTATTAGCAGCAACCACTTCCTCAATCTTGCTTTGTTTCGCCTTTGCTTTGGTGTTTGACAGAATTACCTGGTCATATGATGTTGCAGGGTTTGTGTTTGGACTGCATTCCTGCTGTTCTTACTGGCTATCCTGGGAGCTTGCTCCATTATCAACAGGTTTACCCGTGTAGCAGGGGAGTTATTTGGTCTGCTTATTGCGATGCTTTTCATGCAACAGGCTATTAAAGTAAGAGTCGTTAAACACCCTGTAATTAATACGTACGGTGTTCTGAATTCTCAGTATTTTGCATCGAGCAGTATTTAGTCCCTACAGAACTGCCGTAAAAAGATAGCTAATCCATGGTTGTTCAGGGACTTGTCTATGAATTTAGAATTCCCCAAAGGGAAGATCCAAAAGCGGTAGAGTTTATACCTTCATGGAGGTTTGCAAATGGGATGTTTGCTTTGGTTCTTTCTTTCGGTCTCCTGCTCACTGCATTAAGAAGCAGAAAGGCAAGGTCGTGGCGCTATGGGACCGGTATGTACTTTCTGAACCAAAAAACTATAAGAAGCTTCTTCTCTGCTATTGTTTATTTGGCAATTTTCTTACTTTTGAGGAATATTTGGTAAACTCTCTTTCACAGGTTGCCTTAGAAGCTTCATAGCAGACTATGGTGTGCCCCTCATGGTCCTAGTGTGGACAGCTGTTTCCTACATCCCAGCCGGAAGTGTTCCCAAAGGGATCCCTCGCCGCCTTTTCAGCCCAAATCCGTGGTCCCCTGGTGCCTATGAAAATTGGACTGTCATTAAGGCATGCTTTTAATTATCACATCTTACAATTGCCAACAACACCAAATTTAGAACTTTATTTTTAGTTAATTAAAATTGAACGACTCTGAATTCAATATTACAGGACATGCTAAATGTTCCCATTTCTTACATAATTGGAGCTTTCATTCCTGCAACGATGATTGCCGTGCTTTACTACTTTGACCATAGTGTAGCGTCTCAACTTGCTCAGCAGAAAGAGTTCAATTTGCGAAAGCCACCTTCTTATCACTATGACTTACTTCTTCTGGGGTTCTTGGTAATATAGCTCCCTTCTATTAGGTTCTTGCTTTATTAATTCCATTTCCCCCCACCCACCCCCCCCCCCCCCCCCCCCTTCGAATTTGGAATTTTAAAGTTCATAATTCATGATTTCAGACTTTAATGTGTGGTCTTGTTGGAATTCCACCATCAAATGGAGTCATCCCACAATCGCCCATGCATACAAAGAGTTTGGCCACTCTTAAGTATCAGGTGATATATCCTGAACTTGCTCTTTAAGTACATATTGCTCATATAATCCTTCATCCGATATATATGACATTTAGTGGCAAAACCAACAACAGTAAGGCTTATTTTTCTTTTCTTGGTTGCTTGTGCAAATGAGTTTTTCTAAGAAACACGTTTTCCCATTATGCAGTTGCTTCGTAATAGACTTGTTGCAACTGCTCGCCGAAGTATGAGGAAGAACGCCAGCCTGGGACAATTATATGGAAATATGCAAGAAGCTTATCAACAAATGCAGACCCCTTTGATGTACCAACAACCGTCCCAAGTATGATCGCAACTTATTCTGCTTTTGCTTACTTTTTTTTTGTATTTAGTTGTAGCTCTTATTTTTCTCCTGAAAGCAACATAATCACAAGCTTCACACAATTGTAGCTGCCTGATCTGCATCGTATCTAGTGAAAATTTTATGATTTTTAGTTCATATGAAGTCAAGTAATGTAGCTTTGAGACTAATGCAGGGTCTTAAAGAATTCAAAGAATCAACCATCCAGGCAGCTTCTTGTACTGGCCACATTGATGCGCCAGTTGATGAGACAGTATTTGACATCGAGAAGGAGATTGATGATCTATTGCCTGTTGAAGTGAAAGAACAGCGTCTCAGCAACTTGCTTCAAGCCACAATGGTTGGAGGATGTGTTGCAGCCATGCCTTTCCTCAAAAAGATTCCAACCTCAGTCCTATGGGGTTACTTTGCCTTCATGGCCATTGAAAGTTTGCCTGGTAACCAATTCTGGGAAAGGATATTGCTGCTTTTCACTGCGCCAAGCAGAAGATATAAGTATTAACTTGAAATCTTGTACTTTCACTTTCTTACCAGTTACCAATTGCTCTCATCTTCTTGGTTTCTAAATAATTCCCTTTTCATGCAGGGTCCTTGAGGAGTACCATGCCACTTTTGTAGAAACAGTGCCTTTCAAGACAATTGCAACATTTACCATTTTCCAAACGACTTATTTGCTAATATGTTTTGGTCTCACCTGGATTCCAATTGCTGGTGTCATGTTTCCTTTGATGATCATGCTTTTGGTTCCAGTAAGACAATACGTCCTTCCTAAGTTTTTCAAAGGAGCACACCTTCAGGACCTGGATGCAGCAGAATATGAAGAGGCACCGGCTCTACCATACAATCTTGCTACAGTAAGATTTCTTGTCCAACGGAAAAAAAAAATCCTAATTAAGTTCACTTCCAAATTTGCTTTCTTTCACATTTATAATTTCCTCATTATGTTTACAGGAGTCTGGGCTGGGTGCTGGGGCTACTCAGGCAGGGGATGGAGAGATACTAGACGAAGTCATTACCCGCAGTCGTGGAGAGTTCAGGCATATGAGCAGTCCCAAAATCACAAGCACCACTGGAACCCCTGCAAATGATCCTAAAAGCCATCAAAGCCCTCGTCTCTCATACACCTATAGTCCTCGTGTAAGTGAACTAAAAGGGGAGAAAAGTCCTAAGGCCATTGGAAGAGGGTCAAAGAGTCCAAAACCTGGAGAACTAGGATTATCTAAGCTAGGAAAGAGTCCTTCAAATTCAGCACAAAATTAGTGCAGAAAGTTTGGCTAGTTTGATTTGACTGTTAGTCCTCAGTAGCTTTGGATTGCTTCTGCTTGCCCCTTTTTCTTGGTGTGTTGTTTTGGTTGGAATTGTTGTAAAATATTCCTTTCTGCTCCTCCTTTAGAGCAAATTTGTAACTACGAATATACTAATGTATATTGTTCTTTTCAGAGTAATTTGTTTATATTGCTTCAATCTTCATGAATGCAATCAGCTCATCTTGAAATTAAAATACTAAGACTTACAGCTCAACAAACCCAGATCTTCATGCCATGTCTGTGATTGAGTCCTTTCACCAACCACATTTGGCCCCCCATTTTCAAAGAACAGGCGAGGTAAGTAGAAATTCGAGCTCCTACCTACCTATGGTACAGGCAAAGATATGATTACTAAGCACTAAACAAAGAAATTTATTAGAGTCTTGTTTACATTGCATTCGTCTTTATGATTGTGAGGCCTAGAATTCAAATCACCCTCAAAGCCAATAGAATAAAAAAAATGAAACTGTGCAAAAGTTAGTTGGGTTTGAAGTTCGGACAATCGCAAATCTACTGCTGCCTCATTTAATAATACACCAAACAAAGCACTCAGGCCAGCAAAAGCATATCCTAGTATCTTTCCCAACTTTGCTGATGCATGGTATAAGCAAATTCAATTGCAAAGGCATGTTATCAAATGCAACTGTCGCAAGTATCAATTATTTCATCGCAGAGACGTTGTTATCCCTGCAAAGGCTTTCAAGGCATGGGCCTTTAGGCCCTACCACTAGTTGAGTCGCGTTCAAAATTGTCCTTGTGGAGCGTGGATGATATTAGTTTTTGCTGTTACGCACAAAACATCCAAGTGAAGAGTCAATGCTTCAATAGAGAAAAACTCAAAAAGGAAAAGATTTGGAACACCAATTCAAGATAGAAATTTTGTAATAGCTGTAAAAGAAAAGGTGTGGTTAGAAATTTTCCCATCAAGCACTCAAGTAGATAGAAGAAGAGGTATAGACCTATGGGGCTACAGGTCCTACATTCTCATTGCAAAGAGGAAAGCGAGTGAATGGGGTGGAGTGTTCCTTTCATGGCATAAGCCAATGGAAGCAAAGAGGTGGCTTGTTGATTGTTCCTTTTCATAGCATATCCTGGTGGGTTCAATAATTTCACGTCTTTCATAATGAGGTTAGGTCGCTTTCTTAATGACTTCAGTATATCTCTGTCTTTGTGTTTACAATTCAGTGAAACATTCCAATCCAAAACAAAATGTCTATGCTTCAACAATTTCATCAGAACAAGAAATAAAGAAAGTTGCCAGTCATAATCCATGCCAGGGGACTACAATATCAGATCATTTACAAAGACGATGTGACAAAGAAGTTGACCGTAACCACGTGGGTCATGTACTTGAATATTCACCATATTCACATTTGGTTGTTTAGTTGCAAGGAACCAATTCAGATCATCCAGTTGTCTGGTCAAACTCATTCTTTTGTTAAACCCACGAGAGAGTGAACTTCAAGTAATCTTCGGGTGCAATTTATTATTATTATTATTATCAACCATCAAATCTCCCTTTTCTTGTCCAACCAAGATCCTTGAGGATAAATATGGAGGTTTTGATTCAGAATAATCAAGAATATTGATAGCTCATGAGAGCAAACATAGGGCTTTCCAAGATGTGGAAGAGAATGAAGATGCTTAGATATGGTATTTGATAATCACTGAATCAATGATAATGATATTAGAAAATAGAAACACATCATATAATCATGAGTAATAATACTTATAAACTTTCCTAGATGAACACAAACATGAAAAATGATGAAAAAAAAAAAAAAAGAAGAAGAAGAAGACATGTACTATTCTTGCATGGGTATATAGTTTACATATATAGAGAGAATAGAAAGACGGATCAAAGTGAGAGATTGAGATCTAAATCTTCTTTTTTCTCTGTTTTAAGTTGTTCATTCTTAGAATAAGTAGAAGAAGGAACCGTGACGATATTGTGTTTGAAATATGAATCCCCGGCGAAATCTTCCCAAGTGAAGGATGGGGTCCAGGTTGATGGTTTAATTTCTCCTTTTTTTTCTTCTCCTTTCCCTTTCGAAGTAGTGCTTGATCCAATCAGCATTTGATTATGCGCATCTCGAATGTTTCTAATCAAAGTGTAAAAAGTATTGATCTTCTCCTCTTCCCCTTCTTCTTTTTCTTCTTCTTCACCAATGGCACGCCTTCCGCCGTCCATATGCTTTCTCTTCTTCATTGCTCATAAATGGCTATGCTATAATCTGGTATATATGGTAGAGACTAGACCTAAGGAGTTCCCATTTGCCAAGAAAATGAGTTAATCAAATAAAATAAGACCAAAAAGTTGGTGAAAGAGGCTACCAGGAAACACCCCTTAGTCCTGAGCTGACCGACTTATTTAACCTTTCCGCATTGAAATTGCATCTGTTATCCGGGTAAGGAAATTCTTATTGGGATCCATTTACAACAAATTTTAAAAATTTAAGTGTACCATGAGATTCTTTCCTTTTAAATAATTAATTAGTCATTAAATTAAGGCACCTAATTTCTTATTAGGTATGTGATTTGTAAAAAAATTTTAACTATATCCGATTCATTATATAATATGTATGAGACTCATATATTTAATAATAATTTTATATCTTAGATTATAATATATCGAAAAAATTCCTATAATTCATTCCCTAGCAGCTTAAATCAAATGTGGTTAAAGGACAATCAAGTGGCATGTTTCAATTTGTTCTGCTTTTGTAAAGTGCTTATTCAAGCGTGATTGCATGTGAGAAAAACATGTAATAAGATAGTAAGATCCCTTGTCGCCTTCTAAACACTATTTTAGTAAATGCTACAAATCATGTTAACAGTGAAGAGTAAAATTAAAAAAAAATGGTAAGCCCAGCACATGAAATAAGCTTGGATTCTCTTTGTCTACCCACTTTTTACTGTTTTATGTATCCTCATTTTTTTCATTTTTCTCATACCTTATCTCTAAATGCTTGGCTGGGCACTTGGGCTACTAGGCTACTGTACTTCACAAGGCAATTCCACGGCTCAGTTAAATGAACTGCACCACAAATAATTGCAAAAATAAATTTATTATATGTATAATAATTTTAAAGAGATTTTATTTCTGAATAATTATCATTGAATGAATTATTAAATTTTAATTTAATAATAAAATGAAAAATAAAGTAGTAATTTAATTATAAACATTGATAAAAGATTCAGGCGTTGCATTGATCCTTCCTTGTAGTTCTGTGACGAGTGGGGAGCTGCTGAGCAACCAATTAATTTCGGCAACTTAAGTCTATACTCGAATTAAAACTTGGGCCATGGATTTTGCTGATCGGACCCTTTCTGCTAAAGAAGAGCCCATAGACTCAAATTATGATACCGAGCAGAGCCCTTTTAAAATCATTATTCCTACTACATAAGCTTTCTTGATTTATTATCTACAAATTTAATTACAACATAACTATACTTAAAAACATAAGACGTAACTATAATTTAAAGTGAAAAATCATAAAATTTTAGTACGTACTCAAAACATTTAAATATAGTGCTCTTCATAAATATATAATTATAATTATTTTTTGAATTAAGAGTAATAAATCTTATATCTTGTAAAAGAACGAGCATGAGTATCAAGAATATACAATAATCTTTAAAAAAAATTATTTATTCAAAAGTAATCTTAATCACATGGCAAAGTAAAAAATATTTATAGTTGAGATTTTAGAAGGTATTAAAGAGGAAACATTTGAGTTTTGTATATTTTTTTTTTCTCTTTTTGCTTTCATTATTAGTTCATGTGACTATTTCAGTAATAAATTAGGCATTTGAATTCGACATGTAGCATATGCATCTGACAATAAAAATCATGAAATGGGTGATCCTCAAGATTAGAAAATGACATCATTATTACAGTTTTCCTATTCCACAGCTTTCATTCACTAGGGGTCCACGAATGAAATAAGCAGAACCCAAATCATTTTTTTTTTTTTATCAGAAAAGATATTTCATTGATGAAATATGCTTACATGGTCTAGTCCACTAAAAGATACAGTACCACATTAATCTCAACCCAACCCAAGCCTAGAGACCTAAACCCAAATGAACATGAAGCCCTAAACTAACCCGGTTGACCCGGAGATCATTTTCATCAGCAACCTTGTTGATTCATCAGTCACAGCTGCCGACTTGTCTTCGACAACACTTCATAAGCTTTTGAAGGAGATACAATGAGGTAGCTTGGAAAACTTACATGCAGGGAGATACATAGAAATTATGCTCTTTTTTTCTTTTCTTGTAGTGTTTTGGTCTTATCTTTTTTATTATGCTCTCCAAGTGATAAATTCATTACCCACATCTGTATTAAAAGGTATGAGTCCTTATCAATGTTTATTCTCAAGAAAACCTTATTATACTTAATTTAAAATTTTTGGATGTGCTATTTATCCACTTCTTCATCCATTTAATAAACCTAAATTTTCTTACAGATCTGTTATATGTGTCAATCTTGGGCATTCTACCTCTCTGATGGGCTACAGATGTTGTGATCGAAAACAAAACAAACTTTATGTGGCATGGCATGTTCGAATTGATGAAAAATTTTTCCCTTCAAGCAGTCTTCTGATCCAATGCCTTCTTCACAACAACAATCTGCTGCACCATGGCTTACTATCTCTCATTCATCATCTCCAACAGTTCTGCTCACAAACCATTCACAATCATCGCCCTTACTAATACTAGAGACACCACCATCACTAGCATTCTTACAAGATGCCTTAACATCCTCTAATCTCTCTCCATTAGTGCCTACCACAGAACTACAACAGGTGCCCTTTCCCTCTACCACACACGCTGACCCACTAACTGTTGATTATTCTTCTTTTGCAGGTCCAATGCAATTTGATACTCATGCACTGGTTGTTGCGAATCCTGAGATACCTCTTCGGATGCATCCAATGGTTTTACGTCCTAGCACCATGTAATGTCGCCAAGCAAATCAGATCATAAAATAATCCCTTCCATCAACAACCGACTATCTTACCACTGAGCCTACAACATATTGTCAAGCAGCTGCTTACCCATAATGGTGTAAGGCTATAGCTATGGAGATGGATGCATTAATGGCCAATCAGACTTGGGCATTGGTCCCTCGTCCTCCTCATGGTAATTTGGTTGGTAATAAATGGATTTTTAGAATTAAACGTAACCGTGATGGAACAATTGAACACTATAAAGCACGTTTGGTAACAAAAGGGTACAATCAACGTGAAGGTATAGATTACAATGAGACTTTTAGCCTTGTTGTTAAAGCAACCACTATTCGTCTCTTGTTAAGTTTTGCAACTCATTATGGTTGGCATCTTCGGCAAATCGATATTTCCAATGCTTTCCTTCATGGAACACTGGAGGAAGAGATATATATGACTTAGCCATTTGGCTTTATGAATAAAGATCACCCTGATTATGTCTGCAAACAAATTCGTTCTTTATATGGTCTCAAACGGGCACTGCGAGCTTGGTTCAAATGCCTTGGCACTTTTCTTCAATCAATTGGTTTTAGACCTACTATTGGTGATTCCTCTCTTTTTATTTACTCTTCTGCTTCAATTTTTCTTTATATACTTATCTATGTGGATGACATTGTACTTCTGGGTGATAATTCCTCTCACATCACTTATGTTATTTCCAAATTACATATTGAATTTCCTTTGCATGATATTGGTCGCTTATTATACTTCTTGGGCATCGAAGTTCAACGCACAGCAATAGGCCTTATTCTTAATTAACGAAACTGTGTTTGTGATCTCTTATCTCGTGTACACATGGATGGTGCCAAACCAGTTATCACATCGATGGCCTCTCCTCCTCTTTTATAAAAATCACAGGGTGTTCCTCTTTTCAATGGTGAACAGTACCGGCAAATAGTGGGTGCTCTCCAATATGTCACTATTACCCATCCAGACATTGCTTATATGGTTAATCGACTTTTGTCAGTTCATGCATTGTCCCACAGACGAGCATTGAAAAGCTGTGAAATGATTACTTTGGTATCTTCAAAGGACCTTGGACCATGGACTTCATTATATAGCTCAACAGCAATTGCAACTTCAGTGTTTTGCAGATAGTGATTGGTGAGGCTGTCCCGATGACCGTCGCTCTACAAGTGGATTTGCCATTTATTTGGGTACTAATCTGATCTCCTGGAGCACAAAGAAACAACCTACAATCTCCCGTTCCTCCACAAAGAGTGAATATAAAGCAATTGCAAATACTGTTGCTGAAGCTTCTTGGATTCGTTCACTTCTTCAAGAATTATGACTAAGCATTATGGAATCTACTACTCTATGGAGTGATAACATTGGTGCAGTCTATTTAACAGCCAATCCAGTCTTTCATGCTAGAACCAAGCATGTTGAATTAGATTATCATTTCGTCCAGGAAAAAGTAGCCTCTAAGGAACTTGTTGTTCGGCTCTTGTCAAGCAAAGATCAGGTAGCTGACATATTCACCAAGCCCTTACTTGGACCACAATTCAACTGTAATGTCCGTCTTCTTCGCCTTCTCCCACAAGTGGCATCGGCTTAAGGGGGGTTGTCAAGGAATACCAATTACTCGACTACAATCAAGGATGATTCAATCAAATCATTACATTAAACATTTACCATATTTACTTGTAATCCATTGTATAATTGAGCAATCTTAGAAATACACTTTTTGTTGTATTAGTTGTCACCACACTTAAATATACGTATAGTTGATATTCAATAAAAAGTACACAAGAATCATCCTTCTTCACCCTTAATTATTAACACTCATAAAAATTTGATTATTCTATGTAAATTGCTGACATAAAATGACAAGTACACCATCTAATCACTCTACACCCGCCTGGCATCACGTTATACGAATCTTGACCCCAAAATATCTAAAAAAAAATGGGTGCTGTACATTTGTTGAGCACACACATCAAAAAAGGCTAAGTTAAAATAAAATAAAGAATTCATTCTTACCGCTTTCTGAAGCATCCATCTAAGCATAAATTTTCTTTCCGTTGTGAGGACATCAACATCCTGACTCAAAGTTCTTAGCTTTTCTTTGTTCTTTATCAGATATTTTATCATTATATTTTTAAAAAAAGTAGCATATGCAAGTGCAATCGATGCGACAACTAGAAGCGCATGAAGAACCACCTTGGTAAAAATTTCAAATTTCTCTTCTCGTAAGAACAAAAGGATTTTTCAGTTTTACATGGCAGGCCGATGTCAATTGAAGCAGGAAATTCATATTTCAGTACACGACAAGAAGGTTAAACATTAAACTAATCAAACAAAGAAAAAAGAGCAAGTGTTGCAATCCCATTAGGCATCATTTAGTAAACTGAGATGGAACACTTTATAGGGTGAGATTGAGATCTAAACCATCATCTTCCTCTTGCTGTTTCTTGTCTTCTTTCTGGTTACGAGGACGAGGAAAGACAAGAGGAAGAGGCCTTCTAAACTGAATCTCGTCAGTCATGAAATCTTCCCATTCGAAAGAAGGTACCCAACTTGAACTGGGCTGCGAATCATTTAATCTTTTAACCTTCTTCTTTCTCTCCTCCTCTTCCAACACTTGATCTTTTCTTCGATTATTACGGGCTTCCTGAAAGCCTCTAATCAAAGAGAAAAACTTCTCCACCTTCTGCTCTTCCTGCTCATCGTCTTCGTCATTGTAAACACTGGCCATGGCGCGATCAACTTTCTCATTTTCCATGCCACGTTCTACTAGGAGCCTAAAACAAGGTTGGCAGCGACGCGTTCAACTCTCTCGGTTGTGTATTGGCGTTTTCTTCTGAATGGTAGAAATGGCAATTTATAGAGGTTGGATTTTTCAATCTGTGTTATAAGGACGGAAATGCCTTGCCGGCTAAGTTCGGCAGCTAAGTGAGACTTTTTTTTTAGCTGTGGAAAAAAAAAAGCAATTCATTGATAGGTTACGTTTGCTTCGGTCATCGTAAATGCGTATGGAGGAATAACGAGGACGACGAAACGCACTTTTGTGATGGCTGCTGACGTTGGATAGATGACGTCAGCGAAGGCCGCCTGGCTTGCGTTTCTTCCTAAGCAAGCGGTGGTAGACCAAAATGTCACGCTCACACCCGCTGATTACTGCATTAAGTGTTTTACATGTATATTGGCTATCGCCATTAATAATAAATAAATATGTGTGAATGGATTTTATAAAATTATAATTATTAAATGATTTTAATAATTAAAATAGTATATGTATCTGTTGTTGTTAATTTATCATTACATATCAATTACCTAAATAAAATAATAATTATAAGATATAGTTTTTTTTTATCAAATAATAGTAATTTTCATCAGATGAAGATGGGCTAGAGTCCAACACAAAAAAGCCCCTAATACTACAAACAAAAAAGGTCCAATAGGTCGCATCCAAACATAGCCCTTGATTAAGAGATTGGGTCTTCAACCCGAACAGGATTTGGCGTCAACTAAGCACCAGCGCCACCACCTTCTTCGCATGGTCAGTTTCCTCAAATTGACAGCACGCAATGAGGAAGGTCAAGCCATCTCCGACCAAAAAACAAGAAGTGCATGGCATCATCACCAAACACAATAGCTGGGGGTACCAATAATAGCAGAACCAAGGCCATAGAAACTAGGAGAGAACCAGAGACCATAGGGTTGCGAAAGTAGCAGGACTGCGCAAAGCAGCGAACGATAACACAAATCGTCGGCGTTCCACTAGCGCTATACCTTCTTTCCAATTAGTAACCGGAGCCATCAATCCCTCACACCTCTAGTTCAACTATCATCCGCGCAAGACAACATCAAGCATAGATCCTCGCCATTCAGCACCACACCTGCTACAGAAATTCCGAAAACAACCCAAATTATGTATTCCCCGCCTATAAGTGGGGTGGAATAACACATTTGAGCGGAGAAAGAGGAAGCCATCTCCTGCCCTTCCTGGCAGGGGATAAAATTGCATATTCATGCTATAATTTTTTTTATGTTTCTAATTATTTAATTAATTTAAGTGGTATTATCTAATTGATCATGTACATTTTTTTGATCGTACCTTTATTTTATAATTGACATTTTCCTTATTTCCACCATCTATTTGTATAATCTAATTTAAATCACAGACCTAGCCTTCTATTCTAAACCCATTTTGCCCTCTTTTCAGAGCATATAATCTATTAAATTAGTTCGATTTAAGTTGAGCTGCACTTCTAATTAACATTCTTTTACTAAAATTATATTTATTAGTGTGCGATTCCACTTTACAATCAATTTAAAAAAATACGATTGAATTAAATTTTGCTACAATTTTAGTTTGATTATTTGATTTTTTTTATTCTAATTTGATCTGATTTAAATTTTATCTTTTGAGATATATAATTTTGTACAATTACTATCATATAAATTTATATTTAATTACCATTTTAAAGTTATAATACACAATATATTAAATAATATATTTTTTATATATATAATCTTTAACTATAAAATACATATATAATTATAAAGATTAGAAAGCATATCATACAATGTAATAATATGTCTATAATTAAGAACTATAAAGTAATTTAATGTATTTATAACTAAAATTATTTATTAAAGATAAAAGTATAAAAAATAATATTAGATTTCATAAAATTTATAATTATATTATATATTATAATTTTAATTACATATTGATATATAGTTTGGCCTAAAGTCTGATCTTGGGTGGATCGAATTCAACCTGAACTTAAAAGACCAACCTCAGACAACCCAATAAGGGGATTGGTGAAAACATTACAATTCGAACGGTGTCAATTCAGTTAGAGTTAAGCTCGGCATGATGTTAACTTAATAAAACTGAGCTTGGTATGACATGGCTTGAAGACAAATGCAGTTGAGTATGGCAAGCATGGTTCTCATTGCGAATTACGATGACGCAATATAATTTGATTAAGTACGGAAAGACATGTACATATATAAAAGCAAGCAGCTCAGAATTGTCAGCAGAATTCCTAAAACAGGTACCAAGAGTCTCTATAGTATTATAAATAATTCGAAAGGCTTACTAGAGTGTCTGGTAGTAGACTATTAACCTCACTATTTCTTTAATTTTATACAACTTATATCTAATTTTGAATTATATCAAAATAATAAAATAAATTTCAATTTAATATTATTCTAATTAATACGATATGATTTTCTAATTTAGTTTAGGTCTCAAAAATCGTCACAATTCTTATACGTGTAAATTCATTTAATCATTTTAACCATTGATCAAATGAATTGTAATTGAAAACATTACCATTCTTTCATATTCCTTCTAATTATTAAATGGTTAATATTATGTACTAAATTTACATTGGAAAAATGAGAAATAATGAGCTTATACATTTCATGCATTTAGAGAAATCTAATCATATTTATATCTAAAATTAAAATTTAGAGTATTTGTGGATGGATCATAAATATATATTTTTTTTCTTTTCCTGAGCTCTCTCAGGTTGTCGAGTTTTCCTTCCCTTATAGGCTTTCCCTACCCTTTCTGGGCTGGGAAAGCTCTTCTTCTCCAGCTTAAATGTGGGTTTCTTCCTTCCCACTTAAAGTGGGGTTATAAATAATTTTTGTGTTTGGCTTTTGCTTGCAAAGCTTTGTGGAAATGGCGGCGAAGATCTGTTTTAAGGAGCTGTTAAGTTTTTCTGTTTGTGTTGCTCTTGATATGCCTACAAGGAGGTCAAAAATTTGTATCAATTTTAGAACCCTGAAGAATATTCATCACAAGCATATAAGGTGAAAAGAACAAAAACTCTTTCATTATAGTTGCATGGACTTAGCGAAAGCAACAAAATTAAGTCTATTTGGAGTTAAGAAAATTAGGTCCAAATGGAGCATACTATTGAGACATGTATTGGGCTGACTTGTGGTGGACTTTTATTATTTAAAATTCATGTGTCCATAATATATTATTATTTATTCACTTTTGGAAGCCCATAATAAGGGGATTTTAGTATTTTTTTTAATGCTTTTTATGTTTCTATATGAGATGGGAGTCAATTTATTATACTTGGCCATTAAATATTCTCAATATATCTTCAAAGATTATGGCCAACAACAATATGGACGAATTTGACTTATCAACTCATATTACAATCTTGAGAGGTTATTGCTATCTTGGAAGATCTTGGTTAGCACTTTATTAGGAATCTTTTACTTTTCTTTTCCTATTTCTATTAGGATTTATTTCAGATTTGCATTTCTTTAATTCCTAATTAGTTTCTTTGTAATTTTCTTCTTTAGTTTCTTATCTTTGCCCGTAAACAGACTCACTTATGTAATGCTTCAAACACAATTAAGAGATTTCAGATACTTTAAAGAATGAAGGGAAAATTTAGCATAAGTGCTACCAAATTTTAATTCTTATTAATCTAGTTTGACTGTGGCGAATTACTTAATTTATCATAAGATTTCTTGTGTGACGTTTATGTAACACTCCTATTTGTATAGCCTAGTATATGTTATTGTTCTGGTAACCGGTGTCGGTTCGGACAATTAAAAGGACTAGAACTATGTTTAAGACATATAAAAAAGCAATGATCGAAAATAAATAGTGATTACCAGATGGAAAAGTAAAAATAAGAAAAATAGAATTTAAAAGGTTAAATGAGCCGGCAGTCACAGCGATGGGTGACCTTCCCGGGAAGTAACTGCGAGATCAGTCTTAACCTGAATTTTGAACCAGAAAATGTGACGCCGCTGTCCTTAGGACTATTGCGAACACAGTGAAAAAGAGAAAATCACGAAAAAAGAGTTGTTAGGCAGGTCAAATAATTAGGTTAGAGATCTAAAAAAAATACCCAAAAACTTGCAAACCGAATTGAACCGACGAGGGTCAATTCACCCTTAGAGCTGACTCCTGACCTAACTGTCCAATAAAATCGGAGAAACGAATCTTTGAGAATCGATAATTAAATTAAAGAACTAATGAAAAAATAAATGCAAAAGAAAAAGAAAAAAGAAAAAGTTTATTACATCATGCTTACATCATTGGATGACATCATCATGATGTCAAAACTAATTTTTTGATTTTTCACTACATAATTGACCAAGTCAATTCTTGTTTAAATAAAACATAAAATATATAAAATTGAAAAAATAAAAGCTCACCACTTTCAAAAAGTAAGAAAATTATTTTAAAATCGCTTGTAGTATATTTAATGGGTTACCGGTAGGCGAAATACAGTAATTCATTAGATGTACTATAATATCATGTTACATCTTACTGAGGGGTAGAGTATGACAGTTTACCTTTGAAAATTGAGTTTTTTGTAATGTTCTGAACTTAACAAAGAATTTCTCTCTTCTACTTATTCTTTTATCTTTCTTGTTTGTTCTTAATTTCAGTTCATAAACATCAAAACTAAAAAGATATTTTCTTTTATTCTTTCTTTTTACTTTGTTGTAAGTTAAAACTAGAAAATTGAATCTATGTGCTTTGAGTGTTCTTGCTTAATTTTTATTTGTTTAATGTTAATTTTCTTATTCCTTTCTCTTAATTTGAATTTCCTTTTTGTTTAATTTGTTGAGTTATTTCTTTCCTCACCAAAGGATATCAGGTCTCCTAGGTCTAAGCCTTCTTCTACTTGGTGGGAGGGAATCCTTCATGCTGTGACAAGTAGGAAGTTTTTTTGGTGTTAAGTTGGCATCCTTCAATGCAAAATCATGATCCCCGGCACATGGTTGTTACGCACTGGTTTGAATATCATCACTCTCTAATAAATGCCAATAATAAATTAGGTAACACTATACTTTACACAGCCAAAAGCTCATCAATGTCAAGCATCAACAAATTCCTTTATTCTATGCTTCCTTCTTATATGCATTTCATTTCAAATCTCTACCTACCAACAACCCAATTCATGATCCACACATGTGACACCAGCCCCACAGATATAATTACTGTGTATATAATATATATATATATATATATATATATATATATATATACACACACACTGCATAATCACCAACTTAATCCATCAACAATGAAAGCATTCTAATGAAATATGTCTTTCTTTATGCAAATTAAAATTATGCCACCAAAGAGCAATAACTACACACCCCACCCTTCGTTGGCATTAACAATAATAATGTCCAAGACCATTTGGATTTTGGATCTTAGTGAGTAGGATCATAAGTATTTTTTATTTATTGATTGATTTATTTTATCTTCTATGCTTTTATACAAAATTCATGAATGAATAATTATATTTTTTAAAAAATTTCCCCTGTAATAATGCTCCTTAGAATTATTATATTTGAAATTTTGTTTTGCCCTTTTTCTGGTAGTGGCACAATGGGGATAACAAATGGATATCTAAATCTTAAAAATTATATTCTAAAATGATAAGATAAAGGGAAAATTAAAAAAAAAAAGAATATTCCTAAGAAAAAAAAGGATGTAGATAGAATCATATGATTTACAACATTGGTAGATAGCAATTATTCAATTTTAAATTATTAGGCGCATCAAGTACATTACATCTTTATTTATAAAACAGTAAATTTTATCTTTTTAATTTTATAATACAACTAATTATATAAGTATTGAGTACACTATTTTAAAATTTATTTAGTATATTTTATAATTTATTTTATTTTATTTCTACTAATTTTATTATTTTATTATTATTTTTTTGTCCTTTGTCTGGTAGGGTCCAAGTTGAGAACAATACAGAACTGGCACGTAACGTTTGAAAATGGTGTGTAAGAAGAGCCCAATCCCTCCCACCCACAACACCCCCACCACCCAACCACCCCCCCCCCCCCCAAAACCCCAAAAGAGTCCAAATGTAACTCGACTCGTGTTTCTCTTCTTCTTTCTCAGGCTTAGCCTGCGGCGAATGTCGTCCAACCTTCCTTCTGATACTAACTGCGTTCACCTTTAACACAAGAGTGGAAAAGCTTATACAACTGAGATTCAATATCCATCAATTGTCTAACATGTAATGCGGAGGAAATCTCGCCCGAAAGCATCCAAAAGCCAATGTCTTATGGTGACTACTCTGCTACTTGGCATCTTAATTGCCAGTGCATGTCTACAAATTTTTCTTATAATTAAAGATTAATTAAAGACCAATAGCTTCAATCTTGGGGTTTTTAATTATGATTGCATGGCAATAAGTTTACAGATAGACATCAGCCATGGAAGAATTCATGAAATGTTTCTCCTTTTGGCTCCAGGCCAACCCTTTTTTACTACTAAAAAATTCAGGCTCTTAACTAGCTTCTTCAATCAGTCGTCAATTGAATCCCCAAAAAAATCTTAATATTAAACCTGTGTGAAACAAAGGGTATTTGAAATATTTTAATATTCAAAAGTGTTTAATAGTTCTTGGAACTTGATTCCTATTCCTAAATGCCCACTAAAACACGCAGAATAAATTAAAGACAATAAGGAATTAGATGTTAGAGATTATGGGTTAATTTAATTTTAACAAAACAAATATCCATAATAATATATTCGCTAATTAATACAAGGGATCATATTGGTTCTACTTCTACTCAAGTTTCCTACTTTGAAGATAATTAATTTCTTCAGTTATCTACTCACTACCGACTTATATAATCATACTCGTAAATTTAAGTACAATACGAAAGTGAGATCAATCAGCTTGATAGCGGTCTCTCACCTTGTTTGATGCGTGTAGCCAACCACCTTATTAATCAGGAGGGAAATTAAGTCTTTGAATTCATGTTCATGGACCTTGGAAAAAGGAAATTAGCACACGCTAAAGTGAAAGCCTCAGGTCTAACTCTTCTTTAGCCTCTTCTTTCTCTGGAACTTCATTTCTCTTGGAAGTATCAACCATGGCAGCTCTAGGGTTTCTGGCTTCAGACTCTTCCATGAAATCTTCAGGTTGAAAACATGGCTTCCAAACAGCAACCTGCACATTCTCTTCCTCGAGTTTTCTTTTCTTTTTGTTACTGTCAGTCTCCTGCTTCAAATAATCTGAGCCATTGATCAGGCGATCGCGAGCCTCGCGAATGCTTCTGATGAGAGCAAAGAACTTCTCAATCTTTACTTCTTCATTATCTTCATCGTCCTGATCATCATGAATTGAAAGTTTCCTCTTGCTTGGAGTCTCCATGGCAGAGAGTCTAGTTTATTGGTTAGTTGGATTCAGGATAGCAAGAAACCAAAGCTACGGTATGGCATGCACTTTCTAGGTTGCTTCCTTCTCTGCTTCTCGGAGTCCTTCATTTATATATTGTCACGGTCAAGCTATTAAATCATTTTAAAACTTTTGTTTTTTTTTTTTTTCATCTTTTCTTTTAAAAAAATTATAAGATATTTCGGATATATTAATTTTTAGAGCACCGTTATTTCATGAATTATGAGACGTGGGTCTCGTCTCATCTCATAGAGCTGAAATATCTAACAAAATATATTAATTGTATTTATAATAAAATTCAATACATTTTAATTATAAAAATAATTAAATATTTAATAACATATAAAATATATTTTTAACCTCTCAATCTCAACTTCAAATACAGTCAATATAATTGTGCTTGTGAATGTAAATTTATTTTCATAGGTGTAAAAGCATTATTCAATACATTTAGAGTACTAAATGCTCATATATATTTAAAATCTTATATTAATTAAAGGAAATGAACTCATATTTTGAAGAGTATGTTATAATTTTTTATTGATATAATATTTTTTTAATGTACCTTAATAATTAATGAAGAAAACAATTTATAGTTATATATCATTTAAAATTCAATTAATAAACTTTAATTTGCGAATATTTAAATTATATTTAAAATAATAAAATTTTAAGTTTAAAATGTCTTTCTTTTTATATTTTAAAAAATAAAAAATTATCAAATTACTTTTTTAAAAAAAGAAAAAAAAATTATCAAATGACCATTGTGTTAATTATTTTAAGAGGTACTAATTAGAGATACTAATTAGAAGTATAAATTAATATTATATAACGCAAAAGCTTATAATTAGAATGAATGAAAACAGGGGTATGTGAGTAAATACGCAGGGCGCGTCACGAGATTAACATGCCTACGAATCTACATCCGCGTAATGTGACGTATGCCTCGTGACATAATACGTGATTTTTTTAAAGCTTCATTTAATTCAAAATGCTATGATTTTTGAAAAATACACTTACGGATAATTACAAACTCAATTCAACTCAACGAAATTTTTTTCTCAAAAATTTATTAAGATTAATTATATAATTTTTTTTTCTTAATTTTAAATAATTTTTTATTAAATTTTTAAAAATATATAATATTTTTAAATCATGTACTACTCTCTTTTAAGTCAGTTTAAATCTACTTTTTCTTTTATTTCTATATAAATGATCAAACCACTTCAATCTACTTTCTCTCAACTTATTCTCAATTGACATCACTCTTACCTTTTCTCTAATACTCTCATTAGAAATTTGTCGAGAATTACATTTTAAAGAAATTAATTATAAGAAAATATAATATATATAAATTAACCTTTTAAAAAATAAATTTATTTTTAAATTATAAAAAATAATAATGTAAAAGCTATACTTCTAGAAGGAGCTTGTTTTTCAAATGGGTGGAATCATTTAATTAACATTCATATGAAAATTATTCAAAAGAAATCGTTGTCCATTTATGAATTAATTTTAAAAATTCTAAGAAGAAAAAGAGAAGGATAATTAGCTAATTCTTCTCTTAAATATCAATATGATATTAGTGTTAATTTTAATTTTATATTAAATTACCTATAAATATTTATAAAATTTACATTTTAAGAAGCGCGTTAAATCTCATAATAGTTAAGTATTAAATAAAATGTGATTTTTATATAATTTAAAAGTTTTTTTTATAAAATATATTTTAAGTAAATTAGATTTGATTTACATTGTCACAAATTTTCTAATATTTAAAAAAAATTCTCACTAATAAATTTCCATTAATGTAATAGTATTAAAATTATCATTTAACTACAAAAATATGAATTTAAAGTTTAGAGTAAAATCTAAAAAATCATAATTTATGAGTATTATTTAATATTGAAAAATAATAAATTTGTAGAGCGCGTGACTCACGAGGGCGTCATTATTGATGGTATATATGATTATAACTTTAGCAGTAAAAATAAAATATTAAAATTTAAAATCATATTATATAAAATCAAACACAACCATAGACTTCGCAAAGACTTCTTCTTCCTCGTAATTATTATTAGTTTAAATTTTAATAATGATATATTATAATAAAGTAAAAAAAAAAAAAAAAACAAAAGTATAGCGGCCGACATGAGTTTGTTGGTCGTCTTATCCGACTAGACAGTCAGTTCAATTTGGTCCTTTTTATATTTTTTTAATATAAATTTTTAACTTTCTTTTAATTTATCAAATTAATAAGATTTTAATAAATACCTTCCATTATGTCTAGTTCTATACCAATTTTCTTTAAAAAAAAACAAGTATAGCACATCCATTATGTTAAATAAATTTTCATTTTTGTTTAACTTATCCAACTCAATTCGAAGTCTACATTGAATTTTGGGCTGACTCTAAAGAAAAATGCAATTTGGACTTAAGAGTTTGTCCCGAGAATTCGGCCTATATTCATACTTCCATTAAGGTTTGGTGAAGTTGGCCCATTTATGAGTTGTGGGTTCACATTGTTTGTAAATTATTTATAATTAAAAAAAAAAATAAAAGATTGTCATTATTCGAAGGGGTCGTAAACAACCCAATACAAAGAATTTGAAATAGAGGCTTAAAGCCCAATCAGAAAGGCCACAGCTTATATCGGTTTTTGCTCAATTCCGCAAACCCTTACCAGCTCTAAGATCCAAGCCGCCACCACGCCTTGTCTACAACTTCATCCAGTCCAGTTGACAGAGGGAAACACTGCATATTGAAGATCAAACCCGAGTTTATGCATGGCATTATCGCCTAAAAACAGAGCACCCTAAGTTATATAGCACCCATAATCAAGCAACCAAACTAAGATTTAACACAATAGCAAGCACTCAAGTCATGGAACAAGAATCCAAAAGCTCAGGAAGACATAAAAGTAGAAGAAGAGACAGAGCTCAGTGACATCTCAGTCTCCTTTTAACTAGAGGGGGAAGCCTTAGAATGGGCTTATCACTTTTACCCTCAAAGATGACTCCTCCTCCATACCCAAACAATTGAAGTCCCATCTCCAAAGCCTAAGCATAATCAACACAGAGGAAAGCTTAAACAACACCATCACAAAGCAAATCAAAACCCAAATACCTCATCATGAACGCACAAATCTGCAACCAAAAGAGGAAACAACCTTATTTATCCACAAAACCCCACTTGAAGGTGAGAAGGGAAAAACCCACTTTTAAGCAAAGCAAAGGAGGATCGTCCCCTGCTCAAAGGGGTAGAAGACAGCAGTTAGAAACTGATAATAGAAAAGAGCTTGACTCTCAACCAGAAGGAAAAAAAGACATAAATACGGAAGCTCCCCTTTTGCCAACTTCATAATTCAATGGAGGTAAAAGTTTATTTGAATGATCATTTATCAAGGTTAGCAATATGAATGAATCTTAGAAATTATTTAAGATAATTAAAATTAAAATTGATAGAGAAGCTAATTAAATGCATCTACAGCCCCAAGAGCCATATATCCCGTACACCATCATGCTTTATTCCTGAAATTAATCCTAAAAATTTGCACTTTGAAGCAACATTTCCATGGTGAATTGTTGGAGTGGACATAAGTTTAGTTATTAAGTTTACTGTTATGAAAAACCTTAAAAAAAACATTTGAAATGAAACAGAGGGAAATTTTTTTTATGAATTAATAATCCAGAAATAAATTATACTCATGTAGAACTTTGCAAACTCATTTATCGATCTTATTAATATTTAATCCTTTTAAGTTGGCTTGAGGTAATATAATTGAAAAATAACATTAAACCTTTTTAAGATGTAAATATACAGAGACTCGTATATATATAGTAAGTAAATATTATCATATATTTTTTATCTTAATGAATTAAATTTATACAAGAAAAATCCATTAGTCATATACAAAAATATTATATTTCGAATTGTGAAGATAATGATAATAATAATAATAATAAATTTTGCATAATAATAATAATAATAATAATAATAATATTAACCATCTTATATATCTCTTTCTCGTCTTCCTTCGCTATTCATTTATTCTCATTTTTCTCACAAAAGAAATTCTAAAGTTAGGCATGAAGACTTCAAATCCTACCAATTGGATAATTCATTTCAGCAATGAATATAAAATTTTGATGTAATGTTTAAATAAATAAAACCAAAGGAGCACTTGTGCCTGTACCCTTCCTTTACCATATTCTCTGTTTTTATCTGATCGATATGCAGAAAAATGTAGACATAGTTAATTGATATTCTTTGTCATATTCTGCCTTTTATTTAATTGTAATTGTCTTAACTCTTAGACTCTTGAAGGCAAGCACAGCCGAGCACCAATAACAAAAGAAGAAACATATTCCATCAAGGCAATTCTTAGATATTTATTTATGACAGAGAGATTGAAAAGGGGAGTTTGGTGGGTGGCAATTGGATTTTAGCCCGTGCACCGACTGCAACTTTTTCAGAGAACCCTTCATAGTCGATGCTTCAACTACATATCCTGCAATTGTATATTGTTATGATCATAGATATGGTAGCCTCTTCGCGTGCAAGAGAGGTTGAGAAAAGCTTATCCCCCCACTTTTGCACCCACCCATTATCAATGTTAGTGCTTGTAAAGGTTTTGACAATCTCCCTTCGAACTTCACTCGCGCAGCTTCCCAATTTCACTTTTCTGTGTTATTCTTCTTAAAAACTTCTTGTCGCATTCTGCCTTATCTCAACTTATTATATTTGTAAAGATGGAATATTCCACTTCGAATTTCAATAATAGCATAAGGGTAAATTTCACTTGTGGTAAATAAATTTTAAAATTGATAACAACATGTTACATAAATTTTAAATTTTCACTTAAAACCTCCAAAATTATAATAGAGGTAACTTTAAACCCCATGTAACCTGTAATAGCTGGTTTAAAGGTAAAGTGGTGACATGATTAATCTTTTCTTTCTTCTCCACTATATATTCCCTCACACACTCTCTCAACTTTATTTTGTTTTTCTCTTTTGCATTCAATACCTTCTTTATACTCTCGGCCCCTTCAATATCCTCTCTCACGACACTAAAGAGAATTTCATCTATTATTTATTTAACAATTTTTTTTACTTCTTCGGGACGTGAAGACTCTAGTGTGTGGAAATGCTTAAAACTGCTAAGTATATCATATCATAATTATGGCTTGGTAAAGGAGTAGAATCATGTTACTGCATTTTCCATTCACCCAAAGAGAAAAAAATTGAAAATAAAATAAGACATCATTTATGGAAATGAGAAAAAAAAAAATAAAAGAAGTCGAATAGAAAAATTGTAAACAAAAATTCTCTCACGATCCATAAACAAAAATTACAAAAATTTCTTAAAAAATAGAAAAAATGTCTTTGCTCCTTCAATATGACAATCTCTCATTTTGAATCACCTTCCATACTTCTCATGGCTTTTAATCTTTTTGGTCTCGTATCAAATGCCAAAATATGGCATAAAAAAAGGAAAATAAAAAAGGAAAACATTATTCTCATGGGCTTCTTCTCTTTCACTTCATACCTATCTTAGCAAATATCATCCAACTATGCCCCATGGCTCAGAATTTGTCACCCACAAAAAATTCCAAAGCGACAAAGCAAAAGAGAAAAAGAGGAAAAATAATTAGAACCCAATAACAAGGCATACAAGGAAAGAAAAGAAAAAAATATCCTTCCAATAAAACCCAAATTAAGGAAAAAAAAAACCTTAGTCTTCAACATGGCAAAAAGTCTAGAATTAAATCAAGGCAATGAGAAAGGAGATTATTGTGTTTTGGGTTAAAGTTATTTTTGTATTAATTAATTTTAAAATTATATACACACACAAAACTAACAATGAAAAAGAGAAGAAAAAGAAATTAAGTTAAACCTAATGGACTGGGTGTTTTGGTTGCGGAAGAAACTTATCTAGCAGAAGCCAGTGAAACTTGAGGGGTGAATAGGCCGGAGCAACTTAGATCTAGATGCCCTTATAATATAATTATTAAGGATGGAAGTGGATGAGTTTCAAAGCCACAAGCGAGGAAGATGAAGGAGCTGAGAGAATGAACAGTTGGGGGGGATGAAGAAGGCTTTGCATCCAAGAGAGAGAAATAAAATAGAGATGAGAGAGAGTAAGGGTGATACATGATGAAAGAGAGAGAAAGGGAATATAAAATTTTTAATCCTATTTGGATGTGATATATCATCATTTTACCGATAAACTGACGATTGCAAGTTACATAGAGTTTAAAGTTGCTTTTGTTAAAATTTAGAAGGTTTTAAGTTAAAATTTAAAATTTATGTACCATATTATTATCAATCTCAAAGTTCATGTATCATAGGTGAAATTCACCCAATAGCATAATCATATCTTAGATTACCGATAAATGATCTCCTCCCACTCTCATATTCTTGTATCATTAATTAGCAGTTCAATTATTGTCTCAAACCTAGGGATATCTTAATTTGGCAAGATACAATGGAATATTAAAAAATACAATATAATAAGAATGCAACGAAGTGAAAAAAAAAATGACAATTTTATCGCGTTTCTATTTAGAATTTGGTAGGAATTCTTATAGAGGGAGTTGAATTTAATTAAGTTGTTCCACCCCACTTGAGTAAATATAATGAATGCCAAAGCTCCCCATCATTATTTGGTTATCAACCAAATATATTAGAATTCCTTCTTATGCATGCATTTTGGCAACTATTCATATGTATGTTGTCTACGTTGCTCGAGTGACCTTCTACTGTGGAAAAGTTGATAAATTAGACATTTTATATATTATTATGGGAAGGTGATTAAAATACACCATTTCACAATCATTACACATAATTAGAGTTACCATGATACTACATTAATCATGGCTTCTCTTTCAATTATGTACAGTACATATTGAAACTACTTTGCAGTTGAATCTGGTAGGTCAACAGTAATCCATCTCATTATGCAACATGGACCGAGGAGCACCCTCTATCAAGCAAGAGACTGGTGGAATAGTTAGTGTCTGCAGTTCTCCATATGCATTCCAACAAAATGGATCCAATACTAGGTCTCCTTGAGCAGGAAGAAGCTCAACATCTGAGAGCGTCAAGTTGGTGCAAGGGACTGAGTCACTGCAGGCAAAATGCATTGGCGGGCTTCGAATGTTGTAGGTTCCTTTTATATTTTCATAGAGAATATCCGATACAAAAACTGCTGATGTTTGGTTCGTGCAGTCCTTTGTCAGGCAGTAGAACTGGTCTATTATAATTGGATTCCTTACATTGTCCATGTGAATATTGCTGAATGTTATTCCTGATACTGCTCCTGATCCACCTTGCCATGTCTTGATCCTAACTCCATTATCCGACACTTTTATCACCGAGTCTCTAACCGTGATATTAGATACACAGGCTCGTGAGTTGTGATTGCCTAGACTCCCAATGCTGAGTGGAAGAAAAGGATTTTTTTTTTCCCCATTCAGTGTATAAGCTTAAGAGCACATGAATTTGCTAAAACGCGACAGACAATTCTAAGATTAGAAATACCTGATTCCATGACTAGGTCCACAGGTGACGTTCCTTATGTCTACATCATAACACCCTGACCCGATCGATATGCAATCATCACCTGTATATAATAAGGTAATGAAAGACGTTAGTGATGCCCGACTGCAGTAAAAAGGCAAATAAGGAAGATTTATGAGGTCCTTTGCTGACCATTGGAGATTACTGAATCATATATTTCCACATTATTGGTGTTCTCTATGTGAATTCCATCAGTGTTGGGACTTAGGGCAGGAGCAGTAATGTGAATGGATATTATATGAACATTCTTGCAGTTGTCAAATCTGAAGTTGAATTGGGGGCTATTCTTGATTCTAAGTCCTTGAACAGTCAAGTTGGAGCTCATAAAGAACCTAATGGCCTGCATTACCAAATGATGCTCAATTCAATTAATTAATGTTTTGTGGTAGAATGAAAGTGGAAGAATATAATATTAATTGTGCAAAGTGTGCAAACTTACTATTGGACTATCGCAGGATCCAGGCAATGTAGTTCCATTTATTCCCTGCACCAGTAGAATATGCATAATGGATTAGTAATAGAATTCAACACCTAAAATGCAGGCGTCTTAAGGATTGGCTTGTTAATACCTTGTGGGGTTTGCATGGAAGATCCCACCATTTCTCTCCTCTGCCATCTATTGCACCACCTCCTACTAGGGACATTTCATTAATTCGGTAAAAGACCAGCCATTGTCTCTTACTGTTCTTTTGTGGCCAGGAGTCTGGTCCATCAGGAGGCGCAAGAGTCCCATCAACCTTAGCGGTTGCCAGAATGTAAATTACACAGTTGCCCGTTAGTCCTTTTAACCCTCGAGAGGTAGGGGAAAAAAAAAGTGTATCCTGAAGGGAATAATATGCGCAAAGTACCTGAAAGTGCAGACCACCTTGACAAGGACCTGTGAAAATTGTAGACTGAATCGTGAATTTGAAGCCATAAGGAACAAGGATGACTGCAGAATTAACTTGGCAGGCTGTTTCCCATGCCATCTTGAATGCATCAGTATCATCTGTTATGCCATCGCCAACAGCCCCAAATTTCCGTACATCAAAAACCCCAGAATTGTTGTCGCTCCCATCATCAGGCGGACTAGCAGGCTCAGGTGAAGGAGTGAGAGACAGATTAACAGATTCAGGCGCAGGAGTTGGAGGTTCTGAAAGATTAGAAGATTCAGGTGGAGTAGAGGGAGGTTCTGAAGCATATTCAGGAGGGGAAGAGGGAGGTTGTGAAATTGCGGATACTTTGTGAGAATGGGTGTGTTTATGTTTTGTATGGTAATGCCACCTAGCTTGAGTGGTGTAAAGGAAGAAGCAAAGAAAGGAAATGCAGAAAACAAGTAATGACACACGAGAACAACCCATTTTGGGCTCAACTTGGAAAAATTCAGAAACTAAAGAAACGATGGAGAATTCTGTTGAAAATTGCTGGAACTCAAAATACACCAGTTCAAAATTGCTTTGTCTCTATCACTTACTAAATACTAGATCAAGAAACTATATCTGACAAAGGAAATGCACCCTAAATTATGGGAAGTTGAAAGAAGCAAGCTAGTGGGTTTGTTTTAACGGTTTAAGTGTACAGTGCACTATGAGCACTAGAGCAACTTGCTAAAGATTTGGCCTTGGAATGCATGCAGAATCAGAAAGGCTGAATCCCATATATATATATGACAAGAGCTGATAGTGGAATGGACATTCAAAAACATCTGAACCTTGCTTTTTTTTAATTGGTTTTGGTGGCCGAAACCGACCAAATTCCATTCAGGCATTGGCCTTTTTTTTTTGTGAATGTGGAGTCTGCATATGCTAGTTCTGGAAAAAGGTAAAAGGAAATAACGAGTGTCTGATAAGCCCCCCATGTTCTTCCCATAACTTACACTTTCATCGGTCCCCAATCAGTTATTTCAACAATCTGAATATTATAATAAGCAACGGCAGTGTCTTATCAGGCCTACTTGTGAGCATTCTTAATTGAATATCATTACAACTAATGCATCTTCTTGTTATTTTTAGGTCCCTGAACTGGGAAAGCATTCTTAAATTTTTCAATTTTCGGACTGCAAATTGTTATTGGGCTTTCCACGTCAAAAGTTTATCAAATTTCGGCTGGTTTTACCCTCACTTTCTAAACCCATTTTTTTTCCCCGATGATCGGCTTGAAGTTGCAAGCCCACTACTTAAGCATGGCCGTGGTTCCGTTTCAATTTGAAACCGGCGAGTCCAGGTTGTAGCTGGCTTGGTCCTAAACCAAATTGTTGGATCCCAATTTCTACTGGATGGTGATTCAAGTTTCGGTTTTAATTTCAATTCAAGGTTCAATATGATTTTGATTCCATCCGTCTTTAAATCTAGCGAAATTGATTTTTTTTATTAAGAAAAATTATGTATTTATAAATAAAATTTATTGTGTAATTTTAAAAACAAAGATGGAAATATAAAAAAAATTAAAGGTATATATTATTAATTACAGGAATTCTTATACTTGTTGTAAATAACAAATTAAAAATTAATTGATTTGGTTTTAATTATTTGATAATTAAAATTAAGAGTGTGCAGTTTTGGTTTGATTTGGGATCTTTCTAAAACTGAAATTGAACTAAAATTTTAGTGTAATTCCATTTTGATTCTTTATTATTTTATTCTAGTTTGATACGATTTTTTGTTCTTCTGTTCCGATACGATTCTCGATTCTTAAAATAATTTTATATAATTATTTTTGTAAAAAGTTATACTTAATTAGCATTTAAATTTTGAATTGGTTATTAATGCATAATATATCATATAATATATCTTTTTAACTATTTTTAAATTATATAATATTTAATTATAAAATTCATATATAATTTATAATTAAATATATTATATAATATAATAATATAAATACATTATATAATATACATTTTAACTATTTATTAATTATGTAATATCGACTATAAGATACAAATATAATTAAGAATTAACATATATATAATATAATAGTATATTAATATTTAATAATTATGACATAATTTAATGTATTTATAACTAAAATTATTAAAAAAATATAGAAAAATAAAATATAATATTATGTTATATTTAGTTCATATATATATATATACATATATAAAAGTATATAATACATAAAAAAAAATAGAAATATGATTCCATTCAATTTTTAATGAAGAATTAAAATTGAACTAAAGTATGAAAAAATTTCGATTTGATATGATTTTTATCAATTTAATACAATTTTTCAATTCAATTCAGTCCTCCTAAAATCCATGCACAACCCTAATTAAAATACTTACATATCCTCTTGAAATATTTAATGAAGAATTAAAATCAAATTAAAGTATAAAAAAATTTCAATTTGATATAATTTTTGTCAATTTAATACAAATTTCAATTCAATTCAGTCTTCCTAAAATCTATGCACAACCCTAATTAAAATACCTACATATGCTCTTGAAGTATCAGAATTAAAACTCTCCTAATTCTCTTATATTTATAAGAATATCTAAGTTACTTTAATCCTTCTTTAGTCTCGTTGTGCTTTAACTTCTGAAGTCATCATCAATTGTTTTAATTATATTATTTCATTGCTTATGTGCAGCTTTAGTCCAATCATTCACACATAGATCAGTTTGTTGACACATTTGAATAAAAAATTGGCTTGGATGAGGAAATGTTAATTCACTATCAAACAATTCATCGAATGTACCAATTCTCATTGGTTGAAATAAAATCAAAGAAAAATTGAGTGTTCATAAATTTTCTCATAATTTTTCATAATTAAAATCATAGTTTGTATATGATACAAATTTATAAAGTCTTAATACCATGGAGCCCTATTAGGAAAACATGTCTACCTTAGCAAATAATAGGGATGTTGTACCTGTAGTGTTCAATATACCTCGATCCATAGCACATGGCTATCGATATAGTTAGCTAGGCATCCATGGAAAATGTTCCTGAATAATATATTAGGTGAGTAATATGCTTTCAATCAGGTTTCATTTTTACATTAAAAAATAAAAATTGCAGAAAGATAAAGAACACCATCTGTGAACATTTTTTTTTTCTTTTTTGCCTTGCCAAAGTTTGCGGAGGCTTATTCTATAACCGATCAAATTGATCAATTCTGTGGTCAGGATTTCTCAGTTGTTTCTTTCGGTGATATCCAATGATGCTCAGTCTTGCTTCCATTTAAAGATTGGCCATCAACTAGTCAACTGCGGGGATTTTTTGGTTTGACAGAAAAGATTTCAAGATTTGAACATGATTGGCAGCTAGCAACATTTCTGTAATGCTGGTTATATTCATGATGGGTCATATTCATTAATAGAGCTGGCAGATTAGAGATGATCAGTACAATAACCATAAAAATTTTGAATGAAATATAATTCTGGGATTCCATGAAATTACAGATATAGTTATGTTCTAGCTTAGCCTTCCATTAAAATTAACGCGTTGATGATGCTTTTTCCCATGAAATTCAAAGTTTTAATCATGGGGATGTCCTTAAGAAAATTGAACTTTTCTGTTCCTGCATCAGAGGTGAGATCGATTTGGATTCCCTCTTTCCACCCTTTTCTTAATATTTTAGTAAAATGTGCAGCATGGATTTCACGTCTTCTTCTGTTATGTGTGACCAAAACATGCTTGAAAATAACCATGAATCTGAACAGCAGCATCTTCTAGTTCATCATTGAGGATCTTAGCCAATATCTTGTTCTGTCCTGCCGCTATATCTTGACTATCTTCCATTCATTCTCTCTAAAGCAGCAGTTCAGCTATTAAATTCAACCCTCGAACCAACTTCACTTCTCTGCTGAAAAACTCTACTGAATTGTCACAATATATCCCATTTTAATATGGAAAAAGGCATAGTATGAAACAGGTGTTATAGGGTCTTCTTTGAGCTAATCCTGGAAAGATGAAATTAAAAGAGCATTTAATGAATTTGAGACTCCGAATAGGCAGATTAAATGTTTAAGAAATAAGCAACTCTACTACCATCTTTTAGGATTATTTTAAAAGATGTCTAGGAAGCCTGATATGGAAGACTGGGGCTAAGTTATAAAGATCCCTTTTCGGCGAGTGGCTCAACAAAAGGCCATATTCCCATGATTATTTATGAGCATCATAAGCTCCAGGCTACGCATGCCTGAAGAGCATTTTGGTCTTGGAAAAAAAGGTTCTTGCTCCTCGCCAATATAATTTGTGGTCCTACAGGTCTCCCTTTTAGGCCATTTATACTTCCAGCCATATGTGGAAGAAATTTCTTAAAGCAAATACCAATTCAACCAAGTGCCAACCGTTCGCCCCACAAGCCACAATCAAATGCCCCAGAACTAGCTTGTCCAAGTCAAAAAAAAAAAAAAGAAGTGTTTACATCTACTTATGCAAGGTGTACTAGTTACAAGCTTATAGTGTATGCTTGGTAGTGCTATCTTTAGGTATAGCAGATGGTAACCCAGAAAAAGATGTATGCAAAATATGATCCTGAAGCTGAAACTTCATCTGGACTCTAGGGGAAGTAGTAGGAAAACTTCTGTTGATACGATATCCTTGTAATATCAAGGAAAAAATATATAATTGATAAAACATTTGAGTTGATTTCTGTCCTGATTGAAAATTAAAGGTCAGCCTATCCATTTCAATGAGGCTTAACAACATAATAAGCGGAACCTTCTTTTTATCTGCTCTCTACAAAGAGGCAGAAGATGATTAAAAAATAGAAAAAAAAACTAAAAAATAACTATAAAAAGAAATAAATGAACATGGGATGCATAAGAAATAACGCTGCTTCAATATGATCACTTGAAACTAGCTACTTTTCTACAGCAAATTTTCTGCGAGCAGCAGACAATAACTACACTGAATTGCATCACAACCCAAGGAAGACACATTGCTTTCTTGCATGCTCTGGGATTAGCTTAACCAGCATCTCAACTGGCACTCCCTTCAGTTCTGACCATAGAAGGAAGAGACATCAACAATTATCAAAGGACATAGCAATAGGAAAGTGTAAAATAATTTTCGAAAATGGCGCATTACCATGAGTTTTAAAGTTGAAAAGTGGTGGAAGGAAGCGTCCATTTGGTAGGCGAGTGTTAGGGTCACGTAGCTCATTAAAGAAGGGATGGATCAACGCCTCCAGCTGCAAGGAAAATAAAGAAATTGATGAAAATCAGTAGAAAAAAGGAAGCACGATCACAATGAACAGCATATAATGAAGTCTAATGGAGGCCTCACAGCTCATCAGACCATCCTACTAGAAACATCAAATCTCAATTACGACTATCAGGCTTAAGATAGGATTCACATATGTCTCACAAAATTACACATCAGAGATGGGATCTCTGTAGGATAAATCACAATTAAGGTCTAACAAGCCTTAAATATTACTGATGAAAAGCAGTGATAGAAGTACTTGAAGAACTAAACAGTAATCACAGGCATGACAGACACAGATGAGCATCCATCTACAACATACAGTGTTGAGAGAAATATTAGCTTAAATGAAGGTAGGAAGCTTTCAACAGATAATTCAAGCTTGGGCAACTATGAAGGAAATTTCGTCTTACAGCTGTACTTCGAAGATTTGGAGAGTACTGCAATAGTCTTGAGACAAGGTCCACAGCTTCAGGGGGCATGCACTTATGGAATATCTGTTGATCAATGATATGTAGATGAGTACATGACCATGGTGTATCATCACTAGGATTTCAAATAGCAGAGCTACCACAGGTGAGTAGATATTGCCAGTACCTTATGCCATGGGTGTGCTTTAATTTGTGGAAATTTGAACTCAGTGTAGTTAGGATTCATACACTTGATTTCCTCCCGTGTAGGGGTACCCAAAACCTGCAAGACAATCACAAAAATTATAGTAAGGAAATAAAATAAATTACTAGAAATAAAAGTTTGGATTTTCTAATCTCAGTGGGATGGTAAGTTTGAATATGAATAAAAATTTGAATATCCTTGGTCAGACTAACAGTTTATCAGTTTCTTTCAATAAGCATTGTCATAAGAAAGGTTCATTAGGATGACTAAGTTTCAATAGCATCCACACTCAGATACAATGGGAAATGAATGGCTTAATACAGATTACTTGGTGCCTTTTGTTGGTGAGAAATTTAACAAACTATTACCTTTATAATTTCAACAAGCTGATCCACTCCACTCTCACCGGGAAAGAGAGGCTGGCATCAGTGGAAATATAGTGTTAGTTGCATATATTTAGCAACTCCATAAAATATAATAAGTCAACCATCTTAAAAGAAACAAGCAACCTGTCCAAGCAGCAATTCAGCCAGGACACAGCCAGCAGACCAAATGTCAATGGCTGTGGTGTACTCAGTCGCACCAAATATAAGTTCAGGTGCCCTATAATACCGAGAACATATATAAGATATGTTTGGTTCCCCTTTCACCTGTCAAAATTAACCGCAATTAGTATAAAATAACCAAATATCCACAAAAGCAAAAACAAAATAGCAACTGCAGAATTAGATACAAACCAAAACTTTTGCACTTCCAAAGTCACATAGTTTCAGCTGGTGGGTATGTGGGTTTACCTGTTTCAATGATAATCAACAGATTCAAAATTAGAGAGAGCAATAACAATAAGATGCATTAATTAATGAAGGAGGCAATGAAGAAGGATTGATTTACTATGACAATTAATGCCATCTCAACATACCAACAAATTTTGAGGCTTTATATCCCTATGGCACACTCCAATACTGTTGTGAATGTATGCAAGAGCTCTACAAATCTGTCAGAATATAAAAAGTTCAGAAATGAGACAAGTTAACAAGGTTTGGAATCATTGAGAAATTAAACAACACAAAAGATAGGAAAAACAAGCACATGGCTTAAATATGGCCAATAAAATATACATCAAATGTCCAGTAAAGAAATAAACTAGTGTACACATATCACAAAGAGGAAAAACCTGCAACTCATACCTGGTAAAAATAAAGTTTCACATATATTAATGGCATCCTTTGGCCCATCTTATTGTAGTGTTTGATCACACGATGGACAGTCTCAGGCACATACTCAAGTACCAGGTTAAGATAAAGCTCACTTTTTTCAGTCGTCGAGAAGAAACAGTGTTTCAGGGACACTACATTGGGGTGGTCCAGAATATGCATGGTTTGCAGCTCACGGTTCTTGTACCTTTTATCTTGTAGAACCTTTTTTATAGCAACAGTTTCACCAGTCTCTAAGCACTTAGCCTGAATATCCAAATCAAGGCACAAAAGAAAGTTTGAACATCTTGTTCAAATGTTTAATAAAAAAAATGACATGTTGGCATAAGTATGCAAATCAGCAGCTTTTTCGTGAACTTAAAAATTTACCTGGAATACTACTCCAAAAGATCCATGTCCAACAACACGCTCAGCCATATAGCTTATTGTCTACAACCATTAAAGGACATTGTGTCACCAAAAATTCAAACCAATCACAAATTCTACTTGACAAAGAGCATAAAACTTAAAAGAATAACCTGTTTAGGCTGTCCATTTTTGCCACCAATAGTTGTGACAATTATATGACCTGCCTCTGTTCCATTACCATCAACAACTGTTGCTTCCATTTCCTAGAAAACATTCAACATTTTTCTCGTGATATGAAACCAACTAATTAAGGAAAAGTGATGCGTGATAATGATAAACATAAGGCCAGACTCATCACTTACCTTGTCATCTCTAATTTTCATGTCATTCATCTCATCAGGCAGCCTATCAACACCAGTTGTATTTTCACTTTGATCTCGTAATCCAAAAGTAGGTACAACGCTCATGGAAGCCATTTGCTCAAAAAAGGCAAAAAACTGAAAAAGATTCCCTTGCAAATTTACCTTCCCTCAATATAGATTCAGTAATTTACCTGCATACAACGTATTGGTGCTAATTGTGCCATGTGAAGAGGAAGGGGAAAAGGATTATGCGCGCATAAATGCTAATATGGTACATAAATATAGATGCATATATGCCTAGGTACATAGTATTTTCCTTGTGTAAATGCGGTTAGCAAGTCCCATGAGATTATATTATTTTCAAAAAAACTATTTGTCAAAAGGAAGAAAGAAAAAAAAAAATGCATCAAGCAGCCACCAGCGCAAATGACAACCACTAAAGTTACAAACATGTGAAGATTACAATCAAATGCATGCCACAATATTAAGCTTTGAAACACAGGTACTTAAGACATTATTTATCCATACATGTGAAAATAACATGCACTTGTACAAGATGAAAATCCAAATGAAAACGGTAGATTACTTTCAAATAACAAAACAAGTGAAAAAAAAAATATATGGTGGACTTTATTGACATGGCAATTAGACATACAAAAGCGTTATTCAAATAGCAAGCCAGACGGCCAGAGCCTCCACATATCTGTCTCCATGAATCATGCATCTATAATGTCGGTGAACAAGGCTATTAAAGCTAAAGTCATTAATGAACTTCAAATAGGAATTAATGACAAAATGCTAACGGATAGAAAGCTCTATTAGCAGGAAAGAGAGAGTTTTTATGCATGTTTTAGACAGAGAGAAAAGTTACCAGCAAGTAAAAGATACACAATTTCTCTAAGACGCATGCATCAATCATTTATACAAGGAAAACCCATCTGCCTAGGAGCCAAAAATAAAAGAAAATCATTCTGAAACAAATTAAACGCAACCGCGCAGGTCAAATTATTCCCCCCAGTTGAGCTCAGTTTTTCTGTTTTCTCTGTTAGCTACAAGAAACACCAAGGCATAACATAGCAAAATGAAGGTTGGTTGAGATAGGCTTTCGCACGCAGTCAAACAGAGGGTTAAAGTCTCAAATTGAAACGAACACATTAGCTATAAAACTCATTAAAACTTAAAACACATTATAGCAGAAGCCCAGAATAGTAAAATAAATTTTATTTAAAAGAAAAAAAAAAAGAAAAAGTTCATGAAAATGAAAATATCTCTCCATAAAGATTGGAAGAAAACGAGCGAAACAACTAAAAGAACTGAAAAAGAAATATACAGATCAACTTCATAACCCACACAAAAAAGAAAAAAATAAAAAACAATGAATGAAAACTTACAGATGGAGTGAACAAACAGCGAAAACGAAGAAGTAGTAGAGACGGATTCATGACCAGCTTCGAAACGGATCAATCTTATGTTAGTGAAGTGCTTAATATGAATTTGGTGTTTGTAAGATTCAAGTAACTTAGAAATAAGGAGAGAAGAATTGAAGAGGAAAGAGAAGGTGAAGGAGAAAGTTGTTTGCTGTAGCTTTCTCGGATTGGATGGAGTGGTTTATTTTGTTTTGCTTCTTTTTGACCGTTCAACCTCACATGGCCCCACCTCTTCTACTTCCTTACTCTTTTTTTTTCATGTCTGTTTGAATAAACTAAGCTCATCACAGTCACACCCTCCCTTTTTAAAAAATTAAATAAATAAATAAATAGAAAAATTATAATTTGAAATTGGGATTATATTTAGATTGTAGTGATTTAATTATGCCCATACTGTTACTTACATTTATAGGAATAAGCAATATATATATGGATTATAAAAATATAAATAATATTTATAAATAAAAAAAAGAAAATAATTTTTTTTCTTTAATTGACCCAACAGTCATTTTCTACTTGTCTTCTAGCTGCTCCAAACTGTCAAATAGACTTTTTAATAATAAGTACAAATTATTCAAGGCCTGCCATTTGGACCATGTGAATGCGAAGAAATTTGATGTTGGACTTGGACTGCAACCCCTACTTTTGTTTTCTACTGCTTTTCTTCATTGGGTCGTGTTAAAATCCAGGCCCATCCAATCTCTTAAATCGTATCACCCAAATTGCAAACAATACACAGCCTTAGCCCTTTTCTCGCAGAAGCTTCTAGCGAAAGGAAGGGGCAGTGACGCACACTTCCTTTTGTTTTGTTAGCATTTGAATTCAAATTCAACGGTAAAAATTGAAATATTAAAATTATATAAAATAAAAATTAAATCAAATCAAAATTATAGACGAATCAAATCGAATTACATTAAATCAATTCAATGTAAAGGCAATATTAACAATGGCAGCTAAGGAGTGTACGCATCCCTATTCAAAATAGCTGGTGAAAAGAAGAATGAGGGTTTCGCCAATTATTGAGCCACCTAGCAAAACGCGAAAGGCATGAGTCCATAAGAGAAACACGTCACTTCATGCGTCCTGGGGTTGCCATTTGTGATAACCCAAAGCTCACACGTCCAAATTCGTCTAGAAGTAATCTTCTGCACCACACATAATAATTTTTGCAAAAAATAATAAATGAACAAACATTTTCCACCAACATGTTTCGCGTTGCCATTATCTATTGTTTTGTAAATTAAAAATTAGATCGTACATGGAAGCATGCTGTCCAAAGTCAAGTTTTTAATTCAATCCCACCGAACGTGAATCTTACTGTAGTGTGCTTTTCTTTTTCAAAACCGTACCCTGCAATGTCATCCCTAACTCCAGACATGGCCAAATAATTGGCCTATCCAGCTCTCCTGCTTTTCACAAGCACTTGGCAGGCACAAATTATTGGTCGGTTGGTGGAAGTTTGGGCCGCCACGTGAATGGGTAGCGATCTTTTTCTCTTAGAATATAACAGTAAACTCCATGATATTTGATGTGGAGCAATTGAGAAATTTCCTTTTGATAAAACAAAATTCAAATCTCTACAATTATATTTTTTTTTCCAAATAAATTTATTTTTTCAACTGAAGGAAACTATTGGATAAATGAAAGGAAACATATAATACTGTGGATGGGGCGAGCAAGCAAAAACTAACAGCAATTACGTAAGCGGTTGGTGTCGTGGTTTTTACAAAAAGATTACACTGGCCATGATGCGACGTTTCACAATTTGTCAGCATGCCTTCCAAATAGGCAACCGCACCTTCCCTTGTAATACGCGTATATTTTCGTCCATCAGAAAAAAGTGTGCTAGTTTTAGTAGTATTTGGAGAGCCCAAGACCTTTCCCTGGACTCCGAAATAGCTTTCTTGGGTGCCCATGCATATTGATTCGATTCCGAGAGAGTTCTGGCATTTGGGTTTCCAAGCAAACGTCTTTTTGTGGAGTATCATTTTCAAGGCAGATAATTATGATATTCTGCTGTCTAATATCTCTTTAAGCAGTTTGGATGTGTTAGAAATGAGGTTTAGTATAAATTAATTAATTTATTTAACATGTTTAATTTATGTTTTATTAGAGTGAGCCCTCTAAATGCATTAGTCAAAGAAAACGAGGACAATTCTACGCCTCATAAACAAGGGGCTTTGAAATGTTGAATTTTGGGACGCGCAAATCCTCCATCTTACACACGTGGATTGACATTCTCAACTTCAATTTTTCATGTTATTATTAATAATTTAATTATAATTATAAACTAATACCTTATGAATTTAATTTTATTTAAGTGAATTTATTAATTTAAAATTTGAAATGCTGTAAAAAAAAATACTAAAGAAGAAATGATTTATGATAATCTATAAAATAACTTATTAGGATATGTAACAATGAGTTTTACTTATCTATGTTTGTTTTATTAAAAAAATAACTTGTATATGTTTTTTGCTGTTTGATTACAATGTTAAATCAATAGTATATATATATATATATATATATATATATATATATATATATATATATAAATATTTTCATAATTTAATAAAATTTTTAAATTTTAAAAAATAAAAAATAATTTTTTTCTTTTAAAAAGAAAAATTATTTTTCTTAAAAATGATTTAGAGTCTATTTATTTATGAAAAATAATTTTTTATTTCTTTTTCTATTTTCTAATAAATTTATAGTTTTTTTTAATGAAAAACAAAAAAAAGGAAAATGTGTTCACCTATAAATAATAAAAAATAATTTTTTATTTTAAAAAATTATTTATATCTTTTATAATTAAAAAAATAAATCATTGTAAAACATATTTAAAAATTTTATTTTATTTTTAAGTTTTTAATATGTATTATTCATTTATTTTATAATAATATGATTAATTTTCATTAATATAAATAAATATTTTTGTAAATAATTATTAATTTTAGATATTAAAAAGTTATAGAATAATTTTGATTATAAAAAAGTCATAATTTTTTGTTTAGAAAAAAGTTAAAAATTAAATATTTGTTATAAAGAAAAATAATAAAAGAATAACTTTAAACTATTTCAAAATCTTAGTTAAAATTTGAAAAATTAAATTGCCTTGGTTTTTACAAGTAAACGGCCTTAGTTTTTCTTTAATTAAGAAAATATTTTATGTTGATCATTTTTTTTAATATTTTAAATATTAAAAAATATAAAAAATATTTCGTGAAACAAAATGAAGTTAGATGATATTAAAATTATTTTTAAAATTATAAAATTTTAAATTTAAATTACAATCCAATTTAATTATATCAATAATTTTTCTTTTATTCAAAATTTTATGTTACATTTAGAATATTAAAGAGTATTAATTATTTTTTTAATTTTATCTTTTATTTTTATTAAATATAATAAATATTTATATAATAAATAATTAAGTGAGATAAAAGATAATTTAATCAGTTATTAATATATTTTTATAAAAATAAAATTATTATAAAAAAATTAAATATGAAAAATAAAAAATAAATTTATAAAACTACTAGTATGAGAAATTCTAAATTTATTTTGAACAAAATAAAATTTGTTCACTTTCCCAAGTTACCCCTGAAAACTCCAAGAACCCCATCTATATTCCCATAGCGACAGAGTCAAACGTCACAACTCGAGTACAGAAAGGATGGTTCGGTCATTCTACGCGGAGCACCCCTCGCTATAGACCAAAAGCTAAAGCGTCAACGTAAAAACTGCCACGTGTCCGTAGGCCAAGCTTTGCAGTTCTCTGCGTGCGGGAGAAATCACCAGTTTCTCAAATCATAGAGTATGAACTCACACGCGTCCACCGATCCAAACAACTTTACCTGTAGCCACCGGTTACCTGTCTGACTTATAAATATAAGTTGGAGCTCCACTGCCCCAAAATTTGATCGCTTCAACGAAAAAGAAGAAAGAAAGAAAGGTAGAGAAAGTGCGAGAAAATTCACAAAGAAAACGACGAAGAAAGGAGAGAAAAAGGAAGAGAAACAAATATCTGTAGTTGTGTGTGTTGAGTTCGAGCTTTGAATCTTTTTGAGGAGAGAAATTTTTTGTTTAGTAAATGAAATATGGTGGCTGAAGCACAGGTTGTTTGTCAACAGAGCGTCCCTGTGTTGGATGTTCAATACTTTGCTAATGGAAGTGGCGTTCACGAGATTGAAGATGTCCTTAACATCTCGCCCAGAAGGTTAAATCAAGTTCGTGTTTCGGATTCGGTACCTGCCGATTTATCTACCTCTCAAGTGGTGGTAAGTTTTGTTCCATTTTTTTGGTTGATTCTCTTGATTGTTTATCATATTTTAGGGTTTGCTTCGTGAAATTAAAATAAAATAGTAATAAGATTTAGTGTTAACTTATCTCATGTCTGTTTAGTTGAAACTGAGAGCTAGTAACTGATTGCTTGTTGAATTTTGTGCTTAGATGTCGAATCATTATTTCTTGTGCTTGTTTAGATCGGATTGTGTGTTTATAGGCGAGCTGATTTTTTTAAGGGAAATTTGCGTTATCCATGAAGCTGCTGCTTTTTTTTTCACTCTTCGGATCATATATTGAATTGATTGACTAAAGATCGTGTCTATATCCGATAGTCTAAGTCAGTTTATCCCTTTCACTCTAGTTCATTTTTTTGGAGCAATTACCTGATAATATTTTTCTGGGTTAACCCACTGACCAAAATAAAGGTTGTTCTGGTGGAAGAAATGTTTGATACGCGTTATGGCTGATGGATAGTGATCTACTATCTTCCTTGTGTTATATAGCCGTTGTAAGATTACTAAATTTTACACTCGGTCTTGTTTGCAGAAATATGGCTTTGGAATATAATTTCTGCCCTGGCAAACTAAAGCTTCATTAGTTAACAGTTCCATAATTTAATAATCTGATGGAGCTGCTGATTTCTATTTAGTACTAGATTCGTTGGAATTGTTTCTCTGTATATGTAATAAAAATCTGGTAACTAAAAACATATATGCTGAGAGGGTCCCATCTGTTCAATGAACTCTGCAAATTTGTAAACTGTAGTCAAGTGAGGTATGAAGTGTTATTCTGAGCATCATTGGTGCTACGCAAGAAGTAAAGAACTTAAAATCCATCCACACTCTTTTTTGTAGGATATTAAATCCGCTGACAAAATTCCACACGTGTCTCTTGAGAATGCAATCTTTCATTTTGTTCCCAGCATCCGTTCTGGCAGTTTTGCTGACATTGGGCCCCGAAGATGTATGGAAGATGAGCACATACGGATAGATGATCTGTCCACACACCTGGGTGCCCTTTTCAAGTTTCCCACGCCAAGTGCTTTTTATGGGGTAATGTGTCATCCAGACCAATGTGTGTAAACATCTTCAAATTCCATAATTTTGTTTGCCATATAATTGTTTGATTTTTTGAATATATTTGCAGATTTTTGATGGTCATGGAGGACGTGAAGCAGCATCTTATATTAGGAAAAATGCAATCAGACTCTTTTTTGAAGATGTTAATTTTCCCCAAACATACGAAGTTGATAATATCTTCTTGGAGGAGGTTGAGAACTCCCTTCGGAAAGCATTTCTTCTGGCCGACCTAGCTTTGGCAGATGACAGTAGCGTGAGCAGTTCTTCCGGGACAACTGCACTTACTGCTTTTGTATTTGGAAGGTATTTTTGGCTGTTTCTACAAGTACCTTATTTAATATTATCAAAATCTCTTCTTCTTCTTCTTCTTCTTCTTCTTCTTCTTCTTTTATCTTTATGGTTATGATGTTTAATAATGGATCTAATCATGCACTATTTATGTATCTTGTCCAGGATTCTTTTATCTAATTTGTTTCTCTATATGTGATTGTTTCTATATTAAAAGGTGATGTTGGAGTCTAGTGTTCGTTCGTAACACCTTTCTTATGCATTATCTAAACTGGCAAAATTTTGTGCCTACTCATGATGTCTGCAATGCACAAATTCCACAACGCATTATCATGCCAGATGATTACTGCTGTTCTAGAATAACTTCCAATGTGTTAATCCAATTGATAATCGTAAATGCCTGAAATTCAATAGACCTCCATAATAGCCCCCTTTCTGTATTTAATCTGGTGTTTTTAATGCTATTGTTTTGACACTAGTTTGTGATTTTCTTCTTGCTCCAGGCTATTAATGGTGGCCAATGTTGGTGATTGCCGAGCTGTCCTCTGTCGTAAAGGAGAGGCAATAGACATGTCTCAAGACCATAGGCCTGTTTATCCATCAGAACGAAGGCGTGTTGAGGAATTGGGTGGTTACATTGATGATGGATATCTCAATGGTGTTTTATCAGTTTCTCGAGCTCTTGGGGATTGGGACATGAAAAACCCCCAAGGTGCTCCTTCGCCGCTCATTGCGGAGCCAGAGTTCCAGCAGGTGATTCTAACAGAGGATGATGAGTTTCTCATTATTGGTTGTGATGGGATTTGGGATGTCATGTCAAGTCAGCGTGCCGTGAACCTTGTCCGTCGGGGGTTGAGGCGGCATGATGATCCAGATCTGTGTGCTAGGGACCTTGTCATGGAGGCCTTGCGCCGGAACACATTTGACAATCTGACTGTGATTGTTGTCTGCTTCTCCTCCCTTGATAATAGGGAGTCATCACCACCTAGGCAACAGAGACCGAGGTGTTGTAGCCTCTCTGCAGAGGCATTGTGTAGCTTGAAGAGCTTGTTGGATAGCAGTGCCAACCGTTGAATGTACATGGCATAATTTTTAAATAAAAATCCCTATTTGGAAGGTGAACAACTACTTCTGGCTGCTTCAGTTTGACTCTGGAAAAAGCAGCTAGCAGTTTTGTAGGTGCTGATTTTTCAAACAGCAGGCGGTTAGTTGGATGGATGTACGTAAGTGGAATGTGGTGGATGGAGGTGTTGGTGCTGAGATTAAAATGGTGTACTGTATAATGTGCTCATCCGGGGACTTGATTCTCCTAACAGTCCAGTATGGTTGTCCATTTGATGTTATTCTATTTTCAATTGTGTACTCCATGTATATACAGTTTGAATAAAAGATCTTAATTTTTATTTCCATCTATTTTCCTTGGCAATTGGCAGCTTGTTCTTATGTCTACTGCAATTTTATGGAATTTGCGGTATTCCGAGTGCTATACAAAAATCATTCAGCAAAATACCATGATATGATTGGCAGGATATCGTAGTAGAAAATAGTTCTGCATATGACTGTATACCGGAACACTGTGAAATGGATATGCCAAAGGGTAAACAGAAGGAATATTTTTAGTAATCCACTTGACGGTATTTTACGATCATGATTGTCTAGGTGGATGTCATCATGGAGACATGGTGGGTTCACCGCAAAGTATAAAATCAAATCAAGAGAAACCCATATTCTCATTTCAATTTCGAAGAGAGAATAAACCTTAATCAAGAACAATTTAAGAGATACCAAAATCAGAACCAAATTTTTAGTAACAATCTTATTCCTATCTGCCAATGAGAAATGCCCTCTCACGCTCACATGCAAACACAATTTGAAACAGACTCCCAGCAGCTTTTTAAGCTTTGCTTTTCTTCTCAGAATCCTATCCCTTGGGAGTTCTTAAAAACAACTCCAATAATAACACCAAATAATTCCCAAGTAACAAATGGAATTTCTTTAAGACAAGCCAACCAATGGCAAATTCATGCATGTAAAATACTAGCGAGTACAATTGATAATAAATCAAGAACTCTGTTTCTCTACGCAACAGTGATTGCAATTTTTTTTCTTTTTCTTTTAAAACAGCAAAATTCTAGTGCAAAAAGGACTATATTTCATTTCAAGACTTCGCACATTAAAATAGTTGTTGAAAATTACCAATTATCGAAATTTGGTTATCCAGCTGAAAGCATAGGTTTCAGTCTGCCAAAGAGCTTTCCGCAAATGTTGCAAATCTTTCCAGACCACGTACAAGTAAGCTCTCAAGGAAAGGTAGCAAAGCCTGAGAAAAAAAAAATAATATATATATATATATATATATATATATATATATATATATATATATATAACTGACCACTTCATTTCATTTCAAGCCTAAAAAATATTACATATGTAAATATCCTCTTTCACATGCACATTTCCTGAGACTTCTGTTTCAGGCAAATAATCAGGCGATCCTTTTAAATGTAATCAAACAATATCTGAATTCTAATTTGTTTTATCCTTTGTTCACTGAAAACAAGAAGTAGTAAGAATGCTCACTGTTGCAACTGGAACCAAAAGTTGAGGAACCTCGTAAGAAACAGTTAGCTGAAAAGTGAAAACACAACTGTGAGGGCCTAACTTAAGCTTGCACCAAAAGAAGCAAAATAGATATTTTGGAGGGTAAAAAGAAGAAACAAGAAAATGAAGGAGAAGAAGAAAGGAAGCAACAAGCAAGGAAGGATGTCTCCCATAAATGCAAGAAGAAATGTTCAAAGTAATAACTCTTTTAAGTAAGGAATCAATAGATAAATGCACAAACTGAGGGCAATGAACTATATTTATAAAAGGGCAATAACTGAAAATCATGACTGCTATGAACATCAAATTAAGCATTGTATGTAAAGTCTCACCTCTACTGTACATGATGAAGGACCCTTAGGAAAGAATCGAACAGCACCTCTGCCACGTAAGAAAAGGCTGATTAAGTTTTCTGCTGGTGAATTATAACAAATGAAACAAATTTTCAAAAAAAGAAAAAAAAAAAAGAAAAAGAAACAAAATTGCATATTACAAAAGCTTGAATACATATGTAATACCAATATTTTAGTTATTGTTCATGAGATGAATCCTGCAGAATTTAGACACGGACACATTGATGAAATAGGGTTCCTACTTTACATTCATGGAAAACCACTTAGTGTTTGGCACCATCACAATCTCCAACAGCGCAAGCTAGTCAAGAGTCAAAACTTGTAATAATGTGAATTCACAGAGAAATATCAACCCAATTTGAAGATACTTCAAAATAAAAACAAAAAAAAAAAAGGAAAAGGAAAAAGAAAAAGAAAACTTGTACTTAAGAAAAAGAAAACTTGTACTTAAGAGGGCAAGAGGAACTGCCAGTTTGATAGTAACAACTAAGTCCAAACGAATTAGGTCCAACTAACATGTGCACTGCCATAAGTCTTTGCCCTTACCTTACTAGACATGTGCAGGGTAAACTTCTTAAGTGTAAAATTAAATGCGCCCTGAGAAGTTAGAAGCCTAATGTTCCTTAAAAATGCTGATATAGCTGGAATTTATGTTAGCTTCCTATCTTTTGTTCTGGAAGCACAAGTTATTTGAGTCACCTTAATACGGTTAAGAGAGTTGTGTTAACTAGTGGTGGTGATATCAGAGAGATAGTATATAGAGTCGTTTCTGTGATAGCAGACTTCTGATCCATTATTAAGCATAGGAAAACATGAGCAAACAGGATCTAGCCAAAAATAATAACAAGAAAAATAATGATCCAATTCTTTTAAAAAAGTGCCAAGGCCAGACAGTATCTTCTTGTTTCTTGATAATAAACTTGCCATTAATGCACTATCTGCTACCTGCTTTTCCTGTTACCTGTTAGGAAGACCTTCCAGAGATCTCCAATGAATTTTCTGATTTGGGATTGGCTGCGAGAAGGCAATGAGGGAATAAAACAAATGGATAGAGGGTAAAAAGCATATAAAAAATTTCACCTTTGGATTGACGGGAAAATAACAAATACCTGCATATTTCTAGCAAGCCAAGAGAATTCAATATCACGACCAAATGCTTTATACTTGAGTGACCATCGCGATAGGTCGGGCTTGTCTTCCAGTACCTAGTAAAATAGAATGAAACATCAACTTCTCCTAGATGTACACATTTGAAGCTGATTCAGCTAATCAGCTTCAAATGGGATCGAGGATTCAATTGAGAAGGCACGGCAACGAAATAGCAACATTTATAGATATAAAAGTTGCAACAGAAAGCAGATAGGCAGCTATAGCAAGACGAATATGCAATTGAAATTCAAAGAAAATTCTCACACACCTTTACCGACGAAATAAAGGGCATCCAACGGGGAATTGATTCGCGGTCTGAGTAACACTTATAAGCCACAGCAACAGGCACATCAATATCCCTTTTAACCCTGCATTTTGACCCAATTTAGTCACCCTTTTAGTAATTAATGCAGCCCACCTTCAATAAGAAGAAGAAGAAGACAGTTCCAATAACATGAATTAGGGGAGATGATATCTATTACGTGCAATCCTGCCACTCCATGACAGGAGGAGAAAAGGGCTTGAACCCAGTAAATGTGGAGCTTCGTTTGGGCGATCCATACTGGACTCTGAACAGGAAACGCCTTAAAGATATTGTGGTTTTAACATTTGGTGGGAGTAGGGGGCTGAATAGGACTTTACTGTTGTTTTTAGTGGACAAGTGGGTGGGACTGAGAAGAGTGAAGGCAATGGCGGCCGTTGCAGACATGGCCAGCGAAACTCGAATCGTTATTATTGTTAGTATTGCCACAGGCAAGAAGAAAGAGAGATAGACAGAAGGCGATTGGAGACTAGCGTCTGGCGGTCAGATGTCACGACCACCACCAGATATCATATTTCTCCGCCTGTTCTCTGGCTCTAGTCTTTTTGTCACACTCTTCACGCTCACCTCTCTGTTCGAATAACATTGGACGGACCAATGATCTTCGCTTACATGGGCCCGCCATTTTCATTATCAGCCAATCACACGGCAGAAAGACCGGGAGTACTTGCTTCGGCCAGATTACCACGCTTCGATTTGACCGTTTGATCCTCCTCTCCTCAATACTACAAACTACAGAGCATGATAGTAGAATTAAAAAAAAAAAAAGAAAAAAAAAATATATATATATTATAATTTACTCTCTATATTTTATCTTATATTATATTTTAATATTTAAATTTTAATAAATTAATTATTTAATTTATAAATTTTATATTATATTATATTTTAATTTCTAAATTTTTAAAAATTAATTTTTTAGCTCCTAAATTCTATAATATATCACATTTTAGCCTATATAATTTTAATATATCAAATAATTTAGTTATTCTATCAATGGATATTGTAAATATTAAAATAACATAGATTAAATTATTTTATATATTAAAATTAAAAAATTAAATAATTTATTTTTCAAATTAAAGTGTAATATAAAATAAAGTCAGAGAACCAAATTATAAATTTATAAAAAAATATATACAAAATTGAAATCAGCCATAATATTTATATATACCCAATAATTTAGATTTTTGAATAGCTCATGAGTTTAATTAGATTCTGTTATGAGATTCATTTAATTGGTTTAACTGTGAGACTCACTCAATAAAAGAAAATAATCTTGATTAAAGATAAACAATTTTGATAGATTTACTAAATATAACAATGCATATAATTATATATTATAAATAGAAATATAATCATATAATTATGCTAGCTAATAATATCCATATAATTACATAATTGACTTACCATAGCCAACCATTATCTATATCTTATATAAAGAGATCAGATCATCTATAGAGGTATGTTCTTTCTCACTAATCAATATAATATACTATTTTCTCATATCAGCTTTAACTTGAGCGTCGAAGGGTCCTCATCGGGTTCATACTCGGTGAACCTCTGACATATTTATTTTTTATTTTGTAGGTCCATACACACAAAGAATTTTCATGGATCGCAATAGTGGTGCCATCTGTGGGAAATGATACAAGAAGCTTTGTCTCTTTATTAGATTCTTTATATTATGAAATCAAAAGGGGAGAATGAACCAAGTGAGAGGATAGCTTATGATTTGCAATAATCTAGCCAAAAATTTTTTATCATGCTCAAGAAATTTTAAAATTTACTCAGTAAGTATAAATGCTTTATCATTGCATTACTCCTTCTTCTTTACTATTATGTGCCGATACATAATCTATGTGTTTCAGGCGATATTTTTATATTTTATTTTATAAAGATTTAACATTTAAAAAAAAATCACATTTTTCATTGCTATGGTGTATTTTTAATAATTTAAAAATTGACAAGAGATCATTGTTAAGTTCCAAAGCTTTTAGATTATTTGATCTTATAAAAATTATTATTTAATAATTTTTGTTTATTTTACCAAATTGTCAATATTTTTGTAGTAAGTAAATAGTCTCGATTTATGCTAATAGCTATAAAAAAGTCACATTTAATAAGTTCATCGCCGTACCTTTAGTTTGGTATTTTTAGCCATTGCTGTGTTTTGTTGAAATTGACCTACAATACTTCCAATCAACATTATATGAATTTTAGTTAATTTTCTTGAAACATAATTTTATTATTATCAAAATTAAATTCATTATTTGACTTTAAACTAATAGAATTTATTATTATTTTTTAGTTTGATGGGATTTAAAAAAATTATATGATTCTAAAAATTAATTTTTAGAATTATTTGGAGGTATAGCATAAGCTCCATTAGATTAAATTATAGTTTAACTTTGTCTTCAAAATGAATAATAATTAGAGACTTCTGAAATTATTTTAAAATATATCACTCTAATTTCTATGATCTAGCATTGCTTTTAATTTCTATTTAACTTATATTTATTGTATTGCATAATTTATATGTAATTGAAATGAAAATTTGTTTTATATCTATGCATATATGAATATGAATAACATATCACTCTCCAAAATTATTTAAGTTTGAAGGCCTCTATTGTTGATTAAAATCAGTATGTAAACCCTTGAAAATGTATATTATATATTTGATTTATAATATTATTTATTGAGAAATCTTGAATAAATCTAAAAATGATTATATGGATTATCTTTACAAAAATATTTGTACAAGCATTATTTTTTCAGATAATTTTAAAAAAGTCAATAATTTCAAGGCCATAATTCACTATTATCAAGATTATCATGACAACAATCTACCAAGCTAAAAACAAATGTGCTTAGCCCATCTATGAAGATAGTTCGCAGGATTAAAAATAAGGGTGCTTAACTTTTTCACGGTAATAGTCTACAAAGTTAAATAAACTAAGGATGCTTAACCCATTCACGACGATAGTCCGCTATACTAAATAAACTAAGGGTATTTAACTCTTCCATGACAATAGTCCACCGGGGCTTAAAAAAAAAATGTTTAGCTTACTCAAAGCAATAGTCCGCCAAACTAAACAAATTAAAGCATAAGCCTGGTGATAGTCCATCAGGACAAGCAAATGAAAGGTAAAAATCCACCTAAGGCGATAATCTGCAATTATCAAGTTCAAGATGATAGTCTGCACTCCAAAAATTATAAGGAGAGATTAATGATATAGTTCCCCAAAAAATATATATAAATATATATATAAAACTCGGATTTTTGGATAGCCTATGAGCCTAATTATATTTAATGGTTCAGCCATAAGATTTTTTTAGTTGGTTCAACTATTGTAAGACCCAATAAAAGGAAATAATCTTGATTAAAGATAAACAATCTTGATAGGATTACTAAATTTAGCAATGCCTATAATTATGTATTATAAATAGAAATATAATCTTATAATTATGTTAGCTAATAATATCTATATAATTATATAGTTGACTTACCATAATCAATCATTATTTATATCCTATATAAAAGGGATCAGATCATTTATGTAGGTATGTTCTTTCTTCCTAATTAATTTAATATACTATTTTCACATATCAGCTCTAACTTAAACATCAGAAAGTTCTCACCGGGTCCATACCTGATAGACCTTCCATTTATTTTATATTTTGGAGGTCCATACCCATAAGAAATTTACATGAATTAGAAAAACCAACATTATAAATTAAATTTTGCAAATAAAAGTTAACCAGTCTTGTATTCAATATAATTTACAAATAAATAATTGTATAAAATAAGGGAAATATATAAATTTTAATATTTAAAGAAATTCTATAAACATTTTTTTTAAAAAAATAATTCTATAAACATTTACCATTGAAAATTTCTATTCTCTCGTATTCACATAAATATAATAGGATTATCCTGAGAGGCTCTAAATCCTGTAATTGATTATATTAAAAATCAGAACGCATAACTTTTTGTGATGCTTAAAAATTTATATTTTATATTTAAAACAAATATTCACGCATTAAAAATATACAAAATTTCATATGAAATTCATGTCATGAGATGAAAAATATTTATTTTATTATTTTTTATGAATATTTTATTTTATTTTTGAATAGAAGCAATCCATTATCAGTTTAGTTGGGTTAAAACAAGTAGATTTAAAAGAATTATCGCCCAAACTTGATATATTGACATGAAAAACATTCGCGGATCTATCATATTCTCAACCAGCGTCGCATCTTCTCTGGGTGGAACCGGACACAATTTCAAAGCATTCATTTGTGGGTCCAGTAAGAACAGCTTGTGGTGAGTTAAGGGTTCATGGGATACGGGTGAATTGCATCTCTAGCTCCCTACGGCGTTGCAACGTACGCCACTTTATTGCAAGGCTTATAATTTGGAACCCAGGGAAGTTAAAGCAAATAATACTGCCCTGGCGAACTTGACGGCAAGACATATAGCGGAGGAAGCTTAATTTCTAGCATCTGATGAATCGGCGCGGACATAACTTGGCTGTTGATGGAGGATTTACGGCGGTTAATCATAGCTTTTCAGCCATCTAAAATAAGAGCTAGTTTTATTATATTTTTATATATAATTATATGTAGGTTCGCTAAATTATTATTATTTTGGCTTCTTAATTTGTAAAATTGAATTGTATAGAGTGGCAAAGCCAGCAGTGGGAGTAGAAGTTAAGAATCTTCGTAAATGCCAATATGAGGAGACCCAGGAACTTATATATTAATTGCACAAATATGTCTGTGTAGCTAGACTGAACTTTCGATTTACTGTTACAAAGGTAATTAACCAACATTTCCTTGCCCTCCCTTTTTATAATCTTTTTCATTAGAAAAGCATAATCCCATAATTAAGTATACAACCAAACAGTCAAAACTACCAGTCCCATGTTATGTTAAGCCATGTACCACCTAAATCTCTACTCCAACTAATCTATGCTCTAGACCTTGTAATCCATGGTGGTCATTCCAGGCCCTCATTATTGAACCTAGGTATTCCTGTTAATACATTTCAGTCTTTTCGAAGAGGAGCCCAGAAGGTAACTATGGCCCTTGTGGTCTACTGGTATGATTTCATTTGTTTTGGCATTGTTGCCGCATCCTTCTTCGGCTCGTTATGGGTGCTATACAAGAAGGAGCTACTTGCCTCAAAATACGACACCAACACCATCTATGAGAGCCTCCTTGTGGCTCGACCAGACACTGATGGTTTTGTAAATGCTATGCCAAGAAATCATGTTGGGTCGTCCCAACTATGGAGCAGTTGCTGGAAAGGGTTTCATCCAGGATGGTTATTAGCCACTCGTTTGGTCTCCTTTCTGGTAATGGCTGGATTTCTAATGTGGGATATCGAGGAATGGGATGCCACCATCTTCGTGTATTACACTGAGTAAGTTTCTGATTACACGGTAGCTAGATCTTATTGATCAAGCATTGCTTGTTACCAAGAAATGGTGGATTCATTTGCTATGTTAAATCATATGTTTCTCTAACGAATTAGTATAGTAGTTTATGTTTTGTTTAAATCTTTAATTGATTCCTCTATACTGCTCCTAAGGACTAGAAATTATCATCTAAACTATTTTTGCTCTACAATCTTCTTTGCTTGGCAAGGTAAGTGTTTGACTGTTTGAGAATTAATTTGGACTTTCTGGTGGAAAACTAATAGTCCACAGAACTATGTAATGTATGATCAACTGTTAGATAAAATGGGAGCCCCTAGCTAGTATAGTGGGCCAATTCTCACTTGTAAAAAATGGGCCTCAACGCAACCCATTATGGAAAAACCGAAACCTATTAGTTGAAAGTCAACCACCGTGGCTATCAGACTTCAGACAGACATGGTTGATGACCCCTCCTCCTGGAGAAGGAAAACGGAATACACGGTACCATTGATTTATAAACTGTTGAACACCACGAGGGGAATAAACTCACTCTTGAAAACCAGCTGGAAGAGGAGGATGTCATCAAGCTTGTTCCTTAGCAATGTGAGATTGTAACAGGTTTAATCATCATTAGCTGACTACTGGAATATCCTATTGGGTTGGCTCAGCTTTGGTTGCCTTTTATACAACCAGGAAAGTAAAAGCAGAGCCATTGTTCTTGAATGATTTATGGAAGCCATGCTGGAGATGCTTTGATCCTCTTTGGCTTTTCTTCGATAGACTTTCCGCTTTTATTTGCTTGGCTTCTAAGCTTTATGAAAATTTTCTAAATGCAGTTCAGTTGAAAATTAAATGCTCTCTGATTTCTGCTTTGTTTAATGACTGATGTGCAGGTGGACATTTGCATTAGTTATGGTATATTTTGCGGTATGTCAAAACTATAATAACTTCTTTTTTTGCCTCATTTTAATTCCCCAATTGAAGTACTGGACTGCACTTATAGCTATGGGCATAAATATGTGAAATGCATTGTATTGATTCAATCCCCATCTAGATGAGTGTGTTGGTAGTTTACATGTATTGGTTTCTCTATGTAGCTTGCCACTGTAATATCTGGGTATGGGTGTTGGTTGGTATCAAAGCAACTTCCTTCTGAAAATGAGGAAACTGCTGGATTCTTGAGAACGGACGTGGAAGATAATGAAACTACAAACTCTACAACTCTTAGGAAGAAAGAAATTAAGGGAACTATAAAGTTGCAAAGTCACTATGCAGAAGAGGCAATTAGGCTAAGAGCTGGATTTTGGGGATATCTTATGCAAACAATTTTTCAGGTCAGTTCATCCAGATATACCAACTTTGAGTATCCTAATGCAACACCTTTCTACCAAGTCTGGTTGATGCTAATCTTTATAGATCATTTTTATCTTATGACAGACTTGTGCAGGTGCTGTCATCCTAACAGACATAGTATTTTGGTGTATTATTGTCCCATTTGGATCAAATGCTCATCTTGGACTCAATGTGGTGAGAATACTAAACTTGCAGCTGATTTTTCATATTTCTTTAGCATAGATACATTAGTATGTGACGTCAATGAAACGTGAAAGAAATTGTCACTAATTTTTCTTACTGATCTGTGCTTGGCAGCTGATGGGTTGCATGCACACTCTGAATGCTGCTTTTCTTTTGCTCGATACTGCTCTAAACAGCCTTGTAAGTATCACCATTAAGGATGACTTTAGATTTCATCTACTGAAGTTTTGTAGGTTTGTTGATTTACTGATTCCTCCGCTTGTCTTGCTTCCAGCCATTCCCTTGGTTCCGGCTCGCATATTTTGTGCAGTGGAGTTGTCTCTATGTAGTTTTCCAATGGGTGATTCATGCCTGTGGTTATACAGGGTAAGCATAATTTTTCGTTTTGCACTGTAAAATTGAATCATTAGAGACGTGGTTTCTAATATTTTAGATTTTGCTTCAATGGCTAGTAACATAATTTGTGCCTAACCAGGTGGCCATATCCATTCCTGGAGCTTGATATACCATGGGCTCCTTTATGGTATAAATTGTTAACCCCAGCTGTATCTTCTTTTTATTCTTCTTCTTTTATTTATTTATCTTGAATTTGGTCATCTTATAGGTATTTTGCCCTGGCTGTGGTTCACATCCCCTGTTATGGTACATATGCCCTGATTGTCAAAGCCAAAAACTCCACTTTTCCCAGATGGTTTCCTGGTGCTTTTGTGAGATCATACTAATTTGTGGTTCTTAGAACTGGGTGCTATAAATGGTGGCTTTGATTTTGATTCCATGCTTGTGCACATAAAGGAGGGATTCGTCCCTTCCAGAACTTGTGGTTTGTATACCTTTGTTCCACATTTTACAGTTGGAGAAAGTACCCAGGCATTTGTCAGACCCAAGATAGTGATTTATTTTATTCCATTAATGGTTGTTGCTTGTTTATCAGTTAATCCTGGCATTTGTTGGATTCTCCCTTACACATTAATCGGGGACAGAAATGATGCAGCGATAAAAATTAACTAATTGTGTCGTACGTCAACTTTCGTATTCTAAACTTAGCCTAGAGGTAAAGCGAAGCCGACCAACACACCAGAGTTCACATTTTAGTATTGTCATTTTATTTAATATTTAAAAAAAAAATAAATCCATATCTAAAGTAATTCTGTGATGAAATTATTTTTAATAAAATAGTAATTAAAAATAAATTCATCAATAGCTATCATAAATGTTGATGAATAAAAATATAAAGGAACAAAATAATCATAGAAAAGGTGAAGATACGCTCAAATCATTCCACAAATAAAAATTTTATATTAAAATATATCAGCTATTCGAGACAAATAAATAACTTTTGAGTTTTAACTGATAATACTAAAGAAACCTCAAGAATAAGATTTCGGCTTTTGAGTCCTAATATCCTGCCTCATAGCCTTCCTTAATGAGTAAAGGACACGTGAGATGCGAATAAAATAGTTTCCTTTTGACATATTCCTGGCAATCCAAATAGCTCGTATTCTTGATGATGTACCAAAAAAATAAAAATGCGAGGTTATGCAAAGCACCTATTACCGAAGGTACAGGTCAAAACACCCTATACTGCAACGAAGGAAAATATTTTACCACTTGAAAGCCAGCGACGCCAGCACAATGAAGTGTGCACATGCTTGATTAGTGTGCAGTGGTGCCAATTCTGTGAGAAGCCACGGTCACACAAGGTATAGATGCCTACACCAAAATCCTCATCAAAAACCACAGGGATTTTCATTTTTAGAACCAAACTACCCTTAAGCACTAATCAGATTTTAAATCTCCCAGGTGCCACAATCATGCAAGCAACAATCCCTTCTAAGTTCACAAGAAGTCCAAGCTTACTAAGAGAAAGTAAACTTTCACAAAAGAATCCAGAAAACCAAAACTCAAAACAATTGCCATAACTAAATTCATAATGCAAAAGCACTTCCCACCTACACAGCCAAGGTAAGAAGAGCTAGTTTACAATGCATTTGGAGATCCATATAACATTATAACCATTCATAGTCATGACAACACTCAAACTAGGAACCGCAGGGCCAAAAATAATCACCGAGTAAATAGAAAATCTTCCATGGACCAACTACCTCACAACTAGGGATCAGGTCATGGGCACAAATCCAATACAGCTTAACTGATGTGATAATACAAGGGAATCAACTTGATATATCCCATTGATATGCCCCCAGTCCACATATTACAATCAGCATTTTATATTGTTATGTGCTGAAATTTCGAGCTGTTCAAAAAGCTTAAAAATAAGGCAATACTTAAAGAAGAAGTTCCCAATTAAAAAAAAAAAAAGGAATGTGTGATTCTTCTTTACTGCACAATATGGATTGCAATAATAAAACTGACAATGAAACCAGAAATTGCTAACAATTCCAGGGCAAGCATCTAACTATCAAGCAAGTAATATAGATTGAAAGGTAAAGTAAAATCCAAATTGACCATTAAACTGCAAAAATTATCATTCAACGTAGCCAAATAGACCATAAAAAATAACAGACATGATAGCAAGTTCAACAACGAGGTCAAAAGAAGATAATACTCAAAACGAAATTTCTCTATGCTTCCTCAGGACGATACTTGAGATCAGTCACCGCCGGCCTTCTGGTAAACGTAAGTAAGGCCACACTTACCGCAGTAGTGCCTGTCAAAATGATTGGCCATAAAAGTACCGGCGCCACATTCGGCGTTGGGACACTCCTTCCTCAGCCTCTGCACTTTACCACTATCATCAACCTTGTAGAACTGAAGGATGGAGAGCTTGACCTTCTTCTTCTTGTGCTTGATCTTCTTGGGCTTGGTGTAGGTCTTCTTCTTCCTCTTCTTGGCTCCACCCCTCAAGCGCAGCACCAGGTGAAGAGTCGACTCCTTCTGAATGTTGTAGTCGGCAAGGGTCCGTCCATCTTCCAGTTGTTTTCCAGCGAAGATTAGGCGCTGCTGGTCCGGTGGGATTCCCTCCTTGTCTTGGATCTTGGCCTTCACATTGTCGATAGTGTCCGAGGACTCTACCTCGAGTGTTATGGTCTTACCCGTTAGGGTTTTGACGAAGATCTGCATCTTTGGAAACCGATGCAGAGGGCAAGGCAAAAGGACGGCTTTCGGCTAGGTTTGAAAGGTATGTGCGCTTTGAGAAAGGAGGAGGTCATTTAGCGTCTTGACGGGCGAGTCACGTCTGATAAAACCACGGATTAAGCCCTCAGATATCATTGGGCCTTAATTTTGACCTAGGCCCAGTGAGCAATGAGCTTCTGTAAAATCAATACATCTCTGGAAATCTCTTGAGTTTCAAATCTAGGCCTAGTCTATATTGAAAATTTTAGCTTGCATCTCTGATTATCCATACAAAATGCATCTTTTTGAATTTAATTTTAAATATTATAATGTCATTAGTTTGTTCTATTATTAGATTTGGTATCAGCAAAACTTTTACTATAAAACTCTTCAAAATACTTTTTTTTTTGAAATTTTAAATTTTATTAATAAATTCAGAAAAATTTGTTAATTAGTTGCACTTCAAAAACATGAAATTAGATGGCTGATTAAGATGCAAATTACAATCACAACCCCAATTAATTAAATAATGTTGTGATGAAATCTATCAGAGTATATTGTTTTAAAAATTCTTAATTCACAACGCTGCAATGCCTCCTGATTTCACCTTGCTTTCCGGTGAGAACATCAAGGGAGCCCATATGCACCATTGCCTTAGCAAACTTGGCACCCCATGTTGCACCATCCATTGCATTCTCTATCACCATCTTCTGTGTCACAGCGCTGCGCATTAATGCCTGGTCTGAACTCAGTAATCCACGGCGGTTCATCAACTCCATGTAGTATCTGTTGTCTAAACGACTGGGCGTTCCGTCGAGTGGTACCGTTGGATCATTGGCCCCGTCACTTGGCCGTGGGCACTTGGTCTTCAAAAAGGCTGCGTACTCGGGGTCCATTGATGGATCCTGTGCATGAGTGTTATTGAAAGAGTAGAGTCGCTTAGAAAATGATGAGCAGTGTGAGACACCAATAGAATGGGCCCCTGAGAGCGTCACCATCTCATCAAGAGACATCCCTTTTCTGGCAAAATTTTGAGCGATCTGCTCTGAACTGAAGAATGGAGAAGGCAAATTCTGCATAACTTCGCTCAAGTTAGAGACAATTCCATCGCGGCGTCCAGCTGGTACGGCGTAACTAATCCCTCCCAGTTTGTGGGAGCTATCACGAGCAGCAAAAGCTAGAATGTCTGCACATGACACAGTATTTGGGCATATTGCTTCGATTTGAGACTTGGCTTCATCGATGACCTCGAATCCTCGCAAGCTAGGATTGTTAGCAGGATGCACTCTCTCTGACGGGTTTCCTGGTGTGGATTCTAGCAGCACAGAAGCGTCACAACCCTGAAACAAATACCAATTAACAATTATGATACAAAATTGAAGTATCTGGAAGAGCAACAAAACTATGCTACAAAAAGTATATATGAAAATATAATTATGACCATATGTATGTACCCTGACAAAGCAATCATGGAAATGCATTCTAATAAGGCCAGCAGCAATGCCAGGATTGCGAGAAACAGCTATATTTACTGATTTTCTCACGATTGCTTCCACTGGTGGACAAGAAAATCTGTAGAAATCCACTGTAAGGGATGCGGATGACACAGTAACCACTAAGCAAAGCAGAAAAGAAAATAGTGCAAGAGGGCATTGTAAGAGATTTGAGCTTAAAACTTCTTATACAACTCATTGATTGCATGGGAACTCAAGGGAATAATAAGAGAATTGACGTGGATATCAAACAAGGAAGGATTAAAGATATAGAGAGAATAGCTAGGATGACACAGAGTTGGTACTTATAGGTGGGGAAACATGCATGGAGGATAAGCAAAGAAGGTTGAGAGTTGGTATATATTTCTTCTGAAACCCAAAACGGCAAAACGTGTATAGCCAGCTGCAGGTTGGATTCTCTGAATTGAACAGTTCCTGTGCTTGCCTTAACCATCGAAAATTTATTATTTTATATATATGTTCTTCTTCCTTGCTCTTTCCTCGCTCCACTCGAGTAGCATTCTGAATAATGTATATGAAAGACATGTGACAGAGGAAGCTAGCTAGCTTCCATTTTCTTTTACTTGTCTTGTAGTATTGTAAAATAACAGCTTTCAATGAAGGGGAAGTAGTTGATCTATTCTCAAAGAAGCTTTCATACTTCCAACTTGAAATAAATTACCAAGTAATCATAATTAATTCATTATACCATGAGACTATATCAAACTTCAGGGCTTAAAATTAGAGTTGATTTTAAGAAAATTATTTTTCTTATAATATATTAATTAAAAATATTGAAAATTAATTTAAAAATAAATATAAATTATTTTAATTACAAAAGTTGTTAAATAATTTTTTTTAAATATTTTTTAATAATATTTATTTTTTAAAAATTTTAAAACCTCAATATCAAATGGCATAATTATTTCGAAAAATTGTTTCTTTCTCATCAAATTTTGCAAACTCAAAAAATTACGAAGGTATTTTATATTAATTCAAAGCTCAATTACACCCACACATATTTGTTGGAAAATTTTAATTTAGTTATTTTTAATTTTTTTTAATTTAGTTTAAAAGTCTCAATTTAAGTATAATTTAACTAAAAAATTAAGAAAATTACGAAATTAAATTTTTTAATTTTTGAGTTTAAATTAAAAAATTTAATTCAAAAATCAAGAAATCAAATTTTATAATTTTTTATTTAAATAAAAAATTAATAAATTTAACTTATAAATTTTAAATTTTAGACTAAATTAAATTTAAATTAAAATTTTAAAATTAAATTAAATAAAAAAATTAAAAATATACTAAATTAAATTTTATCAATAAATACAATGGTTAAATTAAATATTTTGCCTATTTGATATTCATAACATACTTATCCCTTGGAGAAGGGAAACCTCATATTGGCTAAGGGAAATCTTATCCCTGTCCGTAACACAAAACCTTTAGCTTCCAAACATACGGACTGGAGTAAATCCAGTTCCAATTCCGAATACCCTAGGCTGCTCCTGCGAGCAACTATGGAGGACAAGCGCTGCAAGTTCTGGCTCCCCAGAAAGAACCGATTCTGTGCCAATGCTCCCCTCAACGATTCCCCGTAAGTTCACTCAACTCCCCTATAGTTTATAGTATCCACTCTTGTTTTCTTCAATCTCTAATTTCCTTGCACTTTAACTGTTTAAGCTTCTGTGGAAACCACAAGCCGAGGTCCGATGGCCAGTGGATCCCTTGCCCAATCGACCCTTCGCAGTAATTTCCTCTTTTATGCTGCTATTGACTCATCTATGCACTAATTTTGATTCCCACTCTTATATTTTCTATCATATAATTCTGCCATGTTACTTGTGGGTACTTTTAATAGCTCTGTTCTTCAAGAAAATATCGACGGACATGTTAGGAGATGCCCTTTATTGAAACAAGCCCAATCCTTGTCCCTTCAGCCATATTACCAGAAGGGCATTAATGCTGGCAAAGAAGAAGACGATGACATTACATCGGAAATGAAGAGGAGTGCCGTTTATAGCATGACTGTGTCTGAATTTTATAAGTTAATAAAGAAGATTGAGTCAATTCATGCTTCGATATGTGATAATATTTTGGAATCGTATAAGATCCCCGAAGCTTGTAACATGTGGATTAAGAGAGAAGTAGACAGGTATATAATATGAAATGTTCTGTTTGATATTATTGGAATTAGTTGCTTTTATAATATGGATTCGTGTTTGGGCAGGAAATTACCATTTCAAGAGAAACATGTCAAGCAACAAGCTTCAATTATTGGAAACTTGGAGGATTTTGGGGTGATCAAGAGTTCTCTTATAAAAGAACAATGTGATGCTGACGGTCTATGTGTTGACAAAATTGATTCTCGCCCTGCAGTGGTTGAATTTGGAGCAGGGAGAGGATACTTGACGCAGATGCTAGCAGATTGTTACGGGATTGAAAGGGTCTTTTTGGTTGAACGAAAATCATACAAACTCAAGGTTAGTTGGGCTTATTCCATGTTGCATTGTTTATGTAAAGGTTATGTTGCTTCTTGCTTATAGTTCCATTGAATCAAAATTGGGGATTTTAGTTTGTTGGACGTTGATGGATGTGCAATTTGTACATTGTGTATTTGATGCAATTGTTACTCCTAGGCAGATCGATCGTTGCGACAGAAAGAGAGTTTGATATTAGAGCGATTGAGAATTGATAGTAAGGTTTCTCATCTTCCTGTTAGTGGAAATGATCTTTGCAATTATTTTATCTTTAGTTCTTCTTTCTTTTTTCCCCAGTTCTTCTCTATATTTTAACTTTAACTTTAGATCAAGAACTCAAGAAGGATTATTTATGCTCTTTTTTTTTTTCTCTGGAGCATTCAATTTAGGTGTTATATTGTAAAAAAGAGCATTGGGAAAACCTTTTTTTTCCCTCCACTACCTTGTTAGTTACAAGATTTTGCTTTTTTATTTGCAGTAGAGGATTTAAACTTAAAAGCTGTCGACTCCCTGCAGGGAGTCCCTTATCTGGCTATTGGCAAACATCTCTGTGGGCCGGCAACTGGTGAGCAATATGCTTGTGAAATAACTTTCCCCTAATCTTGAGGGGGATTCAAATAACTTTGCAATTTATGTAATCATTTATCTCTTGTGTGACAGATCATACACTGAATAATTTTCCTTTTCTTTTATTCGCCCTTTTGAAATACATTTATGTAGATTTGACGCTAAGATGTTGCCTGTCTGAACAAGACAGTGAACATAATATGGAACAGTGCCTTGGCAATTATTCCCTTAAGGGCCTTGCTATAGCGACTTGCTGCCATCATCTTTGCCAGTGGAAGCATTATGCAAGTAATCACTATACTGTACAAGCGAATGCTTGTGTATTTTATACATTTCTTTTTGAGCTGGCCATGTAACTTTTAGCTTCTTGCAGATAAAAAATTCATAGTCGATTTAGGGATCACAAAGGAAGAATTCCATGCAATAACGTGGTTTACTAGCTGGGCAGTAGATGCTGACCATGGATCAGATCTCTCTGTTGACGGCAGATTACATCTTCAATCTATGTAATGTTGCTGAAATTTTTATATTGAAATCTATGCACAATTATGTTTCTAAAGACCCATTATTATAATTAAGATTATACTTTTCATTCTGCATATTCACATTTCATGTAATGACAGGGAACAGGAACAGTATGGAGGGGATGCAAATGGGATTGAAGATGCTGTGAGAAACATGAAAGCTGTTGACAGGGCTGTGTTGGGTTTTATGTGTAAGCAGATCATTGATTTGGGAAGGATGATGTGGGCAAGGGAACGGGGACTAGACACACAGCTTGTTAAGTATGTCCCATCAAGCATCTCTCCTGAAAACCATTTATTGATTGCTAAGCATGCCAAGTGCTCATGAAAGCACTGGATTTGACATTAACATTTTGCTAAACCTTGTTCCTCTACTAAGTAACCAGACAATAGGTTAACACTGAGTATCATCTAGTCTCTCCTTCGAAGATAGCAAGCATGTTCCAAGCCTATCACCCATCATGGTTGTCCCCCTCGCCTCACTGGTTGATTTGCAAATGAGTATTGACACAGTTTAGCTGCGGGAACAAGAATTTGATCAGTTTGTATGAGGGCTGCATTTCCCCTTGTTATCTTCATGTGGAATGCAAATATATTGAGTAGTAGACAAATGTTCTTTGCTTATTTTGTGGATCAATTGCCTTTATTGTCTCAATATTATTGTCTGAAAAGTACCTGACTAATTTACTATGCCTGAGAATTTGTTTAATGCCATTGCTTTGCTTTTAGAAGTTGTGATGTAGAGGATCGATAATGTGATATTATTTCCTAGTTGAAGTATGACAATTGGTGGTACTTGGGAACCAGGTTGTTTAGAAAAAAAAAAAAAAAAATTTTTATTCTATCAATGTTGACTGTGAGATTAATTTGATACTTGGGAACCAAGTTGTTTGTAAAACTTATTTGTTGATTGTAAGAATGCTGACTTTGAATTTAATTTATAATTGGGGTGATTTCAAAAGTATACTTTTTAATTTTGCGCTTTATTTTTCATCAAATAAGTACTTTCTGATTTTGTGTCGTTATTTTCTCTCAATTAGTGGACCATTAACCATGTTAAAATAGTTAAAGCTTAACATTCCTTTGGGAGGAAGCAAAGGAAAGTTATTTTTAAAAAAATTTAAAAATTTTAAAGAGAAAATGAAGGTTTCTGGAAATCTTCAAAAATTTTTAAAAATCATACTTTAAAAAAACTTTTTACTCTTCAGACACAAGTTATAGGTTTTAGGCTAAAGTTAGAGTACCTGTTTGATGAAAAACAAACTTCTATAATTTAAAGCTATTTTTGTGAAAAAAAATATTTTTATATAATTTTTTTAAAAAATATTTTCAGAAAAATATTTTAATTATTTGATTGTAATATTAAATTAATGATATATATTTATATCATATATGTATTTTTATTTTTTACATTTTAATAAATTTTTTAAAATTTAAAAACTAACTTATTATTTTTAAAAGAAAAAAATTATATTTTTAAATAGTTTAATTTTTTTATTAATTATTTTTTTAGCATTCGAGACATCAAAAATATGAAAAATAATAAATATTTTCCCATAAAAATAAATGAAATCTAAAGTGTGAAATCTTGTAATACCCTTTTAAAATTATTTCTTTATAATTTTATCAAAAGTCAAAAAACATTTTCTTTTTTGTAAATAACAGCATGATACCTATAAAATTTGCCAAGCATTTGTTTACCTGTTTGGATTTTATATATAAAATATTAAATAAAACATATGATTATAAAAGTTTATTGTGTATTTTATTAATGAGTGTTTTCTTAACATAAATAATGAAATATGTAAAAATATATATATATATTTTATAAATTTTTAACAATATCACATATTTTTATAATTTAATTTAAATATCTCGTAACTATAAATTAAAATTAATGATTTCGATCTAAAATGGGTGATGCCTATTGTCTAGGCTATCTATTTCTTACTATTAAACTTATTATTAAGAAAATTATTATTTTTTAAATATATTAATTAAATAATATTAAAAAAATAATTTAAAATTATATTTAATAAATTTTAATTATAAAAATATTAAAATAATAAAATAATTTTTTTAATAATATTTAAAATAATATTTTAATTTAAAAAAATAATTTTGTTCACCCAAGCTCAACGAGAAATAGACATTTCATTGTTGGTTCATTATATGCCTTTAACTACTTGATTAAAATAATTCAGTGGGGTAATTCAACCATTTGCCTTGCAAAAATACCTTGCGGCTGCGGGCAGACTTTGGTCAATCTGATATTGGAAAATCCAAAGGACTCCCAACTCTCGATGAGAAATACATAAAATACCTATCCACATCAAGGTGATAGATTGCAGTTGGCACTTTGCACAGCCCAAGTCGAAGAGCTCCACAATTTTCTTTCTTTTCTTTTTTTTTTTTCTTTAAATTGCCGAATATATAATAGTCGATTTTTGAATATAGACCTTTCGTTTCTCATATTTAATCTCTGTAAACCCTAGATCTCCTATCGCCGACAAAACTCCGGTTTCTCTCTATCTGATCCCCTATTTATCAATTACAAGTTGATTTCGGAGAGGAAGACATGGATGATAGTTGTGCGGTCTGCGCGGATTCCCTCGAATGGGTGGCCTATGGAGCATGTGGGCATCGAGAGGTCTGCTCTACCTGCGTCGTTCGCCTGCGCTTCATCTGCGGCGATCGTTGCTGCTGCATCTGCAAGACTGAGTCTCCCGTCATTTTTGTCACCAAGGTTAGGGTTTTTTTTTTTTTAAAACTTTCTGGATATTCAATTTCTATCTGCAATCTTTCTTTGTATTTTTTTTTCTCTCAATTTATAATATATTAGTAATTTGCGGGTTTAGTGAGGCTCTTTTGGATAATTGGTAGCGGTTTCTTGTTTTACGTAATATTCAATCAATTCGACTAGGGGAAGTTACCAATCATTTGAGTTTTATTCTCTTTATTTGAATGCCTGAATTTTCCGTTTCAGCATGTGAATTCTGCACTTGAAATTTGTGTCTGTTCTTTTGTGCATTCATGTAGTAATTAGAGTTCTTTTCATATGTAACCATTTAAGCAATGGACTTTTTGGTTGACTACACTCCTGGGCATTTATTTGAATTATTTGCATTCTTTTGTCAAAACTTTTGTGCCTTGTTGATGTATTTTTAGACAGCAATGCTTTTGTTCACATTTTTAATGGTCTGCTGTTTATCATACTAAATTTTTATGCATTTGATTTGGATGATGTTGTAGGCTTTAGGAGATTATACAAGGATGATTAATGACTTTTCAGTCTTGCCATCTGAACCAAGAGAGGGTCGAGTTGGGTCATATTGGTATCATGAGGACTCACAAGCATTTTTTGATGATGTGGACCATTACAAGATGATAAAGGCCATGTGCAGACTATCATGTAGTGAATGTGACAAGATGGACAAGGAGGCAAATGATGGCACAAAGCGTCGGGGAAAGTTTAGGAGCATAGACCAGTTGAAGGGTCATTTATTTCATCGACATAGGTTGCTTATGTGTAGTCTATGTTTGGAAGGAAGGAAGGTAAAATCCTTATCTTTCAAGTCTCATGTGATATATGGATTCTTGTTTGAATTTTCATTATTGCTTGATTGCTTTGATGTTTAGAGCAAATTGAGATATCAGCATGTTGACACTGTTTTAAAGCTTGTATATGTTACTATTAGTGGTAATTATTTTTCTTCTTCTTCTGTAGTGGGAAGCCAAGTCCCATCCCTCACACTTTTTTTTTCCCTTATTCTTTTTTGGTTGTCTGAATTTTTCTGTGGCTCCTTTTAATTGTTATAGGTATTCATTTGTGAACAAAAACTTTACACTAGAGCACAATTGAATCAGCATATAAGCACAGGTGATTCTGAGGTTGATGGTAGTGAGAGTGAGAGAGGTGGATTCATGGGTCATCCCATGTGTGAATTTTGCAAATCACCATTCTATGGAGATAATGAGCTGTACTCACATATGTCTACTGAACACTATACTTGTCATATATGCCAAAGGTAATGCAAACCATTACTTGTAAGCTTTTGTTTTAGCAAGGTGCATAAAATTCTGGATAATCATAAAAATTCCTCCATTTTCAAATGCAGGCAGCATCCTGGACAATATGAATACTACAAGAACTATGATGACCTTGAGGCATGATATTTCTTTTCTTCTTATTTATTTATTTATTCAAATATGAGATTATGGTGTTCACATTTCTTTATAAGTGTTCTTGAGCTCTAAATTTTTTTTACAAAAGTGATACTTGTTGGTCATAGATTCATTTCCGCCGAGAGCATTTCCTATGCGAGGATGAGGCCTGTCTTGCCAAAAAGTTTGTTGTCTTTCAAACTGAAGCAGAAATTAAGGTATTTTTAGAGTATATGAATGCTGTGAATATTGTTTAGCGGCCCGCCGCCCCCCCTCCTCCCTCCCCCCCCCCCCTCCCTCCTCCTTTTTTTTTTATCCGTGGGCATGTGTATTTGTTCTTATCTTTGTGTACATGTATGTATTTCGGGAAAACTCAGCTAATGTATATTCTCATTTGCTGCCTACTGGAGCAGTTCAAGTAATTGACTTTTGTTCTTGTTTATCTTTCAGCGACACAATACTATTGAACATGGAGGGCGTATGTCTCGGGCTAAGCGTAATGCTGCCCTCCAGGTATTTTTTATTTATTTATTTTTTAATTTTAGCATCTTATAAGAGGATGTGATCTTATGTAATGATATTTTATGATGATATACTGCTTTTTTGGTTCTTTGAGTGGTAAGTGTACCTTTTGTTTGTTTCTATCAGTGTATCTGGTTATTGATTTTATGTTTGTTGCTGATGTATATATGCTAGATACCAACAAGCTTTCGATATAGGCGAAGTACTGAACAAGATCGCCGTGGAAGGGGAAGGACATTCCATCGTGATCAATATGATGATCAAATATCTATTGCTATCCAAGCAAGTCTGGAGACAGCTAACTCAGAAAGCACATCTCATGATCCATCGTCATCATCTAGTGCACAAATAGTTTCTGTTCATGAAGATGTGAATTATATTGATCCATTGCTTCAGCCTTTTGAATCATTAACTGCAACTGATTCAGAACAGCCTTCAAGATATCTTCAAGCCTTGGGGCAAGGTTCCAGGAACACGCCTTTGGAAGAATCTTCCTTTCCCCCTCTTCTTATGAATTCCAGCAGTAATCAACAAAAAACCAAACAAGAATCAGAAGGTTTGCCTAATAACACTATGGCAGCACATCTTCGACGCCAAAACAGAAATGTAACCGTTTTTAATCCAGCTCAGGCATGGCCAGCTCCAACTCGTGGAAATGCATCTAGTAGTTCATTGCAATATAGGCCTAACTTAAATCCTGCATCTTCAAATTCACGAAGTTCTGCCGGTGGGCCTGCACTGTCTAGTTATGCAAGTTCTGTTCAGGTGCAGGCTCAGGCTAGACCTGTATTAGTTCACGGACATCTTTCGACTGGTTCCTCAGGAAACTTGGGCAACACCAATAGCATTGGGCACTCTGTACTGGCCCCAAATCTTTCCGACAGCAAATCATTGAGGCCATCCATTTCAGATTTCCCTCCTGTTTCTTCGACGCAAATCCGCAAGATGCCTCCCAGTGGCAATGTTTTGCAAAATGTGGAAGATATTCAAACTGCAAACAAATCACTGGTGGAAAAGATACGTGCTGCTCTTGAATGTGATGAGGACAAATATGCTTCTTTTAAAGACATTTCTGGACAGTATCGTCAGGGTTCAATTGGCACTGAAGAATACCTGTATTATGTACGGCAATATGGCTTGTCACATCTTGTTCTTGAGTTGGCTAGACTTTGCCCTGATTCTCAGAAGCAAAAAGAACTAGTTGACACCTACAATGCTAGTTTGAGAGGTAATGGTGCTCAAGAGAATGGTCAGGGCCGTGGTAGTGGCAATTTGAAAACTAGTACCAGCTCGAAGAAAGGCAAAGAGATGGATGGTGAAGGTAGTAGTTCGAAGGATAGATTGGCAGATGACATTATAAGCACTGTTCGAACAATGCAGTCACATTACAAGCCTACAGAAGATGAGGTGGAGGTGCTATTAAAGGATGGATATCGGTCAGCTAAAGGAATGGCTAATTTAATGGGCGATGAGAAACAAGTGGAGTTCAGTAACCAGGATGATTCCACATCTGCTGGGACTATATCTAATCAGAATGTGAAGGAAGGGGGATCTGGAAATAAGCATCGAAAGAAAACCTCAAAGTTTCATAGGGTGAGGCTGGGAGATGGCTCAATGGCAGCCCTTCTGGATCTCAAAAATTCTGATACTGATCCCAATCCTAATCCCAATCCCAATCCAGCTGATGACCAGTCAGATGGAAGCAATAAAGCAACTGGAGGATTATCTGTTCGTGGTGTTTGGCAGAAAAGGGGAGGTCATAAACTCTTTTAACAATCTGATTTTGGTAGATGCTTCATGGAGAAGCAAGGCAATGCTTAATATACCTGCAGTAGGTGGAAAAGTTTCCAGTGATTGCTTTGATTGCAATTATTTGGCAACATCAAATCCTTTTTCAGTTTGCTTATTTTCGTGTTCAGGTGATGAGTTTTGTGCCCTATTTCTGTCTCTCAATATTTTTTGACAGCGAGTTTGCTTGAAATGGTTAGCCCTTTGTTATATCTTGATGATCACAAATGTTTATTAACAGTACACAAAAGAAAGAATGTGGAGTTCTTAACATTGCAGAAATATTATGTTGCATGTTCAGTCGTCTTCTTATGATGAAGTTAAATGGTATAGTATAATATATTTAATCTGTGTTTGTGTTTAACCCTGAATTTGCACAAAAGAAGATTTAAAGCTTAAAAATCAATTTACGAAGTAGACACTATATAGACAAAAGAAAGAAAATGCAATCTGATTCCCCCGCCAATTGCAAGTTAATCAAATAAGCCCCTTTCTAAACTGTGTTGTTTCTGCTCGTCTCCCTAAGTAGCATAAGCAACTGGCTGATAAGTGGGGCTGGTAAATGGTGGGTTTGGGTGGGTGTGTCGAGTTAAAATGGATGGGGTAATTAAATTTACTTATTTATTATTTACTGAAATTTATATAAGTATCTATATCCATTTAATTCTTAATTAATCTTAATTTATCCATTTCCATTTCCTTTATTATTGTTTAATGTTTAGAACTTCTGTTTAAATTGGTGATATTTCTATCATGGCCAAATTTGATTATACTTTTACCGTGCCGGGTGGAGCAAAAAGAGATCATATCTAAAATTTGATTAGCTAAAATATGAAATCCTCTTGCAACTTCAAATTCAATTACCCTTTTATAGTTACATTTTCCCAAAAAAAAAAATGTTTATTTATTTTTTTCTTTTTTCTCAACTTGGAAAAGGCAGAAGCGGGGACGACATGCTGCCAGATTGTCAAGGGGCAAGTTTAACAATGAAAAAGTCATTTGTGTCGTTAAATAACAGGTTTAAGAATAGTATTTCCTTTTATTTGATAGGGGACAATATTAGATAATACATGAAGTATTTACAGCATTAATGATTGCCCAGACACCAGATGCACTTAGCAACACCAGTTGATTGCAAGATTGTACAGCAATTTCTAATAGGTTAAGGTTGCATATGAGTAGTAGCATGACCGAAGGTCTTCTCACTGCTGTAACACATGTACAGAAATCCATCCTCGTCCTTGAAGGATTCATAGATAGAGTACATTAGAGCAGCTGTAGATCGTTACACAAAACATATCGGCAATTTCTTACTAAAAGTTCATGCAGAAGAATTTCATAAGTTAGACATAATATATGACTGCAAGTTCACCTGTCTGAGGTAAGGTATCCTTGACGAACACAAAAAGAGCTTTTCCAGTTGTCAAATGAAGCCTGCTACTTAGTACATGAATGAATTGCCCTACAGACATGTCTCGAGGAACCAGATATCTATAATATAAAAGAGACAGAGGAAATGTAAGAACTATTAGTTTACTTAAAAATAGAAAGAAAACATAATCTGCATAGAACATTTATCAGCATGCAAACCACACTCAAATAACCAGAGATTCAAAATAAAATGCTGCAAAGGTTGCAATTATGTAAATTGGGTCGACTCCTACTGACCATCTTTCATCTCTGTATCTCACAAAGCCAGCACCATACAGTTAAATTAGACACAGTGGATTCTGTCAATTTTTTTTTCTCAAAAACCCTCCGAAAACACAGCACTATCACTCAATTACCAATAAAAATGAGGGATTTTGATCCATTATGTACCCCACAGTCCCTCTCCAAAACAAGAACCCCATAGTTCCCCTCAAAACAAAATCATGGAACCATTTTCATAACATGGCTAATGCAAGGGATAAGGAGGAAATACCGAAAGCACAAACATATTATCATTTTTTCAGTACAACTAACCACTTTGCTAATCATAACAGTCTGCAAACTCCAACCGCTAATGGATCACATAATAACTTATCTAATTAGCTGCTGCTTAGTACTTAATGACTTAAAATGGTTTTTTTTTATTTTTTTGTTTTTTTAACCCTAATAATCCATGTCTCTCGATTATAAGTCTACTTCAAGACCTCTACGACATGGTTGCTCAAACATTTTCAGTCACCGGAGCCTTTTATGGATTGGATGCCAAAAAGAATTCAGTCATTGAGGAAAACTAATACAAGCAATAGATACTTCAGTCAAACTGGACAGCTGTATATTCACATCTTTGATGTCATTACACAAATTCAAGTTCGTAAATATCCCATTTTTCACAGAAACCTTATGCGCCCGAACTAAGGACTCGGGCTGTGTGTGAGTGCTTGTCTGCTCCCACCATTTGTCAATGGATACTTTTGCTGCCATTAGTAAAAGGGACATTCAACCCTCTTCAAAGCACAATATCATAGTCTATAGCTTCACTCAACCCTCTTATGGGTTAAAAGTTATATACTCTTCTAAAACGTAAACTTTTCACCATTAAAATCTTAAGTTGAAACTGAAACTTACTTTTTCTTTTCCATTTCAGGAAGGTCAGTTTTGCAATACCTCTCAACAATTACCTGCAAGATAATAAAAAAAACCAAAATTTTCATGTAATCACATTACGGCACAGCTAGGAATAGTTCAGTGATTTCCAATGTCCAAAGCACTCAACTAGATCCAGACCCATAGTTCCAAACGAGAAAACAACTCAACCATACCATGACAGCTATGTCATTCCTATACAAATTTAGCTTACCATCTAAAATTAGCTTACCAGCAACCTAGCTCCTCCTCAAGCCATGTATTATCATTAAGGCCTAAAAAGGTGTTGAGTCACTAATACAATAGTTAAAGACAGCTCGAATTCAGAAGGCAAAAGGCCTAATTTCTCTATAACACAAAAAACTTGAGGAGTCATCCTTTAAGTTGACCTCATTGTTGCAAATGCTAGATTTTTTTGGGGAATTGGCAAATGCTAGAATTATGTGAGCTAATATAGCATGATATGATAACATGTTTAATTGAAAATTACTAAAAAAAAATACCAAAAAATGAAGGCTAATAAATATGATAAAAATACTGATATTAAATATCTATGCTTTTGAAAAACAACACTACCATCATGTTGATAAGAAATGTCCAAACAAATCATTAAGCAAACACAAGAGTATAGCAATAATGGACGCAAAGATCCAAATTTGAAATTTGATTGGCACAGCTAAAAGGCAATTTGGCCAATAGAAATAAAGAAAAACTAAGGATTGATAGTTGTGAAGTTACGGGAACTCGGTCTGGGTATTTGGCAATAATATCACGAGATTCTTCACGTCTTTGCTCTGCAATAAAGTTGTTGATATGAGAGAAGAAAACTTGAGAGAGATTCAATCAAATACAAGTGCGATTGTGTAGAACCAAAAGTGAAAGAAATTGTAGAAGAAAACAAACCGAAAGTGAACTCGTCCTTGAATGACTTGTCTTTCCCCATTATTAATCGGTATGTCTGGAGGCGATGGATAGAGAGAGAGAAAGAGAAGAAACGGATAGAGCACGGAACACGATACAGATGATTAGGTGTGCGGTCTGCGGTGTCAGAAACTGCAAGATGAAGAAGAAAAGACCAGCCCATCCCTTTCCAGCAATTCTAGCTTCTCGGCCCATTAATTATGGTTTCTACTTACAGCCCATTTGATAATTGGCTCTTATTCACATCAAAACCTCATTGTCATTTGTTGAACTCAAACGACTCGTCCTCAACCCTCGCTAAACCCTCAGCTTATTTCAAAGCAAAGTTTGCAGTCGACCACAGAAGGAGCGGCAGCCATGACGGAGCAGCAAGAGAAGTGGCGCCTTGTCAGTGGGCAATACCTCGGCGAAATCTCTGCTGTTTGTTTTCTTCACCTACCATCTCATTTCTCTTCTCTTCCTTATCTCCTTGCTGGTACGCTTTTTGCCTTCAAATTCCAACTCTCTCTTCACTCTCTTACTCTTCGAAGCTACTTCCTCACTAAAACAAAATTGAGACCTTGTTTAGCTACATATTCTTCAAATTTGAGATTTTTTTATATGATCTTTTTATTCATATACCTCGCTTCTTTTTTTCAAACAGGCACAGGCTCTCATATGCTGTTTTATAATTTAGAAGCGGTAAAGATAATAGAATCATTTCAAGTGTTTCAAGGAATTCGTGTGCATGGAATCACTTGTGGCTTCGTTGATTACCCAGAAGGATCATCTTCTTCAAGGCTTGATTTCAAAGTTGTTGTCTTTGGTGAAAAGAGAGTGAAACTTTTTAACTTGCATATTGAAATAGCATTGAAGTCCCAAAATCAACCACAAGTTTGTGTAGATTTAGCTTTACTTCACTCCTTGCCCAGGTTTAGCCATTGGGTCTTGGACGTTTTCTTTTTGAAGGTATAACTCTTGTGGTTTCGCTACTCAAAGTCTCAAATTCTAATCTTAGTTTCTCTCTAAATGCTGTTTCTTGTTAATTTGTTTGTTGAATTGGTGGTAGAATCATGCAGCCACTTCAAATGAGGAGGGAAACCATTGCCTTGCCATCGGATGCAGTGATAACTCTGTCCGTATCTGGGATATCTCAAGGTCTAGCGTAATTCTTGAAGTCCAATCTCCAGGTGAGTTTCGCATAATATCAAGACTGTGGATAACTTTTTTGCTCATTTTCTCATTTTTAAATTGTAGAAAGATGCCTTCTGTATTCCATGCGGTTGTGGGGAGACAATCTGGAAACTCTACGAATTGCTTCTGGTACCATATACAATGAGGTGGCTAATCTTTCCTTGCAATAAAAAATGCTTGATTCAACTCCTTTAAATGTATGCTGTTAGCATTTGTCACATTCCCATCATGCGGTTCTTGCATATTAATAATTATTAAATTTTGCAATTGCAATGTTGTGTCCAATTGAATCATCGAGTTACATGATTGTTTTTATTTGGGTGAGGACAGATCATTATTTGGAAAGTGGTTCCTCAGCACGGTGCCCTACCTTTGACAAGTACCTTGGAAGATCACATGCCTTTAAAGAATTCGTGTTCCAAGGCTTTCCATCTTCACTGTCAGCAGCATAAAGCAGTCCATATAAGTAGACTTATTGGCCATGAAGGTTCAATATTTCGCATAGTATGGTCCTCTGATGGATCCAAACTGGTTTCAGTCTCTGATGATCGCAGGTGAAAAAGTTTTCTAACTTTCACCATACTGTCTCTCTTCTTTTTTTTTTTTTTAATTAGTGATTGGACGCAATTATACAGTTCCCTCATTGGTACAGTGCTCGTATCTGGGCAGTTAAGGCTGAACAAAAAGATTCCGGTAACCAAGAGGGGGAAATTGCTGGCCCTGTGTTATTTGGCCATAATGCTAGGATTTGGGACTGCTGTATCTCTGGTTCTGTAAGTTTGATGAATTCTTGGTTTACCTATGTTTATACAATAATCTTCCTATTAATAAGTGAAAATTAATTAATTATAAAAAAGAATGAAAAATTATTACAACTGGTTTACAATTATTGTACTGTAATGCAGTTATTTAAATGTGTTGAAAATTTCAATTAAAAATTATTTAGTTTCCAAATTCTTTTCAATGCTTATATCTTCATGTTGCTTGTTATGATTAGTATGATTCATTATGATCATCTGCGTTCCTAGCTAGCATGTGATTGGAATTCTTTTACCTTCCACAGCAAGTCATAGTATCCTTGCTTAAAGATAAACTCTTAATGCATTAGACTAGATGTTCCATAATAGATTATAATCAACAAATGTGCAAATGACTGGTGATATTGTCATCCATCCATTGTTTATTCTCAATTGACAGAATCCTAAAACTTCCTTATTTATTTATATGCAATGTGATTTCATCAGTATAAATTGTGTTGAATCACAATTGACTTTGAGTTGAAATCCAATCTTAGTTGAGAAAGTGGGCCTTCAATTTTCATCAAGTGGCATTCTGTTGGAGCTAGAGGTGTGATGCAGATTTGGTTTTAGTTAATGCATTTTTAATTAATTAAAGCTTCTTTCATTGTAACTAATTCTTGTGAAAGTGCTTGGTCCAGGCTTATGGTAGTGCCAGCGTATTAGGCTGAATTTGGCAGATTTATGCTCTGGTCTTGTCTTTTTATTAATCTTTACAGGATTGCATTGCATTACACAAAGGATAAATAATGCACTACTAAATCATTTGTTTGTCATAGGTTTAAACAATTTAGCATCCTTATTTCAATTTGCATTTCTTTCTTTCTTTCTCCTCCTTTTTAAATATTTACTATTGTATTTGGAGATTACTTACTCATCCTTATTTTCTCTTAGTTAATTGTCACTGCTGGTGAAGATTGCACATGCCGTGTATGGAGATTGGATGGTAAACAGCTCAACTTGATCAAGGAGCATATGTAAGTTGCAATAGGGTTTTCTCATATTTCTTCTTTTGAAAGTTTATATTGCGTAGAATTAGCATCAACTTTCAAATTCTATGGCATGAAATTTGAAAAATCTTTATAGAGAAGAATTATTAAGTTGTTTCTATAAAATATGGAACTTGTGTGCATAATAACAATCTCTACAAGAAATTTCAATTCCAAATATAGTACGTTCTCAGTATCTCTCTAACAACAGGTTTTTCCTTTTCTCTTCATTATTACTGTTGGTAAGGCATTTGACCAATATCGATTTTGGTTTTTCCGCAAGTTATTCTGTCGCTTATGGGTGGACTGCACTACATGGATTTTATTATTATTATTATTATTATTATTATTATTATTATTATTGAGCTAAACCTAAGGTGGTTATGTTTGGATTCCTCAGTTTTCTCCATTCTGCCTTTTTTTAGGTTCACTTATAATGTGGTATCTCCAAGTACATGTAACTTCTAATTTGCTATTTTTGCCATAATCTGTCAGTCTAGGCATCTATGGTTAATATTAATAAACTATACAAGATATATGGGGTTATATATAAACTTATGAAATATTTCAAAATATATGGTAATTCAATTTCTGAAGGGCCCATTATGGATTGATAACATGCAGAGGGCGAGGCATATGGAGATGTTTGTATGATCCAAACTCTTCACTTCTCATTACTGCCGGATTTGACTCTGCGATCAAAGTACATCGACTGCCTGCTTCTTTTCCCCAGAGCTTGGAAGGACAAAGTGAACCAAAGTTCATTGATAGAACAGAGATATTTACTAGTCAAATCCCAAATTCATCTGAGCATATTGGTCTCATGAACAGGTATCTCTGAGGTTCCTCTTGGCCAAGATAGAGCTTAATTTCCTTTGTCAACAAAGCACCTGCTTCATAAGTTAATGGCAAAAGTGATATAACCATCTTTTGATGGAAATCTGGATCTTCGTAGATAATCTTTCTGTCAGTTGCACCTTCTTTGGGTGATGATAGGTGGGCGAAACCTTTTCTCCCATCACCTTCAGTAAAGATGTGCTGGGCCATCTTGTGCTGTTGGTCTTTTGAAAGGTCTAAAAAACTGGTTAATTGTTGTTACAATATTTAGATGCTGATGGAATTTCAATTAGGTATTGGGCAATTCTATAGTCAAACCCATCGAAAGTTGGTTCATTCTGCCTCATAAACCTCCATATCTTGGTGTCTGTTTTGGTCTGTTGATGTTTTCTTCATTTGCTATATTCTTACCTAATTGTCAACATTTACTAGCAACCCTGGCTTTTTTTGTTGCAGTAAAAGTGAATATGTACGTTGCTTGCATTTCACATGTGGAGATGTTCTTTACGTTGCCACAAACCATGGTTATCTGTATCATGCCCAATTGTTTCAAACCCAGGGTGTTAAATGGACTAAACTTGTCCAGGTCGGTGAGAAGGTACCAATTGTTTGTATGGATTTGCTGAACAAAAAGTTGCCCAGGCAGTCTTGTGGTGTTGATGACTGGGTTGCTTTGGGAGATGGTAAAGGAAATGTTACAGTTAGTAGAGTTATGGGCAATGCTGAAACTCCTGTTGCAGACTTAACTTGTACTTGGTCAGCTGGAAAAGAGAGACAACTATTAGGGACCCATTGGTGCAAGGCATTGGGATATAGGTAATGGCTTTTTCTTATGCTATTATTATGATGACATTTTTTTTTTTTTGAGCTGATAGCAGTGCTTAATATATCTCAATGTGGGCACATGCCAGGGGATGAGTTTACTCTGATGCTGGAATTGAACAATCAACAACACATCTTTTTCCCCCTTATTTTTTTTAGCTGATGGCCTGAAAGCTCTATTGGTTAGGCAGTGTTAACTTCAATTGGTTTCTCTAAAATGCATATACTGGTAGAGTGGTAGTAATCAAATGATTTCTGTAATGTCATTCCACAATGCTAACCAGGGTTTTAAGTAATGGCTGATACATACTGGAAAAACAGAGGACCAAATGTTATTTACTGATTCATTACTGTGATTTTCAATTCCCAATGAATCAGTGCTGTTACAGTTCATACATGACGCCAAAACAAAGGCAATCAGTGCTGTTACAGTTCATACATGACGCCAAAACAAAGGCCAAAGAGAGGGGAGAAAAAGAAGTGGAATTTTGTTAAAACCATGATTTGAGTCTTCTTACCAACTGTTATTTAGTTTAGGTATTGAGAAAGTATAATATTATTACATATCCAGTTAAACTTTTGTCAAAATTCGTAAAATTTGAGTCTTCTTGCTATTTTTTTTTTAAATCACAGCAGTGCTGGCTGATGCAGTTTGTCACAGTCTAATTCTGCAACAACACTATTGTTACCGATGCTATTTATTCTAGGCCTGATATTGCTAGTGAGTGACATCACAGTCTCATTTTGTTCTAAACGAAAAGACATTTAAAGATCATCAATCTTTGATGTGTAGGTTCATCTTTACTGCTGATCCTAGAGGAGTTCTGAAGCTGTGGAAGTTACATGATCCTTTATTTGTTGTTTCCCACACTTCTGCAAGAACTTTTGATGTATCCGTTGTAGCTGAATTCACATCATCTTTCGGAATTCGGATAACGTGTTTAGATGCGTCTTCTGAGGATGAGGTCTCTCTCTCTCTCTCTCTCTCTCATGGTGTTTTGTGAATCTGAAACAAGTTTGAAGAGTATAAAGATGTGAAAATTTCTTTTCAAACTATGAAATCAAGATTCTTTATTTGCAATCATAAAAGGTGTAAGAAAAGTTCTCTTGATCATGTGAAGTTTATACGTAATTTCATCTGCTTCTTGATCTCAAAGTGAAATCTATATATAGATGCTGGATCCCATCTGCTGATTGATGCTCATTATAGTTGAATTTTTGCAGGTTCTAGTTTGTGGGGATCTTCGTGGAAATCTAATTGTTTTTCCTTTGTACAAGGGCTTGTTGCTGGACGCACGTACTGCACCTGAAATAAAAATATTTCCGCTATGTTACTTTAAAGGGGCTCATGGAATATCAACTGTATCCAGCATTTCAATATCTAAATTAAGCTCCAATGAGATTGAAATATGCTCGGTATGATCAAAACTCTAGTGATTAAATACGTAAATGATATTACCTCCATCCATTTTTATCTATCGCATTTGAGTTTTTCTTTTGTCTAAAATTATCTGTCACATTTAGAAAATCAAGGAGCATTAACTCTTTTTTTCAATTTTACCCTTTATCTCTATTAAATACAATAAACATTTATACAATTTTCTAGGGTAGATAAAGGGTAATTTAGTCAATTACTAGTATATTTTTATAAAAACAAGGTTATCTAGTTACCTTAATCACTGTGCAAAACCCAAATGCGACATGTAAAAATGGACGGAGGTAGTAATTAATAACTTTACGAGTTTTCTGGCGTCGACACATTATAGTGATATCTTGTACATATTTTCCTTCGTCACATCCTCCCTGGAAGAAAAGCAAAAATTATCCGTTAGTAAATTATCATCTTATAGGGAAAAATTGTTCTGTGCTCCTTCAAGCGCAACAGAATCAGTAATTTTTTTTTCTTTTCTTTAGAATATGGAGTATGGACCCAGTGACGGAGACCATTATATTTTTTCACGCATGCTTGCTTGCTTGCGGATGTTGTATGCAAATGTATATGCGAGGAGCTCCATTTGCTAAATTTTTTACTATGTTGGTTCTTTATTCAGACTGGAGGAGATGGTTGCCTATGCTATTTCGAATATGACCGAGATCGACAAAGCTTGGAGTTTATAGGGATGAAACAAGTGAAAGGATTGAGTTTGATTGAATCTGTATCTAACAATAAAAGTTCTCCTTATGATTTTGCAAACTGTGGTTACGCAATTGGTTTTGCTTCAACAGATTTCATAATATGGAACCTTGCAACTGAGGCAAAGGTAATCACTGCCATTCCACACTTCCATCTCACCAAGCAACACAGATATTGCATGGGATAATCCATTGATGTTTAGGCATGCTTGGGGCAGGTTTTGCAAATTCCTTGTGGGGGATGGCGACGTCCTCATTGTTATTATCTTAGTGATGTACCAGAGATGGACACCTATTTTGCATATGTTAAGGTAATTTTTTTTTTTCCTTGTGTTAGTTGAACATTCTTCCATGAGAAACTTCAGGAAACATATTTTAAATCCTATGACTCCGGTTACCACTATGTTTGACTTGTCTAGAGGTCTGAACTATTATGTAGTTAGGTAATCATACAACTGGTTGACCCCAACAAGACCGTATTATGACAAATAATAATTATTTTGATATCACCATTATGTTGTGATGCAGTGTATATTTCTGTTCATAGGTGTGGCAAAAGTCCAGTTTGTGACTGAAGCCTGTCTTTAAGAGGGCCCTTTCAAAGTTATTATTAACGCATTTAAGGAATAGATATTCAAGGGGTTGATTAAAATATTAAAAAATATGACTAACTAATAAGCATAGATGCATTAAAGTAATGCATTATGATTTTTACATTCTTTTATTAACAAACTTACTAATTAGTGAAAAACAAAAAGAAGATTAAAGATCTAACTTCATAACGCCAAAAAGAGCATCTACAGGGGTCTTGAGACAAAATGTGTTATTGTTTCATCATTTCACATGTTATCTTTGCTTACTTGTCAGTTTCTTGTTCAATATTCCTTCTTTTTCCCATCTAAGGATGAAGTAATATATATTCATCGACAATGGATACCGGAAAGTGAGATGAAGATATTTCCCCAGAATTTGCATATCCAGTTTCATGGGAGAGAGATGCACTCCTTGTGCTTTGTATGTGAAAATGCGCCTACTGAAGCTAATGGGAAGAATGGTCTTTTTGATAAATGCAGTTGGATTGCTACTGGCTGTGAAGATGGAACTGTGAGGTTGACTAGGTATGCAATTATTAATAACTGTTTACATGGATTTTCTTTTAACATTGTTTGTTTCATTTCTAATTGATAACTTGTGATGTTGAGCATAAAGCTATGACAAACTTAGGTGCTTCCTTTCAAGCGTGATTGGAATATTGGTGTGAATTACTTCATTCTCCGAACCACTCTTCACTTTTTTTTTTTTATTATTATTATTTTTATGGTCAGCATAAAGTTGTGATGCTTATGCACTTCCTTTATGTGGGCAACTAATTCTATAATGGGTCATGGGTATAGATATACTCCTGGAGTTGAAAGCTGGTCTACATCAAAATTGCTTGGGGAACATGTTGGTGGATCAGCAGTGAGATCAATATGCTTTGTGTCAAAGATGCACATAATTCCTTCAGATATGACCAACTTATCTGACTGGAGAAATAAACAAAGTGCTTTTGCAGAGGACAGAGAGAATCCATTTTTACTGATCTCTGTTGGTGCAAAGCGGGTCCTAACATCTTGGCTACTGAGAAATAGGATGCCAGACAAGAAGAGAAACCCATTTATTGAACAAGAAAAAAACAAAGACGGAAATGCATACTTGCCTTGTATAAGTGATTCCTCTTCAATGTCATTCAAGTGGCTTTCCACTGACATGCCTACCAAAAATTCCACTACTCATAGGAAAACAAAAAATATTGACAAAATAGGAGGAATGACCAAAAATGTTGCTAACATGGAAATTGATGTAAAGTCTGTGTCTCTTTTACAAGAAAAGGGTGAGACAGAATCAAAAGGTTTCCTTGATGATAAAGATGAAGATGACTGGAGATACCTGGCTGTCACTGCTTTTCTTGTGAAGTGTACTGGTTCCAGGTGAGGTGGTAGTGCATTCATATTCTTGTTACAATATTTATCTTGGCGTTGACTTATTCTATTTTTCTCCCTTTCAGATTAACTGTCTGTTTTATCGCTGTTGCTTGTTCGGATGCCACACTTGCATTGCGAGCTCTTGTTTTACCACATCGGTTATGGTACTTGTAACAACTAAGAATTTAATTTACTTTAAGTGATTTGCAACAATCTTAATATTCACTAGCTTGGATTCACTTTTTCTGTTAATTTGTTACAGGTTTGATGTTGCTTTATTGGTCCCACTGTTATCACCAGTCTTGTCATTGCAGCAAGTTGTCATTCCTACACACCTGCCTTCTGGAGGTTTGGTTATTTGACTTTCAGTTGCATTTAGAACTTTGCATAAGAAATCATTACACTGTCAGACCATAAAATAAATAAAATTTTGGTAATTTTCTTCCATTAGTTATCTTGCCTGGAGTTGTTAGTTTCCTAATCATGCCCTTGATTCACAGAAACCACTTGGATTGGAAATGTGTACATTGTGATAAGTGGAGCAACTGACGGAAGCATTGCTTTTTGGGATCTGACTGACTGCATTGAATCTTTTATGAGGCAGTTGTCAGTCCTTGACATAAAAAAACTCAAAAATTGTCAGACACGGCCACGTACAGGAAGAGGAAGTCAGGGTGGACGATGGTGGAGATCACTAAAAAGTACCATGTCTAAGCAAAAACTAGCTGATGATTTAGTTGCTCCTAAAGCCGAGGAGAGGACTAGCTGCAATTTGGTTAACCATTCAACAGGTGGAGCATCAACGAGTGATGCTGAAAGCTGCACAACAGTTTGTTCTCAAACTATGCATGATAAACCTCCTCTTGAGCCAGGAGTGAATAATGTTGATTCCACACCTGGGATAAGTGAAATACAGCCCCTACATGTTCTCAATAATGTTCACCAATCTGGTGTAAATTGTCTCCATGTTTCAAACATACAAGATTCTAGAAGTTATGACTCCGATGTTTTGTTCAGTTTAATAAGTGGGGGTGATGATCAAACCCTTCACTGTATCAAATTTGATTTGTCACTGCTATCAACAGGCAAGGATTCTGAGATCAACATAAAGGATTCTGCTTATTGTAGTGAATTCCCTATCAAGAAGTATAGAATCAGATTCTTATGTCATGATAGAGTCACCTCAGCTCATAGCTCTGCCATAAAAGGTGAAATAATGCTCACTTACTATGTTTTTATGGTAGTTTCCTCAATGTGTTTGATATCTTGTGCTACAATTAGTATCCAAGTTCATACCCTTACAGTTAGCAATTTTTGTTATTGAATTTATGCTAAGAAACTTGCTTCCTACCCCAAATATTAATGGCTGTTGATCTCCTTGAACACGTAATTGACTGACTGTTCTATATTTTAAGTGGATATAAATGGTTTTAAACTATTTCCTGCTTTATAATCAATCATATCTAATGCATTGTTTTCCTATTTCCCTTTGGAAGCACTTGCTAACAGTTGTTAAGATATTTGAACCCTGTGGGAAGAATGAGCAAGGTTTTTGTGAAGGAACTTGTGCAAGCATCTTTTATGGCTACTGAACGATTGGCATTGGTTTTTATTTCATAAAGGTGTTTGGACGGACGGCACATGGGTGTTTTCAACTGGGCTTGATCAGCGCATCAGATGCTGGGTTCTGAAGGAACACTGTAAATTGATTGAGCAAACTCATTTAGTAGTGAGTGTTCCGGAGCCAGAAGCATTATGTGCCAGAGCCTGTGAAAGGTGAGTTTAGCAACTTACATACCCTTTCATCAACAGTACTTAACAAACGTTTTACAGTTATTCTGATAAATAATATGATTGTTCTACTTGTGGTTTTTCTGTCTTCTATACAGGAACCAGTATGAAATTGTGGTTGCTGGAAGAGGAATGCAAATGGTTGAGTTCTTGGCATCCTAGTCATGGATGTTACAATTGGTACTGGCAATTCTGTGCGATTCCAATCGAAGGTTTTGACATTGAAGTTAATTATGTAGTATGTACTGGCGCATATTATTCTTGCTCCTTTTTTAACGGCCCTAGTGCTGTTACTCGTTCCTGACACCCTAGACTCAGTGAGAAGAGGTCTTCAATGCCCAAAATTGCATATTTGTTCAACCAATTATCAAGTTCTGGGTTGCTATCTGAGCTTTGCTGATTCACAATTCTTTTTTGTATTATTACAGTATTGTACGCATTTAGGTTTGGGCGAAATTCTGAGAAGCAGCTCAAAATTATTCATCTCCACTGGATCTTGACCAAAATAAAGGTTGAGGTTCCTTTTGAGGGTTCTTTATTGATTTTGATATCTGTAAAAGTTATTTAAGCTCTTCCTTAGGAAATTTGGATTTTTGTACTATGTTTCATCATCAAATTTAATACATTCTTGGCATTAATACACGATCGTATGTTACATGACAGAATATCAGTAGCTACTAGCTAAATCTAGATCCTTAACAAGCAACTTTGGGCACACAACTCGCTTTCCACAGACTAAGTTGGTGGCCTATGCCCAGGCATTGTTTTTCACTTTCACATGGTCAGCAAGGTTCTCTAGAGGTCCTTTCCCGGTAAACAATAGCCTGCACAAAGAAACCAAACGCGCAGAACATGGAAAGCCGCCCGTTCTTAATTTTTTTTTTGTCATTGTGCTCTGCCAATGCATCAAGACCGTCAGCATGTCCCAAAGGATCAAAGCTTCCTCCTGGGTACTAGGTATCGTGTCAGTGACCTCACCAAGGGGTTCCCCAGCAATGCGGTACATGAGGACCACCTGGGTAGCCCATGGATGAGGCTGGGAATCCCCAAGTAGTCAAGATCAGAGTCGCTGAAAATTTGAGCACCAGCCTTGAACCGCACTGCTTCGCCAAACTTAACTCCGTCCTGGCAAGATGCTCTGGGAACAAACATCCTAAAGCTCCAAGCATTGCCCACCTGCAATGAATCACCTCGAGCTCTCGAATTCTAGCAAAGGTTTCAGGGTCAGCTGACAGCCCTGCAGCGTCCCAACCATAGTCACCTGGGAATTCACGGGTCAAGTAAGGATGGAAGCTCACCAGAGAGTGGGCCAAGGTACTTGACACGATCAAGATCATACCAGGAGCCTCCAGAGGAAAAGCCGTCAAGTTGGCTTGCTTGATGGATGAAAGTAGGATGTAACGGTATAATAGGGTGTGGTGAGGCCCACAATCCTATCCATGTAAATCATCATCCTCTTCCGGATTGGCTAATGAGCTGATTACATGGAAACAAAAATCCTAATGACCATCCCAGCAATGGGTGAAAGGTAGCACGGATTTTGCAGAAATCATTAATTGAGAGATAATCCACAATTTCATTAATGTGGTACTTAATGCAATCTAGAATATTCATAATTTCACAAACCGGAGCGTCTTCATCTTCATTTAAAATCACTTGTACATTCGATGGAGCTTTTGCACCGTGAAGCTTTTCTCATGCACAGAGATGCGTCTACTTTATTTACGAGGTCGTCACTGCACAGAATTTTTAGGTACAGGTGAGTTGAATCGTTTGAATACTACAAGGCCTTCTGTCAGCGTCACGTGTTCATTAATGCATGCTGATGCTGCTGCTCCTCCAGTATATTTATCGGTTTTTCCCACTCACCAATGCCAATCACCATTAATGGATCCTCTTATAAATTTGTTTTTGCATGCAATTTTCACGACCTCTAGTATTCTGTGCGTGTGATGAGGGCATTTCTCCAGCCATTTTCAAATCAAACAAATTTGTCCTTTCTGCTCTTATAGTATTATTTTGAATTTTTTTATGTTGAAGCAAGCAGAGCAAGTAACATGAACAAGCACAACATCACTCCCTTCCCTTCCCTTCCAGCCAGCCAATACAATATTAATAGCCCATTCACACAAATTAATGGGTTATTCTTTTATTTTAAGGGTTTCTTCTTTCCTGGCACGTTCCTCAATCCGGCCTCAATGCCCGCGCCACTAACTAAATTAACTAATCATTAGATTAATATAAAAAACTTATCAAATATTTCACAAGTATACTTCCTTAAGAGTTCCATCAATATTTCATTGACATATAAATTTCATTCTATTTTATTACCGAATGATGAATCCTAAAATCATTTAGTTATGTTAGTTTTGAATCTTCGCTTCATATTAAAAAAAAAAAAAAATTGCTGAATAGGCAAGTGGTGAACGAGAGAGAGCAGTCTGCAGTCATCCTACCAACCACGTACAACAGGCACGTGCCGGTTGTGCCAAGCTTTTGGGAAATCCTTGTCGGAAGCGCACCCAGCTTTGCCCGTAACAAATCCCAACTGCCCCACTTCCGTAGGAGTTGCGACGTCATTTCTTCTCGGCTCGCTTCGCTTAGCTGCTCTTATATTACATAATAATAATAATGTGTTAGGCTATTTGGTTAATATTATATAATAATGTTTTTAATAATGTAGCAAAATCCAGTGTATTTGGGCTATTTGGTTGGTGGCCAAACTTGGATCAGATCTGATTTTGACTTGTGAACACAAATAATGGAGTTGTTTGAGTCTCAACCAACCACCATTTCATTTCACACATTATTATTGTTTCTACTTATTTGCTACCAAGTTTTATAATTATATATAATATTTATTTTATAGTATCAAATATTTAAAATCTAAAACTATGATAACTTCTTTCACTTTTAAAAAATTCAATAATTTTTTTCTTTCTTTTATTTAATTAGTCATAAAAATATATTTGTTAACAGAATGGGTTGTTTGAAAGCAAACCTAGCCCACCATAAATATACTCATACACTTATTAATAATATGTTTTCATCTTATAAACTACCTCCTTATCAGCCTAAATCATCTATGTCTCAACCTAAATCATCTGTGTCTTTTGGACCTTCCATTTTTGATACACTCCCTAAAATTTTTATTTGAGAAAAACTTAACATATTTTAACTATGAGAGTATTAAAATAAAAAAATTTTAATAATATTTAAAAATATATCTTTAAAAATAGTACTTTCTATAATTTTGTATGAATGATAATGGAGTGAATCAAAGACGGAGAATCACTCTCTTGCCTCACAAGATATTGGAGTTGGTCGAGAAGGAAGCTGATTGAGGAGGGTTTCTCCACATAAATATTTCTTTTTTTATTTTTATTTTATTTTGTTATTAGATAATATAAATTTATTTATTAAAAATTAAATTAAAATATAAATTTTAAACATAATTTATTTATTTTTTTATTATAATATTTAAATATATAAAAATAAATATTTTTAATAAAAGTAATAATATATTATTATCGAAGTTGATTACAAGATGGGAGAACTTTTCTCTATTGTCACCCTACACAATAATGAATATGGAACGAATCAAATCAATTGGAAAAAAGATTGATATCCCTATAATTTGAAACTTAATATTAAATGAGGGCGTAAGACTTGCAATGGCTCATAGTGTTATGAATCAATTAGAGAGAAAAGTTGTAAGTCAAAGTGTCAAAAATTATTATTATTATTATTATTTTGGTAAAAGGCACTGTCTTATAAATATTTATTTATATATTAATGATAAAATAATAAGAAAGGGCCAAATTAGAACTAATATATAGATAATTGGTAAATAACTAACACAACTGAAATTCTGACTAAAATTACTAAGTTTTCAGTTTTATAAATTGAATTTTTTTTAATGAATCTTCAAAGAGGTTTGATTTGAATGACAAGATCAAATTGATTCTCTTACCAACCCCCTGTTCTCTGTAGAGGTAGGTTTGAGAAAGCGACCACAATATCCCCTTATTAAAAATGAAATATCATAATCATCATTCAATATCAAATAACATTTTCATTTCAATTTATGGTATTAACTTAATTGGAAGCAAAAAAAAAATGAATTTATTTAATAAAAACTACTTATAATTGCCTTTAAAGGGAAGGATTTAAGCTCTGCTTGACAATATTAGTTGTTCTAATAGTTGTTAGTTGTTTTAATAGCTATTAGCTATTTCACTAGCTATTAGCTATGGTGATTAGTTATTTATATAGCTGTTAAAGTATAAGTATTCAGTAAAAATAGCTATTGGATTAATTGTTAAATGTAAAAATAGTGATATAATCTTATTGACTATAGTCAAAACGCTCCCTCAATCCCTAAAAGTAAGAAGAGGTAATTTTTCATGAATCACTCTCTCAATTTCTAAACACTAATATAGACACTATGCCGCCGAATAATATAAATAAGAGAGGGTCAGAATACTAAATTGTCACGACCCAACCTATGGGCAGGATCGGCAATAGGACCTAGGCCAACCTAAAACCACCGAGACCCGTAGTAAGCTTAATTATTCCTCAACCCAATCCTAAGGCTCATTTGGGCCCAATTTCAAGAATTCAACCGAACAGAGTCCGACCATAAAATGGACCATTCAACGGGGAGTTTTTGATTTGCTCGACCTGCAAACACAATATATAATAAATTGAGGAGCTTAGCTCACCCTCCACATGCTCATAATATCATAAAATCCAATGGGAGCTCAGCCCCCTCATCCAATCCAATCATGCATGCATTTAATATTCTTACAAATTCAACATAATATTATATTACAGACCCAAATTAATTAAAATACTCCTAACACATGCAGAGTCTAAAATTTAATTCAATTGTACAAAATACATTAATTATTACTAATTGACATGCGAAGAAGAAGAGCAGTTTAGTCACAACAAGTGATCCTCCTGTAGCTTGGAAAAATAGATGAACAGGAGTGAGCGCTCGACTTAAAGAGTAAAATACTAATTTTAACCACAATTTCTATAGCTATCTAAAGCTAATGTATCCTAAGGAATGGAATGCAATATCTTCATAAATTTCATACAAATCACATCATAACAGTAAAAAGGCAATTTGGAGCACTCACACACCCAATACTATTCAAACAGTACATATATGGGAGCTGATCCCCTATACAACTCTCTTAATCCAGTCTCTGCCAGCGAGTGTCTCTCAAGCCAGACTTTCGCTTAATAAACCAAATGAGGGGGCCAGCGAGTGTCTCTCAAGTCGTGCCTACCCCAACTTATCCATAAAGGACCAGGTCCCAGCAAGTGTCTCTCAAGCCATGTCTACCCGTCCTATCCATATCCAATACCACACGCTACACGCACACCAACACACGCACACGGCTCCAAATTACCACAAACAATATCCATGGCACTTCATCAATTAAGAAAGCAATATAAGAAGTGTCTAGTATTTAACTACATAGATACATATTTATAAGTGATGCATTGGCATGCTTAAATATATAATAATATTGAAATTATAATTAAAATTAATATTTTACTCACAGACTTAAACTGAGGTCACTGTGACGGCTGGGCAGAGGAGGAAGGCTGTTTCGGCTCACCTAATAAATTTTATTGTAATTGTTTAATATATTTGACTCAATACAAACTTAAAAAAGACTCAAGATACCCTAAGTCGCACCGAAAATTCGGTAAAGTCTTCCCTATACCTAGGACCTACCCAACCTGCAAAAGGGTTCAAAATGCACTTCTATATCCACAAGTCACATATCCACAACTCAATCACATCACATGGCCCCTCCTGGGCCCACCCAAATAGTCAACAACCACAATTTAAAAAATTATAATTTAGTCCCTACAATTATCCCTTTTGCAAAAACTACCCATTTGAGCTCCAAAAATTATAAAACTTTGCCTTGCGGTCCTTAGCAATATTATAGAGTTAACACAAAAGAAATTATATTTTTCTAACCTACCACAAATATTTTATAGATTTTTAATCGAAATCAGGCACCAGATAATTAAGAAAAATAAGGGTTCGAGTTTACCTATGCCAATTTATATCCTAGAGACGCATCCGGGGCGTCTAAAAATGGTGGGGTAGCCTATACTCTCAACCCGGTTCTAAAGCTTTCCTGGTAGTCTGTCTACCTGGCCCAAAATTGCAGACCCGAGCAACCGTCAAATTTTTCGCGAATTGAATATACCTCGAATTTTTTGTGGAGTTTACGGTTTTCGAGAAATCTGGCCCGAAAGTCAAAATGGGCTAAAACTTTTTGGGCAAAAATTAGATAAACCACTCGTTGGATTTTTGTATTCTTGGTGTCTATAGAAAGCTCTCGAGTTGTAGATGTGTTTTGGGACAAGACCCGATTTGATTGTTGGCCAGATTGGCCGAATTTTAGCCTGAAAGGTGAAACATCGAGCGGCGCATAGGGAGAGTTTTTGGGCCATGTTCCGGCAGCCTGGAGCGTTGACCGGCGGTGGAGAGGGGTGCTGGAGGTGCGCCGGCGAGTTGGGGAAATAGGGGCGATGGCTAGCCAGAGAGGGGAGGAGGGAGAAGAGAGAAAAAGGGAAAGGAAGTGAGGGTGTCGGGGCGCGCAAGGGGGATAAATGAAGGGAAAGAGGGTCGGTCTGATTCGACTCGACCGGTCCAACCGGTCAGTTCGATTCGGCCGGTTCGATTTCGAGTATCCGAAATTGAATTTTTTACTCTGCCTTGGAACCGAAAACGAGGCCCAAAAATTCTGAAAAATTTTCAAAAAACTCAAAAAAATTCGTAGAATGTAAATATATTTTTAGTTTTATCACATGGTCTTTAAATAAATTTTTAAAAATCATCAAAGTTTTATATTTTAGGAAAATGGAATCCGATTTCAAAAATTCAAAAAAATTCAAATAATTCTTTAAAATTTAAATAAAATAAACTATTAATATCTACCCATAAAATAATTAATTTAAAAATTAGGGGTGTAACATAAATATTATTTTAAAAGTTATTACCTAACAGGACCTCATACTATAGTGTCCATGGCCGCTTAATTATATATTTTTTGAGTTATTAATTATTTTTTATCTATAATTAATTTTTATATAATTTATTTTATTTTATTAATTAAATTATGAGACTTAGAATTTTTTTTTTGAAAATAATTATTTTGATGGTTTGAGGGATAATTATGAAGAGAAATTAACTGAAAATGGAAAGTAAGCTAGAAATAGGAAGTTAAAGAGAAATTGCAAAAAAACATAGCTGTGGGCATTAACTTCTTTCCGAGTGCAAAATGTGAGATGGTGAAGATCTGGACGCTTTCAGGTACTTCTAAAGAAAGTCTATAAATTTAAGATGGCTTGAAATGTTACAAATCTCAATCAACCAATTAATAAACTCAACAAACTAGCTAAACTCTCTAGTATTTTATCTTTTATTTTTATTGTCAATTTTAATTCAAATTCTTTTTGATTTTTAAGTTGTTGCACTTTTATTATTCTCAAGCTTTGTAATTATTTTTTAAGCAATTAATATAATTTTTACTTTAATAAAGGTGAAATTGCATTTTATCTAACCAGTTATTATAATTAGTTTGATTTAGAAATTAAACGCGTACTTAATGATACACTGAGTAATTCTTGCATTTAAACCATTAACTAATCAAATTGTCTCTAAACCAAACATTATATAATTATTTCTCTATATTTATATTTTTATTCAAATTTTCAAATTATCCTTTTATATAGAATTTATAATTTTATAAATTTATCCTCACTCAGTTACTTCTTTTTATATTCACTCAATCTCTTAAATTGCCGTCACTATATAAAATTTATGATTTTATAAATTTATTCTTGCTCAATTATTTCTCAGTTCCTACTTAATTGCCTCCACTACCTAAAATTAGTGAATCATCATAATTTTTATCTATATATATAATTATTTTTATTTATACATATCTCTAATTTTTTTAGTTTTATTTTGTAAAGTATATAATTTATTCTAAATTTCATTTTTATGTATATATAATTTTTTTATTTATATAAAAATATATGTGTTTTGGGACAAGACCCAGTCCGATTAGTGGCCGGATCAGAAGGATTTTGGCCAGAAAGGTGAAACGTTGCGCGGTGCATAGGGGGAGTTTTTGGGCCATTTTCCGGTGGCCTGGAGCGAGGGCCGACGGTGGGAGGGGTACTGGAGGTGCACCAGCGAGCTGGGGAGGGAGAGGCGATGGCTGGCCGGCGAGGGGAGGAGGGAGGGGAGAGAAAAAGGGAAAGGAAGTGAGGGTGTCGGAGCACGTGGGGGAGAAAAGAAGAAGGGAAAGAGGGCCGATCCGTTTCGACCGGTCCGACACGGTTCGATTGGATTCGGCCAGTTTGATTCAGGGTACTTGAAATTGAATTTTTTACTCTGCCTTAGGATTGAAAACGATGCCCAAAAATTCTGAAAAAATTACAAAAAATTCAGAAAAATTCGCAGAGTCTAAATATATTTTTAGTTTTGTCACATAGTCTTTAAATAAATTTTTAAAAATCATCAAAGTTTTATATTTCAGAAAATCAAACCCGATTTCAAAAATTCGAAAAATTTCAAATAATTCTCCAAAATTTAAATAAAATAAAATATTAATATCTACCCATAAAATAATTAATTTAAAAATTAAGGGTATTACATTCTTCTCTCCTTACAGAAAATTCATCTTCGAATTTTTACACAAGGCAGAATAAAAGAACATAATTACACATTGAACAAATAAGGGTACTTGCTACGCATGTCCCGCACTGACTCCCAGGTGCATTCTTCTACTGATTGGCTCCTCTACAACACCTTAACCATAGGGATTTGTTTCGACCTTGGTTGCCTCACTTGGTAGTCCACTATGGCTACTGGCTGCTCCTCAAACGTCTAGTCTTCTTTCAGCTCTACTGTATTCGGTTGTAGCACATGAGAGGGATCTGGTATGTATTTCCTGAGCATGAAGATATGAAATGCAGGATGAACATGAGAAAGGCTGGGTGGTAATTCCAACTGATAGGCAATTGCTCCAACTCTATCAGTAACCTCATAAGATCCAATATATCGAGGTGCTAACTTGCCTTTATTTCCAAATCTCATGACTCCCTTCATCAAAGAAACCTTCAGGAATACGTAATCGCCTATTGCAAACTCTACATCCCTTCGTCTGGGATCCGCATAACTCTTCTGCCTACTGAAAGTTGTTTTCAATCGTTTCTTGGTTAAAAGAATCATCTCTAAAGTGTACTACACTAGGTCTACATCATGCACCTTCACTTCTCCCACTTCAGTCCAACACAGAGGAGACCTACACTTTCTGCTATAAAGTGCCTCATAGGGTGCCATCTCGACGCTGGAATGATAACTGTTATTATAGGCAAACTCCACCAAGGGTTGCTGATCATCCTATTGACCTCCAAAATCCAAAACACAGATGCGAAGCATGTCTTCCAGTGTTTGAATTATCCTTTTGGACCGCCCGTCTGTCTGAGGGTAAAAGGCGGTACTAAAGTTTAATTGTGTGCCAAGTGCCTCTTGCAGCTTTCTCTAAAACCTAGAAGTGAACTGGGGCCCTCTGTTAGATATTATGGAAGTAGAAACTCCATGTAATCTGACTATTTCTCAAACATAGAGTCGGGCATACTGTATAACAGAATAGGTGGTTTTCACAAGCAATAAATGAGCTGATTTAGTCAGACGATCTACAATTACCCATATCGAATCATATCCCTGCGTGGTACGAGGCAACCCAGGAACAAAATCCATAGTGATCATTTTTCACTTCCATTCTGGGATAGGGAGCTCTTGCAGCTTCCCTGACTGCCTCTGGTGTTCAAACTTCACCTTTTGATAAGTCAAGCACTTGGACACAAAGTCTGCAATGTCTCCCTTCATGCCATTCCACCAGTAACTATCTTTCATATCATGATACATCTTGGTGGAGCTTGGGTGGACATTTTACAGTGTATAGTGTGCCTCTCGCAGATTTCCTTCCTGAGATTGTCCACGTCAGGCACACATATCCTGGAACCTTGCATAAGAGCGCCATTATTGGCAAATCCAAACTCACCACCTTCACCCTGCTGTACTCTTTCTATAATCCTCATTAATTGCAGGTCTCTGTGCTGGAAAACTCTGATTCTGTCTTGCAGGTTTGGTCTCACTGAAAAATGGGCCAATAATACCCCCTCATCTGAAATATCTAAGATCAGACCTTGATCCATCAACTCATGTACTTCCTGAATCAACGATCTCTTCTCTGTTGATATGTGCGCCAAGCTGCCAGAAGATTTTCTACTCAAAGCATCTGCTACTACATTGGCCTTCCCAGGGTGGTACTGGATGGTACAATCATAGTCCTTCAGAAGCTCCATCCATCTCATTTGTCTCGAATTTAAATCCCTCTATTGGAAGATGTACTTCAAACTCTTGTGGTCGGTGTATATCTTGCACACTTCACCATACAGGTAGTATCTCCAGATCTTTAGTGCAAATACTACAGCCGCCATTTCCAAATCATGATGGGGTAGTTCTGCTCATGTCTCTTTAGCTGCCTTGAAGCATAAGCCACTACTTTTTCATGCTACATCAAAACACACCCTAAGCCAACTCTGGAGGCATCATAGTACATGGTATATCCTTCACCACTCATCAGTAATGTCAACACAGGGGCTGTAGTTAGACATTCCTTAAGCTTCTGGAAGCTCTCCTCACAATCATCTGTCCAAATGAATGGAATATTCTTCCAAGTTAACTTAGTTAGGGGAGTTGCTATCCTGGAGAAATTCTTCACAAAACACCTATAGTAGCCAGTTAGGCCCAGAAAACTTCGCACCTTAGTGACTGTTATAGGCCTAAGCCAATCAGTTACCGCCTCAATTTTCTTGGGATCCACTTGAATGCCTTCACTAGAAACCACGTGTCCCAAGAATGAGATGCTTTCTAGCCAAAATTCACATTTTGAAAATTTGGCATATAGAGAATGCCTTCACTAGAAACCACGTGTCCCAAGAATGAGATGCTTTCTAGCCAAAATTCACATTTGGCATATAGTTGGTGCTCCCTCAAAGTCTGCAACACCATCCTCAAATGCCACACATGTTCTTCCTCTGTCCGAGAGTATACCAAAATGTCATCTATGAATACGATGACAAAACGGTCTAGGAATGGCCTGAACACCTTGTTCATCAAGTCCATGAAGGCCGTTGGTGCATTAGTGAGTCCAAAAGACATTACCAATAACTCATAATGACCATGTCTTGTCCTGAATACTATCTTAGGCACATCCTCATTCTTGATTCTCAACTGATGGTAGCCTGATTGTAGGTCTATTTTGGAAAATAATCTAGCCCCTTGAAGCTGATCAAACAGATTATCGATCCGAGGAAGTAGATACTTGTTCTTCACAGTCACCTTATTCAGCTGTCTATAATCAATACACAACCTCAAGGACCCATCTTTCTTTCTCACAAATAGAACAGGAGCGCCCCAAGGTGAAGTGCTCGAACGTATGAAACCCTTGTCCAAAAGTTCCTGTAGTTGATCCTTTAGCTCTTTCAATGTAAGGCGGCATTGATATGGGGTTTGTACTCTGCACAACATCAATGCAGAACTCTATTTCCCTTCCTGGTGGCAACCCTAGAAGCTCCTCAGGGAAGACATCCATAAATTCTCTAACAACAGGAACATTTTCAATGTTAATACCTTCTACAGATGTATCTCTCACCAATGCTAAATACCCTTGACACCCACGCCTCAATATTTTTCTAGCACTAATTACTGACACTAAGTTATATGGAGCCACGCTCCTATCACCATCAAAGCTAAACTCTTCCACACCAAGTATATGAAAGTACACATTTTTGTTCCTGCAGTCTAAAGTGGCATAATGAGTTACCAACCAATCCATTCCTAAAATTACGTCGAAATCCATTACTGGTAGAGTAACCAAGTCTGCTGGGAGGATTCTTCCACCCACTACCACTGGAATACCAGGAAAAACCATATCCACATCTATATTGTTACTAAGAGGGGTAGCTACAGACAAGGGGCATTCCAAAGTTGTAGGGTTCCTACCCAATCTCATGGCAAAAATAGGAGAGACAAATGAGTGCATAGCACCCGGATCTATCAAAACACGAGCCTCATAGGAACAGACTAGAAGAATACCTGCCACAACTGAATTGGAAGCCTGAGCATCCTGGTGGGTCAAGGTGAAAACCTGAGCTTGACCCCTACCCTGTATTGCAGAACCCAGAAATTGACTTCTATCTCCTGACCTACCTCCAAATCCACATCCTCCTTGTCCTCGGCCCTGTTGGCCACTGAACTGACTCCTGCCATGCTGGAAGCACCAGGATACAATTGACGAAGAACATTTGCAATAGAACTCTATGACCCCATTTGTGGCTCGTTGAACACTAGACATTCTTTAGCAAAGTGAGCTGGCTGGCCACACCGAAAACATACTCCTGAACCCATCATACAAGGTCTTGAATGTCCTCTTCCACACTGCGTGCAAGGTGCCAAGGAGGATCCTGAACCAGACTCAGAACTGCTATAACCCAAACTGTGACCACTGCTGAATCCATACCCTAGTCTGAATCCTTGAGATTTGTGTTTAAAACCACCCTTCTTGTTGTTTCTACCTCTTCCTCTGTAGTGACTTTGGCGTCCGCTATCCATGGTACCCATGTAGGGAACACCTAAAGAACCCTTTGCTCTATTCTTCTTTGCCCTTCCACTGTCATCTCCTGTATAGTTAATTTTAATCTGTCGGGCTTGATCAACTACCACATCAAAAGACTGATCAAACATCATGGCCAGATTTGCATACCTCCTGTCCAGCCTCTTTAGGAACCTCTTTACCTTTATACTTTCTGTAGCCACTGCTGTGGGGGCATATCTACTCAGTTCCAAAAATTCTATAGCATATTCATCTACGGATCTGCCATTCTACCTTAAGGCCTCAAAGGCCCACTGCTTTTGATCTCTGAAGCTTTCTGGCATAAACCTGTTAATTAACAGTTCCACAAACTGGGTCCAAGATAATCCCTCAATACGAGGTAGTACATAGTCTGTCATCCACTGCCTTGGCACTGGCCCCAATACATGCTGCACACACTCTATAAGTCTCCTATCAGTCAACTGTAATTCCATCCCTGCCTGTTTGCAGGAGTCCAAAAATCGGTAAGCATCATCTAACACATCATAAGTACCAGGCACCAACTTCTTGAAATTTATTATTTGTTTGTAAGGTTCCCCTCTTGGTGCGGTGGACGACTGTTGTTGTGGAGGGTGAATCATATATTGTGCCATGATATTGATGGTTCTCTGCAATCCGGCTAGGGTAGCTGTCATTAGGTCCATGCGACCCTGGGCCACAAAAGACTATTCCTAAACTGGTGGCGGGTGCTCTTCTACTTGAGCAGCTCTAGGTCTCCTGCCTCGAGTCCTTGGGATAGGCACTTCATCCTGTGCCGACACCTTGTCTGGCACATCCCGTTTTGGTGTAGTGGCAGCTCTTCTACTTCTACGTATTTTCCTGAAATTTAGCAGCATTAGCCCATAAAAATTCAAAACGGCATATTACACAGCTCTACAGACTCATATTTACACACAATTATATAAAGCAGAAACTAGAAGTAAAGATGACAATGCAAGGATGAATGTGGACCCTATTCTTCGCATGTGACTCCTATTAGACTCTTCTTAAAACTTTAGATATATATTCCCTATGAATCTAGAGCCTAAGCTCTAATACCACATTTGTCACGACCCAACTTATAGGCCGGACCAACACTAGGACCTAGGCCAGCCTAAAGCTCCCGAGGCCTGTAGTAAGCCTAACTATTACTCAACCCAATCCTAAGGCCCATTTGGGCCCAATTTCAAGAATTCAATCGGACAGAGTCCGATCATAAAATGGACCATTCAATGGAGAGTTTTTGACTCGCCCGACCTATAAACACAATATATAATAAATTGGGGAGCTCAGCTCACCCTCCACATGCTCATAATATCATAAAATCCAATGGGAGCTTAGCTTTCTCATCCAATCCAGTCATGCATGCATTTAATATTCTTACAAATTCAACACAATATTATATTACAGACCCAAATTAATTAAAATACTTCTAACATATGCGGAGTCTAAAATTTAAGTCAATTGTATAAAATACATTAGTTATTACTAATTGACTTGCGAAAAAGAAGAGCAGGTTAGTCACAACAAGTGATCCTCCTGTAGCCTGAAAAAATAGATGAACAGGAGTGAGCGTTCGACTCAGAGAGTAAAATACTAATTTTAACCACAATTTCTATAGCTATCTAAAACTAATACATCCTAAGGAATGAAATGCAATATCATCATAAATTTCATACAAATCACACCATAACAGTAAAAAGGCAATTTGGAGCACTCACACACCCAATACTGTTCAAACAGTACATATATGAGAGCTGATCCCTTATACAGTTCTCTTAATCCAACCTCTGCCAGTGAGTGTCTCTCAAGCCGGACTTTTGCTTAATAAACTAAATGTAAGGGCCAGCGAGTGTCTCTCAAGCCGTGCCTACCCCGAATTATCCATAAAGGACCCGGTCCCAGCGAGTGTCTCTCAAGCTGTGTCTACCTGTCCTATCCATATCCAATACCACACGCCACACGCACACCAACACACGTACATGGCTCCAAATTACCACAAACAACATTCATGGCACTTCATCAATTAAGAAAGCAATATAAGACGTCTCTAGTGTTTAACAACATAGATACATATTTATAAGTGATGCATGGGCATGCTTGAACATATAATAATATTGAAATTATAATTAAAATTAATATTTTACTCACAGACTTAAACCGAAGTCACTACGGTGGCTGGGCAGAGGAGGAAGGTTGTTCCAGCTTACCTGAAAATTTTCATTTTAATTATTTAATATATTTGACTCAATGCAAACTTGGAAAAGACCAAAGACACCCTAAGTCGTGCCGAAAATTCGGCAGAGTCTCTCATATACCTAGGACCTACCCAACCTGCAAAAGGGTTCAAAATGCACTTCTATATCCACAACTCAATCATATCACATGGCTCCTCCTGGGCCCACCCAAATAGTCAACAACCACAATTTGAAAAATTATAATTTAGTCCCTACAATTACCCCTTTTGCAAAAACTACCCATTTGAGCTCCAAAAATTCTAAAACTTTGCCCTATAGAGTAACACAAAAGAAATTATATTTTTCTAACCTACTACAAATATTTTATAGATTTTTAATCGAAATAAGGCACTAGATAATTAAGAAAAATGAGGGTTCAGGTTTACCTATGCTAATTCTGACCCTGGATACGCGTCCGGAATGTCTGAAAATGGTGGGGTAACCTATACTCTCAGCCCGGTCTTGAAGCTTTCCCAGTAGTCTGTCTGCCAGGCCCGAAATTATAGACCTAAGAAACAATCAAATTTTCGCAAATTGAATGTGCCTACGCGAAGCCCATAATATGGGGGTTAGTATATAATTTTTACGGAATTTTCTAAACTCATTTAAGGCTCGGAAAAAACATTGCGAAGTCTCACGAGACCCACCAAAAAACGGTGTCGAAAAAATTTGTAATGGGTATTGCTGCGAAGCTCTCGACGAGTGGAGCACTCCGGTACTCTCGGATTTTTGGTGGGGTTTACGGTTTTCGAGAAATCTAGCCCGAAAGTCAAAATGGGCTAAAACTTTTCGAGCAAAAATTAGACAAATCTTCGATGGATTTTTGTATTCTTGGTGTCTATAGAAAGCTCTCGAGGTTTAGATGTGTTTTGGGATAATACTAGGTTCGATTGGTGGCCGGATCGGCCAGATTTTGGCCGTGAAGGTGAAACATCGTGCCGCAAATAGGGGGAGTTTTTGGGCCATTTTTCAGCAGCCTGGAGAGTCAGCCGGCGGCGAGGAGGGGGTGCTGGAGGTGCGCCGGCGAGCTGGGGAGGGAGGGGCGATGGCTGACTGGCGAGGGGAGGAGCGAGGAGAGAGAAAAGAGGAAAGGAAGTGAGGGTGTCGGGGCGCGCGGGGGGAAAAGAAGAAGGCAAAGAGGGCCGATCCGATTCGACTGGTCTGGCCCGGTCCATTTCGATTCAAGGTATCCGAAATTGAATTTTTTACTCTGTCTTGGGATAGAAAATGAGGCCCAAAAGTTCTGAAAAAGTTTCAGAAAATTGCGAAAAATTCATAAAATCTAAATACATTTTTAGTTTTGCCACGTGATTTTTAAATAAATTTTTAAAAATCATCAAAGTTTTATATTTTTAGAAAATGGAACCTGATTTCAAAAATTTTAAAAATTTCAAATAATTCTCCAAAATTTAAATAAAATAAAATATTAATATCTACCCATAAAATAATTAATTTAAAAATTAGGGGTGTTACATTAATATTACCTTAAAAGTTATTACCTAACAGGACCTCATAGTATAGTGTCCGTGGCTACTTAATTATATATTTTTTGAGCTATTAATTATTTTTTATCTATATTTAATTTTTATAAAATTTATTTTATTTTATTAATTAAATTATGAGACTTAGAAATCATTTTTTTGAAAATAATTATTTTGATGGTTTGAGGGATAATTGTGAAGAGAAATTAACTGACAATGGAAAGTAAGCAAGAAATAGGAAGTTAAAGAGAAATTGCTAAAAAACATAGTTGTGGGTATTAACTTATTTCAGAGTGCAAAATGTGAGATGGTGAACATCTAGACGCTTTCAGTTACTTCTAAAGAAAGTCTATAAATTTAAGATGGCTTGAAATGTTACAAATCTCAATCAACCAATTAATAAACTCAACAAACTAGCTAAACTCTCTAGTATTTTATCTTTTATTTTTATTGTCAATTTTAATTCAAATTCTTTTTAATTTTTAAGTTGTTGCACTTTTATTATTCTCAAGCTTTGTAATTATTTTTTAAGCAATTAATATAATTTCTATTTTAATTTTTATTGTGTTAAAGATGAAATGCAAATCTAATCAGTTCTTATAATTGGTTTGATTTAGAAATTAAAAGCATACTTAATAATACACTGAGTAATTCTTGCATTGAAACTATTAACTAACCAATTTGTCTTTAAAGCAAACATTATATAATTATTTCTCTATATTTTTATTCAAATTTTCAAATTATCCTATTATATAGAATTTATAATTTTATAAATTTATCCTCACTCAGTTACTTCTTTTTATATCCACTCAATCTCTTAAATTGCCCTCACTATATAAAATTTATGATTTTATAAATTTATTCCTGCTCAATTATTTCTCTGTTCCTACTTAATTGCCTCCACTACATAGAATTAGTGATTCATCATAATTTTTATTTATATATATAATTATTTTTATTTATACATATCTCAAATTTTTTTAGTTTTATTTTGTAAAATATATTATTTATTCTAAATTTTATTTATATGTATATATATTTATTTATTTATTTATTTATTTATATAAAAATATATGTATATGTTATGTGCATAACCCATCAACAAAATTTTATGATCTGCCACAGAAAGTATCAACATAAAATACTTTTAACAATTATATAAAACAATAAAAAAAACCATAGAATATTATTTACTATATAATATACATATTTAAAATTGTAAAATACCATTTAATGTTGTTATTACATATTTAAAATACCATTTCATTTTTGTGGGTATTGCATTATTAAACACTGATAAAATTATATTGCATGATTCAACATTTTATTTAAAACCTATAAACATATAATCATGTGTATGTTAGACATATTTTTTGTGAGCTTTTCATTTTTCTCACTTTAGTATTCAAAATCATTTATATTGTTTTCAGTATAAAAATTGTGATATTAAAAATCCTTTCAATTGTTTTATTTATTTTTAACATATTAAATATTTATAAATTAATCAAAATCTCATATACAATATGAGATAAATACAGTATTATCCAATTAATCACTTCACATGTTTTTTATACACATAAAAGTAATGCTTTCTTTCTTATAGAAAAATAATTTTTTTTATAATATAAATAATAAATCATACATAATTATGAAAAATAATATATATGTATTGAATGTACCTAATAATCTCTCCATCTTTTGTGTTAGGGGAGAGCATTCGGTCGGTTCGGTTCCGAACCGAACCGAATACCAAAATCCAAAAAATCGAATCGCTCAAAAATATAAATCGAATCGAACCAATCACTTAAGAAGAACCGAACCAAACCAAACTGAAAAATATCGGTTCGGTTCAATTCCGTTGCATTAAATCAAAAATATTAAAATTTTTATTTTTTTGAGCTAGGTTATGCATCTTGGGCCGGTTATGTATATTGGGCCTTGAAGCTTATGCATCTTAGGCTGAAAAATTATTTGAGTCATTTTACAATTCGATTTAATTGATTTTATCAGTTTTAACCGATAAAAAATCGAATCGAACTGAAAACCGAATATATTCAAATTTAACTATTTTATTTATTTTTAATATATTAAATATTTATAAATTAACCAAAATCTCATATACAATATGAGATAAATCCAGTATTATAAATCACTTTACATGTTTTTTATATACATAAAAATAATGCTTTCTTTCTCATAAAAGAATAAAATTTTTTATAATATAAATAATAAATCTTATATAATTATGAAAAATAATATATATATATATATATATATATATATATATATATATATATATATATATATATATATATATAAACCTACCTAATAATTTCTAAAGTATGTGCGCTTAAAGAAATTAAAATATGAAAGGCACGGCCATCGCTGCGCGTGGGATTAACAATTCGCCTCGCTAGCCATCAAACCTAGCTCCAAGGAGCCGAGCCAACGGCTTAATACGAGGGTTGGTGAATGACCGGCTATTCCTGTTAATATTCATAAATTAAAAAATTTCATTCATATCTAAAGTATCATTAGCCAGTTAATACTTTTCAAAGCCTTCCGATGTCTCTTTATCTCCCACCAACCCCAGCCAACTCCACGCCTCCAAATTCTGACATCAAATGGCAATATTTTGTCCGCAAATGACAAATCAATTACCAAACCACAGATGCAGTTTCCCTAATCCTAATAAATTAAATTAAAAGATCTTAACCGCCCCGCCCGGTTACCGGTTTGGAGGCCCTTTGGTCTATAAATAGCCGGTGTCACAAAGGCGTTAACCGTTGAGCCTTAGCAGTACCGCTTGTTTAGGGGGCTGGTTGGAGGGACACAAAGGTCTATATTTTACTGTGACTCTACTCTAAGGTACCCTTGGCTAGTCTTCTTCTGTAGCTTCTGTATGGATTTTATGCTTTTTTTTCCTGTTTGCTTCATTCATTCTTACTTGGATTGAGAATGAGTGTCATTCTTTCTCAAAATGCTTCTATTTTGATTTCCGCTGTGTTTATTGCTTTAAGGAACTTTTATTTGAGTGTCTTTGACTCAAATGCTTACAGATCTGGCTGTTTATAGGTGTTTCAGATGTCTGTTTTATGATCATATACGGGTCTGACATTGGCTTGTGTGACATTAGAGTTCTTAGTTACTAGTTTTGGGAGATTTGAAGATCTAAGTGAATTTGAAGTCTTATGCTTGACTTGACGTTGGAGCAATCTTTGTAAAAGTTATTCTCATTATCACCTGTTTGGAGTTTCACGATGAATGCTAGAAGGGGTCTTTTGTGGTGTCTAATGGCTTGAATTTACCTGTGTACGATACATTTTTTCAGTAGAATAATGCAGATCTGATGATATTTCCAGTTTGATGGCTCTGTGGTTGTATTTTCTTTTTTCTTTATTGGATGAGATTATTTAGAATAGCATATAATCCTTTTTATTATGTCAATCTGGTATAGATCTAGTGGGTGTTCATTTTGTATTTATCAGTTATGGGACTCGTAAATTAGTGCTCTCCGGGATGTAGCTAGAAATGACTACTTTCCCTTCAAGTAATTTAGATGTGTCGGCAGGGGGCCTTATGTTTTTAATTAATTAATAATGAATAACAGGGTAGAAGAGGAGAATAAAAAATATGTATAAAGCAGGACAACCCCTGAAAGTCACAAAATGTCAAAAGATACCTTTTGGTTTTACAGCTAAGATTTTTCAACATGCTTGTGGATTTCAACATAACACGTAGTTGAGTTTCCTAACGGGAGATCTATTATGGAAATGCTATATCCACACCATGGAGTCCATTATTTTATTAATCCTAAAAATGGATCCCAGAAGTAGATGTGGGTATCCATGTAGTGGAAATATAAACATCCAATCGATTATTGAGTTCTAAATCTGTTATGATTTTCTTATTCCAGTGGTAAGAGAATCTATTAGGTCTTTGTTCCCCCAATAATTCGATAATTGGTCCTTTGGGAATGTAGACTTTAAAGATATGAAAAAGCAATTTTCTTACACAGATTCTTCCCTTTTTTAGCTGTTCTCATAAAGTTTGAAGATATTTATCTTGAAAATATGTTTGCTTTTGTTCTATTTGCTATATTCTTAAGCATCTAAGCAAGCTTAGATTTCACGGAGTTGCTTTTTTTCATCATTATTAAGGTGTCTTCTGCCTTTGTGATATTCAGCTTTAAGGAAATGGAGACTTTTCTGTTCACCTCTGAATCTGTGAATGAGGGTCACCCTGACAAACTCTGCGACCAGATCTCTGATGCGGTGCTAGATGCCTGTCTTGCACAGGATCCTGACAGCAAGGTTGCCTGTGAAACATGCACTAAGACCAATATGGTCATGGTTTTCGGAGAGATTACCACCAAGGCCGAGGTTGACTATGAGAAGATAGTTCGTGACACATGTCGTTACATTGGATTTGTTTCAGATGATGTTGGTCTTGATGCTGACAAATGCAAGGTCCTAGTTAACATTGAGCAGCAGAGCCCTGATATTGCTCAGGGTGTCCATGGCCATTTCACCAAGCGTCCAGAAGAAATTGGTGCTGGTGACCAGGGCCATATGTTTGGTTATGCCACTGATGAGACCCCTGAGTATATGCCATTGAGCCATGTCCTTGCCACCAAGCTGGGGGCTCGGCTTACTGAAGTTAGGAAGAATGGCACCTGCCCGTGGCTAAGACCTGATGGAAAGACTCAGGTTACTGTTGAGTACTACAATGACAATGGTGCCATGGTCCCAGTCCGTGTCCACACTGTCCTCATCTCTACCCAGCATGATGAGACTGTCACAAATGATGAAATTGCTGCTGACCTCAAGGAACATGTCATCAAACCTGTCATCCCTGAGAAGTACCTTGATGAGAAGACCATCTTCCACCTTAACCCGTCAGGGCGTTTTGTCATTGGTGGTCCTCACGGTGATGCAGGACTCACTGGACGCAAGATCATTATAGACACCTATGGTGGCTGGGGGGCTCATGGTGGTGGTGCTTTTTCAGGAAAGGACCCAACAAAGGTGGACAGGAGTGGTGCTTATATTGTTAGGCAGGCGGCCAAGAGTATCGTAGCAAATGGTCTTGCCCGCAGGTGCATCGTGCAGGTCTCCTATGCCATTGGTGTACCTGAGCCTTTGTCCGTCTTTGTGGACACCTATGGAACTGGAAAGATACCTGACAAGGAGATTCTCAAGATTGTGAAAGAGAACTTCGACTTCAGACCTGGAATGATGACCATCAACCTAGATCTCAAGAGGGGAGGCAACAGGTTCTTGAAGACAGCTGCATATGGACACTTTGGAAGGGATGACCCAGACTTCACCTGGGAGGTTGTCAAGCCCCTCAAGTGGGATAAGCCTCAAGCTTAAGAGTGATTATCCTATCCCTGCTGTCAATGCTTTCTTGGCTGGTAGTTGATGAATAATTGGCTTGTTTCCTTACTGCTGCGCAACAAATCTAGAACAATCTACAATGGTCTATTCTCATACATAATATGCCCTATCCAATTTTCTTTCTTCTTTTCCCCACCTTTGTTTTTTAATTACCAGTGTCGGGGCTATAAAAATGTGAGAATTTTTTTTAATTTGATGGCACCGGATGTAATGAGCTGCCTTGCAGCAGGGCAGCAGCGAAATGTATTAACGTGTTCTTTTTGCAGAACAAATTATTATTTTACTTCTGTGTGACTACTGTTGGCCACGTTCATTGCAATTTGATGTCAGAGATGATCATCTTTGGCGTCCTAATTTTTGGTTTCATAGTTTGGCACGTTGAAATGAAGTTGCTCTTTTTCTCTATGATATCATCGTCAGGCACAAACAAGTTGAGCTCCAAAGTTACGTCTGTCCGTTGTTCTGTTTTCACAGTAAAACCAGCCACTTGCATTTGATGCGTACAGTGAACTGACTTCAACGTACAGGGAAGAATCGGCTCCAGCTGCCGTAACTTTTTTACCAGAGTCGAGACATTGCATGTTCTGTTGTTCTACTTACGGGAAAGAAAAGGCAAAAAGCTCAATTGATTGCAACAGGAGACTCGTTGCTGTATATCAATAAAAAGCATTGGTAATTAATTAGCACCAGGCACACCCCTTTTCACAAAATGAGTCTCTTTCTCATCCATTCGTAATACTAACTGGACATCATAATTTGGAAGTTAGAACTCCCTCAATCAAAATAAAAATAAAGGCAACTACAAATAGAAACCTTCGTCCATGTTAAAACTGCTCTCTCTACTCGTCGAATCGAGCGCTCTCGTCAGAGCGGATAGACACAGGTACCAAAAGCTGCCAAACAAAATGGAAGCACCTCCAGTTATTTAATTCCATTTCAGAAAATTTTGTAAAATTCATGCTGCTATTTGTTTCACGAAATTTTTTTTTTTTTAAATTCTATATTTTCTAGCACTCAGAAAAATTGATCGGCAATTGTTTTTCTTATCAAAAGGAAAATTAAATATTTTTAAGAGAAATAATTCTTTTTTAAAAGAGAATGTCTTTTTTATTTCTTAAAACTTTGATAATTTTATTAAAAAGTGAAAATATAAATATATATTATTAATTTAATATTAAAATCAAATAATGAAAAATATTTTTATAAAAAATATATTTTGGATAATATTTTTTTAATATTTTTTATAAAAAATATTTTTTATATATAAGTTTTTTTTTTTCAATAAAACAGACAGCCTCAATGTAATGTATTTAGTTTGAATAAAAATTAGAATTCAATTTTATGGAATTGATTATAACTAAAACAAGATCTTATTAAATTTAAATAAAATTTGAAATGAAATATACAAAATTTTTATAATAATATTTTTTAGATTAAAATGTCTATATCAAAAATTCTCTTAATCATTCATCTTCTTATATTTATTAATTAAATAAATTACCAAGTGCCATTAACTAATTATAAAAAGATTTTAAAAAGAGATTTATTTTATATTTATAAAAATATATTGGTAATAGGTTTATATATTTGTTAATTGTAAATTTATAAGATTTTTTTAATAAGGTAGTTTAGAAAATGAGAGTAAATGAATTTTAATTATAAAATTATATAAAAATAAATTATATAAAATTTAATTGAATTTTATATTTTAAGTTAAATAAATAGAGAACTAAAAAAAAGAGGAGAGTTTTGTGAAATAAATTTTGACAACCGCCCATGAACTTATCTAGTTGTAATATTACAGTCGTTTCAAATTTTACACAGTAAAATCCCTCTAACCTCCAATTAGCAGTTTTTCAGTCTAAACAATTACAACATGAAACTTAGTCAGTATTTCTCTTTTCTCTCTCAAGTTATGTGTAAATTGAATCTTTCTTCTTTCTATAGACGGAATAATTTTTCATGCGTAAAAAAAAAAAATTTTACACTTTGCATAAGAGAGGAGAGAGAAATGTTCATGCGGGAGCTATTCACATTAGTTTCTACCCGAAAGATCAGTAATTGAAAGTCAGAGGATTTTACTGTGTAAAATTTGAAACTTTAGAGGATTTTATGTTACAGTTTAATGTTAAAAGAGTGTAGTGTTACAATTATATAAGTTCAAGGGACAGTTATTGAAATTTATTCGAGCTTTGAGAGGAAACTTACAAGGGTTCTGAGTTACAGCGACACCAGTGCCATTGAAATTGCAATCCCAAGGGTGCTTGCCTGCAGACTTGTAGAAGAGATTCATGGCATAAGAGGCATGTGAAACAGGTGTATCTGGATTGAAGCAGCTACCACCTGGTTGAATCGGACTACAGTCCACTCCACTTTGTCCACAGCTAAAATCGATGTTGCGGAAAAGCGTACTTGCCTCTGTGGATGGCTTTGCAATGCACCACATCCCCTGACCATCATTTGCCTATTAGAAAAAAAAAAAGTAGCATTTGCTTGATGCTTTTGTTAAGCTCAAAATGCCATTAGTCAACAACACTTACCGTCCGGTATCTTCCATGGTATCTCGACTCTGCATCGTATGAAACCCATATGTTAAGGCTAGAATGATAGTGGTTAATGTATAAACCATAATCAACTAGTGGGTAAAATGCTAACCTATGCAAACAGCCGAAGAAAGAAGCAAAGCAAAGGCAAGAGAAAGAAATGACGAAGGATGCCTTGCACTTTCCATCTTGGTTTGTCTCAGCAACACCCAACAACTAATATGATTGAAAGAGAGATCTTGGTAAAAATGTGAACACTCTGTGGAGGCATATATAGAGTAAAATGAAAAAATTACTGCACGAATGAGACGGGTTCCATTATTAATAAGGCCCTTGTGGGTCGATAAATTGCATTCGTCCTATTAAAGAAGTTTCAAAATTAAATGATCTTTAGGTATACAGCTGAGACGAAAATGAACATCAGCGTGACGCACCTGCTTTTTTAATTAACAGCATTCATGTTTTTTAAGCTACTCTTTTTTGAAGGTTCAACTGACATGATTCCTCCATCATGCTTGAGTTGCTTCGCGATTAATGATCGCATGATATAACACATCCCACCAGTTAAAATTACTGCTAAAAATACACTAAACAGTGAATAAACATATGTCAATAACTTTACTGAATCTGAAAGCACCAGTTACACAGGAAATCTCAACTTTACGGTCTATAAATGCATACCACCTATTGCATGCCATCAAGTTGGCAGTTAATAAGGACCATAGTCCAACAATTCCCACCTGAAGGGGCGGAAGACATACACAACTTCAGGACAACTCTTGAATAAAAGAGCCACACAAACACAAACTGCAGCAATTGCCACCATTGACAGCATTGCAGGCCTGTACAATAATGACCTGCCAGCTGTTCCATAATCCAGCTTTTGATGGCAAAGCTTGCAGGGCCCCTGAATGGGTCTCTTTGCTGTTTGTCCAATCTCGAAGCTGGTGGTCACTCCTTCATTTTGCTTCTGGTTAATGCTGCAGTCAGCTGGAGTCCCAGGAATGTCAAGCACCACATGTCCCAGAGGTGGTCCTTTGTTAATTTTCTTCTTTACCAAGTGGATGTACAGGTAGTGGCCCCGCAAACGAGCATAATCTTCTGGTGTGAAACCTGTGCTGTCACGAGCACTCTTCCATGCTTCAATTCCCACCTGAACCAAACAGAAGCACATCATTTACGTCCAAGGATGATTCAAGGACTATACTAGATCCAATGCCCATAATATAAACTTCTGATGCAGTTTTTTTCCAGTCTAAACATCTATATAAGAAAGATAAAGAAATTGGCTTTCCATTGGCTGTATAATGAAGACAGCCAACATCGCAAAGTTTGGATGGCTACCACCTAATGTGAAGCCCAGACCCAGCAGACCACCCAATAAACCCTAAAGACCCCTGGCCCACCAAAAATCTAGGTAGACACAAAAGCTACTGAATTTTTCTTTCCAAACGGATCCTCCACATTAACCCATGTTTTGCAAATTATACAGTCAAACATGGCTAATGAAGGTTCCCAACACTAAATACAAGCCAAAATGTAATCATAAGCACAATGGTCCAAATTGAAGGGATGCACCAAATAAAAATGTAGCAGTGAGTCTTCAGAATGCAAAAATATAACATTGATCTATCACAACATGTTCAGTTATAAATTATTTAGAAAAAGAATTACCATTCCAGGATCATCAGTTAATGCATCCAGTACATCTTCAGAACCATCTTTACCAGCTGCAATATGAAGAGGCGTCAAACCTGCAGGTCCTGTAGCATCTGGTCTAAACAAGTTGCTCTCATGGCTACCACCAATTAGTGACTTGTTTTCAGGTACTGATTTCTCGGGAACATATCTTAAAAGAAGCTCCACTAGAGACCTAGAATTCTTCCGCACAGCTCGGTGAAGAAGGCCCATTTCAGATAATGCAAGGTTTAGAGATGAGTGCTCTCCTGTACCAACAACACCTTTGAGCAGTATGTTCAAGAGTTTTTTCACTACAGCACACCATTCATGGTCCATGGAGAACTCCATTAGCCACTTGAACCTTTTTAAAGGGAAAAGGTCTGTGTAAGGATCCAAGTGGCCCAATCTAGACTTCAATTGGCCTCTGTGAAGAAGCCAACCTATTTCATGAATGAACTCCATAGCTTGATCTTGGGCAACCATTTTTCTAGTTCCACCAACATCAGCATCTGTTTCAGCAAACTCCAACACACCCTCAAGCATACGGATCTCTGAACAAACATCTTCCTCTGCAACTATGAAAGGAAAGTAGTTACTGCTGAAACCATGATCTTCAATCTGGACAGGGCAAAGATTAAACTAAGTTAATGGCACATTCAAAAAAGTATCTATAGCCTATGAAACACACATCCAGAAGGACCAGATCAGTGAACATTTGCATACCGCATGTGAAGAATAACAGAATCAAGTTTAGGATGGAGTTACTTTGAAGAAAACCCAAAATAGTCAGCACTAGAGCGTGTTAGAACAAAAATTTGAATAGGTGATTCTCTGAGTATATTTAATAAACTACACAATGGCAGGAATAAACAGGACAGCATTAGAGCAAGTTAAATTCTAATTCCCACATTTATTTAGTATATATACAAAGAGAAACAGACAGCAAACAGGAAGGACAGAAGCAGTTGCTTTCTGCACCTTTTCTTATCCTAGTTCTACAGTAGAACCACTATTGCCCGAGTTTGGCTCCCATCATCCTCTTGATAAGTGCAATGAACAAGGAATAAATAGCTTTAACCAATAAATTGCAGAATAACAGAGATTTGAAAAAATTATCCGTCTCAAGTATTGTGCAACATAGTTCAGGCCATCCAAATAAACAAGGAAATTTGGTTTGGAAGACAGTAAATGGCAGTCACTGCATATGGCTATGGTGCTGGCTCTGCTATGATGTCACATGACAAAGCAACAATTTTTTTTTTTTTTTGGATATAAATGGGGCAAATCCCTGAGACTATATTATGCAACTATGAGAATAAGACACTTCACTAATGTCATGTAAAAGCCAATTCAAATTGTTCAATAGACCAGGCGGACACCGTCACCAAAAGTGAGTACCCAACAGCTGGTTCAACTGCAGCTAGATCTAATGACAAGGCAACATATTAGTCTAGAAGAAAATGAAGTTAGTCTCACTCTCAAGCTAACCCAGGCTCATCAAACTCACAATATTACATGTAAACGACTTTTGCACTACTTATGCTTGCCAATAAAATTGCCATCCACACAATCCCACCTAAATGCACATTCAAAGATAGTTGACATCCATACATTCAATATATTACCCCAAAAGGGTGGGTCAGTCATACCAATAAAATATTAAAATTTATATATCTGAAACTAGCATATTGCCCATGCTAAATAAAAATGGACAACAAAAGAACAGGACATGTGATAAGAGGTAGTAGGCAACAGCACCTCGATGAATCCTCTTCCAGACACTGTAGGAATAGAGCAACAAAAGCTAACACATTGGAGTTCCTCATATCCTTTTAAGTTATCAACACCATCCATTAGTTCTTGAGTATCTTCCTGGAACACATACTTCCCTTCTACTGCACAGAGTAATCTGCAAAAAGAAAAGAAAAGAATATAAAAGGCTTTTGTTTAGCATATTGAAGTAATAGAAGACAAATACAATTACATATAATCCAAAATTTTACTAGAAGCTTTACATGGAAATCAAAGGCAACAGCTACCTTGTAGTAGGCCAAGACAGGTTGATTCCTTTAACCACAAATTGAGCTCTTTCAGATGCAGATATTGCAATTGGTTTGACACTTAAAATTTTACTATAGTTGTTACTTGTGAGAGATAAGGATGTATCCACAACAACCTGACCTGCAGCCCCAAATATGACCACGTTGTTACTAAGATAACTTTCATTGTTTATTCTAGCACATCAATAACCATTCAATTACATGGAAAATCAAAGGTGACAGACCATTGCAAACAAATGCTACTTGATGCTGCACCTTAATATAGACCCATCCAGTTCTCCAGAAAGCATCATCTGATACGTCCAGAAGCCTACTCAAACTGGAGCCAAGATTACAGCAAAGCTACACATTGGGCGATCAAATTGTAAGTCCACAAGTGTTGACTGGGATATTAAGAAAAAGAAATTCATAATAATGTTTGCAAGCTTACTTCCTCCCACGTAGACTCAGCCTGACGAAGATAAATGGTCAGAATGACACAACCAGGCCTAATGTAGCTCTCAATGTCAGTGGGACTATGAGACAGCCAACCCAGAATCTGAAAATTTAAGGGTTTCAGATAAGTAAATTACTCAAGATGAAGGAAATATTTAACCAATTGCAGTAATATATTCAATTTTAAGTACCTGGGCGCGCAGGACAAGAGGAAATTCATTAGGTTCTTTACCAAAAAGTTTGAAAATAATTCGATCCGTACGACTCTGGAACAGTAGAAGGGGAAGTTCACTGTTAAATTTTTCACACATAACACAAAACTGAAATGCTGCAAATGCAGAATGATGTACAATTTTATAATAACTTAAATAGTAAAGGAGGTCAACAATATGCATTTAGAATAACCACTAAACCTGTCCACTTTCAGAAAACAAAAGATGACCACTCTGAAAGAGACTTTCATAGTCTCAATCCAATGATATAAATGCCTTCTTGTCAAAAAGAGATCTAAATTGGGGATAATCTAGCTACTCTTGAATATATCATCATCCCAATGTGAATGTTTTAGTGGGGACTTATGAGTTTTTTACAAAGAAATGCTTCCCAGCATACCTATTCAGTTGAAAATGGTAAATGATACCAAGTATACAATAAAAATATACCTGAGTGTCTCCACTAGAACTAGAAGGTGACTGGGCAGATACTGAATCTGAATTTCCACTTGTCTGTGGTGGACTTGATTGATGTGAATCTTGTTGTACCCATGAAGGGAAATCAAGGGAGCTAGTCCCGATGTTTGTAGCAACTGGCGATCTCTCTATATCTTCAGCACCATCATCTGAGTCAACATATATGTCATTCAAATCAAAATTGTTCATCTTGACCTGCCCTGCAGTGCTGTCTCGAACTTCTGAATATGCTGGATAGTTGCTCGGAATGCTAGGTTTCACAGAAGAAGAGGTTTGCATATTTGCACCATTAGCGCCATGTGCACGTCCAACTTGCTGCAGCATCCCAGAACCAGGTACTGTCAAATTTTCTTTTATAGGCCTTGGAATAACTTCAACATTTGAGAGCAAAGTTGAGAGTACCTCCGAATTTGCATCATTGAGCAAGTCCCGAGGTTCCTGCAAAAGCCCAGATATGTTTCTTCCTCCATGTTCAATAGCATGGCTTGCAAGGCTCCTCAACAAATGAGATAAAAGATCCTGGTCTGTCACCTGGTCTGACCTATTAGCTACAATTTGTGAAAGGCAGCATTACTCTGTCAGATATATGTCTATCATACAAAGAAGATACTACTATGCTCGCATGTTTGCCAGTATCAATTCAGCAAATCAAGGAAATATCTGAATATATTCATGCACGGAATTAAAACGTATAATTTTATTGGAAAAAGCATGGAATTACTTACAATGCATGTTAGTAAGTATCCTCAGGAGACTTATCAATAGATAACTACTAGTCTGGTCATCATTCAATGAATTTCCATTACCAGCAGCTTCAGGATTTGTTTTCCTCCTCCTTTTATTATGGCCAGCCAAACGTCTGCGGCAACTTCTCTTCCCTTCATCAAACTCTTGAAGGACATGAAACCTACCAAAGATTTTACCAAAATATGTAAAAGAAATAATTTTTAGGAGCATCTACAATAGTAGGAGCAACCATAAGCCTCAGTAATAATTTCAGAAAGCCCTACAATTATTATGGAGCCACAGCCTGGAACAAAATTTTAATATGAAAAAACTTATTCAGTTATATCTTAGACCCCAATATGGCATCACAACCATATTCCATAGCATCATTAGAGCGTCGATGATCATAATAAGTGAATGTATTCTGATGGTAGCAAGTAACCAAAATATAAATGAGTAATCAATATAATTCAAAGCAACCAGTAAATGAACACATACCTACTACACTGCTGACAAAAACGCTGCATAACATTTCCTACAAGGGCCTTACTGGCCTTGGAATGCATTTCGCACACCTTATGTCGTCTATGATAATCCTTGGCATTGCTCAGATCAGCACCACAGTCCTCCACTTGACAAACTGCGCGGCTCATGCTACCCCCAGCCAATTTGGTCCTCTTTCCACTGTTTCCCTCCCAACTTCTCATCTCCTTTTCGCTAATTGGATAACCCTGGCCACCAAGCTTCAAACTAAGGCTACCCACTTCTTCACCATCCAAATTATCATCTTCAATAACAATAACCCTTCTCCTTTTCTCTAATTCCCTCTTTCCTTTCTCAATTACAAGATTCACTTCATCAGAGCAGGAGGATGAACTATTCGACGAATTCCCATTCACTGGAATACCTGTTGCAACAGGGAAAAATTGCCTACCCATGCCCCCAGATGGTACAGGATTCAAAGGGCTAGCAATGAAAAGATCACCATCCCATTTCCAATCATTCAAATCCCACTCTAAACTCCTCTTCCCCACTGCCCGCATTTCTGTGGCACCCGTGCCATAGAAATGATGAGCTTGAGCTTCACTTTCAACTCCAAATCTGGCCTCCATGGATCAAGCCAAGATACCCAAAAGATCCAAATTCACAAACTGAACCGACCGTGATATAAAATCCCAGAAAAGAAAACCCACTCCCCTTAAAAGATCAGAGCTTTAATTAAACCCCAGAAAAAAGCAGTAACTGAAAAATTCACCTAATCAGCTTCACTTCTTCCCCAAAAGTCCAAAAACAGTACACCCACACACCCATGGTTCCAATTAAGAGCAACCCACATGCCAGTATTCCTTAAATCACCTATATACTTCCTCCAAAATCCAGTGTACAAACCCCAAAAGCATTACGCCCAAACTCAAGCAGTCAACTCCAGCCAGCTAAATTAACAACGAACAAGAATAAAATTAAATAAGAAAACAGAATATTTACTTGCCCGGTAACTAATTAAATTAGAATCCAGCTGAACAGAAGCAGATTGGTTGTCCTGCCGGAAAGTACACGGCAACGAAGACAAGTGGGAGAAATGTTCAGACGGTGGCGATGACGAGGATGATGATGTGAAGGAGTTTTGTTTAAAGGAAAATGAGGCGTGGTATGGTACACAATATAATAATAATAATAATAATGTTAAGTCATCAACGATCTTTACTCTTTAGTAGCATTTACCTTATAAGAGGTGTGAGAGATAGAAAGAAGAAGAGTAGTACAGTGCACCCAACACAAAAATGGTGGGTCCGCTTTGCACACCGCGTGTCTCTCGCACTCACGATAAGAAGAAAGATGCTTCGCTTTTCTTTTCTTTTTAATTTTTTCTTCTCCCATCTCCCTCTTGGTAGTGTTCTGGAATTGCGTACTACTCTCTCTCTCTCTCTCTCTCTCTCTCTCTTCTCTTAGGGAGGTGGCTATCCGGTGCTTCGCCTGCTTTCATGGGGCCTTGCTATTTAATATTCTCTACTGGCATTGTCGCAGAGGGAGTGGATTGCCTGCAACTGAGCTTACCATAACTAGTGAGTAAACCGATAATCTTTTGTCTCTTTTCTAAATAAAAATTGAATTAATTACGAGAGTTTCGGTTCTGATCAATCAAAATCAAACCAAAATCAACTACTCAAATTGCTATTTTCAGTTGATTCAAATGGCGATTTTAGAGAGCGGCACATTGATCAATTTGTTTTTAAACCGAAACGGTTAGAAATAAAAATTAAAAACCAAAATTGGCCAAAACTGAATTGATCCAGTCTAATTTTATTTCACTTCCTCTTCTCTTCAGCACTTGAATCGTTGGTTCCAGTCCATAATTGGTACGACCGGACCGCGTCCAGGCCTAGCCCACGGCTATAAATTTCCCAGATGGGTCTGGTGCACCAAACAAAAGGAAAAGGTCGATTCAGTGCACCCGCGCTCATAAGAAAACAAAATGGTTGATCCTAATCAATCACCTCAATTTTAGTGACTTTGACCCCGTCATTTGTCATGACATGAGTCAAACCCAACAATGTCACGGCATATAAAAAATTTCCTCCTTTTTTCAGCCCGTTGTATGCGAATGATACTCTAATCTTGAACGTTGGATTGAAATTAGGTTACAACATCGATCCTTAATTATCAGAGACAAGCAGTAAAGTAAGTCGGCTTCTTATTCCGACTGCGCGCTAACTGCTACGTATTTTGGATCTAAGACGGCACTGAGCTGTGGGTTTGGTACTTGTTTCGTCATTTCATTTGCCAGGTAAGTGTGTTCTCTGGGGTTAACAAAAGTCCAGTTTTTAACCATCTGTCCCGACCTTATTCAATTCTTTTAAAATCATTCTGTCCCAGAGAAGTTTAACATAGTTCGTTTTGTGTTGGATTTCTTGCTCCAGAGTATCTCTCATTTTTGGTTGACGTGATTTCTTCAAAATCTGATCATTGCGGTAGAAATTGGAATATTATGAATTTTGATAGATTATTATTATTTTCCTCTCCTTTTTGTGCTGTTAATGATGTATATTGGGTTTTGTTTGTATGGCCATGGGTCATGGGTAGTTAGTGGGAAAATGAGCCCACGAATCCAACCAATTTGGTGGAAATCTTTCAGCAATTCTCTCCAACCTGTCTATTAGTGCATCTATAGCCAACCGCATGACATGAACCCACACTTCCAACCAACGCATATATTCTCCACCACTCTTCTCTTCGTTCAAGTTTTAACCATTATTCTGTAAAATTTCATCGCTCCTGAAGAAAACAAACAACAAACTTAATAGAAAAATAAAGAAAATATTATTTTATGGGTTTAGATTTTAAACAATATTATTTCCTATAAACATGTAAGGCATGTGTAATTGCAATCATAACATTGCACATTAATCAATCTAGACTTTATAGCCATGGAATTATTAGCACATATTAGGACAAAACTCAGGCATATGACTGGTTGATTTCTGTTGGCCTCACCTGCCGCGGCGAAGCTTCATATTGCACGTTCCAAAGAAAGCTGTCAATCATATTATGCACAAACATTTAACATAAACAGAGGATTATGACAGCTACAGTAACTTGCATTATAATTATTGCCGATGAGATTAGTCCCTTGTACGGTCCATGACTGTGACATTTTTAGTTCTTCATTTACTTTTCTCCATCCCATTACATGCGATGACGTGGTCAGGCTGGCGGGCTTATTCTTCCTTCCTTAGGCCTCGACCAGGACCAGCGCAGCTTCCAGGCATTTTTCAAGAAAAATACAAACCCAATTTTATTATTAAATATATTATTAATAAAATTTTAATTTTTTAAAAAATGAAAAATTTTCATTTTAAAAATTAAGAATCCAAACGCCACTCAAATAAAGGATAAAATTACATAATTAATGCATTATGAAATGAAAAATTTAAACACTATTTGATTTATTTTATAAAAAAAAGAATTTTCAAATTTAAATGTTATGGTCCCCCAAATAAAATTTGGATGGTAAATTGTACAGTTCCTCAAATTCACAACAATAAATAGAATCTGCTTAGTATAATTGTTTGAGTTTTTATTATAAAAATATATATTATTTTAAATACATTAATTAAACATTATTAAAAATTATTTTCTATTAAAGTTTCATTCATTTAAAAAAAATAATTTGAATATAAAAAATAGTTCCATAAAAATTATTTTTTAAGAAAATTTTTTCTATAAAAATATTTTTACTATACATTTATATCATGTATATATAATATATCATGCATGTATAAGTATATTCATATTTTAATAAAATTATTAAAATTTAAAAAATAATTTAATTTTTCTTTTAATAAAAAAATATTTTTTATTAATTATTTTTTGAGTGCTTTAAAAATAAAAAAATAAAAAAAATGTTTTTTGAAAAAACAACATTTAAAATATTAAAAGAAATAAATTTCGGCCAAAATAATGAACATGGTCTTACTCGCATAGTAAAATATTGAAATTCATATAATTAAACAACTCAAGCGAGTCTGAAAAAAAATATATATATATGGGGATTATGAGGTTTTTGCCTCTCAGTGATTGGACCCCGCCACATGTGGAGTGGATTAAGTTTAAGATTGTGAAAATGGACCCTAATAGTGCGATGGCTGGGAGTCTTTTTTAGAAATGCTAAAGACAAATGGTTAGGTGGCTTTGATTGCAATATCGACTCTTGTGATGTAGCAGTCAGCGACTGCTGACCGCTGAGTTTTGGGGGTGTTCAAAGAAAAGGAGGCTTGAAATTGCTTGAGATCTCAACTTCAATTCAATGTTAGTTGAGTTAGATAATCAGGCAGCTTATCAGGCTTTTTCTGAGCTTCTATGATTAGAGATTGAAGGGTTGAGATCAAGCATATGTTTCATAAAGCTAGCTCTTATGTTATTTGGGTGGCTCATTTTGCTTATTAACTTTCTCGTGGTTTATCTCATTTGGGTCATTTATCAAGCGGTAAGGTTAAGTGTTTGATTCAAATCGAATTAATCATCAAAATCGAATTTATAAATATTAAAAGTTAAATCCAACTAAAATGTTAGAAAAAAATCAAATTGAATTGGAATCTAATTTTATTTAATTTAGTTTGAACCCATCGATTTAAATTTTAATAGGCTTTTTTACTTTAACATTATTTTTATTTTATTTCATGATTTTTAGTCTGATTTTAACATAATTTTTACCTATTTTCTTGGTTTAGTTTTATCAAAATTTTTTTCTCAAAACCAAATTGAAGTAAAAAAACTGAAAATACTAAAAACTAAAACTGAACTAAATATTGTATAAATTAAATTGAATTATTAAATTAAATTGATTTAATTAATTTATTTAGTTCGAACTAAATAGTTTTTCTTACTCTTTTAGGACTTATTTAAAATTGATATTAAAATTATTGATAAAAAAAATCACCTTGAAAAATAATTTATAATTAAATTTAATAAATTATAATCATTAAATATTAAAATAATAAAATATTAATTTTTAAATTATTTTTTAATAATACTTTTATTTTAAAAAAATAATTTTAAACCCCTACACGTAATACTAAATAGATACTTACTCTTATCAATTTTTTGCCTTCTCATTATTTATCCTCCCATTACCCTTTGAAGAGAACCTTTTTTAGCTGGATAGAATGGGTATTGTACTGTTCTGTTTGCTCGGAGACAATTTCCAGCTAGTCTGCTCCCCTTTCCCTTAAAAAAATAAAAAATAAAAATCACCCGAGAGGAGGAGAAGCCAATCAGAAGCTCACCTGAACTGACCTGTGCTGCCAAATTGGTTCAAAGGTCGACGGTCTTGTCCATTCTTTGACCCTTTAGCCCAACGACAACCAATCACGCAAGTGCCACGAAACTCCATTGGCTTGGACCCATGCGATAAAAATTCGCGAAAATATACCATGTTTGGTTGATTTACATTAGGGATGCAAAATTTATACTTATAATTCATTTGGAATTGAAATCTTATATTTAATATGATATAAATTAAAACATCAAATTAAATTAAATTTTATATAATTCATATTTAATATAATTTAAAATTAAACTTTATTTGCCATTTTTTAAAAAATATTATTAATAAAAATTGTTTAACTTTTTAAATATTGTATTGAATAAAATTCATTCTTATTATATTACTTAAATTAAATCATTTTAAAATTTTTATAATTTAATTAGTTTTTTTAAAAAATACTTATTTTAATTATATAAAAATTCTATTTAATTTTAAATATTACTTGTAAATAAAGTAAAGGGAGGAAAAAAAAAAGAGAGAGGAGGGAAAAAAAAAGGTAAGAAGAATAAACATATTGAAAATATTATTAAAAAAAAAATTCAATCCTTGAATTTATCAAAATATTCAATCAACGATCAAATCAATAAAAAAAAATCATTTTTTGATTCCCTAAACTTTCAACATAAACCACTAATTTTGATACAAAATTAATTCAAATCAAACCTTTGATAAGGCTTGGATAGAAGGTGAGTGATCATAAAGCGTGGTAACTTGATGATTTTGTTTCATTTTGATTTTACTGTTTATATTAGTATAATAATTAAATATTATATTTACTTAGTATAATGAAAATATATAATAAATTATTTAATAATTTATCTTATTAAATATTATTTTAAAATTAGTGATAAATCTCTTTCTATAAAATTAAGTTAAATTGAATATATTAAGTAATGATCTTATATATCAGACTTAAAAATTATATAATTTTTTTTTATTTTTATTTGACTGTTTATATTAGTATAATAATTAAATATTATATTTACTTAGTATAATGAAAGTAGACAATAAATTATTCAATAATTTATCATATTAAATGTTATTTTAAATTTAATGATAAATCTCTTGTTATAAAATTAGATTAAATTAAATACATCAAAGGATGATTTTACATATCAGATTTAAGAAACTATGTTTAACTCTTATTATTTTTTTTTTAAAAAAAAAGGACAGATGATGAGTGAATGAAAAGAAAACACGAATATTTTAATTTAAAATTATTATCATGTTAAATTTGTAACATTCATTTAAAATTTTATTTTTTTGATAAATATAATTTTAATTATAAATATTAAATTATTAAAAGTAAATTTTCGCATGAAATTCATTTCAATCAGCATAGTGTAAATCTGAAACGGCCGAGTCAAGCCTGGCTGGCGCAACCTACTAATAATAAAGAAGGATTTAAGAGAAAAAGGATTAACTCCTTAATTCTCTGTATTTTTAACTCAAATCAAAGCCAAAACCACTTTCGCTTTAAGTCAAGATAGTCTCCCGTCTGTCTAAAGTACGCCCGGGCCGATCACTCACCACGCCTTATCCTGCGCACCGGCTTTCAACGTTTCAGATCCCTCAAACTATGGCCAAGCTCACGCTCCCTCTCTGGACTCATTGAAGATAGTATCCAGTTCTTGTCTTTAACATTTCTCTGCAAAATTTTCTATGTACGGATTGATCCCTTGGGTTCTTTAATCATCAGTTGTCTTTTTAATTTTTGGGTTTTATTGATTAGCATGCAAGTAATCAATTTGATAACAGTACTTTTTAGTTCCTTAATTTGTACTTTTTGTGCCTATTTAAGCTGCTAATTAAGTTGAGAATTATGGATTATTTTGAAATCTATTTTTTATTTAATTTTCCATATCAGTAAATGTAACCTTACCTTACTCTGTGGCATTGGTTCGATCTGGATATTGGATGGCTGCACTGCAGTCATTGGGTACTAATAACTTTCATGATATTTGAACCCTTACTGTGGAATTCTGTTACTTGCAATTGCTGCATAGCTATGAAACATCTTATTGATAGTATTGTTATTTGCATATGTGATGGATATTCTCTAGTGTCTTTTGTTGTAAGCTCAATCACTCTTTTAATGCTGGAAAAGAGGATTTTGTTTTTGGTGTCCCCATGCTATTATTCTCTTGTAAAATAAAGAAGTCTTCTAAAGAGACTGAGGTCAAGTAGAAATGCTAGATACTGATGCCCCAACTTATAGAAACTAAAAATTTGTAGGTTCTGATAATTTGGCTATTTGCGTTCTTTGTGTATATTGTCCCATTGAGGATTTCTACCTTCAAATCCTACTTGATTCCTTGAGAGAGCCAAAAATGGTCCGGGAGCTCTTAGTTGGTTATCTGCACTCCCTTTAATAGATTTGGTTCTAATTGCTTGCTGTGTGAAGCATTCAAGCATATTGGAACCGTTATGTAATTGTTTCTTTTCATTTAGCAATCTGGATTAGTAACTTTATGGACAAGTGATGGCAACACTATAGCAATTATTGTATTACCCAGTAGATACATATTAAGCTTGTGCCTGGTGTTTAAAGTGTAGGTAAAATTGTGGTGGGGCACCATAAAACCAACTTTGCCCTGTTACCATTTGCGTGATGGGTAAAATTTCCTTCTCCAAAGCTAAGCTTATTAGCATGAGAACTAAATTATATTACAATTCAAAATCTGCAGTATGAATAGCAAACACTTCCTATCTTACCTTTCGGGCCAACTCTTCTTCAATAAGGTGTTATCTTTGCTAGCATCTGTGGATGGTTGCATTGTTTAACATGTGTGTTAATTTGATGATAATATCATTTACTGAGTGCAAGATTAAACATGATTGAAATATTTTTTGGACGGAAATAATCCATAAGGCTGGCTGCAACTAGATTGTGATGAAGGCTTTGTTAAGTTGAGTTCAGTCTATATAGGTCGAATACTGATAAGCATCTCATTGTAACTCTTTTCTCTTCAATTTTTCTTTTCTTTTCCCCTTGAGTTTCGTGTATCAATATTTACAGGATCTTATTTTGGTGTGGTTTAACTGATATTTTTAGAGGGGCATTCTGAAAAGCTTGAAACATGAGCTGCTTTAGCTGTTGTGAAGAAGATGACATGCATAAAGCCGCTGACAGTGGAGGTCCATACCCTGTTAAAAATTCAGCAGGTATCTTCTACTGAAACTGGACAGATTTCATACCGACTGATATATTTTAGATGGTAATTCTGATTTAATTTGCTGGACGACCATTAACCAATTTTTATGGTGTTAAGATTATGAAGCTTAAATTCATAAATTCACATTTATGATTGATTTAAATGTCTTCAGTGGCAATTATGATATTTTGCTTGATATTTTTGTTTCTATATTTTTGTTATTGATTCTGTTGGTGTACTTTGAATTTGATTTTACCTAGCAGGAACAATTGGAGGTTACCATGCTTCAGAAACAGCACCTAAGGGTGCTCAGGCTGTTAAAATCCAGCCTATTGAGGTACCTTCTATTTCAGTGGATGAACTAAAGGAAGTTACGGATAACTTTGGGACAAATTCTCTGATTGGAGAGGGCTCATATGGAAGAGTATATTACGGGGTGCTTAAAAGTGGGCAGGCTGCAGCAATAAAAAAATTAGATGCAAGCAAACAGCCTGACGATGAGTTCTTGGCCCAGGTATGGTTCAAAACTAAAATTGTTATATCTATCAATTAATTTTTATTTGTACTACCATGTTTACATGTCTTCTTCTTTTTTTTTTCCCCCTGAATTTACAGGTTTCAATGGTGTCAAGGCTTAGACATGAAAATTTTGTACAATTGCTTGGGTATTGTGTTGATGGAGTTTCCCGTGTATTGGCATATGAATTTGCATCTAATGGATCTCTTCATGATATTCTTCATGGTATTTCTGATATTGCATTATTGTTTCAATTACACTGTGAAAGTTCAATTATATGTTTAGTTGCATCAGACATGTACTGGTTGCAAATCCTTGCAACAATAGTCTTAATAAAAAAGGGAAATCCAGTTTAATCTTTCAGCCTGTTGCTTTTATGAAATTTTGAGATATGCCAAAACACTGATATGGATAAACATGTGCATGGTTTAATCTGGGAGAAGTTGGCTATGGCGTATGGGACAGATAGGGTTCAGCAATGCTTGTATGAAATTACAATGCTCTATACTTATTTATTTATTTAGGTCCGTGTCATTAAAATTTAGTTCATATTACAATGTGTGCTTAATATTCAATTATCAATTCCTGTTATTACAGGAAGGAAAGGTGTTAAAGGAGCACAACCTGGCCCTGTCCTTTCATGGCAGCAACGGGTGAAAATTGCCGTTGGGGCTGCAAAAGGACTTGAATACTTGCATGAAAAGGCTGATCCTCATATCATTCATCGAGATATTAAGTCCAGTAATGTTCTGATTTTTGATGATGATGTTGCAAAGATTGCAGATTTTGATTTGTCAAATCAAGCTCCTGATATGGCAGCACGTCTTCATTCCACTCGTGTTCTAGGAACATTTGGTTATCATGCTCCTGAGTAAGTTATTGTTGGACTTCACTCTTTCTGATGTCGAACAAGCAATGAGAAATGAAAACGAATGTGGCATAAGAACCAATTGTCTGACGCTGTATTTATTATCATTTTAATGAACAACAATTAGATGTCAAAGAGTCTATAAGAAAACTTGTGTAGGCACAATAACAATTATCAAATAGAAAAGCCTAACCCTGCCAAGAAAATAAGTTTCCCAAATATCCTATATAAATAATTCAAAATTCTTTTAAAAATAATGCACTAAAATCTTTGATTGGTGGTCAATTAGTCATGTGTCTGTTAAGTTCATATGAAATCTATGTTTCAGCACACCAAATACCTTTGCGGCTGTTGTAGGCTCTGCAGTTATATGAAGTTAAGGGACTTGTCTACTTTTGGATCAATTATTTGACTCTTCCATTATATGATTTAGGCTTGTGTTACCATTTGGATCCTAAAACGGAGTTATGCTCTATTTGATTCCTGAAATTTCTTTTGGAGAAGGAAAGTAACTTGGTTATCTCACCTCAATCAAACTAAGCAATAAGCATGAGTGTAATCACTAGGATATTCTCAGTTTCAAATTCTTGATGTGAGAGTGCTTGCCTTGAACATTTGTCTATTTGCTTTGGCAGATATGCAATGACTGGACAGCTGAACGCAAAAAGTGATGTATACAGTTTTGGTGTTGTCCTGCTTGAGCTTTTGACTGGGCGAAAACCTGTTGACCATACGTTACCTCGTGGACAGCAGAGTCTAGTGACATGGGTACTACTCATTTTCTATCTTCACATATCTAGTTTTATTTTCAGCTTTTGAAATGTTGGAAGTGTTTCTTTCCTCGGATTCCCGACTGATAATTAAGTTTTGGAATGTGTTAGGCTACACCAAAACTCAGTGAAGACAAAGTAAGGCAGTGTGTTGATACAAGACTTCAAGGAGATTACCCACCCAAGGCAGTTGCAAAGGTTTGACCTAGCTCTTTCAAAATATTTTTGATCATTTGAAGAAATGTTTTATTTATTTATTTTAAATCAGCACATCTGGGAAACTAGTGCAACTTTTTGATTAACTACATTAGTGCATAACTGATAATTTGATTGGGTGATGACAAATGGTTGATTTATCAAGTTCTTGAAACTAGTGCAACTTTCTGCAGCTGTTCCATGGACTGTTGCATGAGAATTCACTTTATTTGCCTAAAAGTAGTTTAGAATTACAAGCAAGCCATGTGTTTGCCATATGATTTATAAGGGCCCTACTAAGTGGAAATCTAAACAGCAAGGTAGAAAAATTTTGTGAATTGAATATGACAGTTTAACCCTCTTCATCTTCATTGCAGATGGCTGCTGTTGCTGCCTTGTGTGTGCAATATGAAGCAGACTTCCGGCCAAACATGAGCATTGTAGTTAAAGCTCTCCAGCCCCTCTTAAATGCCCGGCCAGGACCTGCTGGTGAAACACCAAGCATGTGATTCTCTCTCTAAATCCGTGTGCACAGTCAAGCGTGCATCCATGCAAGTATGCGAGACAAAAAAGGGCTGTTACAGAAAATGTTAGTAAAATATTTGGACAGCTTACTTACGTCCATTATTGCTATATGTATTTCATTTGTTCATAATGTATGAGGCTGTTTTTCGAGTCATATTTTGCTGCTGCCCCCTTAAATTTTCCTTTTAAGTTGTTAATCCTTATTAGACGAATGGCTTGTGTCTATCATCTCTTGTAGATGTGAAAGATGATGATTTCCCCATCTTCCCTGTTAAGGTTATAAAGTGATTGAATTGAATTTTTATTACTATTTGTTTAATAAACTTAAAATGCTTATGACATTGGATAGATTCTATCTTATTGCGTTCAGTTGTGAAAATAGGAGATTGCTTCTTTTGATGAGAAAAAACTGGAAATTGACAGCAGGGTAGACATAAAAGATAGAAAATTTCAATACTTCTTGATGATTTCGGCAGTCAATGCAAGTAAATGGTAGAACGTGAGGATGTAAATGGGTCGATTTGCCCGAGTTCTGTTTAAAAAATACTTGGAATTGATTCAGTTTTGATTGAATGAGTTTAGCTTGAGCTTCAGTAGTTTGACAATGTGAGTTCGAGTACCTTAGTACTTGACGTGGAGAGAGCTTATTTAAAATTATATTTTTTATTTCTAGATATTAATATATAATTGAAAAGAATAGTAATAAATTTTTGTTTCAGTTTAATTAAACTTGAGATTTTAAAATTTTGATTATAATTATTGAATTGAATTTGAATATTTTAAACATCTAATGAAGTCAATTCGAGTATTAAAACTTTAAGCTTAACTGAATTTAATTTTGAAAATGAGTGGAACTCGAACTTAACATTATATTAATTCAGGTGAACTCTTCTTATAAAGAGAAATAGAATGCTAATAATTTCATAGTTAATGACCTATTAATTATTGATTAATTCATGCTGGTGACTACTGACACTAGAATTTTGAAAGCTACAAAAAAATGAAAATTTCGTCCCATAATGAAAAAATATATATATAAAATAGAAAAATATTTTCATAGTACTTAATATATAATATTCTCTAACTTAATATTATTATTTATGATATTTTCATGTTTTTTTTATTTAATTTTTTTTATTTTTATTTTAATTATATAATAAAATTTTAATATTTAAAACGATAAAAATAATTATATGATTGAACCACTTTAAATAATTTTATATTTTTAAATATTAATTTTATTATATTATTATAATTTTTATTATAAAATTTTTATTAAAATAATATTTAATTAATGAAAAATAAAATATATAAAAAATAACTATATCTTTTTAAACAATGTTTCTATCACAATATTATATTTTTATTATGAAATTTTTATTAAAAAATTTGAAAAAAAAATTAATAAAAAATAAAAAATAATATTTAATTAATAAAAATAAAATATATAAAAAATTAAAATATAAAATAGTAAAAAATTAAAAAATTATTTAATTTTTATATATTAAAATTAAAAAAATATATAAATTAAAATTATTTATACGTTAAAATTATTAATATTCACACGGGAATTCCTTAATTAAAGTTTAGAAGCAAGCAGAGGAGAAATTTTCAGGTGATGCTGATCTTTTATTTTTTCTTTTTACATCCAAAATTTTATTTTATTATAAAACATTAAAATTTAAAATCAATTAGAGAAATAAAATTTCGCTTTTCCATTTTCCCCTTTCCCATCTCACATCAATGCAAGACAACGCCATATCTGAAAAATAAAAAGCTCGTCACATGCAGAATTCCGGTTCAATATCAAGATGAATCGGGAAGGAATCAGAGATGGTTAATTTGTTTTAATTTTAATTCCAATCAGGTTTTATTTTTATATTGCAAATCTTGTTTTACATTTTTTTTTTCAGTGCGTGAAGAGTGCAGCGCCTGGATCAATCACAATGAATCAGTTTCCACACAAGCATCATATGATCCACGAGTCTTTAACCATGAAAGAGCCTCACGAACTGAAAGAACTTCAGCCAGAGTAACATCCATTACTCTACAGCAAGACTGCTGCAAACCCTCTAAGAAACACTAGGGTGACCTCGTAAGATGCATCCAAATCCAGAACCACACCGCGTCCCGTCAACAACTGCACCCACATTGCACTTAAAAATCACCTTTTTTTATTATATTTTAATTTTAGTTAATTAGGGCTTAAAATTAATTATGGATTAAAACACGTACTAAATTTTTTTCTAACGGGAGCGGACTGCGCAGTAGTACCAGACTAACCGTTTTGCTAGCTACGTAGAAACTGCATTTGGAAATTTTCCTTTTTTGACCATATTATCCTTTTTTATTTAACTTGAAAATTAATATTATTAATATTTTTATTTTTTTATTTGTAATTTTAATATTTTAATTAATGTATTTCAACTTTATTAAAATATTTTTTATTAATAACATAAAATATAAAATATTTATTTATATCCAAAAACTTAAAATTAATTATAAATTTTTCTATTAACAATAATAATTATTTTATTATTTTATCTATATTTTTAAAATTATTTAATTATCTTAAAAAATAATTATTTTCTTATTTTAATAATAAAATAAATAATATAATATAAAATATTAATAATTATATATTTATTTAAATAATATAATATATTAATTTAATAATTATATATTTAATTTAATAATAAAATAAATAATATAATATAATAAATTTATAATTTTATATTTATTTAAATAATAAAATAAATTATATGATATATACATTTATTAATCATTTCACATATTAACAGCAACAGCTAAATATAATTTTACCAAACACTTAATATAAAACAGCTATCATTAGCTATCAGTTGTATTCAACAGTTAATCCAAATAGGCCAACAGTAACAGCTATCAGCTAACAGCTATCAGTTGTATTCAACAGTTAATCCAAATAGGCCCGTACTAAATTTTTCTCTTACGGGAGCGGACTGTGCAGTGGTACCAGACTAACCGTTTTGCTAGCTACGTAGAAACTGCATTTGGAAATTGTCCTTGGTTTCTAATGAGCTGCTGAGTAGAAATTTACAAATAACAGAAAATTTTAGACCTTATAATAGCTTTGTTTTTGGTGATTGATGCTTTCCATGTCCAAGCACTTTGGGGGTTAATGAGCTTGAAGCAAACGAAAGCAGCAACAAAAAATAGTATAAATATAAAAGCACTTTGCCAGTCAAATAGTAGCCGTTAGGAACAACAGAGACTCGGGACATGCCATATTAAGCCAAGGTGCATCAATCAATTGCAAATACTATTTGATGCTGATATAAACTAAACTTCGTATAATTTTCAAATGAATTCCACCTGAGTATATCATTAAGGGAGAAATGGATTGTGTGAAGGATAAGTCTCTTTTTGCCTTTTGTATGCCCTGAGAAAGCAAAATAATCAAAGGAAGAGGTATAAACACTGTACGTTAAGGTTTCCAACACAAAATTTGATCACTCTTTGGGTTGAAGTAAGTAATCACCTGGTGGCATTTAATCCCCCTAGTCCAACTGTTCCCAAAATGATGAAAAGGAAAGGGATCCGGATTAATACGTGATTACTTCTTCCCCCATGTGCTTTTGGCATGCCAGTCCTCACAACTCGAGCATAAGTGGCTAACCAAAAGAAGATTGTGTCTAATGAAGGAAACCCAGGAAAAAAAAATAAAAGGACAAAGGAAATTGAAATTGCGAATAATTTAAAATTTTAAGTTACCTGAAGCAGAATCTGTTCCTCTCACACCTGTGATAACCATTACATATCAAGTCAATTGAATTTCATTGGTTCTATAATTGTATAGCTTATCACCCAATTCAATCTTCTGAACAAGGTGCTTAGAGCTTGGATCATGGTTTGCAAACTCAAATCCAAATGGACATTTCCAATTAGACAACTTGCAACTTGATAAGCCTATGTATAAACAAGCAAGCAAGCAGAGTGCATTCCTGGGGCTCTCGAGGTAAATGGAATGGCACTCTCAATGATTAGACAAATTATTCAAGTCTTACGCCTACATTCTACCCATGTGATCCTTGTATATAAAAACTAAATTACTATATCTGTTCCAAAATAAGCGACAAATATGCACTTGAGCTTGACAAATGAAAATAAGGAAAAAATGTCACCTCACCACTTACATTGGCTTCTCTTTTTGACTTTGAAACATTAAGGAGGCAAATAAAATGCTATAGCATTAGGCCTGACCTCAATTATCACACCATAGAACAACAAAACACAGAAGACCACTACCTGCATAGATGCAGAAATTGTTTTTCAGTTGTCAACTTCCAGCAGCACGATACATTCGTTTAGACCATGAATAACCTCAGGATTCTACAGCAAAGAAATAGCACAAAATTAAAAATGAACAACACACAGAAGCTAACTTAAGTGGTGAGGTAATTGCTTCTCATACCATTATGAAATCTCGATGATAACAGAAAGTTGGATTTAGAAAGTAAGCAGCCACATAGAGAGGACGGGGGAACAATAAGTTCCAGTGGATGTATGATACATATCCTGTTGACCGAAGTGAGGGCATCCCTTGAATAATTTGGCAATTAGCAGTAATAATTTTATAGCCTTTAGCTGTCATAATAAAAGACAAATATAACAAATTAAAAAAATAATAAAAAAAGAAAAGCGAGAGAGAGAGAGAGAGAGAGAGAGCAAACACCCGGCATAAGAGGGAAAATTTTAGTAATATAGCATACTTTTTTGACACGCTGGAAGTCCTTCGTGGCTTCGTCAAGTGCAACTTTCCTGTTGCATGACCCCCCACATCTTGCTTGATTTATGTATTGTCCTCAAAACCATTGGAGGCCTCTCTTAAGCAAACCAGAGCAAATTATCAAAACTACAGTAACAGGCATATTGGCACTCAAAAAGATAAATAATGATTAAAAAAACCAAAAAAAAAAATAAATAAATAAAACACAAGAAACGCATAATCAACAGAGTCAGGATATATCTCAACAGTTAGACAGGAAACAGAATGATATGGTTGGTTTGACAATCCATTTCTAAAAGTTTATAATATAAATAAATCAAATATCTTAAGCATCAAACTCCGAGTTGCAAGTTTATCCAATAACTTCTTTACAGTCCATTTGGGATTTTGCAAACCATGATCACTTGGGAATACTCTTTGATTTGTCTCATAACATATGCAGACAGGAGAAAATTACCAGACAGCAGGTAAGTGTAAGCTTCTGAAATCTGCAGTAAATCCAAATAGCGAGGTTAGTGTTAGAAAGAAGAAAATGAATAATTCAAAGACTTAAAGCTGAGACAGAAACCGGTGTCCATATAACACAGGTGCATTTTCTCAACTCAACGTGTGATAGAGCATCCAAAAGAAACAATAAATTCAGTAAAAAAGTGACCTTGCAAAGAATACAAGAAACCTTCAAACTGTTGAATAGGAGCACTAATGCTTACCAACTTGAACCTGGACTCAGCACTAGGCTTTTCGTGAACGGGAAAAAGGTCAGGATGAGATTCCCATACCTTCTTTCTGTAAGCAGCTTTAACCTACCACGCGATTTGAAGATCAAATGAAATAAATAAGCATCATCAAACATCAACAATCCTAACACTCTCAGCTTAAACCCACCCACTGATCGTGATCGACCCACAAAGTAAAAAATGAAATGAATTCAAAGACCGAGTCGACCCCATCACCCACCCAAAAAGATAGCAAACATGAAAAAATCGAGCTCATAATTTAGTTGATGATTAGTACATGGCATGGCCCCAGAGTCTCAGCAATTAATATATCACAAACTAAAGAAGAAAGGCAAATAAAAATTGGATCAAATACAATTAGAATCAAAGATGATAAAGAAGAGAAATTTATGACCTGGGAGGCGGTGGGGCGGGAATTGGGAGGGAAGCCTAGCAAGACCCTGGCTTCATTGCCCTGCATTTCTGTAACCTCTCCTTTTGTGTAATAGAGATGAGAGGGAGAGACTTCTCTATTTTTATTATTTTTTTAATATTAATATTAACATTGAATGCTTGGGAGAGTGGAGAGTTTTGGGTGGTAGACAGGTGTTCGATTGCTAGAGGAAGATCAGAGCATTGATTATGATCCTGGCCGTTCTGTTTAAACCAAAAGTCGATTCTACGGTTATAAAAGTACTGAAGATGTAGGATATAATTTCTCGGCGTCTTGTCACATAAACGACGTCAAACTGTTCCTGGAAGTCGAATCGGTGTCGTAGGATTGGGTATTGTTTGTGCTTTCCCGTTCCAGTTCCACCTCCAGGTTGTACTCCCAAGTCCTAAGAATCTGCATCTGCAATAGCACTGCCTCTTCTCCATCGCAGAACTGATTCTGGATTGGGGCATAGCGTACAGGTAAAATGAGAATAAATAGAGGGCTGAAGTGGAGCATCAATATGGTCTGGGCAATAGAGCAGCTTCAATCCGTCTCTGCAATTTCGCATACAAATCCTTGCTATCGAAAATCATTTCTTCCATCAGCCATTGCCAATGTTTTTCTCCTCTTTCCTCGCTCTTTCTCAACCGGTGGGGTTTTCTTACGACTTCAATAATTTTGACATATACTTCACCTCTGCATGTGTGCTATTTTACTGGGATTATGTTAGTGGATGATGTTTCTTTCCAAAACCCTAGCTTTCCATATAATTTATTTCATTCAACACATCTTGTATACTAGGTAATTTTAGTAATTTAGTTTTAGAAATATTCAATTCATTTTTCAGCATGTTCTTCTGACTGATTGATTCAGCAAATCGTGATCTATTTCTATCCATTTTTTTATGTATAAACTAATAGACGTATTCAATATAAAAACCTACATTCAAATTTATGTTCTTGCAGGTTTATCAAAGGGTGACTAGTCATTTTTGAACATTTGTCACCTCATTTATAAGCATTTAGCTTCACAATGTGCTATCAGAATTTTTGTTTCGTTTTGATCATTTTTGAAAATTATTTAATTGTAGAATTGCAATCACAACTGTCCCCTGACCTTATTAGAATCATGGAGAAAAGGTTATCAGCTATTGAGCATAGAAGTGCTTGTCTTGAGAATTTCATAAATCAGGTAATTGTGACTTTATGATTCTTGTTACCCCAAATATTCTATTATTTTCAGCATTTTTCTAAAGTAATAATGATTTTTGCCAATTGAAGCCTGCAATCTTATGCTTCAAAATTAGTTTAATCTTCAATTGTCTCTTGGTTTTTCTTTCTTGTGTTTGATATTGCATTTAATTTGTTTATTTATGGAATGAAAATGTTAATTGAATGCTTTCTGTTCTTTTCTTCTGGTGTTAATTGAAGACAGCTAGAAGTGTCGCCTACAGAATATGCAAGAGCTAATAAAGAACTACAGAAACTTGGGGGCTTTATGGACCTTATAATTCAATTGAGGTCTAAACAAAAGGTATTGAATTGCTTGAAACTGTTTAGACCATCTTGAACCTTTTTATCGTCGTTCAATACAAGTGCATAGCATTTGTATGTTAACAAGGATGAGTTATTGAAGATGTTATATGATCTTTCAGACATTCATGAATATGCAAGTATAATATGCTGGAATATATACATCCTATTGTTAAATTGCTCACGATTTTTGGATGAACTCACGTCCAGAATACTTTATATAGAGATAACAACCTTATATAGAGAAATAAAAAAGACAATTACTAAACGACCCTTATAAAATTTAAAATTACTAGATGACCATACGGAAATATAAATTTGTTTATTAAGTTTCTTATTACAAAAGGCATGTTTTACAAGTCCTCTTCTATGTATGTTTTTACCGTAAGTAATATTAGTAGGCAAACAATGATAGTCATTGAAGACATTGCGAGTTCATATGTATCTTGCATTTTTAGGGACTAAAAATGTTTATATTTCTAACCATTGATTAGGGGTAAGATGCATTATATCAGGTTTACTTGTGTAGGAAATAGATGGTTTAAGATCACTGATGGCTGAATGTCCGGAAGATAAAGACATGCTTGACATGGCAAATGAGGAATTGAGACAGGCAATGGAGGAAGAGAAAAGATTTCAGAATTTGCTTCTGAAGTCATTACTTCCAAGGGATGATGCTGATGAGAGGGATTGTATTTTGGAAGTGAGAGCAGGTGAGAATACCTTTAGGCTTTATATATAAGCATCATAAGTGAAGTTTCATTTTATTCCTATGATTTTGGTGTCAATATTCCTGAGCTTTTTCAACACACTTCGTTGTGCTTTTTACTCTTTCTCACTGATTCAATAAAAGTTTTGGTTAGGAACTGGAGGGGAAGAGGCATCTTTGTTCGCAATGGATGTATTCAAAATGTAAGTTGTCTTAGCATTGTGAGTGGCATTTGTTTCATAAACTCTTTTACATGTCCTTTATTAAGAGTAATAACCTTGTTCACATTGCAACAGGTATGAGAGATACTCACAGATGAATGGTTGGAAATATGAAGTTGTTGATATAACCGAATCTGATTTGAAAGGATACAAGGTATCCAACATTCTTTTATTTATTTTACCTTATATTGTGTTATTGCTTAGACAGGTATTATAACGCTGCTTATGGGCAATTTTGAATTTTCAGTTTTTTTATTTGGTCTTGTATTTTGGGATAGGAGTTCACCATGTGGCTAGTTGTCTTAAAACTCTTAACTTCTAATTCTTCTTGGCAGGAAGCTAGTGCTGCAATTTCTGGAGCTGGTGTTTTTGGGAAACTTAAATTTGAGAGTGGAATTCACAGAGTTCAGGTATCATTGCCACTTGTCTATAAACAGTGCATGACCCTAGCAGAAATGTCTAACAGTTTATATGTTGCAGCGTGTTCCTGTAACAGAGAAGTCTGGACGCATTCACACTAGTGCTGTTTCTGTTGCTATCCTTCCTCAAGCTGATGAGGTGTTAAATGCTAAGTGATGTTCTGTGTTTCATTAACTAAGAGACTGGATTTTTTTTTCTTTGGAAGATTTGACTTATAATTATTGAGGAAATGGTATTTTTATTATCTAAGCATTTGTACAGTTAACTTCAATTCACAATAGTAACTGGAAGTATTATTATGACTTCAATGTGTACTTATGCTTCCTTCTCATTATTGTAATTGGACTGCTTCAGATTTCTTGTATTCTGAGTCTCTGCAGGTAGATGTTCAGTTGAGGAATGAAGATTTGAGGATTGACACTTACAGATCTGGTGGTTCAGGGGGCCAGCATGCAAATACCACCAATAGCGCTGTTAGAGTAACTCATTTACCAACTGGGATGACAGTGTCCATACAAGATGAACGATCCCAGCACATGGTAAAAGATTCTCAATGAATGCTACTGTTTGCTAATGTATTCAATCTAAATAGCTAGCAATTTTGGTCTGTTTTTTAAACATTGCTTGCTACGTTGGCGTGAATAAGCTGTAAGCATATAATTTCTTTACAATTTCCTTATTTACTGCTTTTTTGGCTCTTTGTTTCCTTCACAGAACAAAGCAAAAGCCCTTAAGGTGCTCTGTGCAAAGCTATATGAAATGGAAAGGTCAAGAATTCAGATGACTCGATCGAAACTTCGATTAGAGCAGGTGTAAAAGAGTGTGAGGAGATACTATTTATGTTGTCTTTTATTTTTCAACCTGATTTAGCACTTTCCATCTTGCACAGGTTGGTAGTGGAGACAGATCTGAACGCATCCGCACCTACAACTTTCCTCAAGGGCGTGTCACTGATCATCGTGTTGGCATTACTCATCATTCAATAGATGGTGTGATGCAGGGAGAGAGTCTGGATGTCTTCATTGATGCTCTTCTTCTACAGCAGGAAATGGATGCAATTGCATCATTCAGTTCTGTCCAGTGATGAAGAGTAGTTCTAGATTTGGAATCCTTCAACAATTTCTTAGGTAATAGATAGATGTCATCAAGTTGCATGCAAGTGTTTTTTTTTTTTTTTCTTTTTAATTTAATGCACAAGTCATATGATTAATAGAATAAACACACTCGTTATGATTTTTTTTTTTTTTTGTTAATCTATTGAAAGTTCTATAGGATATAATATACTATAACAATAATTTTAATAATAACACTAAATAAAACCCTAGTTAACAAACATATTCATACTGTTTGCAGACGTGAGCAAGAAATTATGGAATTGACCCCACTTCTCCTAAGTGGTCTCAAATGGAGGCAATGCTAATCGCCATCCTCTTCTCAGTTATCGTTCAATATAGAGCTGTGTTCAGTTCCCTACGCGCAAGTGGGTATTAAAAATCATCAATCTTATCTGCCAATTTAAAAACAAAGAAGATAATATAATTATGAATTGATTAGCTGTATAATTTCAAACAAAATGATATTTAGGACGTTGGATTACATAGGCATATTTATGCGTGGGGCATGGCCATGGGGGTCTCATTCCTTTCTCAACTCATTGGCTGGGATCAACTCTTTTCTTACAAATTTCTCCCACTTGGCCCGCAGCAAGCAGTGGTCTATTAGTCGATATAAAGGTCTGATATTTATATTTTTAAAAAGTAAATATTATTTTATTAATAATTGCTAAAAATAAATGGAAGAAAATTATATTTTATAATTAAAAATATAGAATAATTAAAATAAAATAACCGTACAAAATCACTTATATGTATTCACGGCTAAACAGATTTGGCACAGTAATATTGGAATTATTTTTAACCATGAAATCTTAAATTTAAACTCAATTGAAACGATATATATATATATATATATATATATATATATATATATATATATATATATATATATATATATATATATATATATCCACGCGATGATAAGCATACAAGGCTATGAGCAGAGGCAAGGGTGCTCCCATTGATCCAAAACTGTCCTCACCGAGGGAGACAGAAAATTTTATAAACTCATCATCAAAAATAATAAATAACAATACATAAATAATAATAATAATAATAATAATAATAAAAAATAATAATAACTGTCTAACCCTAATGCTCTATTTGGGTGGGGTGAGGGAAGGGTAAATAAGGGTAAGGAGAGATAAATAACTATTATACCCTGTTTGAAAAGAGGTGAGTTAGTAAAGCATAAGGGTAAGGTTTAACCCTTCCTTACCCCTCAAATCCCAATTTTTTTTACACCCCAAATTGGGGTGTAAGTAGGGGAAGGTGAGAGTTGAAAATTACTTTATTTTTTATTTTTCTATTGTATCCTTAATTTTTTATTAAAAATTTAATTATACCCATTAAAAATAAACCTAGCGAACCACTATAAATAAATGTTTTCTCTTTCAAGTGGCCATACATAGTTTCTCTGCTTTCAATCATTTGTTTTTAAATAGTTTGCTGTAATTATTATACTTCAATTATCATTTTTTTATTTGTTCTTTTAATAGTTTGCTTCAATTATCAATTTTTTTTAAATAATCTATTTTTTATTCAATTTTTGTTAGATTTGTGCATTATTATTTTGATTTATTAATTTTATGATTTATTTATAGTGAATCATTATTATTTACAAATTTAATATTTATCACAATGAGTTTACCATTTAATAAATTATCCAATAAAAAATAATATTTTTATACTTCTAATAATTATTTATACTTCTTTCACCTATTTCCAAACATGAAGAATATACATTACATTTTCTTATTTTTCCATTAATTTACCTCTTTACAAACATGAAAATTTTTTTTATTGTAACACTTTTCACTCTTCCCCTTCCTTACCCTCTCTTATCCCCTCATTAATTACCCTTCGCTCACCCGATCCAAACAAAGCCTAAAGCACCTACAGATTATAAAAGAAAAAGTAGGTTTAATACAGGCTTTGCTGTGCCCTAACCAATGGAAATTTGGTAATTAAAGAGTGTTTGTTTCAGTTTTTAGATGTAATTATATATATATATTTTTTTTATTATTTGAAAAAAATAACACCAAAATCTCGAGCACAAACAGCTCGTGATATATCATGAATTTACAAATTTAAAAACAACTCGTGATATCACTTCTGTAATATTTTATGCCTTTATGCTTATTCTACTTTCATGTTCACGCACCATTGGTGTAATAACTTAAAAAAATTACTTTGAGAAAAAAAAAATAGTTATATAATTACATTTTTTATTTTTTATTTTTCGTACAAAATTTTTACAACAGTAAAAAATAAAATGATTATTTATATTATTTTTGAAATATTGTTAAAAATATTTTTTAAATATATTAATTAAAGAGTATTATAAATTAATTTAAAATTAAATTAGTATATTTTAATTATATAAATATTAATTAAAAAAATTAAATTACTTTTAACAATATTTAAAATAAAATTTGTAAAATATTACTTTTATAATTTTGAGTGTTAATACTAAATAGAAGTATATTTTTTTTTTACTTCTTAGGTTATTGAATTACAATTTATTTAGATTATTTATTATTTGTTTAAATATTTGAATAATAAAATAAATATATGATTTAATAAATTAATATTTATATATTTATTTTAATAATAAAATAAATTAATTATTATATATTTATTTGATAGTAAAATAAATTATATAATATAGCATTATTAATAATTTTATATCTCAATAGTTAAATATAATTTTATTAATTATAAATCAACTAAAATAAACTATTAAATAACACCAACGATTATCAATTGTATTGAATGGTTTAAACAAACAGGCTTAGAGAAACATTCCGCTGTTTTACGGCAATGTCTTTGCTTACATCCTAGAAAACGATCCAACCTTGAATTGTGATTGCTTGGCAAATATTGAAAAAGGAAAAATCATGCAATGAGTGATCCTACCCACAAAAGTCATTTTCTTTTTCTTGCAAGTCAAGAAATTTTGGAAAAAATGTGAGAATGTGCTGATCGGTTTCAGATGAAAATTTTCAGTTATACTCCACCACAGGTCGAGTGAATTCTGATATTTTGTATAAAAAATATATTATATCTGATGCTAAAATTGGAAAATTATGGATTCTGGGCATTGCAAGAAATGGTCAGTGAAGAACTGAGTTTTGTCTTCTTTTGATTATTGGTTTCCGTATTTGAACCAAATTGTCTAATATTGTATTCTTATATGCTATTTTTATCACTATTTTATACATCTATCTCTCATTGCTTACGTCCAGATCTGGACTAAGCAGAGCCAATTGTCTATCACACACACACACACACACACACCCCCAGAAATTCCCTTAAAAAAGAGAAGATTTGCTTCTAACTCCCATATCTGACATGCCCCCAAAGACTCAGGGTGTTAGAATCTGGTCAAGAGAATCATACAAACTACCATAAAAAGATTCTCACACTCACTTCGATGAATACTATAATTATGTTTTTGGCCAACTGGATCTTCCTTATTTTCCTCGGGAAAAGAGTCTAGAGTGATAAAGAAGAGTTTGTTCTGGTTTTGGTAATATGGATGATTTTCCAAAAATGTTATGCGGGTGGAACTGGGAAGAGAACAAGCTGTTTGAGCTGGCTTTGGCAGTGGTTGATGAAGAAGACCCTGATCGATGGAAACTGGTTGCATCCATGCTTGGAGGGAAGAAGAGTGCAGAGGATGTGCAAAAACATTATGTGATTCTCTTGGAGGACTTGAAGTGTATAGAATCGGGTGAATTGGATCATACACTTGTTGAAGAAGCTCAGGCTTGTGTTCAAGTTGACCGTACTCAATCTCTATGTTGGACAGAAGAAGATCACAAGTATGTCCTTACTTTCTTGATGGACTGTATTGATTTAGTTTCATATCTCTGCTTCTGTTTTGATTCGCTTTTCTTTCCCTTTCCTGTCATGTTTTCATGAAACAATTATAGGTTTTATTTTTTTTTCCAAGAACAATTATAGGTTTTATTGGATTCTTCGTTTCTCATATAGTTCATAATAGTTTCTATTGATTCTTGTGAAGATGTATGCACCCTGCTCAAATCACTTGTTGCAAGATGCCTGCCTACTTTAATTTGGCATTCCTAATTCATCTCCACTGAGTTATCCTTGTTTAAATTGTTTAGAGTCAGCTAAATGAATCCAGTTTTGCCACTCTGCTCAATCAAGAGCCATATTACATTGAAGTTATTTTGCTATTCATCATATTTGTATTCATGTCTTCTTTGGCTTGATGCCCCTAGGGCAAAAGTCGAAACAATTGAAGCCAACATTAGTCCAAGGGGCTACTGACTGACAAACGCAATTCTGGCAGAGAATAATCTGTTCTAGCTTTGTTAGTGATTTTGGGTTCTTGCATTTTTCTTTCTAACGAAGAATCTTAATTATGTTTCTCCACTATATCTAAGTAACCATCTTAATGCAGAAATCTTCAGGCCGGAAGCAGATACTAGATTTGCTCGTTTGTCCATTTTTCTCTCTGTATCTTCTGTAACTGCAGTGTCTAGCTGAACTCGATGCTGTACTACTCTCACTTCATCCATGAAAGTGTACTGTTATTTACTTATTTTAACTTTCTAACATAGCGATTCATTTCTCATTTCTCACATTAGTTTCATTTTTTCAAATTTGACGTACATAACTTTTCCTTCAAAAGAAATCAGTTCAAATCTCTCACACCCGACTTATTGTGACGAATAACACATGCTGCAGTTGATCATTTTTGCGAGCACCAGCAACAAGATGATTTAGTGTAGATGGGCTCAAAATTCCTTAGAAATTTTAGAGGATATAGTTATAGATGTTCTTGCATTAAAATATGTGCTGTTATTGAATCTGTGAATACAGATTGCTGGTACAATTGGACATAAATTGAATGATAGGGCTAAAAGGTAATTCATCAAAGCAAAGACATCCTGTTGGAGCTATTCCTGGGAAGAATGTAAGATATGCACATAATTGATGATAGGAGAATTATTTCTTAAGCTCTGTAAGTTGTTTCATAAGTTCTATTCTGTAACGCAGCAGCAACAGCAGTTGTCAGCATATCCCAAACCTGTATGTAGCTTACAGTTGAATTTGGAAAACTGATTCTTTATTATATCTCAGGCAATGTAATTATTAGCCCAAAAGCAGAAATTGACTTGTCATATCATTTGAATTAATTTCCGTTGATAAACAAAGAATTTGAATTCAACAAATAGAATGAACAGGTAGATTTCGTCAACTCAGACTGCTCCTCAAGAGTCGAGAATTTGTTTGACATGGCAATAGCTGGAAAGCAAGAGTTCATAGCCATCACCGTGCTCGGAACGAAATTTCCCTTGGCCCAAAGGACTTGGATTTTAGCACTTTCTGTCAGAAAAGTCAAGACCCAATGCAGAAAATGGAACCGCAGCAAACATCATCTCTCCAATCTCCATGACTTATCAACTCATCAGAAAACGCTCAATAAAATATTCATTGTAAAAAGGATCAGGAAAAATTAGTCTACATTAGACAAAAGAAAATTGCAAATTTGTCACTATTGATAATGATATCACAGGCAGTAAATTTCACACATGAAGGCTAACATTTTCCTTACAGGGTTTTTGAATCAAGTATATGTAGGAAATAAGAACAAGTGAGGAAGCAGAAAAAGAAGAGCCACAAGCCAGGGAAGAGGCAGTGCATGGGTGGTGCCAAAACAGAGATTTCTGTTTGTAGCTCCATTCATGCTCTGCCTGTTCCCAGTCTTTGTATGTCTTCTTCTTTAATCTCTTCCCAGAATCCCAAATCCCATTCACTTACCTTCCATTGCCGATATGCCATGCTATTTCTGTCGCCAAAAATCTACCAAAACCTCAGATGCATTCCTCCGCCTTCTCTCAGGGCAAACCATAGAGTAAACATTTGGATCGCACCAAAGGCCTCAGCCTTCAGTGATGGATTGTGAGACTATACCGTCCATGGGGATTTTATATTTGACAAGGAAAAGGGTTATAGTACGCTCATGTACTATAAAATTCTACTTGGACTAGCTGACTATGTACTACCCTTTACATGCTTTAGTACTAATCAGATAATTGAAGTTCTAGAGTATATTCAGAAAGTCATATGTACTGCACTTTTGCTTTTTAGTACCTAAAATTAATGAGTAATGATGATATTGAATGCCTCGTTAGCAAAAATAATAAAAAATGTTTAAAAATGCGTCACAAGTAATTAATTCTTTAACAGAAAATATTTGTCTCTAAAAAGATTTTTAAAATCATTTGGAATATTTGATTTAAAAAATTTGTGTATGCCCAAATTTATTAAATTGGGTGTCATCAAGCAATCTGTGATCATAGAAACGTGGTTAGGGATTATAGAAATCTATGATCCCCCGTTCACAAGTGAACTGACATTTTCATGAGGCATCTGTTTGTAGAACCTGTGAAGAGAAAAGGCAGATGCAGGCGGACACGATCAAAATTACGACTTTGGCTGGGACAACAATCAGTTTACACCTAGGCATTTACAGAGGAAGCCACAACCAGAAAGATTCATATTATTATTCTTTCAAGAAAATCTACCGCCTACTTGAGTCCAAGGAGAAGGTTGGGTGCTTGGGTAGAGATTCTAGCCTGAAGCTTAATGCTTTCCTCTTGTGCTTGATAAGCAATAATGAATTGAAAATTCATTTGAGCAAAGCACTGGTAGAAAGCATAAGCTTTAAATCTTGAATAACCTGCTTTAACAACGGGATTTTATTTTTAGCTCATTCAAAGTCAGAAGAGGGAGCATAGTTAATATATGATCAACAAATGAAAATTTTGGAGAGTAAAGGAATGTTGAAACTAAATGAACAGAGAGTAACAGTTGTTGACACCCTCTCAAAAGATGATGCATCAAAACCTAAAAACACGAGCAGATCATGCCTCCTAATACTAAACAGTCATTGTTGCAAAATGAGTGCAACTTCCAGCATTCAACTTCGCTTTCCATCTATCCCATCTCTAACCGCCAAAACCTCTACCAAACACTGATCTACCCAAGTTCCTGTACAGTTAATTACAGTTCCACAAATATTATGAATCTATGAGTACACATGGCATGTTGCTCTATTATGGCCTGCTCCTTTGCACTTGCTGCAATGCAATGGTCTTTTAATCACCCCTTTTGCTCGAATTCTCCTCTGCTTCGGTGGGCCAGTTAGAAGACGAAGAGGAGGGGGAAGTACTTGGGGTGGGGAGGATTCTTTATGCACAGGCTTATCTGTTGTTGGAACCGGATTTATAGGCTCTGAATAGGTTAACTGAAAAAATTCAGTTGTATAATACCTGGAGCAGTAATCATACAAGTTCCTATCAAAATGTTGAAGGACGACCACAGCATGAAAACATGGGAAACCATTAAGTTGCCATGCCCTGCAACTACAGCTCCAAGCATCAATGTTAACAATGTTGGTTTCCCCTAGACAATCATGAACTTCAAAAGTATTCCTAGGAGATAATGAAACTTGAAGTGACTGTGCCTTGAGAATCTCTTTTTGCAATTTTTCTTCCAGGGATGGAGTCAATTTTGTCAACCACCGATCTGAACCCACCTTTCGAGTGTAAATCAGCTCCATCATCTTTTGGCGAATAGTATCAATAATCTGTACTACTGGTAACATTGGGAGATCATTTACCCAACTATAAAATGATTGACCAATGTTTGATGTGAAATGATTGTACCGTGAACCTTCAAAAAGCGAGTTTGCCCAGTGCTCAGGTTCACTTTGCAAAATCCATTCAAAAGCTTCAGGTGAGATGCTTTTAATGCTCTCAACGTACTTTCTAAATCCATCAGGTGTAGCTGCATGGGCAGCATCATAAAGATGAGCAACAATGGCACTTACAACTTCTTCAGTGTATGGGCCCTTAAGGTCCTCCTTTAACTCCTCTGATAGATGACGAAGGCAAAAACTATGATGAGAATCCTCAAATGCCATCAAAACGGACTGTCTTAAACCCATCTGTCTGCCTCCCACAAAAGTTATTGGTTGGTAAGTTGAAAGCACAGATTTCAATTGTACCAAAAACCAATGCCAATTATCATCATTTACAATATCTACTATAGCAAAAGCCACAGGGAAAATGCCATCATTTCCATCCAATGCTGTTGCAGTCAGCAGTTCTGACTGATATTTTGATTTCAGTGTCATAGTATCAAGGAAAATTAGAGGGCGACAACCATTCTGAAAACCACATATTGAGGCATGGAAGGCAACAAACAAACGATGGAAACTTTGGTCCTCTCTTGTGATAAGAGTGACAACACTGCCCGGATTTGTCTGTACCATCTTCTCACATAACCAAGGCAGCTGATTGTATGCCTCTTTGTATGAACCCTGAAGCTCTTCCTTGGCAATCTCCATCCCTCGCCATGCCTGTGAATATCTCAATTCAATTCCAAATTCCTGACGAATTTGATTGGCAATTTCCTTAGGTCTGGAATTTGGTGTATCACGCAACTTTTCCTTGACAATAGTGGCAACCAATTTCCTTGAGGCTTGAGGACGACTAATCCTACCAGTACCAGCTCCACATGTATGTGTTTCATTGAATGTCTTAATTCGGAAAAACGGTGTGGTAGACAACTTTGATACATGAATCCTCCAGGGGCAACCCTCAGCCTTACACTTGGCACTTACACGAGTAGCATCATTGTGCTTAAAATTGCATTTGAATCCATGAGCAATGGAAAACCTACGCAAAGCTTCACGCACTTCCTGAACATTATCAAACTGCTGGTGCAAACCAGTTATGCAATTTGCCCATGATATAAGAAGTTTGTGATGCCCAGCATCCTCAACTTCAACACTCAAAGAATTGCAAAGCTCGGTATCCCCAGCAATAGAAGCAACAGGAGCAACATTGAGAGGGGTGACAGGTTCAATTATTGCATTGCCACTGGACCTGCAAGAACAAGCATGCATGAGGTATTTAGGCCATATGCAAGGAAAACAGTGAAACAAATTTTGATGCAATATACATTTGGTCACCTGCATTCAAGCTTACAATAGAATCTCAAAGGTAGGACCCTGTTGCAACCAGAGTCCTACGAAGATTCTCAAGCACAACCATAATCAAAGGGCATGTGACCATTAAAAACAGCAAAAAACAATGAAATTTTCCATTCACATTAAGAAGATAAGTATGCTACCTACTACAAGGCGTAACTGAGGCCTCAATTGCCAAGTTCTCGTTTGTCATGACAAATAAATCAACAGTTTTAGAATCTTCATGGAAATCAATCATGCGCTGGATGTCTTTGTCACTAGATATGGTGATAAGCGTCTGCTTGTTATTGGGTAGGAAATATTTGATGGTCAAGGAATTAGGATCATAATTCCACATGTCTGCCACCTCCGACTTCAAGTCACAAAATTTGCTTTTACGGTTTACACTAAGAGCATGAGCATCTCCACCTGTGTACGACAAGGAACCATCACTAGCTGAGGTGAACTTCCCACCTGATTGACATATAACAATAAGCTTCCCTGTAGCCATGGCTTGCCGAATAGTGCCTATGGAATTCAACAAGACCAAATAATCTGCCCAAGCAAAATCCATCAGTAATTGCAAATGGAATGTCCACTCAGCTTCAAGTTAAATAAGTTGTAGCTAGCAATAAAATGTAGAATTCAGCGGATCCAGCTTTCAATGAGCTTACCATTATGTTGGAAAATAAGGCAATTGGATGAGAGTTAACAAGCTAGGAACTTAGCTGCTGATAAGCTGGCTAGTTTCAACTATTCATGTAGTCATGTGATGAGTTATTTAAATAGGTATACAACGAATACAAGTAAGGTGAAGAACCAATTCTCATAATGTGTGTTGATTGACAAAGAAAATCCTCTCTCTTCCTTTGTTATTATCTGTTCTCTCTCTCTCAAGAATTTCCCCTCAATTTCTCAGAATCCAAACTGATACTCTACACAGAATCCTTCGCTTCTTATCGTAATAATCAGTGTGCGAAAAACTCAGAATTATGGACATCAATTTTCAGATTTTTATAGGCATTGACTCAGACAAAAATCATAGAATACTTGATAGAATCCTTCATCAGGGCGGTTCACATTTTCAAACTAGAAGCATTTAAAGCATGCTATATTCAAATAAAAAAATGAGCTTTTCGGCAAGCTCTAAAAACTTACATTAACATATATGGCACACACAAATCACAGCTTTTCGTTATCCTTAATAACATAAAACACAGCGATTGGTAGAAAGGCCCAAAAATCACAAGGTGATAGGAGTCAAATGGGTTTTCAAAACAAAACTCAATCCTGATGGTAAAATATGCAAACACAAAGCCAGATTGGTGGTGAAAGGCTATGCTCAACAGTATGACATGGATTTTCAGAAGACCTTTGCTCCTATGGCAAGGTATGATACAATCAAGCTCCTTATTGCTCTTGCTGCTCAATATTCTTGGCAAATTCATCAATTAGATGTCAAATCTGCCTTCTTGAATGGATTTCTTGATAAAGAAATATATGCAGAGCAACCAGATGGGTATATAGCTCTAGGCAAAGAAGATCATGTCTATTTGCTAAAAAAGGCCTTGTATGGCTTGAAACAAGCTCCCAGGGCTTGGTATGTTAGAGTGGACAGTCATTTACATCAACTTGGTTTTACAGAAGCCAAAGTGAAGCAACTTTGTATGTGAAATCTGGTGGAGGTCAACTTCTAATAGTCTCCATTTATATAGATGACATACTCATAATTGGAAGCCATCTTGATCTAATTCTAGAGTTCAAGGATGAGATGAAGAAAGTCTTTGAAATGACTGATCTTGGAGTTATGAATTATTTTTTAGGGATGGAAGTGATGCAATCATGTTCAGGTATCTTCATATGTCAAAAGAAGTATGCCATGGATGTGCTAAAAAAAATCAAAATGCAGGACTGCAAACCTGTATCTACTCCTATGACAACAAGTGAGAAGCTAAGCAAGGATGATGACTCCAAGAAAATAGATGAAAGCTTGTATAGAAGTTTAATTGGTAGCTTTTTGTATCTCACAGCTACTAGACCTAACATACTTTTTGCTGTTAGTCTGCTTTCCAGGTTCATGCATTCTCCAAGAGAAAAACATTTATCAATAGCTAAAAGGGTACTGAGGTACATCAAGGGAACTATTTCCCATGGAGTTCAATTTTCCAAATCTGCAGAAGGAGACCTGAAGCTATTAGGCTTTTCTGACAGTGCTTGGGGAGGTTGTGTTGATGATTCTAGAAGCACCTCAGGTTTCTTATTTTCTATAGGTTATGGTTTTTTCTCTTGGAGCTCAAAAACAAGAAAGCTGCGGCACAATCCACAGAAGCTGAATACATTGCTTCACTGCAAGTATTCGAGCTATCTGGTTAAGAAAATTATTGGAAGATTTGGGGCAAAAACAAGTTGAGGCAACTCAAGTTATGGTTGACAACATTTCTGCAGTTTCAATTTCAAAAAATCCAGTGTTTCATGGTCGGACAAAGCATATAAAGATCAAGTTTCATTTTATTAGAGAAGTTCAACAATCCAATGAAGTGTTGCTTGTTCATTGTTCTTCTAAAGATCAATTTGCTGATATGTTTACCAAGCCATTGCCAAAAGAAAGATTTGAAGTTCTTAAACAAAAGATAGGTGTTTGTCACCTAGATGTCAAGGAGGAGTGTTCAGATGTTGACATTCCAGGTTCCAATCACTGAAGACTTGGTCTTTGAAGGTTGTTGCTGCAATCTCTCAAGTATGAAGATTTGCTGTTTTTAGTTGGACTTTAGATTACATTTGTTATGATTTCAGTTGTAACAGACCATAAAAGTAGGAGTAATTTGTTATTTTTTCTTGTATAAATTCTGCACTTTGAATGAAATAAAATCAGATCAGTTGCTTTATCTATCTTTCAACTTTTTAAATTGAAAACTTTCTTGCCTACTGCTAAAACTAGAAATTCCAATCGTTTAAACACTTTTACTCCAACAAAATCTCTATCTATTGCAGAAAAAAATTCCACATTGCAAAAAGAGTAAGCTACCTTTGTCCTTCGGTATTATTGGTAAGACACGACGTCAATAGGCAAAGAAAAGCTTGGCTGACTTTCTAGTTCTAGCAGCAAGCCAGCTGGAACCACAAGCAATCTGACTTGCAATAAACTTGCTGCTAAAATGGAAATTGCGGAAGAATAAGCTAGCTAGCTGGAAAGCATATAGCATCTGCATGTTATGTTTGGTGCTAATGCTAAATATGTTTATCGTTTACAGCTCCTTCACGAGTGTCTTTTCTTGGCTCTTGTTTTTTATGTGATTAATGGGGTACAACCAAAGTTTGGTGCTCACCCACATCCACATGGTAGGACCATTCCATTCAGCTCCAAATTACTATCATGCCTCTAGTTCTATTCTTGTTCTAAAAGATGGATCGTTACCCATGTTAGTATTTTCTTGTCAATAGTCAGTTAGTAGGTGAGCTTTTGCTTCAACATGGGGATACAGAAATAACAGAACGACCCACCAAGTCAAATGATACAACAAAGATTTTCTGTAAGATCACAATGTTGCCTATGACAGTTTGTGCAGGCATCATTACCTTACAAAAACTTTGCCTTTCAGACTCTCCACATTCTGAATATACATCATTGCCTAATAAGAATCAAGGAGAGCTTGGTTTGTGCTGACGCAAGAAAATTAACCAAGTTGATTCATTTCGTCCCAGGTTTCATACTGAAAACTCGAAAATTCGTTTTACACTTGCGAAGAGAATTGGATTACATAATTTTGTCTTCGGGATGAGGTTGCCTGTCCTTGCGGACTTGTTCGGCCTCTCAAATCCCAGCACTCTTATATTAGCAATATCTCAGATGACGAATTTTTCTCAACTCTATGCTTCGTAGACTTCAATTAATTTGTGGAAGAGAAAGAAAAGAATAAAAAGGTTAAAGATTTAACTTTGAACTATGTGAGAATGACATCAAAATTACTAAGATTCCACTCTGCCACTACTTCTTTATCGCTGACGAAAATTTCAGTACCCGTATCAATGGATGTCCAAATTCTTCTAGCAGGAGGGGTACCTGGATCCTGAAACCCAAGAAAAAAAAAACTAACAATCAATTTTTCATCATTTAAATTTGTTATATATCTCCTTGAAGATGATAGTTTAGTTTACTGACCTGATAGAAGTACAGTCTACTAGACAGTGCACCCGCATCAAGCTCCCAAGTTCTGGCATCCCCAACCCAACCATCCCCTTGTTTTGTTGGATAGCCATATTCAGCCCATATGGGATGAGGCAGCAACTGAACTAGCTCTTGTGCCTGAGGATTGCTATAAGGATCACAAGTGCTTACTGGTTTCTCCAAAAATTGGGCATTCCCTGGAGCACAGTAGTAGTGATAAGCCCCATAGGGGAAGTTGGCTGTATCATTCCTGTGAATTTTTGTGTTATTTGGGGTAATGTGATATGGTGGGCAGTTCTCTAGACTACTGGGACCACACCAAGCAGGAGTTGCAGGATTGATGATCATCTCACTGTATCTGGTTACATCAGTGAGTACATCTCCATCACAAGGATCACCATTGTTTTTCCAGCAGCTACCAATATCTATTAAATAGAACTGGCTCTTGGATCCTCCCCCTTGCTTGACATCCAATGTCACTTTAACCCTGAAATTGGGTGACTCTGGAAGCTGGAAGGTAACTTATTTGTCATTTATATGATACATAAATTGGAATTAAAGAACACAGAAAAGGCAAGGTACTGGGCCAAATTTTCCTTGTCAAGCATTCAAGTAACATGATCAGAAATAGATAAACGGACTCAATACAGGCATGTATCCATTATCAGCTTCTGGTGGCACTACTTGATGCAAAATTGCAAACTGAAAACGACAAATGCTACACATATAAAATATATCTTCTGTAAGGACCACCAAGGTCTTTTCTACACAACATTTGTTCAAGTAATAAGCAGAATGGAAAATGAAACCCTGCAAATAAGTGGTTCTTTTTTTTTTTTTTCTTTTTTCCTTTCCCTATGATTAATTGAGAACCGGGATCAAATCTGCCACTGCAATGCTGTTGTTGCATCCATCAAAGAAACAAGTGTAAAACCATAAGAAATATGCAGACCATGTCGAAGGATCTAGTGTATCCAATTAAGAAGATTATGGGCCTTCTGACCTTCGCCAAATCTGTTTCAAGGTCTATACCCCAAGTACTAGTTCAAAAAAGTCCAGTAACAAATCATGATATAAGTTAGGAATTAACTGTATGTTTGACAATTTGTAAATATAAAGTTGGTGATGACAAGGATAAAATAATGAAATTCTAGATATAAATATCAAGAAATGGACAATTATAGATAAAATAATTATTCATGCCTTGCCCCCACTTCAGAGTCGCACAATAAATGGAGTCAGTTTGATTAATATTGTGGGAATGTAACTAGTATTAGCTGTTCTATTGCCGCTTATCTCACTGTATTGATTTTCATAATAAGCAGGGAAACAAGTCTGTATCTCTGTCAAATCACAAAAGTACATCTTTCTCATTTCGATGCAGAGGAATAATCTTTTCTTTGTTTTCATGAGTAAACAGAATTATAGGGGGAACAAACAATAGTGTATTGTTGAAATAGTTTAGTTAAGAACATTGAAAGAAAATAGAGCAAGAAAATGAATATTCCAGATTGCTTATACCTATGCTTTTGAACAGAAGGGATAAGGAATCCCATCCCACAAAGAAAGCTTTTGACTCATAATCTTAGAGGTCTTCAGAGCTTCATCAGGTCTGTTTCAAGATCGATAGGCTGGGTGGTAGTTCAATAAAGTCCAGTTACGATACAAATCAAGAATGAATGGTATGTTTGACCATTTGTAGATATGAAGTCAACAGTAACAAGGATCAAATAATAATTATATAAATATCATGAAAAGGATCATCAAAAGTTACACCATAAATGCCAGATTAATTAACATTGGGGGAATGTAATTACAATTAATTTGTGACTTCTTTTTGTGCATGACAGAAGATTAATTTTCATATCCAGCAAGCAAACAAGTCCCTATAGAGGATTAATAGAAATGACAAGATATAGTTAGAGGTCAATCCGTTTTTACTTACAATTTTGAGCATGCCTCTTGTGTCATAGTGATACCCTCCAGAAAATCCTTTGGTTGCATCAGCTCTGAGGTACAGCATCAACCATGGGTACTTCTTAGAGGTTTTGAGCTTATGGCCGAAGACCCAACTTCCAGCACCAACTTTTTTCTCCCAAACCACTTCATAAAAAGAGATTCCGCTAAGTCCACCACCAATTTCAGCACCCAAATCATAAGTCCCATTGAAACTTCCTCTCAAAGTATCACCATCTATGAGCTTAGTTCGTTGATGATACAATATAGGTTGATTCATACACCCATCTCCAAAGCAAGGAAACCTTCCTGGACTAAAAGGGGGTACCCTTTTCCCATTCTGAGGACACAAACCAGACTTAGTATCATAGTTGCCATTTTTAAGCATCACCATCCAAAACTGCCATGGATTTGGCTTATCTTCAACTTCACACAAAGAACCCAGATAAATCTCCTTATGCGCTGCATAAAGATCTGCATTGCTTAAAGCTCCTGGGGACAAACCTGAGAATGGTTTGCCTACCCCAAGTTTGTTATCAGCTTCTGTTACTTTGTGCTTAAGTTTAGGACCTGCTCCATTATAACAAAGAATTAGCACATAACATAAAAATGCTGAAGAAAAGTTGAGTATAGCGGACCAAATATCCAAAATTTTAGACAGTGAATGTCCCATAATTAGAAGAACTAATCTTTTAATCTGTTTCACAAGAGCATTTTCATCAAATAAAAACAGCCCATTTCAAAAACAACAAAGATTTGGATACTGATTGAGGACATTAAACCTGATAGATGAAAAATAACAAAGAAGCACTCACTCTTTAGTTCTGCTTGTTTTCTTCTATGGCGGTTGTGCTTACTTGAGAGATCAAAGCAATCAGCAGCTCTTGGACTTCCCATACCAGGAGCTTCTTGGCCAACCTCATTGCAGAAATTCCAAGCTTCAAAGGCCACTCTCAGTCCATCTCTTCTCATTCCTGGGTCTCCCACAGCAGAGCTGTACTGTTCCCCTCTTACACAAGAAACAGATAAAAGAATGACATTTACCAAGAAAAGCAGCGAATGCAAAATGGTTTCCATGGCCACTCCCATGGTTGCTCTGCTTTAGAAACAGAGCTAAGAAATGGCTGTTTATATATATATGAGAGAGAGAGAGAGAGAGAGAGAGAGAGACTCTGGAAATGGGCTTCAACTAGCTGCTGTAGTTGGCCCTTTTCCATACTGTGTTTTGATGTTTACAAAGTGACGATGGATTACCGAGTTTCAAAACTTTTCCTTCCCTTTTAACCCCGCGAAAAATATTAAAAAATATATATGAAAAATAAATCTTACATAAATATAAAATACAATATAATTACCCTTCTATTCAACTGTATTACCAACTAATCACCAAGTGGTTTTAGTGACCAGGTTGAAAGATTAGGATGGATTATAAAAGGGAAAACTTTGCATTGCATTTTGCTTTTGCTTTTTTTAAAACAAAATGGGGATTTCTGATTTAAAAAAAAAAAAGTAGTTTTGTTGAGTTGTTTGACTTCTACTAAAAGCCACAATCTACTCGTACATTAGTTGTGTTTTTAGGGACCACTATATCAATATGGTTGGTTACCAATTGGATTTATGATAAAAAAGAGAAGGAAAAAAAAAATGGACATTGCATTAAAAGAGAGAAAAAGAAACACCTTATTGATATTTTCTGTGGATATAATTGCATAGATCTTAATTAAGAGAGGTGGGTTTTCTCTTTTTCAGAAGGTTAAGAAATTAATGAGATTTGCTAATTAATGAATGAGTATGCATATGTCAATTTTCTTTCTGGTTGCAAGAAATCCATCTTTGCACGCTGCAGATTAGATCCTTAGTTGAATTGTCAAATCATCTGAAACTCTATCTAAGATTCTAGATTTTGTATTAATTTTAGTTGCACTTTAGGTATATCTTTTAGTCATTTTTATTGTTTTATTTGAACATTTGTCAATTTTATGTGAACATGAGGTGATTTATGTGTGGAAACGTGTCCAAGGGTGGCATTGTCCTATGACTTTCATTTTTCGCATCAAACAAATGAAAGCTCAAGAGCTTCTCACGTTGATTGCGTTGTATATGAAACAGACTCTTAACTTGTTTCCCTTTGTTTTCTACAGCTACTTTCCTTCTGCCGACATTGGTAGCTATATACGTTTTGTATACATACGCTCTTCGACTGTAACAATTAAGAAATCTCCCGTCTGTATTTTTGGCCAGCAAAAGGATATTTATGTGAATTTCAAGCTTAAGTTGATTTGATGATGGAGTCATGTTTTGGTTTTGGTTATGATTATGGTTACTACTACCAGAAGAAATCTTGAATGTGAATGGAGGAGCGTGTGTTAGTTGATGATTGAGGGCATTTGATATTTGAATATTAATTTCTCAAGAGTGCATATCTAGGGCCACTTCTAGTGCAGTAATTCATACAACTTCACTTGATCCATTGAGCATATGCATGCAGAAGTAGGTACCAAAAAAAAAATTTTTTTTTTTTTTAACAGAACAGACCATCCTAAGAAAACCCAAATCAGCTGTTAGACACACACGAGCCATGGCCCATGAGAGCTGTCTCAATAAAGTATTATTGGAAACCAATTATTGATGCATGATAATGATTAAATTGTTGCATTTTAAGTTTGGTTTGTAAGGGTAGTTAGCAACAAAAGATAACCAGTAGACTGAAATGGTGAAAAGCAAAATTTATAGTAGGATTAGATATTGATTATGTAACGGGGGCAAATCTTTGTCTTATATAATGGGCGTCATAAGAAAATTTTCAAGGTTGATGTCAGACAGCATTGAATGGAGTTACAACTCATTCCAAGATAGGCCTCATTCCAACACGGTGGAGTTTTGAGGTTAAGGAAAGGGACGGTGATTGGGCTTTGATATGGACAAGAATTAATTGTTGGATCTCGTTTGTGGTTCTTGTTGAGCAAGCCCAAAAGAAATACATTACAACTGAAAATTGAAACGCATCCAGTTGGATCCAACCTCCAGAGAAGGTGACTTTTGTGTTGGATCACAAAATGAATCCACATCTTTGTTTATTTTTTATTCTGTAATCTTTTCTGAAATCACGGTAAAAGAACAATTACTCTGATTGAAGGCAACTTAAGAATCCCACAATACATTTTCCTTTCCCTGGAGCCCGAAACTGTCAATTCAACTTCGCGGTTCTTTGTTGCCAAAAAAAAATAACCAGGTTTTGAAAACTAGACCAATGCTTATGTTCCATGCCTTTTGGTTCTATAATTTTTATCTACTCATTTTTACCTTCAAAATCCTTGGACCTTGTCAAATGAATTGTAATGCTACACTGACAGTGTTAAAACCAACTAATTTCGGAGTAAAATTTAGTTAAGTTGTATAATTTTCTCATTGCCTTTTACCCTTCGGAATGGTTTCAATATAAATGCGTAATTACATTGTCAATTTGTCATATACAATTCAAGGCCCAAAGAAATAGGATATAGATTTGGGGAGCTGGGGCTGGGGGTGGGGGTTTGGTAAAGAAAGGCAACCACGCATTGCCCTTGCATTTTCAATCCTTGTTTTCTCCTGTGATCATTGTTTTAGCACCGAAAGTAACCCTCTATGACTGTGCCGTTCTTTGTGCAACGGCGCAGTGGCTAATCTGCAAACCTCTTTTGCTAGATAGAACAACACTTATGCATGCAAACCGGCAAATTTTTTTGTATGAAGATTCTCAAGCTCCTATTTCCATTTGTCCTACTCCAGGATGAGGAGATAACTCCAAATGCTTCTGTTAAAAAATACAGATTAAATTAATCTGTTTAATTGTCATGAACGATTCCCCAACAGATCAGTTAGGGTTATCTTTCCCAAGTTGTTGGGGTCTAGTTTGCTAAATTGATTGCATATCTGCAATATATCTTTCTCCCCGATCTTTCCCATCTCTTTGAGCTTGTAGATTACATGTTCTGATTTGCAGCAGGAAAGGTTTAAAAAAGAAAACATAAACGAATTTCAGCTCAACATAGCTTGATTTAAAAAAATATGAAATGTTTAGATTAGCCCAACAAATTTAATTTCTATTGCCCATAAATATCTAGGTGAACAGCAAAAGGTCTCAAATGCAACAAAAGAGTAACAGCATTAATAAGGTTAGGGAGTTGATTCTAATCATAAACAGATTACATAAGCTGGATGAGAAATCAAAAACACCAACCACTATTCTACCCCATTTACCTCAATTAGCATCCTCAGGACCTCAACCCATACACACTCAATATAGATGATGGCTTACAAAGTATCTTAACTTTCCTCATAAACGATTACTCTAATTTATATACATGCCATGTGCAGCCTTCACAGTGAAAGGTTGTTCAATTAGGCATTACTTTCTATTCTATTGTTCAAGTTGCAAGAGGTTCTAGCAATTTTTGCAAGAAAAAATTTGCTTTAACCAAGATCAAGCAAACATTGTCGCATGATGTGTTTTATCATACAAACTTTGCATCTCTGTATTCAAGGTCTCCAGGTCTAAAAAAAGACAATTTTCATCAGATGCAAAACTTATTAGAAATTGGCCTCACTTAACTGCTCAACCAACCCAAAACCTAAGAGGTAAGAATCCAGTCTATCTACATGCTCGTGTTGTTGCAGAACTAAGTATGCTTACCAGAAAGAACTAACAAAAATGGAGATTTTATGACTAATTTAACAAATTTTCACCAAACAGTAAAACTAGACCATTGCATCAAATAGCGCAACAATTAAACAAGAAAAACTAGTAGGGATCAAGATAGAACCGCACCTAATGAAACCATCGTTATTGATGTCCGCAGCAAGCAAGTCCTCAACGGTAATATCCCTATGCAAAACCCACTTGGTGATCCTTCTGTGCCTCTTATCAATCCTAGCCTCTGCTAAAAAAAGAAAAGCCCTTGCCACCGCCAGCGTAGAAACCAAAAGCCAAATAGCCGCAAACAGTCTTCCGGGCGGAGTCTTAAATGCCCTATCACCATACCCAACTGTAGTAACTGACATAACTGCCAAATATAGCGAATCAATCCAATCCAGATCCTCAACAAAGTACAGAACCAACATACCCATTCCGATACACAAAATCACGACGCCAAGTGCCAATCCAACCTTCAATCGTATCCTCATCCTCCCCTTTTCGACATCGATAATGTAATTCCTAGCTGAAAATCCTTGGTGGGCTTTACCCATTTGAATCCCAGCCAAGATCATACTCTCTGCAAATCAAGAACATAGTTAACAACCCCACTAAGTAATGTGTCTATGAATCCAAAACCAACCAATACAAACATGCAGGCAAAGACTTTTGTTCCTGGTGTCAAAGGAGCTATATCACCATAGCCAATGGTACACATAGTTACTATACAAAAATAAAGAGCATCCACAACCGGATGGGTTTCTACACCGGAGAAATTATCTCTGTTAAAAGAGTAGATAACCACGCCGAGAAGTAGAAACATAGACAACAGGAAAATGGATTGCCTGATAATGGAGCTGGAGTCAGATTGCGGCTTGGGATCTTGGGTTGATTCTGGTTTCAAGTCTCGCATCACGACCATGGCTGGAGCTGTTTTGGAGCGGTGGAGATTACCCGGTTTCCATCCGTAGTCAGTCGGAGCTCCACGTGTAGAATAGGGTTGCTCTGTTGGGCGGTCCTGGATTTCAGAGAAGATGAATGGGGAGGAGAGAGACTGAGGGAGCGTGAAGGGGAGATCATGGTGTTCGAGAATGGGTTGGAGCTGGGGGTGGGGCCTTGTTTGGGCGGCGAGACAAGGCTTATTTTCCATCAGAGTAAAGAAAAGAAAATGGATTATTTTTCCGGAAGGAAGTTTGTTGTGAACTTGTGGCAGCCAAGAGGCCTCAGTATCTCTTTTTATTTCTTGTAATTTTCCTTTTTGATTGGCGCGACCATAGAGGGAAAGCCGTCTAATAGTAAGGCGAGAGGGACCCACAAATAAGGCCGTTAAACTGAAGAAATCGTCATGGTTCCCCAGGAACGACGATGGCATTGGTGGCTGTGGGTGGCTATTAAGCCGGCGATTTATGCACAGGCCGGCTGTGTACTGAGGAAAGGACTCGTCTGCGTCTGCCCTACAAGGTTGCAAATTTTAAGTAATTTAAATTTGTCCCGATGACAGTCGCCCAAAATTTTGCCGGTAGCATGCAGTCACCTTCAAGCTTCAACTCATCCTGTTTTCAAGTTGGATTCGAGAAACTTTTGATATGTCTCTTTCGTTGGAGTGATTATTGGTTAAACAAGACAATTTCAGCTTTAGGTTCGAATGCAGTCATTTGTAATTGCAATATTTGAATTTTGATTTGTGTATTCTCATTTGTTGGAGTAATCAGTACAAATTTATTTTTTATATATATTTTTTTAATAAGAAAAAAGCATATTGACAATGAAATGCATGATCAATACTCATTGCAAAGGCCACTAAATTTAGAGTCTAGTTAAAATTCTGAAATCCAACACACTCAAGGTTTGGCCTTTACTTTAAACTTTAAGTAGCATTTGGTATAATAAAATTTATTTATAAATATGATATTTAAATATTTAATTTAAATAATAATTTATTTAAAATTATTAATAATTAATTTTATAAAATTTATCACCACTAAATAAAATTTTATTAAAATTAATAAAATTTATAAATAAATTTTAAATTTAAAATTATATATATTTTAAGTAATAAAATTATTTTATTTTTATATATTATTTTATTTATTTTAAATATAAAATTAATTCCATTTAAAATAAATTTTATGTTTAATATAAAATATAATAAATAAAGAAATTTATTTATAAATAAATTTTATCATGAAATTTATTTATAAATAAAATAAATTTTATTATATAATTGAATCTAATAATATCTAAAAAAATTTGGGTGTACAGATCTGAAAAGAATAATCCAGCAACACAAAGAAGGAGTAGCTCCCTCACTGCTTACGCCATAATTTACTAGCTATTGCAGACATTGGCCATCACACAAAAAGGGAAACTCTACCCCAACAAAGAACTTGCAGCTAAAACTCCACCATCCCCAAGCTAAGTAGAGATCCCCAAAACAATTTTAACATTAGGGCATAAGCAATCGAGAAACCAGACTCAATCCAGAGCAAAAGGACAAGGATCGTGGAACAACTAGTGAATCGGAAGAGGCTTGGCAGTGCTCTGAGTTTTCAATCTCATAGGATTAGCGATCAATACCACACAAAATGACATTCAGTTTTCCGTATAGATGCTAGCCAAATAGCGAGTGTCCCTAGAACCCATCCACTAAAACTACACAATAAGAAGCAGGGAGAGACGACTGCATCATTTACACTCAATTAGAACCTGTGGACTAATATGCAAAGCATTCCCATAGAAAATCAACAAAAACTTCATTTAAAGAGGTTTACTAAACTACAACAGTCAAAGACTCGAGCAAAATAAGTAAATGAATAAGAAACAACTAAAAATTAAAGATAAAAGCACAACTAAAGGAGAAAATAGGGGGAAGGTTGATGGTCAAATGGCTGGAAACGAGTTTTATATTTTAGAGAGAAGTCTAAAAAAATGCATATTTACAAAATAATTCATGACAATGCCTTCTTAATATAAAAATTCATATAAAATAAATATTAGAGGTAATAAAAATTGAAATAATTAGCAGAAAATAAATTAATTTCAAATTAAAAATTATAAAAAAAAATCAGAGCTAAGGAAATATAAAAGGAGAAAAAAATACAAAAATAAATCTAAATTGTTTAGAATATGATATTACTAATTACTGAATTTTACTATTATTTGAATTATAATATTAAAAATAAAGTAAAAAAATATTAACTATATTAAGAAAACTATTTTAGTGCAAAAATTTGTGAAATTATTTAAACCAATAAAAGCTTTGTTTGTTTTTGTTTATCATTAATACGAAACAAAAATACCAAAAATAGATAAATGATAATTGTTGTCAATGATTTCCATTTAAAAAAAAAAAAGCCAATTTCGGATAAAGAAGAACGAATAAAATGCATAATTAAATAAATTTTAAAACATTTATAACATTATAATTATTGTAACTAACAATTATATATCCAAAACAAAATTAATTATTATAAAATTTTTAAACTATTTTTTAACGTCGTAGTTTATTTTGATCCAAATGACTTAAACTTATACTCTTAAAATTATTTGGGTTAACAATATTCTTTTACAATAACAATAATAATACTATTTTTATACTAATAATATCACTAACTTGTTTTTATAGGTTGAATTACGTAATTAATCATATAAATAAGTTTACGTAATGTTATAAATAAATAAATAATTACAAAAAAAAGTAAATAAATGATTTGCTATTATTATTATTATTTAAAAAAATACTAATTAATATTCTCAATTTAACTCAATTCTAAAAAATAAAGTTACCATTAAATTTGAGATGATATCCGGTAGGATGTCTACTATCACTCGTTCACACTCGTGAAAATTATACTTCATCAAAGTTGGACAAGGTAATCTCACAAAATTAATTATAAAGTTATTATACTTAGTGATAAATAATTTATTATTAATTAATTAAAAAAATAATCCTTTAAAATCTTATATCACTTATAAAGTGTATTTAAGTATGAATTATATAAAAATAAAAATTTTATTAAAATTAATATAATTTTAATAATAATTTAATCTCATCATCGATTAAAAAAATTAATCAGAAAATAACTTTTTGCATATAAAAGGGAAATGAAATTAAAGCGCGTGAAGTTAACATGAGAGGGTAGGGGACGTGGTAATGGCGGTAGGTACGGAGAAAGAAATCCGTAGATTTCCAAATGCAGGAGGCTGCGAAAAGGCAGGGACAAAGAGTAAAGTGAAATCTCTTATGTCTTTCTCCCCCCCCCCCCCTCCCTTACGCTTTCCGTATGAAACTAAAACTTGGCTTTATCTTCCTCTTCCACAAACACGTTTTCATTGCATATTGCCTTGGCTGCTATTAAAAAAAAATACTTTTTAAATATATTAATTATAAATATTAAAAATTAATTTTATATTTTAATCATAAAATTTTAAAATAATAAAATATTTTTTTTAATAAACTTTTCTCAATAATATTAAAATGATATATTTTCTAAATAGTGTTCTTTTAGCTCAAAATTTTAAAGTCAAAATCCAATTATCTATAATCCTCACTAAATTAATTCTTCTCCTAAGCGGCCTAAAAGCAAAGAGTCAAAATTTTTTTTTTCTTTATCTAATTTATGATTAAGATTTGATTATTTTCTATTTGACTTTGATGGTTTTTAATTAGTGATTTAATTTTCTGATTTATATTGCTGACGGGTAAGTGAAGGAAGCGTGGGTTTCAAGCAGCCGGTGGCAAAGTGCAATGTCATCATCACTACCGTGTACTTGTCTTGTGGTGCGAACTTTCCTTTTTTTTTTTTTTTTTTTTAACTACTGGCATCTGAGAAAGTGTCTGTCCCAAAAATATATACTTTTTAAATATATAAATTAAAAAATATTAAAATTAATTCAAAATTAAATTTAATATATTTTAATTAAAAAAATTCTAAAATAATAAAAAATTTAATGATATTTAAAATAAATTTTGTTCTAAAAAATGTTTTTTTAATTCTCTACCTACCAACTTATGAACATTTTGAATTTTTTTGAGATTGAAAAAGACAATAATGCGTGAGGGGCAGATGTGAAATGGGGGAGCCTTGACGTGCAAGTTTTGATGATCAAAATACGTGATGAGCTGGCAGGAGATATTTGCCAACTCAATAAACAATAAACAGGAGAGATTGTGATTTTTCTTACATGCATTAAGAATTTAAGATATAAAAAATTATGATGTTTTATTTATTAAATAAATAAATTTTATTTATTTATTAAACAATAAACATGCTTTGTAACACTGTTTGCCTTTATATGCCTGAGTGGTGTCAGTGTGGGCTAACGTCTGGCATAAATGTGGGCAAAGGCCTTACTTTCCAACGGGGGCTTCCATCTGAAAAAAATGGTGCAGATCAGCCCAAACGCGTCTATATTTACTCATCCCCTTTAAATCTAATGTTTGGTGCGACGACGACCCCGACACTGATGATGGAATCGATCATTCTATCCGAGACGTCAATGTTAATCCACTCGTTTGACTGTCTGAAGACGTCATGCTGCCGTTTATCAAAGGCCCAACAACACTGTTTCAGGAAGGCGCATCTTCACTTGCCTTGATGTTGAGAGAGGAGAAAAAAAATTGTCTCTGAAGATTTAGATTTGAGATTAAAAAAAAAAAAAAAAAAAAAACTCCGAAAATTCTTGCTTGTGGGATTGATTAATTCTGGTTTTATGCAAACAAGAAACTCCTACTCTCTATCGCACGAAATCTTGAAATAGATAAAAGTTAATTCCTGTCACCCTTTTTTTTTCTGAACTTGCTTAACCCCCCCATCTGTTTTGATATCTATAGAACAACAACAGCAGTAATGGTAGGGAGGTTGGACGTGATTATCAATTATTATGCATTGATTAGTTACAAGAATTGTGAAGGTGAGATACCTTGGGCCATGACCATCACATGATAAAGATAGAACAGAGAACACTCCCATCTTTACCTTATCATCTTGGAGCTACCATTCCAGGCAGCTTTTGTCAATTTATATATTTAGTATTTGGTAGGAAGGCCCATCATCTGAGCCTTCTGCTACTTGCGTACTTCAATTTCAATCAACCACTTCTTTCTCCTTAACAAATGCCATTTTAAATTGGAAAATATATACACGCACACCACACGAATGTATAGTGTACACGAATAGCTTCCATTCTAAATAACTTCACAAATCCTGTAGGGTTGAATTTTATTAGTGTTGCTTCCGTTTGGGCCAAATTAAGTGAAAGAAGGCTGATTAATGTATGACGTCTTTAAAGAAGCTCCTTAATCACTTCTCAAATGAAATTAATGAGGAAATTAGTTATTTACACGAAGAAATCAATAAAAATAATCGAAAATTGATGGGATATATACACCAGATATTAATACGAATCAACCAATAAACGAATATCAGATGAAATAGAGAACACATAGCGGCTTCAAATGGGTACACGTTGTCTCAGTGTACATTTAGCAACATCTCTGGATGGGATTACAAGTGGAGAAGACGACAAGTGGTGCCTAATGTGCCAAAGATAACTGCGTAATTTTTGCATTTGGTAGATTCGGTATTCATTTCATTTGTGGACTTTTATAATAAATATGAGTTAGAGATTTGGTCGTAAAAGAATGCTTCATCGACCATCATCAATGCTTCTCTTTACTCACTCGACCAGGAGATATTATATAGCGTAGTTGTGATTCTATATTAATATTTAATATAAAATAATAAATTAATTATAATATAATAATTAAGCATAAAATGATAATATTATTTTAAAAAAATTATTTTTAACACATATAAAATTAATTTTTATGAAATTTATTATGACTTAATTATTATTTTATAATTGAGTTGTTATTTTATATAGGTTATTTTACATAAAATTATCATTGTATAATATAATTTTTCATTGATAAGGGAAAAAAAAAACCTTTTCTTCTTTGTTTAATTAATAATTTGCTTCTGCTCACCACCTAACTCTAAACTCCTTTCATCTAAATATTTTTAAATTTTAATTGTTATCTCATACAAAAATATTAATAATTTTTTTAATTTTTTTTTATTACATCATTTAAAAATTTAAAAATTCTTAAATTTATATTCATCACAATATCTTTAAAAACTAACTAATAAAAAAATAATGAGTTATTATATATATAATCACTAAAAAAATTACTTATAAAATTGAAGCATTAAAATCTAAGAATTTTAATAATGATATTTTAAAAATTTATACGTGACGTAAGAATACCGAACCACTCATATCAAATACTCATTATTAACATATTAATCAATTTACTTATATTAATACTTGAAATAAAATTATAATTAATTTAAAAAATTATTATTAAAATTTTATAATATAATTATGAAAATATAAATATAAAAATATATATTAAATTATATTACTAAAATAAAAAATAAACATTTACGCAACACGCAGCAAAACAACTGAATATTTTTAAATCACATTGTGTGTCTTAATTCCCGTACGTAAAAACTTTGATTATATATTAGTTAATCATCTTCTTATTTTAATAAATATTATATTAACATTTTGATAAAATTAACGGCTCAGAGGCGCTGTAATTTGTTGGATATATTGTTGCGTTTGACGGTTATAAAGTAGGAAAATTATTATTATTATTTTCTCCTAAGGTCAAAAAAATTGACTCTATGGGACAAACTCATAAACATGCATGCGTTGTATAGTTATGCATGAGTTGTATAGTAGGGTTTATTATTTTATGCACAAATCATGTACACAATATATTAAATTAATCATCATTTGATTAGTTTAATCTAAAACATATATAAATTATTGCAGACAGGAGGTTTAGTTTTGAACTTTCGGCAGCATCCCTTTTCCAAACTTGCTCATCAAGTTTTATTTGGTGGTCCTGCAACGTGCAATTCCAATGAACGGTGATTAATTAATTAATTAAATTTTTTTAACACTCGAATTTTTAAATAATTACTTTATATATAAATTATAATATTTTAATATATTAAATATTATAATATATAATTTAAATTTTTTGAGTTTTCAAAATCGAGTTTTCATTTTTCGAGATAATTAATTTGGATGATTTTTAAAAATTAATTTAAAGACCACGTGATAAGTTTAAAAATATATTTAGACTTTATAAATTTTTTTGAGTTTTATGTAATTTTTTTTCAGAATTTTTGCTCCTCGCTTTAAGTCCTAGGGCTCAACAAAAATCAAATTTTAGATACCTTAAATCGAACAGACTGAACCGAATCAGATCGGACCTATCGAATCGAACCGGCCTTCTTTTTCCTCTCCCTCTTCTTTCTCGCGTGTCACCTCTCCCTCTCTTCTCTCTTGTTTTTTTTCTCTCTCCTCCCCTCTCCATCGCCGATTGCCCCTCCCCCCAGCTTCCCTACACACCGGTGCACCTCTGGCCACCCTCCTGTATTGGCGCCGCCCCTCCATCCGGTAGGAAAATTGCCCCAAAGTCCCTTCCCTTCAAACTGCGCCATTTCATCTCCCTTGCCTGATTCAGACTAATCCGGCCATCAATCGGACCGGGTCCAGTTTCCTTCGTGTTCTACTCCTCGAGAGCTTTCCATAAATACCTATTTCACCAATTTTTATTAGACGGTTTGTGCAAATCAAGCCTGAAAAGTTTTAACCTATTTTGGCTTTTGAGCTATATTTCTCCCAAACTATGAACCCCACTGAGATTACGAGACCACCAATGCGCTCCACTCGTTGAGAACTTCGCAATGACACTAATTTTGAATTTTTCCTACACTAAAAATTCGATGGGTCCCATAAATTTAGCAGTGATTTTTGGAGTTTTTAATGAGACTTTTTAATTAAATAAAAATTATATTCTAACTCCTGGTATTGTGAGTTTTGCGTAGGTGTTCTCATTTTGACGAAATTCTATTGGTGACCAAGATAATATTTTTCAGGCCGGACAGGTGAGCTACTCGACCTACTTCTGAAGTGAGTCAATATTACAGTATTTCTCACAATTTTCAGACTCCCCATAAGCGTTTTAGGTGTTAGAATTGGCGAAGATAAGCCCGATCTCCAATTTGCTTTTTTTGCCTAATGCTAGGTTTAGAATAAAATTCATAAAATATTTGTGGGTAGCCAGAAAATTATAATTCTTTTTGAAATAATATAATAGCATTGTTAAGGACTGCGGGGCATAATTATATAATTTTTGGGGCTAGTTTGGATGGTTTTCGTAAAATGTTAGTTTTAAACTTTATAGCTAAGTTGTATAGTTATTTGAATTTTGGCTGGTTTGGTGGGCCTAGGAGGAGTCATATGATGTTGGTGTAATGTAGGCGTGAGGCCATTGGATTTGGAAGTGTTATTTGATTTACTTTGTAGATTAGGTAGGTCCTAGAAGTAGAGAAAATTCTACCAGATTTTCGACATAAATTTAGGATATCTTTGACCCTTTAAATTATTATTTTGTTTTAATATTGATTAATTTATGAATATAATTATTTAGGTGATCCGATGTCAATCTTCTTCTTCCATTCAGCCACCTTAGTGATCTCCGGTTGTTTTGTGATTATATATTGATTTTATTTATAATTTCAACATTATTATATATTCAAAATATGTTCATGCATTCACTTATAAATATATATATATAGAAAGAGAGAGTAAAATGTTAGACACGCTCTTGTGTTGCATATTTTATTAATGAAATTGTTGTGAATGTTGCATTAAGGTAATTTGGAGCTATGTGTGTATTTTGGTGTGCTTGTGGTGTGGATATGGATATGGGTAGGACGGATAGTCACGGCTGGAGCTTGACTCACTGGAATCCGATCCTTATATGTGAATAAGTCGGGATGAGTACGGATCTGAATTAATCTCGCTGACCCCGCCACTTGGATTATTAAGAGAAAGTTCGACTTGAGTTGACGTCGCTGGCAAGTATTAGAATTAAGATAGCTATATAGGAGATTAGTTCCAATATGTATATTTGTTGATGTGACACATGGGTGTATGCGTGCTTCAAATTATCTTTTATGTGAATATTGCTTGAATTATTTGATACTAAGTGACTATGCTCATTTCATATATAGGCAATGTATTAGCTATAGATAGTTATAAAATTGTATTTAAAATTAATATTTTACTCTATGAAGGTGGATTTTTTTGAGAATAATCTGCTTTTTTTTCTCGCATGTTTACCAGAAAAGCTTAATTGTGTTTTTATTTTCCTTGTTTCATATTATAGAATTCTGCATGTATTAGTAGTGTATTAATCTTATATAGAGTTGTAAAAACTTAATCTTTTAGAATTGTAAACTTATTATGTGGATATGCTTTGATGTTTGAGATATTTATTCTCTATGGATCTAGGGGAGCTGACCTCCCCAGATTGTGATATTTTGTGTTTACAGATCGAATGAGTTTATGCTCCCCGTTGGATAGTCTAATTTATGGTCGGGTTCTGTCCATTTATTTTTTTTGAATTGGATTACATTTGTGGGTTTTGTGGTTGGGCTATAAATAGTTAGACTTACTACTGACTTTAAGAATCTTATATTGACTCAAATTCTAGTGTCGACCCAGCCCAAAAATCGGATCGTTGCATTTTTAATCTTTAATTTGGAATCACGAACTTATAATTAGTTCAATTACTATAGTTTATCAGAATATTCTTGCGTTCAATTGTGTGATGATATTAATTTTGGAGTGTACGTATATGTTCTTCGTCTGCCCCATCAATACTTAAAAAAGCTGTGGTCCTTGGCTCCCTGGGGTCACTTCTTGATAAATCCTGCTACCTAATCCAATATTACACCTTAATCAACATATCTTGAAAATTTTATTCGATTTAACCACACCTAAAATTGTTCAATCATTTTATTTTATTACTATGACTATGATAACGATAAGCAATTAAATTTACAATATAATATTAAAATCGTTTCTCAAATTAAAAGAATATAATTTTAAATTTTAATCGAATTTCAATTAATTGATAATCTTTATGAGAAACGTGACTTCTGGTGCAAGAAACCAGGCCAACCATTGCTTAAGCATTGTGGCTTTATTTATTAATTACGTAGACGCTGCATTTAATATCACATTAAAATTCTCATTCAGTATCACTTTGCTTAATTATAAATGTTTAATATATGGAAAAAGAAAATTATTTCATTGACAAAGAAAAAAAAATATTTAGTAATTTTAAATAAGTGGGTGAATGAAATTATTGCTTAAACTCAATTTATTATGGATCAAAATACAAAATGTATAATAAAATATACCTATTAAATATATGAGTTTCATATATTTATATTTTGAGTTCATAATAGATCGAATTTAAATAAGAAAAATCTTATAAATAATTTTAATTTAATTTATTATAATAATTAAATATATATTACTCGCTTGATAGAATCAGATTTTATGATTAATAATGTGGATAATTACACTTAAAACACTTTTAACATTTTGAACAAATAATTAAGTGCATGGTACAATATCATAAAAAAAAAAAAATTAAGTGCATGGAACAAATTAAAGTACTACAAACATTGAAAGTGTGAACATACACATAAATTAGTCTAAAACTTTATTTGATTAATGAATGATGTCGAAGTAAATTGTTGAATTTGACACAATGATTAAGACTTGTTTGGAGATATTTGAATTAAATTAAACTTAGCCGACCATGATACCCTTTTTTTCTTCAATAGAACTGCTGTTATGGAAAAATTCTTTCTTAACCACCACCTACCTCCAAACACAGACGCCACAACGCTTTTTCTCAAAAGTCAAAAGTACTAAATTTTTTAAAAAATAATATAATTATTATAATTTCAATTTTATATAAAAATAATTTTAATAATTATTAAATTAAATGTTTATATTTAAATAATATATACTTTAATTAATTATATATATAAAGTTAATGTTGAATAGCTGGATTTGCACAAAGGAGCTTCTTTTTATGACTAAAGCAAAATGTCATTTTCATCATTTTGCTTAAGGTTTGTTTTTAGCACGTGAAAGAGTCCTCTAATCACTATTTGGGACAAAAGGGTTTGTGACGAGATCGCCTCTCTGTACCTAAAGTTTTCAAAATTAGGAGATCTGCAATGGCATTTTGAATCTTGCAAAGACCAAATGGATGGGAAATTATGGTGACTCCAAGCGAAAGCTACAGTCGCATCCATATTCCTCTGCTTGCTTACTAAAGCATCAAAATTAATTTTGATAATGCCAGCATTTGAAGAAATCCAATCTGTTGGATCTAAGTAGCGTTGGAAAATTACTAGCAATTACTCCACTCCGTTGATCACGTTCACGTGTCTCTCATTTCTGTTACATGTGATATGTGGTATATCTTTTAATACCAACTCTGTAATTGTTTAGATTTTTATAGGTTAATGATACTTTCTTATTATATATTAAAAAAATTACTACCGCTTTTAATTTAATAAATTATTTTTTTATAAAAGGAGAAATATAATTTAATAATTGAAAATAAAATAAAATAAAATATAAAAATATAATAATTAAATCGATAAATTGATATTTAAAACGACTTAAATTTATAATTAAATCAAATAAGAAAGTGACTCAGCGTGACTCAATCGACTCAACAGTTGAATTGATGTGACCTAACTAGTTTACTTATTCAATATATATATTAAAAGGAAAATTATTTATTTATAAAATTTTTTATGTATTATATTACTTGTATTTGTATATAAAATTTAAAAATATTATTAAAATTTATTAAATATAATTTAATAAATATTAAAATTTTATTTATATTAATAAATATTATATTTAATTAATTTTTAATGATATCCACTTATTGAATTACTAACTTATTCATTTAATTCCTTCATTGAATTAATCTGATTTAATAATACTGTTTAAAATTAGTTTCCTATTTGTTTGCTTGGGTTAAAACAGATAGGTGAAAGTTTAAGTCACATTACAATATTATTGGACAAATAAAATATCGTTTAAATATCAAAATATAAATTAATAAAAAACAAAACTTTACCAAATTTTTTTTGGGAACTTTATAAAAAAAAATTAATGATACCGTACTTGTGACGTCCGTGACGCCGTTCAACTTCTGTGTCCAAACAAACGTCAACTGTACTTATCGTAGGATCTTCTGCTGTGCCTGTACTAGAGGGCCCTTCTTTTTCTTTCTTTTTTTAACGTCGTTATTGAGGTCCTGAAGACTGCAGTGATCAGATGTTCATAATAATTGAAATACTATTAATTTTCTTTGAATTGATGCGGGGTTCAAGAATATATGTAAGAATTAAAATATTTTTCTGTCAACAAAAATATGGGTTTGGTCAAAGAGGAAGCCTCTCCAAGCCTTTGACCCTTAATGCACACGGGCTGTAGCTGCGTAGCTGCTTCCTTGTTCAAAAATTCAAATGGTATTGGTAGGCGTATCTTCAAAAAAAGGCTAATGATAATGTGAATGCTTGCTCTTCAAGCAATGGGAACGTCTATATATAATTATAATTATAATGTGTGTGAACAACTCAACTCTTAAAAGGGTTATCTCCACCAGTATAGATTGGAATAAAACTATATAAAAGTTCTGACCCAGATCCCAGAAACTGTTCTTCTCAACTTCCCTTCCCTCTTTTTTCCTTGTCAGGTAAGCAAGTATGTGCTTCTCAGTTCTCAGTGGCTTATTCTTTTTTACTACAGGTTTTTGCGCTTTTTTTTTTTTTAAATAAATTTGATTGCTGTAATTTTGTATTAAAGAAGGGGTTGCAGCAAAGATGTGTTCCCAGGCCATTAGATATGGAGCGGAGCTGGCTCACTGCTTGTTCATTTGACTTTTTTATTTCTCTAAAAGGTTTTCGTCTTATAGTAAAATCAGAGAGAAAGAAAACAAGGAAAAAAAAGCAGAGAGGAACCTCTCCCATCTCTCCAGATAAATGCTTCAAGCATTCTGTGATGACGACGGTAGAAATAGAATATAAATCAGATTAGGTTTTTTCTGTGGGATAAAACAAGTCAAGAACCTTGGCTTGCTGAATTTTTTAGCCTTCGTCTGATTCGTTGTTCTGTTCTGTTAGTGGAAGTCTGTGGAACTTTAATTTCCATTGGAATTCAAATTCCGTTTGGCTAGCTTCTTGTTTGTGCAGTATTTAATTTTTTCTTCTAGTACTGTTCACTATCAAAGATTAGAACAAGGTAATGGTAGATCTTGATTCCTTGGAGTATAAACAAAGTGCCTTTATTTAAATCTAGTGTTTTTTTTCCTCGTTTTTATTGCTTAATGGCTACTTCATAAATTCTTTCCAAGAAAGAGATTATTACTCAATTCTATGTCTGGGTTTTATTTATATATAATTTTTTAGAGTTCATGGTATTTGTCTGCAATTATCCCCTGGTTATACTGATTGCAACTACTATTTATTTGTGCTCTGCAGAAGCAATATAACTGCTAAGGAGATTATTTGTTTTTGATCTCGACTCTTGAGGTTTGTTGTTATGGCCGAGGAGAATGGCTTCAATGGTGTTGCAAAAACGCACGAGGCTAGCACATCAAAAACTCATGAAGAGGAGGAGGAGAAGAAGCCCGGCATAAATGGGAATTTACAAGAGACAGAGAAGAGCAAGGGAGACGAGAAAACTAATTCAGTTCCTTTTCACAAGCTCTTTTCGTTTGCAGATTCGTTAGATATTCTGTTGATGATTGTGGGCACGATTGGTGCTATTGGGAATGGGATTTGTCTGCCCCTTATGACGGTATTCCTTGGAGATACGATTAACGCCTTTGGAGAAAACCAGAATAAAGATGTAGTACATGTAGTTTCAAAGGTAAACTTGTTCAGCACAAGCTTTAAGCATCTTTCTGAAGCTTCATTAGGTTTTGGTTATAAACTAGTTCAAGCATTTATTAATATTGTGGATAAAAGTTGGTTATGAACTTCTTGATGTTACTGATTTGTTACTAAATGAGAAGATGAAATATACTTCTGTTTAAAGAGGAGATGTTACTAACTTGTTTCTTGGATGATTTCAGGTGTCTCTAAAATTTGTATACTTGGCAGTAGGGTCTGCTGTAGCCTCATTTTTTCGTAAGTAAATACTCAGTTATGCTACTTATATACATAGTAATGTAATTCATATGAAGCATGTGGATTACACACATCTCTCTGTTGCTTTTCCAGAGGTGGCTTGTTGGATTGTCACAGGAGAGAGACAAGCTGCACGAATAAGGGGTTTGTATTTAAAAACTATATTGAGACAAGATGTAGCCTTTTTTGATAAGGAAACAAATACCGGAGAAGTCATTGGTAGAATGTCTGGCGACACTGTTCTTATACAAGATGCTATGGGAGAGAAGGTAGAGCTCCTACAAAAGGAAAACTTTACAGTACTGAATTTGATACATACACCTTTCCCTTGTTTTCTTACAATTAAATGAATCTGATTTCTTTCATGCAGGTCGGAAAATTTCTACAGCTCGTATCAACATTCGTGGGAGGTTTTGTTGTAGCATTTATCAAGGGGTGGCTTCTTACCCTTGTCTTGATGTCCTCTATTCCCCTGCTAGTCTTAGCTGGTGCAGCCATGTCTATGACTATAGCTAGAATGGCATCCCGCGGACAAAATGCTTATGCAAAAGCTGCTTCTGTAGTTGAGCAGACGATTGGCTCAATTAGAACTGTAAGCATATATAGCAGTGCTGCTTAGAAAATAAATTTTTTAAGACTTTGCTCATTGCTTAATTTTAAACCAGGTTGCGTCATTTACTGGGGAGAAACAAGCCATAAATAATTACAAGAAGTTTCTGGTTACTGCTTACAATTCAGGTGTTCGTGAGGGCCTTGCTACAGGATTAGGTCTTGGCGTTGTAATGCTAATCATATTCTGTAGTTATGCTTTGGCAATATGGTTCGGTGGAAAGATGATACTGGAAAAGGGATACTCAGGAGGCAGCGTGCTTAATGTGATCATTGCAGTGTTGAGTGGTTCCATGTAAGTTCCTTTCTGAATTAAAAGTACATGTAAAATGAATGCATATATGCAATGTTTTGTTCGATGCTGTGTCATTTATTGACATTTTGAATTCACATATCATTGCTTCAGGTCCTTGGGGCAGGCATCTCCTTGCATGAGTGCATTTGCTGCTGGACGAGCTGCAGCTTATAAAATGTTTGAGACTATCAGCAGAAAGCCAGAGATAGATGCTTATGACACAAGAGGAAAGATATTGGATGACATCCGTGGAGATATAGAGTTGAGGGATATACATTTCAGTTATCCAGCCAGACCAGATGAGCAAATATTTAGTGGGTTCTCTCTTTCCATCCCAAGTGGCACAACTGCAGCCTTGGTTGGACAAAGTGGAAGTGGGAAGTCGACTGTTATCAGTCTGATAGAGAGATTTTATGATCCACAAGCTGGGGAGGTTCTTATTGATGGGGTCAACCTCAAAGAGTTCCAGCTGAAGTGGATTAGGGAAAAACTTGGACTTGTCAGCCAAGAACCTGTGTTGTTTACAGCCAGCATTAGGGATAATATTGCGTATGGAAAAGATGGAGCAACGACTGAGGAGATAAGAGCTGCAGCCGAACTTGCCAATGCTGCTAAATTCATTGATAAACTACCTCAGGTACTAAACAGTGGCCCATTGATCAATTTTCACTTTTTTTAATTATCAGATCATTTGGATTTTTCATTTAATTTGGACCTTTCGTTTTGCTTCCTGCAGGGACTAGACACCATGGCTGGTGAGCATGGAACTCAGCTATCTGGGGGACAAAAGCAAAGAATTGCAATAGCGAGAGCCATCTTAAAAGATCCAAGGATTTTACTTTTAGATGAAGCCACAAGTGCACTCGATGCAGAATCTGAAAGGATAGTTCAGGAGGCATTAGACAGGATTATGGTCAACCGAACAACTGTCATTGTTGCCCATCGTCTGAGTACAATTAGGAATGCTGATGTAATTGCTGTAATTCACCGTGGAAAGATGGTTGAAAAAGGTATCTTTTGTTTTAAACTCAGAGCATACTTTTTTTTTGACATATATATCGATCTCAAATTTGCTTGTCATCCGGTAGTGAAGTTTTTGTTGTGAAATTGGTTACCTCGTCTTCACATGGTCACACATCCTCTGCAATTTCATTCTCTGAAATGTATCTTGTGTATTATCAATTATTGTATGAGTTCTTGATGCATATCCTGGATTGCGATTCATTTTGCAAAAATCCTACCTTTTTACTAAATTTTCCATAAAAATTTAACATGGTGTGTGCTTTTTCTTGCTATTTTCATTAATTTCTACAACTAAATTGGAAGTGAAAGTTTCAACTTTGTTTAAGAGATTGTCCTGATTGGGTATAAAATTCATTCATTATTTCTCATGCCTCCAATTTATCTCTGTGATTTTAATCCATGATTTGAAATAAATTATAATTTAATAACATGTTATTTGATTGATTAGGCTCACATTCAGAGTTACTCTCGGATCCTGATGGAGCATACTCTCAGCTTATACGCTTACAAGAGGTAAATAAAGATTCAGAACATGCAGCAGAGGACCATAAAAGATCAGATCTTTCTTCTGAATCCTTTAGACAGTCAAGTCAAAGAATTTCACTGCGACGATCCATTAGTCGGGGATCATCTGGAGTAGGAAATAGCAGTCGCCATTCGTTCCCAGTCTCATTTGGTTTACCTACAGGAATTAATGTCACTGAAAATTCCCAGGAAGAAACTGAAGTTTCTCCACCGCAAGAGAAAGCTCCTAAGGTCCCAATCCGTCGACTTGCATATCTTAACAAGCCTGAGATTCCTGTGCTTACGATTGGAACTATAGCCGCATGCATCAACGGTGTTATCTTTCCAATTTTTGGAATACTCATTTCTAGAGTGATCAAATCATTTTATGAACCACCTCATGAATTAAGAAAAGATACTAAGTTCTGGTCAATAATTTTTATGGTACTTGGGGTGGCATCATTTTTGGTACTTCCATCACAATTTTACTTCTTTGCTGTGGCTGGAAGTAAACTAATCCAACGGATTCGAACGATTTGCTTTGAGAGGGTAGTTCATATGGAGGTTGGTTGGTTTGATGATCCTGAGCACTCAAGTGGTGCAATTGGTGCTAGGCTTTCAGCAGATGCAGCAATAATTCGTGCTTTAGTTGGAGACGCACTAGCTCAGTTGGTCCAAAATATTTCATCAGCAGTAGCAGGTCTAGTCATTGCCTTCACTGCAAGTTGGCAATTGGCCTTCATTATTCTTGTACTAATCCCTCTCATAGGAATCAACGGATATGTTCAAGTGAAGTTCATGCAAGGGTTCAGCGCAGATGCAAAGGTATGCTTTATATTTTGAGATCTTTTATTTCAATGGCTCGTTAGTTGCAAGAAAAAGAAATCAGGGAAATAGTCCTATTCAAGGTGTTAGGATCTCTTTTTAGGGACTTATATTATTACATGTCATTTTGAAAATATTCATCAAAACATGATTTTAACTGGCTTCAGATGATGTATGAGGAAGCAAGCCAAGTTGCAAATGATGCAGTAGGGAGTATAAGAACTGTTGCCTCTTTCTGTGGGGAAGAAAAGGTGATGCAACTGTACAAAAAGAAATGTGAAGGCCCTTTGAAGACAGGAGTAAGGCAAGGCCTTATAAGTGGAGTCGGATTTGGTGTATCTTTCTTTTTGCTGTTCTGTGTCTATGCAACCAGTTTCTATGCAGGAGCTCAGCTTGTTCAGCATGGGAAAACAAAATTCTCGGATGTTTTCCAAGTGGGTATATCTTCCTTATTTCTCTAAATTTCCTGAAAGATGTTTAAGGTTTCCTAAACACTAACCATGTTCAACTTACACTGATTTCATTTATCCACTTTGCAGGTTTTCTTTGCTTTAACCATGGCAGCTATTGGAATTTCTCAATCAAGCTCTTTTGCTCCTGACTCTTCCAAGGCCAAGAATGCTGCTGCTTCAATATTTTCAATTATTGACAGAAAGTCAAAGATAGATCCAAGCGATGAGTCAGGAATGACTCTAGAGAATGTACGAGGAGAAATTGAGCTTCGTCATATAAGCTTTAAGTATCCATCAAGGCCAGATGTTCAAATTTTCCGAGACCTTAGCTTGGCTATTCATTCAGGCAAGGTAATAATTCCTGCTTTTGTATTCCTTTTATCGCAAATAGTGAGAAGAAGACAAATGAATCATTTCCTGTTTCAATTTTTTTCTTTCAGACTGTGGCTCTAGTTGGAGAAAGTGGAAGTGGGAAATCAACCGTCATCTCATTGTTACAAAGATTTTATGATCCGGATTCCGGTCATATAACTCTTGATGGAGTTGAAATTCAAAGGCTGCAACTGAAGTGGTTGAGGCAGCAAATGGGACTTGTAAGCCAAGAACCAGTCTTGTTCAACGATACAATTCGGGCCAATATTGCATATGGAAAGGATGAAGAGGCAACTGAGGCAGAAATTTTAGCTGCATCAGAAATGGCCAACGCACACAAGTTCATTAGTAGCTTACAACAGGTTACATGAACATATATATATTACTGCAAGTAAAATAATATAGTCAAGCAAACGAATATCATTTAAATTCTAGCAAGGGTTTTGCATAAATAGAAATTGAAATATCATATAATGATCACTTACATTTAGATTCTTGCTGCTTAATCTTCTTGTTTTGACAATGTGAAATGCAGGGGTATGATACTGTTGTGGGAGAGCGAGGAGTCCAGTTGTCCGGAGGGCAAAAACAAAGGGTAGCCATTGCTCGTGCTATAATCAAAAGTCCAAAGATACTGCTATTAGATGAAGCTACCAGTGCTCTGGATGCTGAATCTGAGAGAGTAGTTCAAGATGCATTAGACCGAGTAATGGTGAACAGGACCACAATTGTTGTAGCCCATCGATTATCTACAATAAAGAATGCAGATGTTATTGCAGTTGTTAAAAGTGGAGTTATCGTAGAGAAGGGAAAGCATGAGGCTTTGATCAATATCAAAGATGGTTTCTACGCTTCCTTAGTGGCACTGCATATGAGTGCCTCAACTACATGAGTTAGAGTTACTAGCCTTTTATTATCTGTTATGACAATTTTGGTGAAGGCCAAATATATCTTCTTTTTATTCATTTTTTTAATGAAAAATCCTATAGTTTTATAGCATTATTTGCATCATCTCTTACAAAAGTACTTAAAAGTTTGTTCAACTGTCTGATTCACTTCAATATGAATTATAAATTAAGTCTAATCCCAAATGTCAACTAAGATGACGAAGATTTTTTTTTTCTTTGATTCTTTTTCATTTTTCTTGATGCATTTGGTGAAAGAGCAATAAATAGAATGAAAATTTGCAGAAATAATATTTAGGGGTCATGTCAAAAAAAATTTTGGATAGAGATTTTTAATAATTTTATTCTAATTTTTTTATTTAATAAAAATACCCATACTGCCGACCCCAAATTTTTGGGATAAAGGCTTAGTTGAGTTGAGTAATAAAAATACCCATGCTATTTATCCCACCGTAACGGGCATTGCTACGTCAGTATAGAAAATATCTAAAAAGAATATTCTAAACTTTGTTTTTTTTTAATAATTATACCCCAAATAATTTTTTTTTAACAAATATATCTTAAATTTTAAATTTCATTATATTGAATTCTATTGTTAATTACCTTTTTCAATGCTAACAAAGGTATTAGTCAATACTTTTAATCTCAAAGTAATATTGATTAAACCTAATTTACAAAAAGAAAAAAGAAAATTCTTTTACAGTAAAATTAATATCACTTTCACCACTTCATTATCTCAATGAGTCGTTACTTTTGTTCAATCTAACTCTATTCTTATAGAGACTCAACCTCACTCCTCATTAATATCTCTTTTAAAAATAAGATCCATTAATTAATAATTATAGTTTATTTTATTGTCAATTAAATTTAATTAATTTTAATTTAGAGATTTAAAATGTGATCCTGACACATCAATTAGCATTTAATGAGGTAACTAATAGTGAAATTGCAGTAAATTTCAAAGTTCAAGGCATATTTGTTAAAAAAATAATTTATAGTATAATTGTTAAAAAATATAAAATTTAAAGTTTTTTTGGGAAAAATTAACAGTGAAATAAACGGTAGGATATAATTTTTAAAGTTTAAGGTATTTTTATTAGAAAAAAGATTGAGATAAAATGGTTAAAAACTTCAAAGTTTAGGATTTTTTTAGATATTATTCCGAATATTTAAAAAATAATGATTAAAGGAGTAAAGAATTTATTATTTGATAATTGAGAAATTATTGATTTTGATAATAATAATAATAATAATAATTATTATTATTATTATTATTATTATTTGTTAATTTGCAATAGGGTATATTTATGATTTTTTTTTAAATTCAGATTTAAATGGCACATTTTAATTTTTTTATTATTTTTTATTTTTTACAATCCAAATAAGAAAAGAGAAAAAAAAAGAATTATAACAAAAAAACCCTTCAACTTTTAAAATTTTTGTATTTCCATCTTAGCTGAAAACAATTGCCAATAAAATTTTAAACTATCAAGAATTGCCTAATTTTGCCCTAAATTTAAAAAAAAAATTGCTAATTAAACCTTATACCAAATTACACAATTACACCTTGATCATATCAATTATCAAAATCCGATAAAGAATCATAAATAAAATCCATTATATTTATCTCCCAAATTTCACATTAGGAAAATCTGTCTTGAATTTCTTATTGTCTAAGATGTATATAAGGTAGTTCTCATCCCATGTCTTCAAGTTCAAATAATAATTCTTTAAATTCCATTTTTTGATTTTGGACAAGGGAAATATCAATTAAATAAAAAAAAGAAAAAGAATGATTGGAGAAGCAATCGATACGCAACGCAAATATAGAAAAATAAAGAAAAAAAAATTTCTATTTTAGATACTAGAAAGTTAAAAATCGAAAGCTAATTTTTAATTGATAATATTTTTAGTTCAAAGTTGAATTACATGATGGTTCAGTTTAATTAACAATTTTTTTAGTCTAAATTAGAATTGCTTAACTCAATAGTTTAGAGTTTAAACGGTTAGGATGAAATTGCAAATTTTTTGAAAGTTGAAGTTTTTTTTTTTAAATTATATTTGATGAGCTAAGAATTGCCTCTTTTGTCCACCGAAGAGAAATCTTCCAAGATCTCCACTTCATAAAATTTCTCGTCGGCTTGGCTATTAATTCTTGCAATTGATTGATCAAGCAGTTAGATTTAGCAAATGAATAACAAAAGCAGCATTTCCATCTCGTTTTAAAACTAAACCTCTAAACTAAAATTTTCTTTAGCGGACCTTTCCTTCTCAGACTTTGGCTTTAGTCGGAGAAAGTGTGAGTTGAAATTCAATGGCTTCAACTCAAGTGATAGGGGCAACAACAGTGCATGTGGAAAGGAAGGAATTTCATCTGAGTTGCTCCATGCATCCAATTTCATCGCCGACTTACAATTGGTTGGATCCCACAGCAAGCTTTTTGATCACCGTTTATAGTCCAAAGTTATATACTAAAGATTTCAGATACTGCGGTTAGATGTCTGTTTTACTTCTTTTAGCTCTGTCCTCTTTAATTATTTCTTCTACCTGAGAACTGGTTCAAATTGGCCACACAATGCAGGTGCATGTATCATAAGACCATTGGAAAAGAAAATTCCGTTTCACACTGCAGATTGCACTAAGCATTTGAAATAAATTAACTAACTTGCCGCTTTCTATCGTTCTTGAGAGCCTCTGAGTGATGAAAGCATGTATTTTTTTTATTGGGTTTTAATTAGTAGTCGATATCATTTTCCTTTTACCTAATAATCTAATCTCTAAGAAGAACAACCCACACCACCACCCACACAACCCCACCCCCCCGGCCCGGCCTTGCAAGTCTTGTTTCAATTAAAATTTTCCCTAGAAAATAATAAACAATATGGGTTTTGGTTGACAAAGAGGACACGTTCACCCCTTGAGCCAATATGTAGCTTTTAGATCTTTTTTTAACATGTGGATGACCATTCTAAATGCTTGCTCAATAAGCAATAGAAACGCCTCTATATAATGTACCAACAGCTGAAACCAATGGTGCATCACAACTAGGAGACTGATCCCGGAAACCTTCACTGCTTCTGGCAATTGAGTAAATGCCTTTCAGACTTTCAGTGCCTTTTTTTTCTTTTTATTTTTCTAGGCCAGCTACAATCTGGGGTTTTCTCATTTGTGTTTTCTAATTACTATCTAAAAAAAAATTGTGTACTCGTACTCTGATTATTATTTTGTTGGGTGGCTTTGAATTGAAAAGTCTAATTTTTGGATTGTATACACGGTATAGGTTTGCACAGAATTCTCCCCATCAGCAACAGCAACAGAACAGAGCAGCTTCCCTGCTTTCTCATTTGCTGCATTCTATTTTTATGGAATAAAAAATAACTAGTGCGGTCAGTTCAAGAAAGAGATAGTTAATCATCACTCTTTCGGATTTTTTTTCTTAACAGCATTTGGAATCTTTGGTACTAGCAACTACCCTTTTTATTACCACCATATTGTTTTTTTCATCCTCAATTAGTATATTTTACATTTGCTTGTTGGTTATACTATTATGGCCTCTTAAACTGTTGGTTTCAACCAGTATTTTTTTTGTGCTCTACTGCTGCAATATAAGTACAACACATTCTAAGAGCAGTTGACAAACAATCAGATTAATATCTTGAGTTGGGTGTTATGGCTGTGGGGAATGGCATAAATGGTGTTACAAGTTCCCATGGGGCCAGCACATCAAAAAGTGTTGATGAGGAGAAAATCTCCGGGGTAAATGGGCACCCAGGCGAGACAGAGAAGAGAAAAGGAGATCAGAAAAGCAACTCAGTTCCATTTCACAGGCTCTTTTCTTTTGCAGATTCTGCTGATATAATGTTGATGATCATTGGCACAGTTGGTGCTGTTGGGAATGGTTTAAGTCTGCCCTTGATGACAGTATTTCTTGGGGATATGATTGATGCTTTTGGAGAAAATCAGAATAACAAGGATGTGGTGCATGTAGTTTCCAAGGTAAACATGGTCAGCATAAACTATTAGTATGATCCAACTCCGGTACAAGTTCTTATTTGCACCGAAAGAAAAATTTGAGTATGAAATAACTTTGCAACTCTCTGATCATAAAGATGCATTATTGGATTTTTTTTTGTTCTAAATTTTAGCAATTAGTTGGAGGAAAAAGAAATGAATATGAACCTAAATGTTATTGATGAAAGTCAAGAGTTGAACTTGATCTTTTTCTCTCCTTCACAATTGATTGCAATTTTTAAATAGGAAGTTGTTACTAATTTGATGTCTGGAAAAACTTTAGGTGTCTCTAAAATTTGTCTACTTGGCAGTGGGATCTGCTGTAGCTTCATTTCTCCGTAAGTAAATATTCAATAATGTAATCTCATGCACAAAGCTATATAATTCATCAAGCATGCAAATTGAGAAACCAGCGTTTTATTTGTTTGTCAGAGGTGGCTTGTTGGATGGTCACAGGAGAGAGACAGGCTGCACGGATAAGGGGTTTATATTTGAAAACTATATTGAGGCAAGACATAGCATTCTTCGATAAGGAAACAAACACTGGAGAGGTAGTTGGTAGAATGTCTGGTGACACTGTTCTTATACAAGATGCTATGGGAGAGAAGGTAATGTACTGCTGGAATAATAGAACTCTTACAGAAGAAAAAATTATACAGAATTTGATGCATATTGCCAGTGCATTCCTGTAGTTAAAGAAAATGTCTACTTTCATGTAGGTAGGAAAATTTGTACAGCTTGTATCAACGTTCATTGGAGGATTTGTAATAGCATTTGTCAAGGGGTGGCTTCTTACCATTGTCATGTTATCCTCTCTTCCCCTGCTTGTGCTAGCAGGTGCAGCCATGTCCATCATGATGGCTAAAATGGCATCTCGTGGACAAAATGCTTATGCAAAAGCAGCAACTGTAGTTGAGCAGACTATTGGCTCAATAAGAATTGTATGTTTACAACAGTCAGTATTAGATGTATGCCTGGAAAGTAATTTTCAGTATTAGTATTTACATTATTTAATGATAATCCAGGTCGCATCATTTACTGGAGAAAAGCAAGCCATAAGTAATTATGAGAAGTTTCTTGTCACAGCTTACAATGCTGGTGTTCATGAGGGTTTCTTCAGTGGATTGGGTCTTGGCCTATTCACACTAATCATTTTCTGCAGTTATTCCTTAGCAATATGGTTTGGAGGAAAGATGATTCTGGAAAAAGGATACACAGGTGGTGAAGTGATTAACGTGATCATTGTTGTGTTGACTGGCTCCACGTGAGTTCCTTTGTGAAGCAAACACACATACACCCACCCACCCTGCACCCACTATACAAATGTACAAACAAAGAATATTGCAAGATGAATGCATGTTCTTAATATTTTCTTTGATTAATCATCATTTATTGACCTTTTGCATTTGCATATGGATGCTTCAGGTCCCTAGGGCAGGCATCTCCCTCCATGACTGCATTTGCAGCTGGGCAAGCTGCAGCTTATAAGATGTTTGAGACTATCAACAGAAAGTCAGAGATTGACGCTTATGACACAAGGGGAAAGATATTGGATGACGTCCAGGGAAATATAGAGTTGAGGGAAGTATATTTCAGTTACCCAGCTAGGCCAAATGAGCAAATATTTACGGGATTCTCTCTTTCCATCCCAAGTGGCACAACTGCAGCTTTGGTTGGACAAAGTGGAAGTGGGAAGTCAACAGTGATCGGTCTGATAGAGAGATTTTATGATCCACAAGCTGGTGCAGTTCTCATAGATGGCATTAACCTCAAAGAGTTTCAGCTTAAGTGGATTAGGAATAAAATTGGACTCGTAAGCCAGGAACCTGTGTTGTTTACATCCAGCATTGGGGATAATATTGCATATGGAAAAGATGAAGCAACCATTGAAGAGATAAGAGCTGCAGCTGAACTTGCCAATGCTGCTAAATTTATTGATAAGCTACCTCAGGTTCTTACATTGCCAATTATTCAATTTTCAGAATTGGATCATATGTATTGTTCATTTAATTTGGACCACCAATTTTTTGCATCCAGGGACTAGACACCATGGTTGGTGAGCATGGAACTCAGCTGTCTGGTGGGCAGAAGCAGAGAATTGCAATAGCAAGAGCAATCCTAAAAGATCCACGAATTTTACTTTTAGATGAAGCTACAAGTGCACTTGATGCAGAATCTGAAAGGATAGTCCAGGAGGCATTGGACAGGATTATGGTCAACCGAACAACTGTTGTTGTTGCCCATCGTCTAAGTACAGTTAGGAATGCTGATATGATTGCTGTCATTCACCATGGAAAAATGGTTCAAAAAGGTTTGTTATGATACAGGCATAGCATATTTTCCACAAATAAACCAGTCTCTATTATGCTTCTTGTTGGTAGTTCTTGTTACTAAATTGGATATCTTATGTTCAAATTGCCAAATATCCTTAGCATTTTCAAAATCTAATTTCTTTTTGTGTGTTTTCAGTCCTTTTACAATTTGTTGATGCCTATCCATAACTGTTTTATGTAAGATACTCTTTGATATTAGAAAACTCCTACATACTGTTAACCAGGACAGACACTTTCTTGCTATCTTGCATTAGGTCTGCAATTTCCTATATTATTTTTTATTATATCTTGATTAAGGCTGACATTTATTATTTCTCTGGGATAAAATAAAAAACGTGATTTTTTTTTTCTGTGATTTTGATTCTTAATTTGAAAGAGGTAGATAATATGACTCAATAGTTTATTTTTTGATTGATTAGGTTCACATCCAGAACTACTTGTAGATCCTGATGGAGCATACTCTCAGCTTATTCGGTTACAAGAAATAAATCAAGATTCGGAACAAGCTGCGGATGAGAATAAAGGATCAGAGATTTCTTCAGAATCCTTTAGACGGTCAAGTCAAAGAAATTCATTGCAAAGGTCCATTAGTCGAGGATCATTTGGAGTTGGAAATAGCCATCGCCATTCTTTCTCAGCCTCATTTGGTTTACCTACAGGAATTAATGTTTCTGATCCCGAAATTTCTCTACAACCAAAACAAACTCCAGAGGTCCCAATCCGCCGCCTTGCATATCTCAACAAGCCTGAGATACCTGTTCTTGTAGCTGGATCTATAGCTGCAATTATCAACGGTGTAATATATCCTCTTTTTGGTATCCTAATTTCTAGAGTGATTAAAGCATTTTTCAAACCAGCTCATGAGTTGAGGAAGGATTCAAAGTTCTGGGCAATAATATTTATGATAGTTGGCATTGTATCATTTTTGGCGTGTATAACACAGTTATATTTATTTTCTGTGGCTGGGTCTAAGTTAATCCAGAGGATTAGATCAATGAGTTTTGAGAAGGTGGTCCATATGGAGGTTGGGTGGTTTGATGAGCTTGAGCACTCAAGTGGCACAATTGGCGCTAGGCTTTCAGCTGATGCATCAACAGTGCGTGCTCTGGTTGGAGATACATTAGCTCAGATGGTTCAAAACATTGCTTCAGCAGTAGCAGGTCTGGTCATTGCCTTCACCGCAAGTTGGCAATTGGCCTTCATTATTCTTGCACTAATTCCCCTCATTGGAATTAATGGATATGTTCAAGTAAAGTTCATGAAAGGCTTCAGTGCAGATGCAAAGGTATACTCTTCATCTTGTATTTCATTGGCTCATGAGTTTTGAGAAAACGAAATCAGGGAAATAAATTTGAATTGGTGCAGATGATGTATGAGGAAGCGAGCCAAGTTGCAAATGATGCCGTAGGGAGTATAAGAACTGTTGCCTCTTTCTGTGCAGAAGAGAAGGTGATGCAACTATATAGAAAGAAATGCGAAGGCCCTATGAAGACAGGAATAAGGCAAGGGCTTATCAGTGGAATAGGATTTGGAGTATCTTTCTTCTTGCTTTTTTCTGCCTATGCAACCAGTTTCTATGCAGGAGCTCAACTTGTCAAGCATGGGAAAACAACATTCTCAGATATTTTTGAAGTGGGTATATCTTCCTTGCTAAAGGTTATTCAATATATTGAAGGATTCTTAAAAACTACTCATGTTTTATTATGGATTCCACTTGTCTGCTTTGCAGGTTTTCTTTGCTTTAGTCATGGCAGCTTTGGGAATTTCTCAATCAAGTTCCTTTGCTCCTGATTCCTCCAAGGCTAAGAATGCTGCTTCTTCCATATTTTCAATTTTAGACGACAAGTCAAAGATAGATCCAAGTGATGAGTCAGGAATTAAATTAGAGAATGTAAGAGGAGAAATTGAACTTCTTCATGTAAGCTTTAGGTATCCATCTAGGCCAGATATTCAAATATTCGAGGACCTCTGCTTGGCTATTCATTCTGGCAAGGTAATCACATTCCATTAGTTGCAAGCAATTAATAAAAGAAAAATAAGAAGAAACTGTCTAACTTAATGTCTAATTATAAATTATATTAATGTGGATCTTTTCTTTCAGACTGTGGCTTTAGTTGGAGAAAGCGGAAGTGGGAAATCAACTGTCATCTCACTGTTACAAAGATTTTATGATCTGGATTCTGGTCATATAACACTTGATGGTGTTGAAATTCGAAGGTTGCAACTTAAGTGGTTGAGGCAGCAGATGGGGCTTGTGAGCCAAGAACCAGTCTTGTTTAATGATACAATCCGTGCCAACATTGCATATGGGAAGGGTGGAACTGCAACTGAGGCAGAAATTTTAGCTGCATCAGGGTTGGCCAATGCACACAATTTCATTAGTAGCTTACAGCAGGTTAGAAGAATATATTATCTCTGTGTAGATTGAATTCCAAGTAAATAATAAAGTCTAGCAAGCAACTGTAGTATAAATACCAGCAAGGCTATCACGTATATAGGGATCAAAGTAGTCTTTGGATTCTTGTTGCTTAATCTTATAATTTTATGGCAATATAAAATGCAGGGATATGATACAGTTGTAGGAGAGCGGGGAGTCCAATTGTCCGGAGGGCAAAAACAAAGGGTAGCCATTGCTCGTGCTATAGTAAAAAATCCAAAGATACTGCTATTAGATGAGGCTACAAGTGCTTTAGATGCTGAATCTGAGAGATTAGTTCAAGATGCATTAGACCGAGTAATGGTGAACAGGACCACAGTCGTTATAGCCCATCGATTATCTACAATCAAGAATGCAGATGTTATTGCAGTTGTTAAAAATGGAGTTATTGTAGAGAAAGGAAAGCATGATTCTTTGATCAATATCAGAGATGGTTTCTATGCTTCCTTAGTGGCACTTCACATGAGTGCCTCAACTGCGTGAGTTACTAACCTTTCTCATTTTTCCCCTCCTTGTAATGATATTTCGGTGAAGAGTTGCTGTCTTCTCTTCTCCAAACAGAAAGCAATATAATATATAAATGCCGTATTCTCTTATGTAATTTAAAATTTTATATGAAATGCTAATGGCATTTTGCAAAAAGCACTAGAGCAGATAAGATTTATTGTTTCTGTTGTGCACCGTGGAAGCATGTAAATTGCAAATTAAACACAAAACACCAATATTTATTTGATTCACACTCTCAATATAGGGCTACATCCACGGGCATGCCATCTTTCACTATCAATCATAATAAATCATCATTACAAGTTCAAAACTATACTACCCATGAACTCAATTACACTCAAAAGAACCCAAATTTCATAATTACTCATATTAAATATATTAGTTAGTCCCTCTCAGTCTACTCTAGACATAATCTAATATATTTACTATTATAATATTAAATCATAAAGAGTGTCTTTAACTATATGAGCAAAAGCTTTCTTACCAATGAACAAGAATCCATTCCTCTTGAATTCTATATACTTGCTCTACCTTAGACCAAAGACTCTCTACTGCAATGGATAAAACCTCTCTCTATAATGGGTAACAGCCTCACAATTTCTGTCATACTCCTATTTATAGTTAATTCCCTCAACTCTAATTTGATTAGGAGTCTTACTCTATATATGAAATATTCTTAATATTTCTTCCACTCAAATTAGGAAAATGTTTTCCAAATCAACTAGGATTTTGAATCATAAATTTAACAATCTCTACCTTGACATAAAATATATCAACTATTACATACCTTAAATTCTTGGGTACTTTCAATTATCTTATCTCCATGCTTGAGCTTGAACTCTTCAAATTACCAATATCTCCAATCTTTATCTTGGGTGTAACTTGCTACTTTCTTTAAAAGATTTTTGCGCTATCAACTATCATGATTTTGCATCAAGAGCTCAATAATTTAACGTGATTCAGCGTAAGTCTGCTCCATCAACAAATTCACCATCAAGGAAAAAATAATTACAATCACTAATTATTTTTTCACTCTCAAAGTCACTCAAACAAAACTAATGCACTTGCTCAAACAAAACTCACGCACGGAATTCAACATACCTCTCTACTTTGTGAGCTCTCTATAATATATTTTATATAATGGCCAACTAACTAGTCCTTTTAGAACTCTAATTATTAAATTTCATAATTTAAATTCTACTAAACTTCCTAAATTAATTATACTTCCTAATTCTAATTGGACTTGGACTCTAGTAGTTTCTAATAATTGACTCGAATTTTCATTAAATCCCCTGATTCTTGCAGTAGTGGAAAATCGATATATCACTGATATTAAAACGTCATGGATGACAACTACAACTATTTGCCTCGTGCCCTTGTGTGACTTCAGTTGTCGAGGCACAACCAGCATAACTTCATATGATATTTTAAAGAAAACAATCTACTTAATCCCACTAGCAAGTAATTATGATTAGTTGCTTCACGGTCTTAATCCTCTTCCTAATGTCTTATACTTGGAGAAGAGTTGATTAATTGAAAAATTAAGTCAGACGTACGAAGATAATGTAATGAATTTCTGATGAGATGAAGTTAAGAGGGAAGTATAAAATTGTATTGAACCAGTAAAACAGTTATGACATCACCATTTATATTTTAATCAGGCTTGACCAACCATCATTTCCTTAGCAAGAAAGACGAGAATAATCCAGGGTGCCATTAAATCCTTTCCCAGGGTGCAATTAAATCCTTTCCTTCACATGCAAGTCGATTGATTTTTGAAACAGCAAGATTCAACATCCAGAAGGGGTGGCAAGGACAGAGACTGAGATATATAAATTTAATTTCCTGACAACTAAACTTTGAAGACTTTATAAAATATTTTTTACCAGTTTTATAGTTACAGATTATTAATATTAAATGCTAAGTCTTTCAGCTATCAGCATCTTGATCGCCTGCAGAATGCAACGCCTGGAAAATGCCATTTCCAATACCTGCGACGTTCCAGACGGGAAACCTTTCCTTTTGTCTCTTGATATTTGTCATTCCAGCTCGAATGTGATTCTGTTAAATTATGCAGCCGTTTACCTGACTGAATAATTTTAGGTGGAATCCCTATAATATTCCTGGTTCATCATAAACTTGTTACTTAGGGTCTGTTTGGAAGAGGTGAGGGAATGATAAGTAATGAAAAGGTAAAAAGGGGAAAGGAAGGGGAAAGGTAAGGGTAAGGAGAGAGTAATGTGTATTCTCTATGTTTAGAAAAAGATGAAGGAGGAGTAAATTTAAGGAGTGTAGAAATAGAAATATTCTTAACACTCTTCTCTCTCTCTTTACCCTTTCTTACCTCTCAATTTGGGGCGTAAAAAAAATTGAGATTTGAGGAATAAGAGAGGTAAGACTTATCTTGCTTACCCTTTTTTATCTTTATTTACTCCTCCCTTACCCTCATCCAAATAGATAAGGGTTTAATCAGTTGATTGACATGGTAAAGATAATTAAATATAATTTTAGAAAATTATTATTTAATGTCTTTTTCTAAAAAAAAATCTTTAATGGGTTTTAAGATAAAACGAAAAAGATTTTTTTTTTTTTGAATGTTAAACATGACTAAGTCTATAATTGAACAGTTCCTAATTCAATCGTTAGACTTAATGATTGATGAGAAATTCTGAATTCAAGGCACAAACATGTAAATTTAATAAATAGGTCCTTTTCACCATAAGACACAAATTTATAGATTTAATTGATGGGTCTCACCATACATTTTGTGTTTTGGGTTTATGATGGATCGAATTCAGGCAAAAAAATCCTTGATTTATATTATTTTTGATGGTCAAGGCTTAGATTAGCTTTCAGCTTCTCCTCTCATGTTACCGTTACACACTTGCAAATTTCAATTTTAAAATTAGCTATTACGTAGATATATAATGGTGTATATTTTAATATTGTGAAGATATTTCAGTGAATGAATTTCTTTGATGTATTTAAAATAAAATAAAATAAAAGTAAAAAAAAAAAAAGGATTTCAACTAATATGATGTTGATTGCCGGCAACAAGTTCCAGCCTGGGATTGAGCCATTCAAACTTCTTGAATAGCCTCTTTGTGAAGTCAAACCTCCTACTTGCTATTCCCATCAAAATGCAAACCTTCCTTACTTCCTCACTAAAGTCAAACTCCCCCTTGTTTTCTTGGCCTTGAAGCTCTGATCACATTGGGTTGATGATGAGTAAATCTACCTTATCTTTTTTCAGAGTTCTACTTTTTTCTTTTTTTTCATTTCAGCTGCACAATAAGAGTAATTTTCTCATTTTGCACACTCATTCAGTATACTTTTATTAGAAAAATGATTTTCTCATTTTTCACAAATCTCATTCATTTGGTGTAATTTTATTAGAAAAATAAGATTTCCCTTGAAGATATGCTAAGTAGTTTTTTTTTTTAAATAATTTGAATAACTGTAATAATCTATGTGTCCATTGTTTATTGAGTTATCATTCTATGTCGATCACTTCAATGGAATAATTTATCCAGGAAAGGAAATTATTACATGCTTTTGGAATACCATGTCACAGAGTTGAGTTGGTACACCCCACCAATAATAATAAAACACATTAACGATTTTATTTTAAAAAAAAAAACCAATTTTATCAAGACGTGGCTTAGTTTTTATTCTTGTAACTGCAAAAAAAAAAAAAAAAAAGTCATATCATGCAATGGTGTTAGCTTGACTTATTTTGTTAAGTTTTTTCTGAATTTAATTTACAATAAAACTTTGATTTATCAAAAAAAAGTTACTTACGTATTTTATTGTTATTAATTGGGTGTATCACATCATGCTTGTGACATAGTGCACGGGACTATGTAATAATTTCCTGCCAGGAAATTACTCTTGAGTTGGGGTGGTTAGAAAAAACAGAAGAGATGGAGCATGAATTGTTTTTCAACAAAGACAAAACTTTCTAGCAAACACCTAATACAAGAGATGAGAAGATGAAGAGAAACATAAATTCATTGTTTAAAGACAGGAGTTACACAACTAGCTACATTGCAAACAAAGAATTCTGTCTTTTTTCTCTTCATTTTCGTAGCTTTAACTCTAACCTTCCACAACTCTCTCCAGCTCACATTTTCTCTCTTTACTCACTCATATTTCCAGCAGCTCACTCTTCTTTTTATAGGTGAAGGGTACCTTTTCAAGTCAATAAATACACACTTAATGCAAGACAAATTTCCTAAATTATTTTCATGCTAAAAACATGGACAACCACATTACGTCAAAAAATTTTCTATAGCATCAACTCTAACAAGGGCAAGAAAAAACTAGCCCTTCAGAGCTCAAATGTGATAATAAATCTGCCATTGCTATCGTTGAAAATCCTATTCAGCATGGCAAGACCAAACACATAAGGTTAAGTTCCACTACTACATTCGAGAAGCAGATAAGAATTTGGAGAATAAATTTGTTCATTACAGTTATGAGGAGCACCTAGCAAACATTTTAACAGAAGCATTTCCAGGGGCAAGATTTTCGATTCTGAGATTATTGCTAGGAAGGTTAGAGGTATGGAATTTTCCTTGGAGACATGTTAAGCTGGAGCTACAATTTTCTTTTTGCCTCTCTTGACTATATTTTATATTTCTACTTTAGCTAATATATAGGTAAAAATTAAAGATGATCAATGTTTTAAGGAAATTTTGTCTAGCTAAATTTACTTATACTATGCTTGTATTTCCTCCTTTATAAGAAGAAACAAATCAATGAAATAATGATTGAGAGAAGTTCCATATATATATATATATATATATATATATATATATATATATATATATTCTAAGCTTTCTGGTCTGAAATTTTATGTTTACTGTTCATTTTCTTGCTTCTGAATTTACAAATTTAAATTCGAGATAAAAAAAACCTGATTTTAGTAAACTGAAATTGCTGGAAAAAAAAAAAAAAAAGAAAGAAGTTAGTTACACCAACTTGTGCAAGGCATTCTTGACATGATTATAGGCTATAGCTTAGAAAAAGGGAAGGATCTCTTTGTGATAGTCATCACTCCAATATCACTCTTGTTTGTTGGTGCAGCAACTTTATACGTACATATAATATTGAAATCTATGTGTCTGTCAGGAATTAAGAAGCAGAAAGATAAAACCCCTAATTCTTCGGCCTAAAGAATATGTTCTTGGTGCCTATCTTTAATTTTTTTTCTCTTTTTCTTTTTTATATTCTTGCAAGCATTATCTGTTCTCCAATTAAAGTACAATTATTTGTGTTATTTATACAATTACAGTACAATTATATATGTAATTAGTTGTATAAAGCTAATTACATGCATGCCATGATCATATATATGCTAGCTTGTGAATTGCATATGAGACAGATTTGATGGTCACTTTACAGTGTCATGTGATCAGTAATTGAACTTTACCTAACGGACATATGTATGTATGGTGCTTCTCACATGCCGAATCTTGAACAGATGCCTCCATTTCTATATATATTTTAGACTTTTATTACGTGTTAGGTTGTCCAAACCAGTAGTCCACACCACCAGCCGGAAAGGGCACGAGAATATCACAAAATCCTCTTCTGCAGTGGAATTGAAAAAAATACACGCACGCAAGGCGAGTTTCTAATGGAGACAGAGTAATGGTTGAAAACATGAAAGTGAAAGCACATATTTTATGCATTATTTACAAATAAACAAATAATAATGCCTATTATATGCAGAAAACAAGGTTTCTTGCTCGCTTATATAACAAGAAATATATGTGTAAATTAATTTTCTTTGAGGAGAAAATAAAATAATTTGTGATTCTGTTGACAATGAGAAAGGAGTTTTTGACCATAGGTTTAGTAGCTGCAGGATTAAGAGTTAAACTAAAGAAGGATATATAATGAATGTGCTTGGACATTAACAGGTAATTAAGACTCGAAGCTTGAAGAGGCGGGAGCTAGCTTATGTACGGCAGGCGCCAACTGTATCAAGTTCACAAGCCAAACATATTAGAAACTGCTCACCATTATTATCCTTCAATTCTTCTGGTAAGTGAAAAATTCTTTCTCAAGAGACCTTTTCTTTTTCCCTGTAGTTCTATCTTGATCTTCGTTCTTTAACAGCTTGTTTGTTTGGAGGAAGTTTTTGGAGGTAAAAGAATGAGTTTTTAAAGTAGCACGCTTGATTGGAAGGAAGATTTTTAACAGAAGGAAAGGTTTTTTTAAGGTTTAAAAACCTCCAAAACTTTCCTTTTTTCAATCCACTAAATTATTGGGTTGAGAAAATTTTACTATTTACTTACTATTATTTTCCCTTACCTTACTTTATATAAACATTCTCTCGTTCCATCTAAACACACAATGTAAGATGTGCGTGAAAAAATGAGGAGAAACTTCTTTCGGTTTCAACTTTCAAGAAAATTGCTGTATGTTCTCACAGAATTCATTTGATATCCATATGAGCTAGAGCAGTTGAGGCTGCCAAAGGAGGAAGATTGAAGAAATTAGTGGCGTGCTCAAAATGTCAACCATTTTAATTAATGCTGTGCTTTGATTTCTTTTTTTATTTTTATTGAATTTAACGTTTATTAATTACTATTTTACTTTAATGGGTAATAGGAATCGTAACTTGTGAGATTCAGATCCTTGTTTTCATGCATCTAGAAGAAAGTTATAACTAAAAATCCTAAATTTTAGGGATAATACTAAGATAAAGATGGATCTTTTTTTATACTACATCCCTATATTTTAAAAACCCTAGTCCCTATAAGTTGATGTTGATTTGAGGCGGAGGATAACTTCGTCTGCTCTATCAATTACTCACCCACTTACCTATTAGTCAGTGAATTGCAGAAGGGGCATTTGTGTCCTTTTGATAGTAGTTTGTGCCCGTGAAGTGTTTGACATTAGATGAACTCCTTATGGATTTGGCTTTTCCCATTAAACAAAAATCATCACCAATTTTTCTTCTTTTTGTTTCCCAATTTCGTGTCTGCAGCGTAGTTTTCAAAAGTAATGAAGAAAAAAATAATTCAGATATCTCCGCAATTGCAGTGAAAGGTATTGATCCAACTACTGAATATCTATAGATATGAATGCATGTGCATAACAATGAATCATGGGTTAGTTAGGCATGGTTACTGTTTCTTTTTTTTTTTTTTTTGTCTTAGTCATTCTTGCTTTAATTAAAGACAAAGAGGCAGGTCTCTTTTTATTTTTCTTGAACTGGTCATTGGTAATGGTTTGGAGTTTGTTGAAACGTTAAACCATCACTCTCATATACTATTTGTTTGTTTGTTTTCTATTGCCGGCCATGACCGGTTCTATTTTTAATGTAGTATTTTGTGCTGTTTTCTGTTACTTCCACTGCAAGTTAGTTTAATAAGTTTATTTGGATGTGTTCTGCAGCCTCAGGCTAAATTCTCTGCAAAGTTCTGCGCCTTCTGATACTAATTCAATTTCTGAGTTTCATATCTTGGGATTAGAATTATGGCTGAGGAGAACGGGGATCCCAGGATGCATGAGGCCAACACATCAAATTCTCAGGAGCAGGAGAAACACTCCAGCTCCAACGGGAGCAAAGAGAATGACAAAGAGAAAGCTAAGACAGTTCCTTTTCTTAAGCTCTTCTCCTTTGCAGATTCCACTGATGTCTTGTTGATGATTACTGGCACGGTTGGTGCCATTGGGAATGGAGTGTCTATGCCTCTAATGTCGTTGCTATTGGGACAAATGATTGATTCCTTTGGAGGAAACCAGAGTGATAAAGATATAGTTAATATAGTTTCCAAGGTAGAATGAAATTAATAGTCGGCGGCTGTAACATTTTCCATGGAATTCAGATTCTAAATTATGTTTTTTATCTTGGGAATTTTTGGAATTTTTCATGTGAAAGTGTTAATGATTTGATACTTGCAAGTTTTTCAGGTCTCTCTAAAATATGTCTACTTGGCAGTAGGAGCTGGAGCAGCAGCCTTTCTTCGTAAGTTCATCCCATACCTGATATGCCGACAAAATTTTCTAGAAGTACTGTGAATTAAAAGAAAATCCTGTGTTTGTTTGCCAGAGGTGACCTGCTGGATGGTCACAGGGGAAAGACAGGCAGCACGAATAAGGAGTTACTATTTGAAAACTATATTGAGACAAGATATTGCTTTCTTTGATAAAGAAACAAATACGGGAGAGGTTGTTGGTAGAATGTCTGGTGATACTGTTCTTATACAAGATGCAATGGGTGAAAAGGTACTATACTGCTGCAGTTTTTAAAATCCTCCAGCAGGGGAAGTTGCAGTGAACTTCATTAATCTTTTCCATCTCATCCTGGGACTAATTCAAGTCTGATTGTTTTGTGCAGGTTGGAAAATTTCTGCAGCTGATGGCAACATTCATTGGGGGTTTTGTAATAGCATTTGTCAAAGGGTGGATGCTTGCCCTTGTCATGTTATCTGCTATTCCCCTGCTAGTTCTAGCTGGTGCAACTGTGTCCATTTTGATATCCAGGATGGCAACTCGTGGACAAAATGCTTATGCAGAAGCAGCTACTGTAGTAGAACAGACAATTGGCTCAATTAGAACTGTATGCTATGTAACCAGAGCAAAAAGATGTTCGAGAAATATTAGAATCTTTCTTTTGATGAACTGAACCTATCGTGCAATGAACTATGTTTAATTTTGCTACTTATTTTTTGGTAAAGGTATGACATCTATTTGGCATTCCAGGTTGCATCTTTTACTGGAGAGAAGCGGGCCATTAGTGTTTACAACAAGTATCTCCAAATTGCTTACAAATCAGGTGCACACGAAGGCTTTGCTTCTGGAGTAGGTATTGGCATAGTCATGTTAGTTGTATTCAGTAGCTATGCCATGGCTGTGTGGTTTGGCGCAAAGATGATATTAGAAAAAGGATATAGTGGAGGACAAGTTATTAATGTGATTGTTGCCGTGTTGACTGGTTCGATGTGAGTTCCTTTTACGAGTTCTGATGTGAATGCATACATATGCTAATTGATTTTATACAAATCTCCTTTCATGAATCTTTTTTGCTTGTTTCTTGGAATTATGCAGGTCCCTGGGGCAGACATCCCCTTGTATGAGCGCATTTGCTTCTGGTCAAGCCGCAGCGTATAAAATGTTTGAGACTATTGATAGGAAGCCAGAAATAGATGCTTATGATACAAGTGGAAGAGTATTGGATGACATTCATGGAGATATAGAATTGAAAGATGTATATTTCAGTTATCCAGCTAGACCGGATGAGGAGATATTCAGTGGATTCTCTCTTTCCATCCCAAGTGGCACGACTGCAGCATTGGTTGGGCACAGTGGAAGTGGGAAATCAACAGTAATCAGCCTGATAGAGAGATTTTATGATCCAAAATCTGGTGAAATTCTTATAGATGGCATTAACCTCAAAGAATTTCAACTTAAATGGATTAGAGGAAAAATTGGTCTTGTCAGCCAGGAACCGGTGTTGTTTTCTTCTAGCATCAAGGACAATATTGCATATGGGAAGGATGGTGCTACTATTGAAGAGATAAGAGCTGCAGCTGAACTTGCCAATGCTGCAAAATTCATTGATAAACTACCTCAGGTTCTAAGTTACTGCACATTTGTCAATCAAAATTTTGTTTTAGGATCATATAAATTGCTGATTTTGAATTTTGCATCCAGGGACTTGATACCATGGTTGGTGAGCATGGAACTCAGCTATCTGGTGGTCAGAAGCAGAGAATTGCAATTGCAAGAGCAATCCTGAAGGACCCTCGAATTTTACTTTTAGATGAAGCTACCAGTGCACTTGATGCAGAATCTGAAAGGGTAGTTCAAGAGGCACTAGACAGGATTATGGTCAACCGAACTACTGTTATTGTTGCCCATCGTTTGACCACTGTGAGAAATGCTGATATGATTGCTGTCATTCATAGAGGAAAGATGGTCGAAAAAGGTATCTCTAAAAATTATAGCCATAAAATAAACATTCTCAAGTTGAAATGTTGTGCATTATCCAGTATGCAAAGTCAACTTTTTTTTTCTTCATGGCATGTTTCCAGATATTTGCAAAGTTCTCAAATTATGCCATGTAGCTTTTCAGTAGTTTTCCAGAGTTGAATTCCTGAAGTTTCCAGTGCTAATTATAACATGGTCTAGGAATCCATAAATGATTTCTGACCATAAGAAAATAAATGTCTTCATACTTGAGCCTTCTAGAATTTTGAACTTTGTGATGTGATCGAGAGAGAGGAAGAAACATGTTGACACGCCTGTCAATTTTCAGGCACGCACTCAGAACTGCTTGAGGATCCTGATGGAGCATACACTCAGCTTATACGCTTACAGGAAGTAAATAAAGAGACAGAACAAGCACCACAGGATTACAGCAGGTCAGAAATTTCTATGGAATCATTTAGACAGTCAAGTCAAAGAAGGTCATTGCGCCGTTCCATAAGTAGGGGATCATCAAGAAATAGCAGCCACCACTCGCTTTCACTCTCATTTGGTTTACCCACAGGATTCAATGGCCCTGAAAATGACCTTGCAGATGTAGAAGATTTTCCATCAAAAGAACAAATTCCAGAGGTCCCCATCCGCCGCCTTGCCTATCTCAACAAGCCAGAACTTCCAGTTCTTATTGTTGGCACTATTGCTGCAAGCATAAATGGTACAATACTTCCAATTTATGGTATACTGATCTCGAAAGCAATCAAAACATTTTTTGAACCACCTCATGAACTGAGAAAGGATTCAAAGTTCTGGGCACTGATGTTTACGACCCTTGGTCTTGCGTCATTTGTGGTACACCCATTCAGAACATACTTCTTTTCTGTAGCTGGGTCCAAGTTAATACAACGGATCAGGTCCATGTGTTTTGAGAAGGTGGTTCACATGGAGATTGGTTGGTTTGATGAGCCTGAGCACTCAAGTGGTGCAATTGGTGCCAGGCTCTCAACAGATGCAGCAACAGTGAGAGCCCTAGTCGGAGATGCATTAGCTCAGATGGTTCAAAACATTGCAACAGCAGTGGCTGCTATGGTCATTGCTTTCACTGCAAGTTGGCAACTAGCATTCATTATCCTTGCATTAATCCCTCTGATAGGTGTCAATGGAGTAGTCCAAGTAAAGTTCATGAAAGGATTCAGTGCAGATGCCAAGGTATGCCCAAAAGCCAATCAGCCTGACTTGGCTGTGGCAAGCTCAACTCAATCCCGGGGGAAATAAATAAATATTTTGATGATTGAAGAAACTGAATACTCATCCATGGAGTCTGTCAAACTGACATTTCCAGTCAGACATCTTCAGACTGCTATTTGACAGATTATTGGTATCGTATAAATTTATATATTTAATTACTAAGACATAAATCTAAATGGTTGCAGATGATGTACGAAGAAGCTAGCCAAGTTGCTAATGATGCAGTCGGGAGTATAAGAACGGTTGCTTCTTTCTGTGCTGAAGAGAAGGTGATGCAACTGTATGAAAAGAAATGTGAGGGGCCTATGTGGACTGGAGTAAGGCTAGGATTGATCAGCGGCATAGGATTTGGACTGTCCTCCTTCTTTTTGTTCTGTTTCTATGCAACTAGTTTCTATGCGGGAGCAAGACTGGTTGAGGGTGGCCACATTACATTTGCAGATGTCTTTCAAGTTGGTTATCTTTCCTATCTATTAACTTTGTTCTCCAATTACAGCATATTGTTCAGTGATATTGAAACACGTTTTCATCTTGCAGGTTTTCTTTGCTTTGACTATGGCAGCTGTAGGAATTTCTCAGTCAAGTTCCATCGGTACTGATTCCACCAAAGCGAAGGCTGCTGCTGCCTCTGTGTTTGCAATCATAGACAGGAAGTCAAAAATAGACCCTAGTGATGAGTCAGGAACAACAATAGAAAATGTAAGAGGAGAAATTGAGCTTCATCATGTAAGCTTTAAGTATCCATCTAGGCCAGATATTCAGATTTTCCGGGACCTCAGCTTAACTATTCGTTCTGGGAAGGTAACTTTTGTAGATATTTTGAATCCCATTTGTTTCAGGCAACTAGTACATGACAAAAAGCAATTAGAAATGATAATACATTAGAAAAATATTGATTTTTTTCCTTGTTTCAGACTGTTGCCCTGGTTGGAGAAAGTGGGAGTGGTAAATCTACAGTAATTGCATTGTTGCAGAGATTTTATGATCCGGATTCAGGTCATATCACACTTGATGGAATTGAAATTCAGAAGTTGCAATTGAGGTGGTTAAGGCAGCAGATGGGGCTCGTCAGCCAAGAGCCTGTTTTATTCAATGACACAATCCGTGCCAACATTGCGTATGGAAAGGAAGGAGATGCAACCGAAGCAGAAATTATAGCTGCAGCAGAATTGGCCAATGCCCACAAATTCATAAGTGGTTTACAACAGGTAAGAAAACAATATAATGAATGATAAAACCACACCATCAACGTAGTTGGCCTATGCAGGGGTAATGTAAGAGAGAATTTTCTGAAATAGATGTTAGATTAAAATAAAATGGCAACGCAAAATGCAGGGGTATGAAGCCGCAGTAGGGGAGCGAGGAGTCCAGCTGTCTGGAGGACAGAAGCAAAGGGTAGCCATAGCTCGTGCCATAGTCAAGAGTCCAAAGATACTGCTATTAGATGAGGCCACCAGTGCTTTAGATGCTGAATCAGAGAGAGTAGTTCAAGATGCACTAGACCGAGTGATGGTGAACAGGACTACGGTGGTGGTAGCTCATCGGTTATCGACGATCAAGAATGCAGATGTTATTGCAGTGGTTAAGAATGGAGTTATTGTGGAGAAAGGAAGGCATGAGACTCTGATCAACATCAAAGATGGTTTCTACGCCTCCCTGGTAGCACTTCACATGAGTGCTCAAACTGCATAAGCTATAATTAGGTTTTCTATTTATGGTCAAAAGAGACTCGAATTCTACGAATAGAATGGAACTTGAAATGTAAATGTTTCCTTCTCTTTCTCTCTCTTTGATTGAGATTAATAGTTGTTAAGTGCAACATATTTCCTGATAAATTAATAAAAGCAAAAATATATAAATTTATAAGTATCTTTGTTATTACATTGCTTTTAACTCATTTTATAATTAAATTTTATAAATTCGAATAATTAGAGTTCAACTCAGTGATATCCGAACCCACTCAGGCGTGTCCACAGGTTGTCACTTGTTCTATCCATTACAGAGAGTGCTACATTGCATTTCCTTTCGGGATGGTTGCAATACACAATAAGTAAACAATTCTCCTCATTTTTCATTTTGTTTTTCTAACGTAGAAGAGAGGACTACTGCATGCCCTGCTTCCGCTTACATTACAGGAAACTAAGGCAAATTTAAGAAATTAAATCAAATAATTATAGATATCCAAGATATTACTACCAAAAGTACTAATCATCATCCTCACTTTCATCGCTATATGACACAAGACCAGTTTTAGCAACCTCAGGGAACTCGTTAGGATCACTATTAGGTACTTTCACTTGGTCTGAAGATTTTTCAGTATCAACATCAGGTGTGCTCACAATGTTTGAAGGTTGAACATTGCCTTCATGTGTCTTTGCTTTCTTTGCCTGTGGTTTGACCTTAATAATCATATTTAATGAGCGAGTAGATGGATTCTTCTTCCCAACGGTTTTCCGTTCCTGCATACACTAAAATGGTTCCAATTAGAAAGAGAACATACCAACTCTTAGCGTGATTTCACATTTCAACAGATGCTCATACAATAATCATTACCAACCTTGTAGATTAATTTTTTTTGCAAGTTAATCTATTTCTTTTATGAGCTTAGTAAATTTTAATTTTGCTAATGCAAAATGATGGTGATTAATATTAGGCATATAAGACATTGATGCTTTAGTTTCCCTACACTAACCATAGATTCACACATTACATCAGTCTAGAATGTGTGAATCGCATAAAACAGGAAAGGGAAAGTAACACACACTTGTAAACATGCACAAGCACACACGTGTCTGCATTCACATGTGTGTGAAGCCTATAATAACCGAATGTTATCAAGTGCAACATTCCACATAATCATGATGAAACTAACCTGAACTACAGGAACAGGTGGCTTTTCGTTCAATTCATGCATAATGGTAGACTGTGCAGCAACTGCAGCCTGAAAGACAAATCAGACAGTACCATATGAGATAAAAGACATAACAAAAATGAAAGATCAAAAGTTCTAAACACATCAATAAAAAGGATATTTTGAAAAAATTAAGGGGATGCTCTGAGTAGTCGTGTATTAGAAGGGATTATTAGCACAATAATTTTTGCGCTACTCAAAATCGTTTATATTTTGAGAAGTTAATAAGACTAATCAAAGCAGCATATGGTAAAGAAGATATTATGAACTCACTTGGCTCTAATTCCCCTATAGCTTGAGCATTAATACACCAACAAATTAGAATGTACAACTCCATTTTTCCACAGGGACTACAATCCGATCAATAGACTAAGCTTTCCATGAGGAAATGAATAACAAGTCCCATTATCATGATTCATGAATTACAATAATAAGAAGGCAATATCTTGTCAGTGTTAACCATCAGATCTAGAATCCTAAATATGAAGTCAAAGCAACACCCTGAAATCTTAAAGTTATAGCAGTTGTCCAACTTGAATAAATTTAGTAGATTACTTGGAAAATCCGAAGCTGTTCCTCTTCCTCGTATGCCATTTGCAGCTCATATTCCCTCTTTGACTGTTTGCACAATATACAAAGAACAAACAAAAAAATTTTATTAATAATATCAATAACAATTCTGATACATGCTAATAATTTTTTTTTTTTTTTGCAAAACATCTAAAGTTATTTAGTCAAGAAAAAGGTGAATCATTCTTTCGTGTGTCTCAACAGGTACATCCAGCAGTAAACAAATAAACATTATCAGGAGAAGAATCACCGCATGCATAGACAGCAACAATCATGTGAAGTACTTACTTAACAAATATTAAATAGTTTACAATTGATTATGAGTTTCTGAGTTAAAAAAAAAAAAGAGCATTTTTCAGAAAAAGCATCGTTTTAGATATGTGCAAAAAAACTGTTTGGAAAAAATTATTTTGTTATTTTAATATTCTTATGGCTAAAACATGTCAATTTTAATTATACTCTCTAAATTTAATTATACTCTATAACTAATATATTTAAAAAAGTGTTTTCTTAACAGCAATTGTAACAACAATGCTAAATAAGCTCTTAATTAACTTAAAATCCGAAGTCTTATCATATAACATACTCTCCTTATGAGCACTAGCCGATGTATTGATTAATCATAAGTAAATAAATAAAGAACCAAAAAACGTGGCACTTCTGGTACAGTCCTAAAGATACTGATCTTACAACATAGTCTTACCATCTCCAATTTATCAAGAAACTCAGTCTCATCTTCATCCAAAGCTTTAGGAGGCCCTACAACAAAACCAGTGATTAAAGCTTCATTCTTAAATCCCTTAATCCATTTTGCACCTCCCCCATGCACACTTAAGAACACTAGAATATGATAACTGGAACAACATAGAGTGGACAAGGCATGCAACCAAATTCTCTAATGATAAGGATACTATGAATGAGTAGAGAGCTAAACACAACATCTTAATACAGTATATGATGCTATCCTTTCCAATTCAAGTACTAAACAGGAAAGTAGCTGTATACATTAACTTACAAACTGATGATAAGGGGGGAAATTGGATCCACTAGTAAACTAAGCACTTACTATGCTTGAACCGTTCATTGAATTCAGCATCCCGCTTGTCTTTATTCTCCTTCAAAATCTGGGATGATGGAGGTAAAAAAAGGTCTATAATAAGAGAAACGATCAAGTACTAATGCACTTCCGATAAAGCGACCATAATATAGCACTATAATACCGTCAATCACCTACACTATAGTTAAACATACACCTGGCTAAGCGTTAGTTTGTGCAATGAAAACAAAAGTTCACTTGAATATGAGCACAATGAAAAATCGTTCATTAATTAAGCTCATTGCTTATTTTAATCACTAGTTTAATATCCTTGTTCTGGAAGCCCTAGTTTTTATCGGAATTGGAAGCTGCCATTTTTCCATTAAAGTAACCAATTTACTAGCTATTACATTTTAGAAGAAGAAGAATATGAAAAAGAAGGGGACAAACCTCGTAGAGAGGCCTATCTCTCTGGGCAGTGCCGTCATCGACCCGCTCACCTCTTGCTTTCTTAGCCTGATCTAACTGTAACAGCAGATAGGATTCGGAGCAAAATAACAAATTTTGAAATCCAAAGGACAAATTAACACAAGAATATTAGGGTTTTTAGGGATAAGTAATTGGGAATACCTGTTCCTCCGAGATGAAATTCATTAACCTTATGGGTCTTGGCGATTCCTCTGCCATGTTTCAAATTTTTTTGCTCGATAATTAACAATTTCCCGTTTCCAAGCCCTAATTTTCTTGCAGTTATTAGGTTTTGACAATCAGAATCTATTTCTAAAAAATATATATATATAAAAAAAAAAAAGAAATAATCTAACGTCATCTAGAGGCATAACTTTTAATATTAAATTTTAGTTAATTTTTTAATAAATTGGTTTAATTTTATTTTTAATTTTAAAACATTTTATTTGATTCAATGTTTTAAATATCAATAGAATCTGTTTTCTTTCAAAAAATATATATCAATAGAATCAAATTAAATAATATAATTTTTTTAATTAATTATTTTTCAGTTTAAAACTAAAAAAAATAACTAAAATTAAATTTAAAATAAAAAAAATAAAGATAGAACCTCAAATTCTTATATCAAACCATATAAATTTAAATTAAATTTAAATTAATTTACTTTTCTTCTTAATTTAATTTGATTTAATTTAATTTATTATAAATTTTAATTCTTTGATTTGATAAAATCACTTATGGCAACCTCTTGACGAGGCATGCTTAATTTTTTAATATTTCACCTTTTTTTTTAGATCAAATATTTCACTTAATAGCTCACTTTTATGTAAATTATAAGTATGAGGATTCAACATTTGTTTATTTTCAGGTGATTTCAGACATCAGCAGTTTTCATACAATTCAACATCACTTCCCCTGGAGAGTGTCCCGCTTGACGAGTTGGGCATTGTGACCGGCTCAAATTTTGTCGTTTATAAATAGCATTGGAGTTAGAGATTGCAACGACTCGAGCATCTGCAGGTATTTATTGCTTAAAATTATTTATATAAATAATTAAATTAAATATATGATATATATATTTTTAAATAATATTTATAAATTTTTTGTTAAATAGAATCTAAATGTTTTATAAAATTATTAAATTTTTAAAATATAAATTATTAATAAAAAAATATTTTTATATAAATTATTAATTAAAAAAATATAAAATTAAATGAGTTGAAGTATTTTTAAATAATAATAATTGAGTTGATGATATGTTCAGGTGAGTGATTTTTGTAAATGTTCTATTTGTTATCATGTCTAATTAGATGAATGAGGATCTGCTATGGATACCTCCGTTGTTTTTCATATCACAGATATGGATGGCCAAGACAAGTTCTTAGGCCTTCCGATTGTTATTCATCGATCTAAGAAACAAGCTTTCAACCAAATCAAATATCATAACCATCATAAGATTGCAATTGTCAAACTATGTCTTGCCAGCAATTCATCTCTATGGCCATCAACCATTATGAGGACTACATAAAAGCTCAAAAGCAAAATCATAATCATGCCCAGAGCCTGAGACTTAGTCATAAATCAGAAGTTATCTTTGCTTGGATGCTCCCGTGTAGCGATAAGATAAAATTAAACTTTGATGGGTAGTTAATAAGGCTAAGAACTTAGGCTCTATTGCCATCATCACTCGTAATCACTAGGGTTTTCCACAGGGCTGACCTTGTAAGATTCTCAGAAATATGACAGATCCTCTCATCTTGGACTGTTTAGCCTGCCAAGAAGCTATTCTCATGGCTAGAGCGAAAGGCTTCGGGAATATTTTTCTTGAAGGTGATTCGTAAATTGTCATCAGAGCATTTCAAGGTGGGGCAGTTACCTTTTGCATTCATAGCATTATAGAAGACATCAAAGCGCTGTGGACAGTCTTCAAGAGTGTTCCTTTTCCTTCGTGAAGAGAAGCGGCATTTATAGCTTTGCAGGTGATTCGTAGCTCATCATTCATTTGTAAACCGGTGGAGCAAGTTCGGCTCTTATGCCGTCTTAGTTTGTCTCAGTTTTAATGATCTTTGATAAAAAAAATAAAATAAAATAAAATAAAAAGATACAGATCTGTTTGGCATTACTGTTGAAATTGCTGTTAGAGAATATTAAAAAATAATTAAAAATTAAATTTGATCAGTTTTAATCATAAAAATACTAAAATAATAAAATAACTTTTTTCAAATTACTTTTCTCAACAGCATTTAAAATAATATTTTTATTCAGAAAAGCAGTTTCAGGCTCTGAAACTCAATGCCAAATAGGATTATAGATAACAAGTTCAAGAAGTTGCTTTTTTTAAAAGTTGCTTCTTCATAATTTTGATTTTGCTGGGCTAAATATGATAACAAATAACACATTTCGTAAATTTATAAAAATTTGCTTTACATAAGAGAAGCAAAATGTCAAATAGTATATAATTTATTTTTTTAAAAATAATTTTCTTTTATCCAGCAAATTTTTGTGAGATTGTTTAGTAACTTTATATTAAGCAAATTAAATATAAAGAAACAAAAAAAACATTCAAAGAAGGTTGATGTGGCATTCTTTTATTGGTGATCCAATAATCCATATCCCTCCCTCTCTAAAGCTAAGCTATGTTTGACATAGGGAGGAAAATAGAAGAAGGAAAATGGATCAATTTTTATGAGAAGTGTAACGATTTGTTAGGTATCTTTTATGTTATTTTGTTTATTCGTTATTTTTGCAATTTGTAGCTTTTATTCATCTCATGGTGGTTATTTGCAAAATAAAATTTATTTTGTTGTTGAATTGTAATTTTTGGGAATGAGGATATTGTCAAGTTTCTCAAGCTCCCCTTGCAAGTCTTGCAGGTAATAGAAAGATAGCAATGTAATGAAGCAGACTCCTTTCTCCACCAAGCAGCTTTATTTATTTATTTTTATTTTTTAGTAGGGAATTTCTCCACCATGTAGTCTTAACTTGTGCTGTTTTTGCCTCACTAATTCAACTAGGCTATTAACTGCTATGCTTACTTATAAATCATGAACAGTAATCTTATGCCAAATATATATATATATATATTTACATATTCAGCTAACAACAAATTTTAATTGTTCCTTAAGCAGGAACGAATATTAAAAATAGAAAAAGAAAAAGGATACTTGAAGGAGTGATGATCATGCGAATGGTCATCTTGGAAGGTGTCAAGGCAGCTCTTGAGATTTATTTGAGGATGATTTTCAGCATGTTGCCCTTAACATGAAAAGTTTTCATTCTCTTTATCCGCATACCTGGGTCCTTGTATAAGAGGCAACTCATCTGCCACCCTTCCAACTATTATTAGCTTAACCATACCCAACGAGAAATTATATATCCACAAATTGTGAAGGTCAGTTTTGTTGGTACGAGGCTCAATACACAACGCCCTTTATAACAGGACTAGAGAGGAGGTAATTTAAATTGGTAGTGAAGTTATTCCTTGGCTGCGCGACAGAAGGTATGCAAAGAATTGGCAAATGCATGAGAATATTCATTTCCTTTCCCCCACATGCTTGTTTAATATTTGGATATATATAATTAGATGATCTATTCATTCAAGAAACTTTGTGGGAAGGAAGATAAGCAGGTAAAAAGGCTATGATCATGGGGATGGGTTGCGTTTGAAAATTGTACGAAAAAAAGAAAATCAGCTATCAACTGGGCTTTCATCCATGAATATTTTGGTGGAGGCTTTGCGATCAATTAGTTCCGGCTCCAAAAGGCTGGAGAGAGCAGGGGAAGAGAAGGGCAGAAGGCTTCGCCCATATGGCCACTGTCCGATCAACTGTTATAAGAAGAATAACAAGAAGGGAAACTCTGTTTTTTTTCCAATGAAAAATGCGCGATCTTGTTTCAGCAAGCTAATTTGTTATTTGATTCATGGCAAGCCGATTTCAAAAAGGTCGCAGTCACAGATGACCTTTGCTGCTTGGCTTTAGGCATGATTAGAGACGTTCTCTCTTTAAAAACATCTAGCATTTAGCAATTAGCACCGATGTTGACATGAACCTCTATCTCTATCTCATCATACCGTACGCTGTAGCAATGCTCTTATAATTCAATTGTTAACACCAGCCTCATTCTTCACCATGTTTATGAAGCAGACGTGTCAAAAGGTTCTCAAGTCACTTGAAGCCAAAACCAAAACGAAACTACTTTCCAATTGAAGGCTAAAAGATTGTCTACTCGGCTTATGATAATATAGAAACTGTTTACACTTTCAATTAGCATATATTACCTCTAATACGTTATGCTGCGGAATCTTCCTAAATTGCCTGGTTCAGATGCTGAGACTAGCCACAAGCATCAAAAAATTAGGGAAACGCAAATGCTTTTTCATAGACTTCTCCAATATTTGCAGTGAACTGCCAAATAATGGATAATAAGTGATAGCCAATGAAGATGTCTACTGACTTTTATCACAAATGAGAAGAGGTCATTTGAGATTTCAACTAAATATCCTCCGTCAATATTTTGAAAGTAAATACATGCAAGGAGTCATCAAATTACACCTCCAAAGCCAAGAAATATTAACATTTTCCCAGTCCAAGAGAGGCATAAAGTTGCAAAAGTGGAAGAACGCCAACAGTTATCTGGATCGTTGCATCCATGCAGATGTCAATGTCCCAGCCAAAAGATGGTTGTTGATCATTAAGTCTTTCAAACTAATCTCTTTCAACCAAATAACTTCAATCTGCACTCAAAGGACTGAAGAATTAACCTAAATGGCAGAAAATTCAAAAGACCAGCATTCACCACTGACAACTACTATCCCCAGTTTGATAGACCATGCCTGAAGGCTGAAGCATATCGCTTTTAGGACTATGTCAGCCCCTTCTAAGCGAGCTTCTACTTTTATCTCCATCCTCCCTAATGGTTTTTGTCTTTGCTTTTGGCTAATAATGTTTGGTCTGTTATTCCAAAAAATTCTTAATTGCATCAGCACAAGCAGCACTTAAAATACCCGAAAGTTTATACATTCTGAAACTGAAACCTAGAAAAAAAAAAATACTTGTCCTATTGACCAAACATGCAAAAAAAGAAGAAAAAAAAGGGGGAAGAGGAGGGGGGGGGGGAGGAGAGAGAGGGGAGATGGGGGAGGGGGAGGGGAACCTTTTGGCCAAGAATTTTTCAGCATAAGAAAGCATAAACAACAGAATCTCAATAAACTTAATATCTTCAGCAGGTCTGCTCCAGAGTTCTTTAAATTAAAGTGTTTTGAGTAGATTATAGGAGGAGAAAATGGATGCCAAAGTGTTTCTAGACAAATCAGATGAGTGTCAGGCATGTGCACAAGTCCAACACTACATAACTCTCATTGGCGGCATGTAAGCGATTTATAAATGATACACCGTTATTAACTGATCTTCATGTTCCTTGAGTCATATTGTAGAGGAAATGTAAAAGAGATTATATCAAATACTAAAGATTGAAAAATCAGCACAAATCACAAGTAATTCTACATTTGGACACAAATATTTCACAAGAAACTCCAATTGTGCGCAAAAAGAATACCTCTTCACTCTGCAAAAAGCTTTTTGGATATCTGTGGATCATCAAGAAGTTGATATATGGCATCTCTAAGCTTGCAATAATCCTCAAACGTATTATAGACCTGATGAGAAATCCTTGCATAGGCCATTATGAACCCATCCTTATCCTTCACAGCCGCCTCACCATTTTTTCTAGGTGCCTGATAATGAATTGGAACCTCAACCCCATAATTCGAACGCAAATGCGACCTTAACCTCAAAGCATCATCTTGACTCATTACACGCAATCTTGAAGGCAAGCTTACCATAATCATGCCTGCACACATCTCCGGCGGGGCCCCTAGATTTGTTCCCCATGACTCTGCTAACATTTTCCCCACCTCAACAATCTTCTCATGGTTCCTATTCATTATTCCATCAAGTCCTCCTTCAAATCGATTAACAAACTCCAAAGCAGATGGTACTACTAGTTGAGAACTGTAATCCCTTGTCCCAATCCACGCACTCTCAATTGGCAATCCATTCCCATATTCATGTGAAACCACGGGGTGATGCACATCAGAGGAGGAGCTGGTTTTTTTACAATACAAAAATGCAACTGATGGCGGGCAGAAAAACCATTTGTGCAAATTGCTAGCGTAGAAATCAGCCCCAATTTCTTTAACATCTACTTTAACACTACCCAGAGCGTGAGCTGCATCAACAAAAACCTGGTCCACGCCTTCTTCTCTACAAATTTTAACCAATTCCCGGACTGGAGTGACGACACACGGCATTGATGTTATGTGATCGATTATTGCTAACCTAACTTTTCTACCACTAGCCTTACCTTTCTCTAACCCTTTCCTAAACTCAGCGATAATTTCTTCATCGGAGTTAACAGGAAATGGAAGCTGAACTTCTATTACTGATCCACCGGTACGCGTGACATACGCTTGCATAGATTTTTTTACGGCTTCATAGGCGCAGTGAAGCATCAAGACGGCGTCGTTCTCATGGAATTTACCATCGGCGAAGGAACGGCCTATCTGCTGGAGGACAATGGCAGCGGCGGTGGTGGCATTGTCGACGAGGGAGACCTCGTCCACATCATCGGCATTAATGAGGTCTTTAACCAGTGTCCGCGAATGAAGAATCCCCTTGCGGAGCGTATTGAAGTAGAAATCGTCCGGTTGCTGAAGGAATTTGAGTTGCCACTTCCTCTGGGCGGCAAGCACCGATCCAGGGCAGCTCCCGAAGCTCCCGTTGTTGATTCGGGCTATGCCAGACTGATGGTGTGCGAACTCTTCTCGGATTTCGGATTCGGTTATGAACCGAGTGAGCCGGGGCTTCTTGGTGAGTTGGTGGTGGTGAGCCGACTCACCGTTTGGAGGATCTTTGTTTTCCATTGGGGTGAGTTAGGGTTTGGGAAGAAGATTGGGCATGATCTGAAAGACTGCTCAAAACTTGAAATAGTGGAACTGTGGCTCACTGTGTGCTTAGAATCAGAGGACCGAAGGGTGAGATGTGTCGTCATCCAGTTAGAAATGGTATGGCAAGGGATGTGAAGAAAACGCTGTCGTTTGATTTTTGGATATTAGTGTCGTGTTGGCATTTTGCAAAGGGATGAATGACGATGATCACGTGATTCCCGTTTCCAGAGAAGGATAGATAAACAACTTGGGCCAAGAGCTTCGGATTCAAGGATTCTCAACGGATGTAGCCTGCCCGGAGCGGAGCGGTGTGAGTACCTGAATTAGGGTTATGATTTAACTATTAGATATAATTAATAATTATTAATTTATTCTCTCCCGAGATAGTAGAAGCGAAGTAGTTCTCTCTCTCCCAAGATAGTAGAACTTTCCTGTTTAGTTTCAGCCCAATCTTTGCTGTCTTTGGTGGAGATTTGGTGAGTAGGTGTGTCAATAGTAGCAGTCTTCCTGTGGTGAGTCTCTTTCAGTCTGGCTTGAATTCTCAGCAATGAATTGGCTTGGATTATATCTGAGCTTTTATGAAGCTTTAATGGAGCAATTAGCAGACTCTATTATTTCTCTATGCGAAAAAACTAGTACTCTTTTGTGGGAGGATATTTCTCTGGAACTGGGGACGGATGATTCGGCGGCTTAGTCTCTATTAAATATTATTTTGGTTGATAAGATCCTGTTTAATAAAAATCTCTCTGTCAATCATGTTAGAAATGTTCTAAAGAAGATTTGGACCTTGGCATTTGAATTTCATGTTAAACCGATCACAGAATTTAAGAACTCCTTCCTGTTTAAGTTCTCTCATGAAAGGGATAAATTTAGAGTAATGGAAGGGGTACCATGGTCTGTGAATAATTCTCTGTTAGTGTTGAAAGACTGGTTCCCCCCATATGAGGTTAGAAGAAGTGGATTTCTCTTCAACCCCTTTTTGGATTCAAGTACATGGTTTGCCTCTGAATCAAATGACAAAGCAAAATGCAGGGATGATAGGGACTCTGTTTAAAAGGCTTGTTGATGTGGATTTGGTCTCTAACCATGATATCTCTGTGGGTAGCTGTTTAAGAATTCGGGTAGAGGTGGATGTTAACAAACCTTTGTTGGAAGGATTTTCTAGCAAAAAAGCAGATGGGTCGGTGGAAAGAATCAGATTCCGGTATGAGAGATTACCTGATTTCTGCTATATGTGTGGTGTGTTAGGCCATCAAATACAAACTTGCCCCAATATTTCCATAGTAACCAATACAGAAAACAGGAGTAAGAGACAAGAGTTTGGGCCATGGATGCGAGCAGATCTGTTCTCTTCAAAGTTTCAGGAACAATATGGGGAGCGAAAAATGGAGGAACAAGGATCAGCCCAAGCCAGTGCGATGGGCTTGCAAAGGAAACCAGTGGCGCGTCATCCTCAAGCGCCTCCATCACAAGGGCTTCTGACTCCCTCTGAAACTTGCCACCTTGTCCCATCAACCTTGAGCAAACTAAACTTCGAAAACCTCAACCCCAAAAGCAAAGCCGTCATAGTACAATCCATACCAGAAATAAACCCCTTACCTACCTACCATAGCCTTGAACCTACTCAAAAGCCATCATTAGATTATATGAGTTCCCATAACAACCATCAATTAGCAGTTACAAAGGTTCAAGAAACCAAAAAAGTTACTGTCATCCAAGAGAAATCAAGGCATGTATCTCAACAAATGTCCTTTAACCCAGTTAAACTTTCAGCTGCTGCAAACCAAACCCACACAAGAAAACCAAGTGATGTTAACGCTTTAAACCCAAAAAAACTAAAACCAGGCCCAGCAATAATGTCAAACCTTACCCCTCTGTAAGGCATAACATGATCCCATAGAATACCTAAAGAACTACCGAACTTCACCTACCGATAATTCATTAAGTACACTATAAGGGATTTTAAAACTATTTTCTTGCATTTTAGAAGTGGTGAGCATTTTGGTATGAATTAAAATCATTTATTCAAAGCTTATAAACTAGTAAAAATTTTATCCATTTTAATTTTACCGCAAATTTTATAAAAATTTTAACAGAGTTCTGTTTATATTTGGAGAAAACCGTTCTTCAAAACCTGTAAAAAGCACTTCCAATAAATTTTTTCTAACTCCCAACCTCTAAATATTCTCAAGTCAATACATCTCAAAATTCTCAAAACAAACTATTTCATATCATTCCATCAATATTGTATGCACAAATTAACTTTACAGATATAAAATCCAAAAATAATATTATTACAATTTATTATACAACTGCTCACTTTACATTGATACTTATGACATTACAGTATTTACATCAAAATAACAATAAGGGTATAAAACAATACCCGTACAAAAATGATCAAGAGTTCTTGTCAATCCCGCACTCTCACTTTGCTTTCTCTGCTCTTATCTCAGGATAAGAAATAAGCTATCGCTGAGTATAAAAATACTCAGTGATGCACAATAAAAATTTAAAATACAACACATAAATCATTCATTATCAAATCACAATTCAAATATTTCTCAATCACATTTCACAGGTTACTAAAATTCATAATAACACAATTTGGTCAAATAGTTCAATAAACACAGTGTTGCCAATTGTAACACCCCGTTTGCATAGCCTGGTAGATTTTACTGTTCCGGTGACCGGTGTCGGTCCGGACAGTTAAGGGGATTAGAACCACACTTAAGACAACTAGATAAGCCATAAACACAAATAATTAGTATTGTTCAATTAGTTAAGTATAAACAAGAAAAACAGAACATAAGAAGTTAAACGAGCCGAGAGTCACAGCGATGGGTGACCTCCTTGGGAACGACTGCGAAGTCATTTTAAACTCAAATTTCGAACCGTAAAAAGTGACGCTGCGGTCCTTAGGACCCTTATGAACACAGTGGAAAAGAGAAAATCACGAAAAAGAACTGTTAAGCCAGTCAAATAATTAGGTCAGGAGCCAAAGAAATATGAAATTAATTGCAAATCGGGTTGAACCGGCGAAGGGCAATTTGGTCAATTGACCCCGAAAGCTGACTCCTGACCTAACTGTCAAATAAAATCGGAGAAAAAAAAACTTCGGGATCGAAAATTAAATTAAAGAACTAATAGAAAAAAAAATGAAAAAGAAAGGAAAAGTTGTTACATCATACAAGGGGTCCCACCATGACATCATAAATGAATTTAAATTATTGTAAATTTTGACCAAGTAAACTTAAGAGATAATTATTCATAAAATACACAAAAAAACAAAGAAAATTCAAACCTCCTTCCCCAAAAGTTTCGGCCACTCTTCCCTCTCCCATAAACCACCATTGTTACACTAGAGAAGCTTGAATCCAAGCTTTCTTTCAACCCTTTAAACCTATTTTGACCCCAACTTGACTTATTAGAACCTGATTTAGTTACTTGAGAAGAAGTTTGATCACAAAAGAAAGAAGAAAAGAAGAGGAAAATTGAAGATTTAGAATCCAAAGCAAAGGTTAGTGTGCTAACTTTCAATTTTCTACTTCAAATGCATGTTTAGGTATTTAAGTGAGCTTAGAACTTGATTAAATGAAATAAATATGGGGAAGGACCATTGCTGAAATTTTGGCCTGGTTGAAGGGAGTATGAATTGCATGAATTAAATGAGTTAAAATGAGTTTAAAAGACTTAATTAGTTGAATGATGATAGTTTGGAATTTTGAATTTGTTAATGGCAACAAAGTAGTGAAATTAGGGTTTGAATGCTAGGGTTTGGGAACCAAATTTTGGAAAAATGCTTAAATGATGACTTTGGTCTATTATGAGATGAAAAATGGTCAATAATGACCAAAAGAGATGTGTGGGAATTTTTGGAATGAAAACCAAATTCGTAGGTCAAATGGTCATGCTGCTGGCAGCATGACCAAACTAAATTTGAAGGACCAAAACGGAAATTTTACAAGTCCAATTGATATACCACCAATTAGGGATGAAAATAGACATAAAATAGCACAATTTTTGTTAAGGAACCATGGCCAAAAACTGACTAAAACTTGGTGAACCAATTGACCAAAGTGAAATGAGAGCAGGCTACCACTGCACCAAACTGACCAAATAACTGTTTATTTGGCCATAATTCGAGCTAGACAGGTCAAATTGACCTGAAATTTTACCATCAATTAGATAAGATATAGATCTAAAACTTTCATGAAGAACGCCACCCCAAATTATGCCATTAACCCATTCAAATTATTGAGCAAAGTTGAGTTACTGTACCAGCGATTCTGCATAATTCCATTTGAGCAGTAATGTTTGAAGGGCTATAACTCTCTCTAGGAAACTCAGATTTAGGTGATTCTTGAACCGATGGAAACCTAAGACATATTAGAACATTTCATATGAAGAAAGTTAGACCAAATTGTGAACTTAACTTGATCAAATTACTGAACAAAGTTGGACCAAAAATCTGCCAGAACCAAAATCTCAGCATGAACAGTGCACGTAAACAGTAACTGTATTTTGGCTATAACTTGAGCTACAAAACTCCAATTGGGGTGATTCAAAAATGAGAATACACTTAAGACAATAAGGAACATTTTCTATGAAGGAAGGTTTGCCAAATTCTAACAGTAAAAGGGCCAATGAAACAGTGCAACTTAGGACTCCAAAACCGAAAATTGGCAATTTTGCCTAAAAGACCTAAGTTTTGAGAAAATGACCAAAACCAACAAATTTAATGACCAAAATGTGGTATGTGGGTGAAGTTGGAATTTTCATACCTATTAAGCCTTAGAAAGTCAACTATTTGACTTGAATAGTGTAGTGAATAGTAACCCAAAACACAAAAATTTCGAGAACGTCGAATTTAACACGTTAGAACTAGGTAAATGTGAAGCTAAATTTATTTTGGATTTGTGTTAAGTTCTAGTACTGAAACATTGTAAAATTGTGTGTTTCAGTTGAAAAGAATATCGGGAAGGAACCCGAGGAACCGAGTCGAGGCTAAGGGACGACTCGTTTGAGGTTTGTGCACAACATCACTATGTTTTAAAAATTCATTGATTAAATGAATGAAATATGCATTTTACTGTTGCTTTGAATTGTTGAAAGTATTGTGACCTTATTGTCGCAAGGTGCTCACCGAAGTGGAAAAGTGAGGAGTCGCCACTTTAATTTTGAGGGAAATTAAAGAAAACCATTTGTGAAAGCAAGTTAAAATGAAACCACTTCAAAAACAGAGATTCTAGGTTCGGGGTCCATGAACGGGTGGGGAAAGTGTTAGGCACCCCATCTCGTCCCTCAACGAGGGTAAGCAGATTTAACTTCACGTTCTTCATAGTTAGGAGGGCTTGAATGGAAATGTTAATCCTTTTGACCGAAAGGAATGTTTGATTTTTCACTAATCCGGATTACCCAGATACGTAAGTAAATGAGACAACCTTAGTGAGTTGCTGTTGCGTATTAATTTTATTTCAGGGGGATCATCTTACGTATTTGTTAAAATTTAATTTGGAAGTCGGATAAGAACTCTCCTCTGATCTCCTATAAATATTTATTAAAAATTTTTGGGTTGAGAATCGGATAAGAACTCTCCTCCGATCTCTTTTAAATATTTGTTAAAGTTTTTAAGTGAGAATCGGATAAGAATTCTCCTCAAATCTCTTTTAAATATTGGTTCAAGTTTTTAGCTTGAGGATCGGATAAGAACTCTCCTCCGATCTCTTGTAAATATTTGTTAAAATTTTTGGCTTGAGGATCGGATAAAAACTCTCCTCCGACCTCCTTATAAGTATTTGTTAAAATTTTTAAGTTTGAGGACCAGATAAGAACTCTCCTCCGACCTCTATTAAATATTTATGGAAACTCTGGGCGAGGATCGGGTAAGAACTCTTCTCCGACCTCTATTAAACATTTAAATGGGGACCGGGTAAGGACTTTTCCGATCTCTCAAGGTTTAATTACAGCTACGCATCATAAGAACCTGAGACTAAGAGTTTTGACATTCAAAGATGCCAAGGGTCGGAATAAGGCTTCTTTTAACTGGTTGGTACCTTGTGACCAGACAAAGGATGCCAGACTAAATTTTACCGATTTCCTATGTAATTACCTTCCAATACCTTTTTATACATAATCCGTCCTGTTTATTTACCTGAAATTTAGTTTCATTCTGCTTTATGACGTCATACTGAATCACCTTCTATGTTAGCCTAGTGATGCAACTCTATTATTTTCTTGACGTATTATTCAGGCTTTCTATTTTAAAGAAGCACTTAAGACACGACTACCTACATTTTACCAAACTACTTATACGCTACTTGAGATGAGGACTTTCGCATTTAGAAGTAGCAAAGCTTAACAAAAAGAATGGACCAGTTGACAAAGAAAGTAAACTTCGGGAATAACCTTCATTACACCATATAAACTTGGCGAAGATTACAAACATAAAAGTAAAGGGAATGCGTAAAATAAAAAGAGCTTTTAGTGAAACAGAGATATAAACACTCACCTGTGAGGAGCCGAATCTACTAAACTAATCGTGAGCGTAATAGGGGCACAAGTTGTTTAGCTCGAAGGTCAAGCTCTCCTAGAAACGAAGGATGCTTAGCTAAGCGGATCGAGTTTAAACAAGCAAGTTGAGCTTGGGAAATAAGAATGGAAACAAAGATGACAAAGAACTGAAAGTAAGGGCGTCACAGGATAATGAAAGAACTGAAAATGGAGAGTTCCAGTATTTCAAGAACCCCTTTTGCAAGAAAACAATTCGGAAAACTGGTTTCAAAAGTTTTTCCTTATCAAAAACTTAAAAACAGCAGAGTAACGAACTGAATTAAATTTCAGAGTTCTTCCACTATAGTAACTATTTCTCCTTTTTTGCTCGTCCCTTGAACAGTTTTCATGCAGGTATTTATAGGAACCGGGTGCTCCCCATGAAGGGTCAGGATCTATTCTGAGGGAGATGGAGGGTCAGGATTTCGAAGGACATGATCTGAGGCTCAGGAATTAAAGAGGATTAGAACGGACGGCTGAGATCCCCTTCAGAATATTTGTCATTTTCTTCTTCTAATCTGACGGTCCCAAATTCTCTTGTCCGGGGGGATCCGAGGGCTGGGAGTGAAAGGCGCTGATATTGTCGTTTTCTTCTTTGATCCGAGGGCTCCGAGCTCCTCCTTACAAGTAAGATCAACGGTGGAGATTAGGATGTACAGCACTGTCCTGAAGTACTCTGGCGCATGTCAGAAATGCGGGCGATTCTGGGGCGTGCGGTTGAGATTTCTCCTGCAACGCTTTAACTACCTCGGCTCTGATTATGACGATAATTGCCAGGAGCTGTCTTATTCTCTTTGTCTCCCGACCTCCCCTCTTTTCCGGTCTTTTCAACGTGATCCTTTTTCGATCTCTCATACTAGATTCCTCTCTTCCGATCTTTCCTGACACGCTCTTTTCTACCGATCTTTACCACACCAGTCTTCCTTTTTATCGGGTTCGGTCCAGTCAAAGCATTTATTTCCCTCAATTCTCGAGGCGTCCGCTTCATTTTCTGCTTGCAATAAATGCTCAAATTTTCCTATATATATACCTTCAATCGGAAAGCCCTACTTCACTTGACTTTCTCCCCTATTCTCCTCATTTCCTTCTTCAAGCTGCTCCGGCAACAATTCCGGCCATGGTGACCACTTTTGATCTTTTTCTGACCATTTTCTTCGTGTCCCGACTGTAAATTTACGACCCCGGTGATCGGGATGTAATGATATCCTTATTTGATGACAGTGAGAGAACTGGACTAATTTCCCGATTAAGATCGAAAATATCGATCATACCGATCTCGGATTACTGTGCCAATATAATTGGCAATCCAATTTCCGGCGAGAAGACTGCTAACATTCCCTTCAACCTCGGTGATTGCCCGCTAATGTTCATTTGGCTCCTCACCATATTGGGCGTCCCAACTACAGCTCGGTTCTGGTCGATGACAATAGAAATGACTCTACATCCTCATGAGAGTCATAGTCACCCCATCTAAGCTGTACATCTATCCAACGGCCGGTCTCCTGATCAGACACATCTTTTGACTCAGCCACGAGACTAGGCTTTCACATGGGCATTCGCTAGATAGGAAGTGATGCCGGTCTCCAGAGATCGGCCAGATAATGTAACTTGCCTTTTAATGTAATCCGATCTCTAGAGATCGCCCAAATGATATAATTCAACTTTTGTGTAATCCCGATCTCCGAAGATCGCCCAAATGATGAAATCTGACCTTTTCGGAAATAAAATTTCATTTTGACCACTATCATTTTATTATTATTACATTGATTATTTTCCAATATCTGATGTGATTATCCGATCCGACTCTTAATTTGAATGAAACTTATCCGATCCGTAATTCAAAACACCTTAATCTGCCGCCCTACAGTTAACCGATCTCTCTATGGAATCTCCGGAATATTAGTGAGACGTGTCAGAACAGCTGGCGAGTCCCGCTATCCGATGCACTACCTGGAACATCGTGAGCATTAAATGCTCATACGAGTATAAATAGGGGTGGGGTTAGCCAGTTGCTCCTTCATGTCATTTTCAGTCTCTCGCAAATAACTTCCAAATTCTCTCATTTTCTCAAGTTCCTCCGACACCGATCAAGCTCTGGTAAGGGTTTTGATCTTTACTTTAGTTTAAATTTTCTGTTTCCTTTGAAAATGAGCGGTGCCAAAGGTCAGAGAGCAGTAAGCCCCCCTTCCATTCAGTTCTCGTGGTCGTCCGATGATGTAGAGGTGGTCGGACCAAGCGCACAGCCTGAACTTCCTAGGGTCTCCGCTCCAGCTCGGGGACAACCAGCACCATCAAGGCATGTGCCTTCTTCAGGGAGGGAAAATCTTCCCATGGACGAGCTACCGTCAATCTTGCAAGAAACCGACCTTCAGTCGTTCAGCCAGGAGTACAACATCCGGCCTGATTCCTACGAATTGATCCGGTGTCATGGCGACCTTCGTGCCGATCACTTCTTCGAGGAGAACGATATGATAATGGTCTACGAAGAACAATTAAAGGCCGGTCTGCGGTTCCCTTTGGACGACTTCTTCAAAGAAGTTTTGAAATATCACCAAGTGTGCATCGCTCAAGTTCACCCAAACTCGTGGCGGATCTTGGTAGCTTTCCGAGGCCTATGCCGAGCTAAAGGACTCTAACCCACGGCTAAGGTGTTCGCTGAACTGCACCGGCTAACTCGTCGCAAGGACGACGAGTATTGGTTCTTCTAGGCGAAACCACATTGTGGGCTTTTTACAGACCTACCTTCCTCCTTGAAGAATTGGAAGAACCGCTTTTTTATCTTGAGGAGTAAAATTCCGAACAGCTTTGAGGGCTTCCCCCGCAGCTGGCTGCATCAGGGTCCTTTGCTTACGAAGCACATCGCCCTAAATAGGGAAGAGGGTGCAATGGTGATGGAGTTGAAGGAACAGGTGTCCAGAGAGAAGTTCTCTTGTTTGGATGCCGTGACGGCCGAGCTACACCATTGGACTATGCAGCTGGTCACTGGTCAAGATCGCGGGCTTCAGCTCTCTGCTCTTGGCATTGGTATTTTCTATATCTCAGATCTTTGGACCTTAGCAATCTCACTGACCTCTTCTTTGTGCAGGTATGGAAAGCGGCGAAGCTTCTAAGGAGAGCCGGAAGTGGAAGAGAGAGATCTCTCGGAAGGTACGGGAGATGAAGCGCTCCGAGCTGCTTCAAACACCTGGTCATGAGCCCGGGGAAATACAGGAAGGCTCATCTCAACCTTCCGGTCCGCCGATCATAGAAGTGGTCCGAACTCCTCCTCACCAAGAAGAGCCACCTCCACCTCCGCCGACCGCTCCAAGTGCGGAAGGGGGCCCTTCCCAAACTACTGTGAGGCCTCTTTCCCGCGACGCTCAAGTTCTAATCCATTCCCTGGAGAAGAATCAGACGGTTCGAGAGAACCCTGGTTTCGCCAAGGTCTTAGCGTCCTCTATCTGTCTTCGAGAAGATCGGGATAGGCTGTCTCTGGATAACCTTGATGATATCTTGACCAGATCTATGAGCCTGAACGTGGAGTGTTTAGTGAACCAGCACATGGTTCGGGAGAAGGCTCATCGCCTGGGTAAGGAAGTCGAGAGGATGAATCATGAGGTGTCTTCTCTCCGATCCCAACTTTCGTCCACACAGGATTACATATCTCAAATTGAGGGACGAATGAAGTTCTATGAGGACAAGCTGGCCGAGAAAGCTCATGTTCTGGCCGAGCGAGATCGTGTTCTCGGGGAGGTTCAGGCGATCCGAGCTGATGAAGCTGCTCAACTCGCTCATCTTGCTGAGAAGCTCAAGGCGAAAGAAGAAGAAATGGTGACCGGAGTGACCAGCGCTTATGTGAATGCTCACAGAGATCTCCTGGCTGAGCTCAAGAAGCGTTATCCTGAGGAGGACTTCTCCTGGATGGCCAACCTGGCTCCCGAGGACGAAGGTGAGGATAGCGAAGAGGAGGCTGAAGGTGAGAGGGAAAATGAACAACATGTGTTCCGGCTGGGGGTGACTTGTATAAATTTGAAATGAAATGAAATGAAAGTTCCCCTTTTGTTCGATGATTGATTGTGATCGGAAAGCACTTGATTGTTTGAACATATTAGCATGACAACTGAAAATGATTTTTAATCTAAGTATAGGAGATCGGACAACATAAAATGCATGAGATCAGTTACGAAACGGGACTTAATTAAAATTAGAAATTTGGCTTCGAACACTTAAGATCGGGATCATCTATAAACCGAGTCGAAACCTTTATCATTCTCAAATTTTTAAAAGAGAGATTGGCAATAAGACTGGTGGTAAGAGGATTCAATCTCGTTTGGCAAGTGAGATCGGAAATATAATTAGCTGATCAGGGGACTTGGCAATTAGCTTGAGAGATCGGTGGGAACTCTATATGATATGAGGACTTGGTATTTATTCGATTCTTTTGAGGAGAGATCGGAAATGTGAGTGGCTGATTAGAAAACTGGGTTGGGGATCGGCTTCAGAGTTTATTGATTCTGGGGATCGGCCAAAATATGGTGTCTACAGCTGCCCCTCTTTACATAATTTCTATCAAAGGGAAAACCTTCCCATGTAGGAATTATGTAAAGATTCAGACCCAAATTTTGGACGATTTAAAATTTGAAATTTGAAATTAAAGTCCGGAGGCTAAAACCCACTTGGGTCGAAACCTTGAGGTTGGTCACAGGGAATTAAAATGTTAGAAAATTAAAATCAACTTAGATCAAGGAACCAGAGGTTGATAACAGGAAATTTAAATGCTGGAAAGTTAAAATCAACTTAGATCAAGGAACCAAAGGTTGATAACAAGAAATTTAAATGCATGAAATTAAAATCAACTTAGATCAAGGAACCAGAGGTTGATAACAGGAAATTTAAATGCTGGAAAGTTAAAATCAACTTAGATCAAGGAACCAGAGGTTGATAACAGGAAATTTAAATGCTGGAAAGTTAAAATCAACTTAGATCAAGGAACCAGAGGTTGATAACAGGAAATTTAAATGCTGGAAAGTTAAAATCAACTTAGATCAAGGAACCAAAGGTTGATAACAGGAAATTTAAATGCAGGAAATTAAAATCAACTTAGATCAAGGAACCAGAGATTGATAACAGGAAATTTAAATGCAGGAAATTAAAATCAACTTAGATCAAGGAACCAGAGGTTGATTAACAGGAAATTTAAATGCTGGAAAGTTAAAATCAACTTAGATCAAGGAACCAGAGGTTGATAACAGGAAATTTAAATGCTTGAAATTAAAATCAACTTAGATAAAGGAACCAGAGGTTGATAACAGGAAATTTAAATACAGGAAATTAAAATCAACTTAGATCAAGGAACCAGAGGTTGATAACAGGAAATTTAAATGCAGGAAATTAAAATCAACTTAGATCAAGGAACCAGAGGTTGATTAACAGGAAATTTAAACGCTGGAAAGTTAAAATCAACTTACAAAGCAAGCCTAATCTCGACACAAGAAGTTCTTCCCCGATGAAGTGTACTTAACAGGATCCCGAAAGCCGATGATTAATGGAGGACGAGTTACAAGACCTGGCCTACGACCTTATTTCTTCGGATGCCCCTTTCTGTTCTTGACTTTCTCCTTACTTTGCGAAAAGCGCCCTTGCGAGTTTTCACTTTCCGTCCACTTGACTAGAAGCGCCCTTCCAGGTTTTCACCTCTAGTTATTTTTTTTTTTTGGCCATTTCCTGCAAATCTCATAGTAAAGTACATGAGGTTATCAATTTCAAATCCTAATCTTATAGCAAAATTTTAAATGATTAATAGCGCATCAGGTAAAAAGATTAAAGAAGGACTATGTTAAAGAAGGAAAGATAAAAGCAAATAGATAGAAAAATATGATTTTATTATGGTTCTAGGAAACAAAGGTACAGTGTCAAAGGAGAAGAGTACAAGGATAGATCTCACATATTCCTTGTGGTTAGCTTTGAAGTCTTTTAACTGTCATTATTTCAAGTACTCTGAAGTCTCGTGCCACAATGACTTATTTCCATCCTCAGTTTCATTGCCCCGTTCCTTATTTCTCTATTTTGGTTCTTGGGATGCCCTTTCGGGTTTTCACCCCTAGATTTTTATTTTTTTATTTTTTTATTTTTTTTAGCTCGCTTTTTCAGGATGCCTTTTCGGGTTTTCGTCCTTCACTTATTTTGCAGAAAGCGCCCCTCGAGGGTTTTCGCCTTCTTTCACACATTTTGCTAGGAGCGCCCTTTTGGGTTTTCACCCCTACTCTATTTTTTTTTTTTTTTCAGGCATAGTATCTCTTGACGGTGTCAGTGTTCACAGGCCTTGAAAATTCTTCACCGTCCATGTGGGTCAAGATCAAGGCCCCACCAAAAAATGCCTTTTAACCGCATAGGGTCCCTCGTAGGTTGGTAACCATTTGCCCCGGGGATCATTTTGATTCGGGAGAACTTTTTTCAGAACTAGGTCCCCAGGTTGAAATTCGCAAAAGCGAACATTTTTGTCAAATGCTCTAGCCATTCTTCTTTGGTACAACTGCCCATGATATGCTGCTGCCAGTCTCTTCTCATCTAGCAGGTTTAATTGGTCCAACCTTGACTGGATCCATTCTGACTCATCAATCCCCGATTCTTTTAGAATTCTTAGAGAAGGAATCTCCACCTCAATGGGTAATATAGCCTCTATCCCATAAACCAACGAATAAGGAGTTGCACCAGTTAAGGTCCTTACAGAAGTCCGGTATGCGTGGAGAGCGTAGGGAAGCATATCATGCCAATCCGTATATGTGATCGTCATTTTCCGAATTATCCTCTTGAGATTTTTGTTTGCTGTTTCCACTGCTCCATTCATCTGGGGACGGTATGGGGAGGAATTGAGATGTCGAATCTTGTATTGGTCACATAACTTTTGGATCTTTGGGCCATTCAAGTTCTTGGCGTTGTCAGTGACGATTTCATTGGGGAGACTGTGCCGGCAGATAATATAATTTCTGAGGAATTTGAGAAATGTGTTCTGCGTGATGTGAGCATATGATGTCGCTTCGACCCATTTATAGAAATAATCGATAGCTACCAGGATAAATCTATGCCCATTGGACGCCTTAGGGTTGATGGGACCAATCACATCGATGCTCCACATTACGAAAGGCCATGGTGAAACGAGATTGAACAGTTGGTGAGGCGGAACATTTATCAGATCCGCGTAGATTTGACACTTATGGCATTTCCGGAAATATTCGATGCAGTCCTTTTCCATGGTGGTCCAGAAATATCCCCGTCGCATGATTTGCTTAGCCATTATATGTCCATTAGCATGGGTGGCACAGTTCCCTTCATGAGTCTTGAAAAGGATTTTCTTCACCTCCTTTGCATCCACACATCTCAATAATTCGCCGTTGGAGCTCCTCTTGTATAGGATTTCTCCACTGGGGAAGTATCCCAATGCTAATCTCTGAATCATCCTCCTTTCGTTCTTGCTCGCCCCTGGAGGGAATTCTTTGGTTCTGATATAAAGCAAGATGTCATGGTACCAAGGTTTACCATCAGGTTCTTCTTCAATCATGAAGCAGTAAGCCGGCTCACTTCTTGCTTTAATCTTTAACACCTGAGTCGTTTGCCCTTCTTCCATTTGAGCCATAACAGCCAGGGTGGCTAAGGCATCTGCAAATTGATTTTTGTCTCGACTAAGGTGAGTGAAAGAGATTTCTTCGAATTTCTTAATTAGGTCCAGTAAGTACTTCTGAGATGGGATTAGCTTCGGATCCTTAGTTTGCCATTCTCCCTTGACTTGGTAAATGATCAGAGCTGAGTCTCCATACACCTCCAACTTTCTGATTTTCATTTCGATAGCAGCTTGTAGACCCATTACACAAGCTTCATATTCTGCGATGTTGTTGGTGCAGTCAAATCTCAACTTGATAGCTATCGGAAAGTGTTTCCTATCCGGGGATACCAATACAGCTCCGATTCCATTACTAGACAAATTGACAGCTCCGTCGAAATACATTTCCCAAACATCAGCTGGTTCTTCTTCTTCGCAGTCTACTACATTAATATGCTCATCAGGGAACTCAAAATCCAGAGCTTCATAATCCTGGATAGGGCTTTCTGCAAGCAGATCAGCCATCACGCTACCCTTCACTGCTTTCCGGGTCATATAGACGATGTCATACTGGGAGAGTATGACTTGCCACTTGGCTATCCTTCCTGGCACGAATGGGCTTTCGAATACATACTTGATGGGATCCATTCTGGAAATGAGCCATGTCTTGTGATTCAACATGTAGTGCTTGAGGCGATTCACTGTCCAAGCTAGTGCACAGCAAGTTTTCTCTAGGAAAGAATACCTTGACTCACAATCATTAAACTTTTTGCTCAGGTAATAAATCGCTCTTTCCTTCCGGCCGGTATCATCGTGTTGCCCCAAAACACATCCCATTGAGTTTTGCTGGACTGCCATATACAGGATCAGAGGCCTTCCCGCCACTGGTGGAACCAATACTGGTGGGTTGGACAAGTACTGCTTAATTTTCTCAAAAGCCTCTTGGCAAACTGAATCCCATTGAGGGGTGTTATTCTTTTGGAGTAGTCTAAAGATAGGCTCAGCCTTAGTGGTGAGATTGGAGATAAACGTTGATATGTAGTTCAACTTCCCTAAGAAACTGCGTACCTCCTTTTCTGTTTTTTTGGGGATGGCATCTCTTGAATGGCTCGAACTTTGTCCGGATCAACTTCAATTCCCTTTTCACTCACTATGAATCCCAACAATTTTCCAGATTTAGCTCCGAATATGCACTTGGCAGGGTTCAGTTTCAGCTGAAATTTCCTGAGCCTCTCTTATACCCTTCTCATCACCTGCACGTGGCTCTCTTCCCCCTTTGATTTAATGATCATATCATCCACATACACTTCCACCTCTTTATGCATCATATCATGGAATAATGTGACCATAGCGCGTTGGTAAGCGGCGCCAGCATTCTTTAACATGAAAGGCATGACCCGATAGCAAAATACTCCCCATTGAGTGATAAAAGCTGTCTTTTCCTTGTCTTCCCCATCTATTGGGATTTGATTGTACCCCGATGCCCCATCAATACACGAACACCTACCTAATTCCGCAGCATTGTCTACTAACACATCAATGTGGGGGAGAGGGAAATCATCTTTTAAGCTTGCTTTATTGAGATCCCTGCAATCGACACACACCCTAACTCTCCCGTCCTTCTTCATTACCGGGACAACGTTAGCTATCCATTGGGGATACTTGACTACTTCCATGAACCCAAATCATCAAGCTTTCTTGACCTCATCCCTAACTTTGAGCAGTGTGTCAGGATTCATTCTTTTTAGCTTCTGCTTCACCGGGATTGTCCCTGGAATTAGGGGAATTTTGTGCGTCACTATCTGGGGGTCCAGACCAACCATATCATCATAGCTCCAGGAAAATATGTCCAAGAATTCTCTGAGCAAACTGATCATATCTCCCAATTCCTCACTCTCCACAACCTTAAGTTCCCTCTTCACTTCTTCCGTGCCTAAGTTTATGGTGCGTGTTTCGTCGCCACAAGGCACTACGGAAGGTTCATCCCTTTTATCGCTTTCTTCTGTGAGCTCCACCTCAGAATCACTTGAAGTAATGGCAGTTATGGAGATTTCAAAATTAACCAGAGGAATTTCCGAGTCTATTGAATTATTAGGTGTTAATTGATGAATGGTCTCGAAATTAAGTACAGGGATGTCCTCTGCTGTCCAGTTGTCCAGTTCTTGCCCCTCAGCTATTGTCGAGACCAGAGCTTCATATAGGGAGTCCAGTTGTATGACATCAATGGATGGTTCTAAAGGAGACTTTTTGCTTTCATCCCCAGGTTCTATCATATTCACACCATTACCTGCACCAAGATTAGGCAATGGGTTTGAGGTAACATTGGGGAGGGAACCATTTCCCTCAATCTTCAACCACCCGTTCCAGATTAAAGCGTGCACTCTCCCTCTGAGTGCCCCGCAGTTATCAGTTGAATGCCCTTGTGCCCCTCCATGATATTCACAATGGGCAGTGGCATCATACCACCTGGGGTATGGTGGCTGAATTGGGTCTAGGGGGATTGGTACAATCTGGTTTATACCGACGAGGTATCGGTATATTTCACTGAGTGGGAGGGGAAGGGGTGGATCAGGGTTTCTTGGTGGTCTGGGATTATTTTGTGGTGGTCTGGGTTGAGTAGGTGGAGGAGGAGGTCTAGGTTGGTAATTTGTAGGCGGTGGGTATTGCGGGCGCGGGTGTGGATAATTTGGAAAAGGAGGTAGAATGTTCGTGACTGTTTGGCCATGAGGGGGAGGATATGGCCGGTAGTTATTTTGAGGGAGTGGGGAATAATTATTCTGACGGGTGATGGAATGCACATCACCCTCCTTCTTCTTGCCAAAGCTGGCAGTCTTTTTCGCAGGGTTCTCAGTCAACTCCTGCAGCCGTCCCATCCTTAAATTAGCTTCTATCCTTTCACCGGCATGAATGATGTCAGAGAAGCTGTTGGAGGTATTCCCAATCATCAGGTTGAAGTAAGGAGCCTTCAGTGTTTCGATGAATAGGGAGCAGAGTTCATTGTCGGTCACTGGAAGATATACATCTGCAGCCTTCTCTCTCCATCTTTGGGCATACGCTTTGAAGCTTTCCCTGTCCCTTTGCACCAAATTTTGGAGATCTCTCCTTGTGGGGGCTACATCGCAGTTGAACTTATACTGCTTTAAGAAGGCGTCAGCTAAATCCTTCCAGGAGCGCAGTTTGCTCCTGTCCAACTGTATGCACCATCTCAGGGCTGCTCCTGAGAGGCTCTCATGAAAGAAGTGGATGAAAAGCCTGTCATCTTCTGTTAAGGCAGACATTTTGGCAATGTAGGTTGCCAGGTGAATGCGAGGATCTGAGTTCCCGGTATACTTGTCGAAATCCGGGACTTTGAATTTGGGTGGCACCACCACATCTGGCACCAATCTCAGTAACGCCACATCAACTGAACCATACATGTTCAGCCCTTCTATTGCTCTCAATCTTTCCTCTAGAGCAGACAGCTTCTCGTTTTCCTTGGCCTTACTTTCTCCTCCTACTGCAAAAGATACTCCCCCAGCTGGGAAATAAGGGGTGGAGTGAACCGGAGGGATTACTATTGAAGGGTATGGGTCCGCATTTGAGATGGTTGGGTAATGGGAGAAAGGTAGGTCATTATTTATGGCAGCTGGGTTGACAATGACTGTCGGATCCGGGATAGGTGACTGAAAGGTGAAAGAGGTTGAAGCTTGGTGAGAATCCATTGTTGTAGGTGGTGGGGGAGGTAATGGTAGGTTAGGTTCTGAAGTGGGTTTATTTTGGGACATCTCCCTCATTAGTCTCATAAGTTCTGAGACCTGATCCTTCAATTCGAAAACCTGTCCTTGTAGGTTCTGTACTTATTCCTGATCTTCCATTATCTTTTTTGTTCGGGATCTTGTAAAGTACACTCGCTTGGGCTGAACCGTGTGCTTGGTCAGACTTGCCTTGTTTGAAGCAATGTTTGATTTTTTGTGAGGGAAATAAATAAAAGCTTTTAGTGAATTTTGAATTTCGTAAAATACTAAAGGTCCTGGTTCGGACAAAGGATACAGTGGCATTTGGGAGCCAAAAATGAAATCTGCAGAAGGATGGTTGCCTCAATTTTATCATGGCATCATTCGATAGTCTGACTGTGAACGACTAGATTGAATCTGCGTTTATGATACCTGTCCATATAGCACATCCAATTTTTCGCATAACCCTGGCGAGGGAGTTCCTATGGGAGTTATATTATTCATTCACAATTTTGCTAAACAATGGCCCAAAAATCATTCTATTAACTGAATAATTCGTATACAGCATTCTTTACAATGGCCTAGGCTCAGGGAGGTTCTTTATAATGAGATGACATTTTCTGAGATACTCATATAACCTTTCTTCTTGTCTGGCAGGGTCGAACACTTTCAAAGCATACTCGGATTCAGGTAACAGTTCTTGTTTTCCCTGTGCTATCGTCCTCTCTAGCTGGTCAACATTCTTTTTCAGCTCCTGATAAAGAACAACTTGTCTTTCTTTTTCCTTCCTTTCTTTAGCACATTCCTTTAGAATATCGTTGATGAGCAGTGCTTGTTCCTTCAGTTCAAGCTTCTTCTTTTTATTTTCTCGTTTATGCTCTTCTACGAGTATCTCTTGGTATTTCATTTTTTCCTAGAGCTTGCTGTTACGTGCTTCTACTTCTTTTAATACAGCTTGGAGCGAACTTCTTTCTTTTTCCCACCGTGCCTCTTGCTCTTCGAAATCCATCTTTTCAGCCCTTGCCTCTTCCCTAAGCCTTCTCACTTTTCTTTTAAGGTTCTGCTGTTGATCTTCTAACTGCTTTATTTGTTCTTGCAGTTGCGAGTTTTCGGCGTTTGCCCTCTATAGTGAGTCAGCTAGATGATTATTAGCTTCTTCCAATAGTGTATTTCGGCGAGGGTTGCTGTCTTCGAATTCTGCAGTTAAGTGTCCTAGGTTCCTGTCAGCCCTCCATTTAAGATAATCGTCCGTGGCACTTGGGCCTTTGGGCGACCTCTCCATCAGAGTGATGTTTTCCCAAGATTTGCGAGCTATTTTTAACCCATCCTCTTCTTTGAGCTCATGGTAAAAATGACTCTGGTGGTATTCTTCGTTGATCTCGAATCGTGTCGAGCCAAATTGTCTCATTACTAAGGCCGGAGTGTAACTTGTATATCCAGTCACTCCAATTAGGGATACCGATTGATTGCCCCCCGTGCCGACCAAAATGGATTGACCTGACGTCCACAACTTCCTCCAACAGTAGTCATGGCTATTGAAGCTCAAAATCCGTCCTTGCCACTGCGACTCATCCTTCTGACTGATTACCAATAGGGTCATTTTCTCGATGAGAGGCTGGTCAAGATACCAAGTTAATCCCTTCGTCTCCACAGGACACATATGTCCTATGATCCAGAGGTGCAACAACTGAGAATAACACTTAATGGACCCCTTGCCTTGCTGTCTGCAGTAAGTGAGGGTTAAGAAAGTCTCAGCAAGTATTGCCGGTACTGGATTGACCTTCTATTTCTCTACTGCCCAGAACATTTCCACAACACTAAAGGTTATGATTTCGGAAGGTCTGGGGAACAAAATCAGGCCATAGATTGCTAAAGCGAGCACCAGTGAAGCTTGATCCCACTGTTCATCTCGGATGTATTGGTCGAACCATTTCTTGAGATAAGTCCAATACCACCCATGCGTGTTTCCTTTGACAGTTTCTCTCGCCTTTGCTTCTTCTAGTGGAATCCCTAGCACATGTGCGAACCTTTTCCAGGTCTGCCTATGTTCGAGGTGTGGATAAATCCGATTCTGCACCGTATAAGGAATTTTCAGCAATGCTTGGTATTCTTCTATAGTGGGAACAGTATCGATATCGTTGAAAGAGAATACTCCAAACTTAGGGTTCCAAACTGGCAAAATGGCCTTTAGTGCCGGGACTTGAACTTTAACTCGCATTAATGTTGCAATTCTCCCATATTTCTTCTCAAATTGTGCTTTGACATGATCAGGGAACGACTTCCAACCATCGGCCAGACCTTCGAGACTATTCATTCTGACCTCAATCTTGCTCAAGTCCATTGGAGGTAATGAGCCAGTATCATTCTGTAGGGGCACTGAATTATTTTTGGGCCACGGTTTAGCATTTTGTTCTGATTTAAGAACTTCTTCTGCCGACTGACCCGATGATGCCATGTTAAAATGATGCTTATCCTTTTACAGACCTTATTTTGATAACGCCTGCAGGAAAAACTTATTAGCAGGATAAATTAAGGTAATCTTGAATTATACTGTTGACAGAGTGATACCTACACATTTATCAAAGTAGGAAAATGTGTGGGTTTTCTTGACAGTATGATTCAAGATTACCCTTAAAAATAAGAACAAAATAACATAAACAGAATAGGGTAAGAGTAAGTATGCCCCTTTTGTCTTAAAGTAAAGGAAAGTCCTAATACCGGCTAGGTGCTACCTAATTAGACAGTTCTATCCTATATGGTAGCTTGCTACGGCTTTCAACTATCGTAAGAGTTTAGCTCAGGGTCTAATTTTCTAAAAGCCACAGGTTCCCAAATTGCCCCTACTGTAAACAGCAGAGCCCCATTCTATCCCCCATGATATTGTCGGGAAAATTCCACGGGTATCATAGTGAATAGAACGAGTTTCAATTTGAGCAGAAGCCTTCACAGATACTAACGGGGTAAAACCCACGGGTACCGCTACATGACTCCCTCCTACTTTCCTAAAAGGGTAAGAAAGCCCGGGTATGGGGCTGAAGTGTGTAAGGACATCGTGTGAGTGTTCAGTGTGTGAAGGGACACCTTTATCTCTTCCCAATTCAGGGGGATTTTATTTTCCTTCTTTTTTTTTAAATGTAGAGCACTGTAGAAAATAAGACAAGCAAGACAAACAAAATGGTTAGCAGGAATAACAATAATTAACGTATAGAATTTTGCGGAGTGAGCCCGTCTAACTATGATTTATACACAAAATTAAATCTACTTTTGGACCTCTAGACCGGGGTTTAGTTTGTTAACTCCCCAGTGGAGTCGCCAAGCTGTCGCAAGGTGTTTTGCGGTCGCCTAGACGAACACTCACCAAAGTGGAAAAGTGAGGAGTCGCCACTTTAATTTTGAGGGAAATTAAAGAAAACCATTTGTGAAAGCAAGTTAAAATAAAACCACTTCAAAAACAAAGATTCTAGGTTCGGGGTCCATGAACGAGTGGGGAAGGTGTTAGGCACCCCATCTCGTCCCTCAACGAGGGTAAGCAGATTTAACTTCACGTTCTTCATAGTTAGGAGGGCTTGAATGGAAATATTAATCCTTTTGACCGAAAGGAATGTTTGATTTTTCACTAATCCTGATTACCCAGATACATAAGTAAATGAGACAACCTTAGTGAGTTGCTGTTGCGTATTAATTTTATTTCAGGGGGATCATCTTACGTATTTGTTAAAATTTAATTTGGAAGTCGGATAAGAACTCTCCTCCGATCTCCTATAAATATTTATTAAAAAATTTTGGGTTGAGAATCGGATAAGAACTCTCCTCCGATCTCTTTTAAATATTTGTTAAAGTTTTTAAGTGAGAATCGGATAAGAACTCTCCTCCGATCTCTTTTAAATATTGGTTCAAGTTTTTAGCTTGAGGATCGGATAAGAACTCTCCTCCGATCTCTTGTAAATATTTGTTAAAATTTTTGGCTTGAGGATCGGATAAGAACTCTCCTCCGACCTCCTTATAAATATTTGTTAAAATTTTTAAGTTTGAGGATCGGATAAGAACTCTCCTCCGACCTCTATTAAATATTTATGGAAACTCTGGGCGAGGATCGGGTAAGAACTCTTCTCCGACCTCTATTAAACATTTAAATGGGGACCGGGTAAGGACTTTTCCGATCTCTCAAGGTTTAATTATAGCTACGCATCATAAGAACCTGAGACTAAGAGTTTCGGCATTCAAAGATGCCAAGGGTCGGAATAAGGCTTCTTTTAACTGGTTGGTACCTTGTGACCAGACAAAGGATGCCATACTAAATTTTACCGATCTCCTATGTAATTACTTTACCAATACCTTTTTATACATAATCCATCCTGTTTATTTACCTGAAATTTAGTTTCATTCTGCTTTATGACGTCATACTGAATCACCTTCTATGTTAGCCTAGTGATGCAACTCTATTATTTTCTTGACGTATTATTCAGGCTTTCTATTTTAAAGAAGCACTTAAGACACGACTACCTACATTTTACCGAACTACTTATACGCTACTTGAGATGAGGACTTTCGCATTTAGAAGTAGCAAAGCTTAACAAAAAGAATGGACCAGTTGACAAAGAAAGTAAACTTCGGGAATAACCTTCATTACACCATATAAACTTGGCGAAGATTACAAACATAAAAGTAAAGGGAATGCGTAAAATAAAAAGAGCTTTTAGTGAAACAGAGATATAAACACTCACCTGTGAGGAGCCGAATCTACTAAACTAATCGCAGAACGTAATAGGGGCACAAGCTGTTTAGCTCGAAGGCTGAAGCTCACCTAGAAACGAAGGATGCTTAGCTAAACGGCAGTCAGGTTTAAACAAGCAAGTTGAGCTTGGGAAATAAGAATGGAAACAAAGATGACAAAGAACTGAAAGTAAGGGCGTCACAGGATAATGAAAGAACTGAAAATGGAGAGTTCCAGTATTTCAAGAATCCCTTTTGCAAGAAAACACTTCGGAAAACTGGTTTCAAAAGTTTTTCCTTATCAAAAACTTAAAAACAGCAGAGTAACGAACTGAATTAAATTTCAGAGTTCTTCCACTATAGTAACTATTTCTCCTTTTTTGCCCGTCCCTTGAACAGTTTTCATGCAGGTATTTATAGGAACCGGGTGCTCCCCATGAAGGGTCAGGATCTATTTTGAGGGAGATGGAGGGTCAGGATTTCGAAGGACATGATCTGAGGCTCAGGAATTAAAGAGGATCAGAACGGACGGCTGAGATCCCCTTCAGAATATTTGTCATTTTCTTCTTCTAATCTGACGGTCCCAAATTCTCTTGTCCGGGGCGATCCGAGGGCTGGGAGTGAAAGGCGCTGATCTTGTCGTTTTCTTCTTTGATCCGAGGGCTCCGAGCTCGTTCTTACAAGTAAGATCAACGGTGGAGATTAGGATGTACAGTGCTGTCCTGACGTACTCTGGCGCATGTCAGAAATGCGGGCGATTCTGGGGCGTGCGGTTGAGATTTCTCCTGCAACGCTTTAACTACCTCGGCTCTGATTATGACGATAATTGCCAAGAGCTGTCTTATTCTCTTTGTCTCCCGACCTCCCCTCTTTTCCGGTCTTTTCAACGTGATCCTTTTTCGATCTCTCATACTAGATTCCTCTCTTCCGATCTTTCCTGACATGCTCTCTTCTACCGATCTTTACCACACCAGTCTTCCTTTTTATCGGGTTCGGTCCAGTCAAAGCATTTATTTCCCTCAATTCTCGAGGCGTCCGCTTCGTTTTCTGCTTACAATAAATGCTCAAATTTTCCTATATATATACCTTCAATCGGAAAGCCCTACTTCACTTGACTTTTTCCCCTATTCTCCTCATTTCCTTGTTCTAGCTGCTCCGGCAACAATTCCGGCCATGGTGACCACTTTTGATCTTTTTCTGACCATTTTCTTCGTGTCCCGACTGAAAATTTACGACCCCGGTGATCTGGATGTAATGATATCCTTATTTGATGACAGTGAGAGAACTGGACTAATATCCCGATTAAGATCGAAAATATCGATCATACCGATCTCGACATCGTGCAATATAATTGGCGATCCAATTTCGGGCGAGAAGACTGCTAACATTCCCTTCAACCTCGGTGATTGCCCACTTATGTTCATTTGGCTCCTCACCATATTGGGCGTCCCAACTACAGCTCGATTCTGGTCGATGACAATAGAAATGACTCTACATCCTCATGAGAGTCATAGTCACCCCATCTAAGCTGTACATCTATCCAACGGCCGGTCTCCTGATCAGACACATCTTTTGGCTCAGCCACGAGACTAGGCTTTCACATGGGCCTTCGCTAGATAGGAAGTGATACCGGTCTCCAGAGATCGGCCAAATAATGTAACTTGCCTTTTAATGTAATCCGATCTCTAGAGATCGCCCAAATGATATAATTCAACTTTTGTGTAATCCCGATCTCTGAAGATCGCCCAAATGATGTAATCTGACCTTTTCGGAAATAAAATTTCATTTTGACCACTATCATTTTATTATTATTACATTGATTATTTTCCGATCTCTGATGTGATTATCCGATCCGACTCTTAATTTGAATGACACTTATCCGATCCGTAATTCAAAACACCTTAATTTGCCGCCCTACAGTTAACCGATCTCTTTATGGAATCTCCAGAATATTAGTGAAATGTATCAAAACAGCTGGCGAGTCCCGCTATCCGATGCACTACCTGGAACATCGTGAGCATTAAATGCTCGGACGAGTATAAATAGGGGTGGGGTTAGCCAGTTGCTCCTTCATGTCATTTTCAGTCTCTCGCAAATAACTTCCAAATTCTCTCATTTTCTCAAGTTCCTCCGACACCGATCAAGCTCCGGTAAGGGTTTTGATCTTCACTTTAGTTTAAATTTTCTGTTTCCTTTGAAAATGAGCAGTGCCGAAGGTCAGAGAGCAGTAAGCCCCCCTTCCATTCAGTTCTCGTGGTAGTCTGATGATGTAGAGGTGGTTGGACCAGGCGCGCCGCCTGAACTTCCTAGGGTCTCCACTCCAGCTCGGGGACAACCAGCACCATCAAGGCATGTGCCTTCTTCGGGGAGGGAAAATCTTCCCATGGACGAGCTACCGTCAATCTTACAAGAACCGACCTTGACTGCTCACCGAAGTACAACATCCGGCCTGATTCCTACGAATTGATCCGGTGTCATGGCGACCTTCGTGCCGATCACTTCTTCGAGGAGAACGATATGATCATGGTCTACGAAGAACAATTAAAGGCCGGTCTGCGGTTCCCTTTGGACGACTTCTTCAAAGAAGTTTTAAAATATCACCAAGTGTGCATCGCTCAAGTTCACCCGAACTCGTGGCAGATCTTGGTAGCTTTCCGAGGCTTATGCCGAGCTAAAGGACTCCGACCCACGGCTAAGGTGTTCGCGAATCAAGATCGCTAACTCGTCGCAAGGACGACGAGTATTGGTTCTTCCAGGAGAAACCACATTGTGGGCTTTTTACAGACCTACCTTCCTCCTTGAAGAATTGGAAGAACCGCTTTTTTATCTTGAGGAGTAAAATTCCGAACAGCTTTGAGGGCTTCCCCCGCAGCTGGCTGCATCAGGGTCCTTTGCTTACGAAACACATCGCCCTAAATAGGGAAGAGGGTGCAATGGTGATGGAGTTGAAAGAACAGGCGTCCAGAGAGAAGTTCTCTTGTTTGAATGCCGTGACGGCCGAGCTACACCATTGGACTATGCAGCTGGTCACCGGTCAAGATCGCGGGCTTCAGCTCTCTGCTCTCGGCATCGGTATTTTCTATATCTCAGATCTTTGGACCTTAGCGATCTCACTGACCTCTTCTTTGTGCAGGTATGGCAAGTGGCGAAGCTTCTAAGAAGAGCCGGAAGCGGAAGAGAGAGATCTCTCGGAAGGTACAGGAGATGAAGCGCTCCGAGCTGCTTCAAACACCTGGTCATGAGCCCGGGGAAATACAGGAAGGCTCATCTCAACCTTCCGGTCCGCCGATCATAGAAGTGGTCCGAACTCCTCCTCACCAAGAAGAGCCACTTCCACCTCCGCCGACCGCTCCAAGTGCAGAAGGGGGCCCTTCCCAAACTACTGTGAGGCCTCTTTCCCACGGCGCTCAAGTTCTAATCCATTCCCTGGAGAAGAATCGGACGGTTCGAGAGAACCCTGGTTTCGCCAAGGTCTTAGCGTCCTCTATCTGTCTTCGAGAAGATCGGGATAGGCTGTCCCCGGATAACCTTGATGATATCTTGACCAGATCTATGAGCCTGAACGTGGAGTGTTTGATGAACCAGCACATGGTCTGGGAGAAGGCTCATCGCCTGGGTAAGGAAGTCGAGAGGATGAATCATAAGGTGTCTTCTCTCCGATCCCAACTTTCGTCCGCACAGGATTACATATCTCAAATTGAGGGACGAATGAAGTTCTATGAGGACAAGCTGGCCGAGCAAGCTCATGTTCTGGCCGAGCAAGATCGTGTTCTCGGGGAGGTTCAGGAGATCCGAGCTAATGAAGCTGCTCAACTCGCTCATCTTGCTGAGGAGCTCAAGGTGAAAGAAGAAGAAATGGTGACTGAAGTGGCCAGCGCTTATGTGAATGCTCACAGAGATCTCCTGGCTGAGCTCAAGAAGCATTATCCTGAGGAGGACTTCTCCTGGATGGCCAACCTGGCTCCCGAGGATGAAGGTGAGGATAGCGAAGAGGAGGCTGAAGGTGAGAGGGAAAATGCACAACATGTAGTTCCGGCTAGGGGCGATCCCCCAGCCGAATGACTTGTATAAATTTGAAATGAAATGAAATGAAAGTTCCCCTTTTGTTCGATGATTGATTGTGATCGGAAAGCACTTGATTGTTTGAACATATTAGCATGACAACTGAAAATGATTTTTAATCTAAGTATAGGAGATCGGACAACACAAAATGCATGAGATCAGTTACGAAACGGGACTTAATTAAAATTAGAAATTTGGCTTCGAACACTTAAGATTGGGATCATCTGTAAACCGAGTCGAAACCTTTATCATTCTCAAATTTTTAAAAGAGAGATCGGCAATAAGACTGGTGGTAAGAGGATTCAATCTCGTTTGGCAAGTGAGATCGGAAATATAATTAGCTGATCAGGGGACTTGGCAATTAGCTTGAGAGATCGGTGGGAACTCTATATGATATGAGGACTTGGTATTTATTCGATTCTTTTGAGGAGAGATCAGAAATGTGAGTGACTGATTAGAAAACTGGGTTGGGGATCGGCTTCAGAGTTTATTGATTCTGGGGATCGGCCAAAATATGGTGTCTACACTTATTTATGATGTTTTGATTTAAATTGTGAAAGTTATTGTGTATATTTGAAATGACAATGTTTAGCAAATTGTTAAGATAAGTTTTGAAACCACAGTATCATGACCATATATTTGAACACCTCACTAGCATGACTAGTGGGGGTAATTAGTTTCAAATTTTGATTCCTTCTCTGGAGAAGTGTTGAGGTGTGCCAGTAGAAGAGAATGTGAATGGATATCCATATATTTGAGCTAGCTAGCCTTGTGATGTGATTTCTCTTTAGCCTCTGGCTATTGAGATTCTATTTGTTTCGAATGGCATGATCTAACTGTGGGTTTTATGAAATGTTTTTTGATACTTTGAAATGAACTTGGTTTACATTTAAAATCTCATAATGCATGATTTGTACTTAATTCTCATGTTCAGCCAAATTTTTAATAAATGTGATTTAAGTTTTGCATAAAGATTATTTTAGTATGTTGTGCACCACTGAGTCCTAGTACTCAGCGATAGCTTCTATTTCTGTCGCAGATACAGAGACTAGAGGAGCAGCAGACTAAGCTGCTGAAGTGTGAGGAGCTATCAGCTTAAAGTCTTCGGGTATAATTTATACCCTAACTATAAATATTTCTTTTGATGTATATATTGCACATAAATGTATGGACATGTAAAAATGGGTCTTGAGCAGTTTGTATAAAAATCGTATAAATTTGTAATATATATTGTAGTTTGAAATCCTTTTAATGTAAATTTTGTAATGATATATCTAAATTATTTTGTTTCTAATGAAATATGAATGGAACTATTTTATTTAATTTGAATGAAATGGATTGTTAGTATTTTGATGATCATTGGATACTGGATTTGAAATTGAAAGTTGATAAATGTGTTGAGAAGTTGATTGAGATTGAGTATGAAACTGAAGCAGTTGTTGAGAAAAATTTTTAGAAGTGCTTTTTACAGGTATTTGAAGAACTGTTTTCTCAAAATACAGAGGGAACTCTGTCGAAATTTTTATAAAATTTGCAGAAAAATAAAATGGGCCAAAAATTTCCAACTAGCTTTCTACTTAATTACATGTTTTAAATACTTATTAGAAATGCTCACCACTTATCAAAAATAAGAAAATTGTTTTAAAATCCCTTGTAGGATACTTAATGAGTTATCGGTAGGTGAAGTTCGATAGTTCATTAGGTATTCTACGGGATCATGTTATACCTTATAAAGGGGTAAGGTGTGACACCAAATCATATACAACTTAAGCCATGACACAAAATTTCCGATCAATGCCGTATTGTACACCACGACAAAGCAATGTACAACCCCACTAATCGAAATCAATGAGGGAGGTGGCTAGCTAGCTAATGAGCACTCATCCAATCTATAACCTCAACTGGTAAACCAGAAAGGAAGGAAAAATAACCGATCTCACCCCATAAATGGAGGAGGAATAATAAGATACTGTCATGCTAAGTGTGATTCAAAAATCAATTTCAAACATTTTATTCAAATGATTCGTGAGAAATCCAATAAATTTTCATAGTCATAATTTCATTCACAAGACGGCAACACAATTCATAATTAACTTTAAATTTTCATAAATCACACTAAATCAATTTTTCAATGACAAAAGGCTCAAATAAAGTTTATTGTGCACAAACCTGATGTGAGTCGCCTCTAGGCCTTGACTCAGTCTCTCAGAGCTTCCAAGTCTTTTTCAGCTGAAACACACTGTTTCACAGTGTTTCAGTACCATAACTTAGCATAAATCTAAAAAGAAATTTAACTTCACTTTTACCTAGCTCTAATGCGCTAAACTAGACGTTCTTGAAATTTTTGTGTTTCGGGTTACTATTCACTACACTATTCAAGTCAAATTTTTGACTTTCTAAGGCTTAATAGGTATGGGAATTCCAACTCCACCCACATACCACATTTTGGTCACTAAACTTGTTAGTTTTGGTCATTTTCTCAACACTTAAGTCTTTTGGGCAAAATTATCAATTTTCAGTTTTTGGTGTCTAGGTTGCACTGTTCCATTGGTCATTTTACTGTTGGAATTTGGCAAAACTTCCTTCATAGAAAATGTTCCTTATTGTCTTAAGTTTATTCTCCTTTTTGAATCACTCCAATTGGAGTTTTGTAGCTCAAGTTATATGCAAATTACTTTTACTGTTCACGCTGCAGAATTTTGTTCTGGCAGATTATTGATTCCAACTTCGTTCAGTAATTTGATCAAGTTAGGTCCATAATTTGGTCTAATTTTCTTCATATCAAATGTTCTAATATTCCTTAGGTTTCCATAAGTTCAAGAATCACCTAAATCGGAGTTTTCTAGAGAGAGTTATAACTTTACTGTTCATATGGTAAATCTGCAGTCTGCAGATTCAGTGATTCAACTTTGCTCAGTAATTTGATTGGGTTAATGGCATAATTTGGGTTGGTGTTCTCCATGAAAGTTTTAGGTATATATCTCATCTAACCCCTGGTAAAATTTTAGGTCATTTTGACCTGCCTAGCTCGAGTTATGATTAAATGAACAAACACTGTTCATTTGGTCAGTTTGTGCAGGGCAGCCTGCAATTTTTCAACTTTAATCAATTTGTTCACTATGTTTTAGTCACTTTTTGGGCATGCTTCCTAAATGAAAATTGTGTAATTTAGTGCCTATTTTCATCCTCAATTGGTCCCATATCCATTGGACTTGTAAAATTCCATTTTTGGTCCCTCAAAGTTGACTTTTGGTCATGGTGCATACCCAATCCGAATTTGGCTTTGATTCAAACACTTCTAACACACTTAATTAGGTCAAAAATGGCCATTTCTTTCCTTAAACTATGTCAAAGACATCATTTAGCACTTCTTCACATTTGTGGTCCCTAAACCCTAATGTTCAAAACCCTAATTCATGTCATTTGTTGCATTTAGCTAATTAAACACTTATAAACATGCTCCCTTAACTCAATTAAGCTTCCTAACATGATTAGCTCAAACAAATTTATACTTTGTCCAACCAAACCCTAGCTTTCCAAAATTCTATATAATCCCTCAACAAATTTTCTTTCCATTTTAAGTTTATTTACAAGCTCAATAAGTTAGAAATGTAAGAATCAAACTCAAATTATCAAATTTGATTACTAACCTTTTATGTAGAATTTCTTTTTCTTCAAAACTTCTTCATTTCTTTTTCTTTTTGCTGTCAAGCTCCTTCCCAAGTGACTAGAACAAGTTTTTGTGAAGCAAGTATGGAAGGATTTGAGGTTTAATGGTGGTTTCAAAGCTTGAAGCAAGCTTTAATGGAGGTTTGCAATGGTGAGGGAGAGGGAGAGAGAGAGATGGGAGACATCCACAAGAAGAAGAAGAAGGACTTTTTACTTTTTTTTTTCTTTCCTTTTGTTTTGTTTTTATCCTTATGGAAGACCTAAAAATCTAAATAAGTAATTAAATTAATTTCATTCTTTATGGCATCATGCATGATGTCATCACCTTTTGACTTTTCTATTTTCTTTTTTTTTTATTTTTTTTTCTATTAGTTCTTTAATTTAATTATTGATTCCGAAATTTTCTTTTCTCCGATTTTATTTAACAGTTAGGTCAGGAGTCAGCTCTCGGGGTCAATTGACCAAATTGCCCCTCGCCGGTTCATCCCGGTTTGCAAATAATTCAATATTTCTTTATGTTCCCTGACCTAATTATTTGACTGGCTTAACAGTTCTTTTTCATGATTTTCTCTTTTCCACTGTGTTCGTAATGGTCCTAAGGACCGCAGCGTCACATTTTACGGATCGAAATTTGAGTTTAAAACGGCTTCGCAGTCGTTCCTGAGAATGTCACCCATCGCTGTGACTCTCGGCTCATTTAACTTCTTATGTCCTGTTTTTCTTATTTATACTTAACTAATTGGACATTACTAATTATTTGTGTTTATGGTTTATTTAGTTGTCTTAAGTATGGTTCAAATCCCCTTAATTGTCCGGACCGACTCCGGTCACCGGAACAGTGAAATATACCAGGCTATGCAAATAGGGGTGTTACAAAAAAAATTTAAACCCAGAAATCCAACCCATTCCAAGCTCTCTTATAGGCCTTTCTTGGGCACAAATCATTGGCAAGGCCATTCAGATTCCCTCAAGGAATCCAATCCTATCTTTACAAGAACTGCAAGCTTGCAAACCCAGCCCTCCATCTCTGGAACCCCTAACTCTCTCTAATGAAAGGCATGCTGTTCAAAGGAACATAAAAAAGAGAGGCCCTAGAAAACCAAACTTAAAAAATTTGGCTCGCAAGCCCCCTGTTACTTTGGTGGAAATAGTTGAGGAGGTGTCAGCAAAGCAAACCCCTCCCTTTAATGGTGAAAACAACAAGTTGAATAATGTTCCATCCTGCTCATCTGAGGCTTCGGTGGCTAGCCCAAAGCCACCTAGAGCACCATGACCATCCTATGTTGGAATTGTCAGGGGTTTGGGCATCCCCTGACAAGGAAAGCTCTGCGAGAGCTAATAAAAGTTTACCAGCCCAAGATGGTGTTTCTTTCGGAAACTAAACAAAGGACACCTTTTCTAGAACGGTGGAGAAACAGGTTTGATTTCCATTCTTCCTTTTATGTTATTCCAGAGGGATCATCTGGTGGTTTAGCTTTATGGTGGAAGAATGATTTACCAGTCCAAATTTTACATTCAACAAATAGATGGATTGACGTTTTGGTAGTAGATGTTTCCCATTGGCATGTCTCATTCGTTTATGGTGACCCTGAGGTTCGAGGACGTTTTGCTTTTCTCAATAACTTAAGGGACATGCAACAAGAAATTCCGTGGCTAATTATGGGTGATTTCAACATTTGCAATTCCCCAGTGGATAAATGGGGGAATAGAAGCATAAATTATGCTATTGCGAGAGCTTATAACTCTTTTCTCTTTGAAAACGACATGGAGGAATTGCCTTTTAAAGGGAAGAGATATACATGGTCAAATAAGCAGCGAGGTCAGGCCTGTATCATGGAAAGGTTGGACAGGGCAATGATCAACACAGACTGGAGGAATCAGTTTGGTCAATGTCAACTCATCCATGAAAAGATGATAGCTTCAGATCATCGCCCGTTGATTCTCATTCTTCAGCCGAAAGTTAAAAAAGTGGGAAAGACTTTTGCTTTTGACATAAAGTGGGTTACATCCACAGAGTGTGATCAACTTATCTCAGATAGTTGAAGTTCTAATCAAGGTAATTTGTTGGAGAAGCTATCTATGTGCAAGGATCAGCTGATTAATTGGAGTCATATTAGGTTTGGTAACTCATCAAAGAGAATACAGGAGCTATCTCGTCAGCTTGACAATATTAACTCCAATCCATTCAATGGAGATCTAGATGAAGTAAGGGAAATCAAGCGTAATCTGAATGACCTATGGCAGTTGGAGGAAATGTATTGGTTCCAGAAGTCAAGAGTGAACTGGTTATCTTATGGGGATAGAAATACGCGCTTCTCTCATGCAACAACAAATCAAAGGCGATAAAGAAATCATATTGTCAAAATTAGAGATAGCAGGGGTAGGTGCATTAGTAATAATGGGATAATTAAACAGGAAGCTTTGTCTTTCTTCCAAGAGTTGTATTCTGCTAAACATTTGAGGGTTTTCGAGGACATACTGCAATCTGTTCCACAAGTAGTTTCCTCAAGAGTTAACGAAAGCCTTTGTGCCCCCTTTATGGAGGAGGAAATAAAGCTAGCAGTGTTCTCTTTGGCCGCTTATAAAGCCCCTGGCCCTGATGGGTTCGAAGGTTTGTTTTTTCAAAAATACTGGGACACGGTCAAAGTGGAAGTGGTAAGACTAGTGCAGGATTTTTATCAGAGTAGTGTTCTTCCTCGCCACCTGAATGCCACTAATATTGTTATCATCCCGAAGAATAACAACCCACAGTTTTTCTCTGACTACAGACCCATTAGTCTTTGTAATTATGCTTACAAAATTATCTCAAAGGTCTTGGCAAATCGCTTGAAACCCTGGTTAAGGGATCTCATATCCCCAGCACAGTCAGCTTTTGTTCCCCACCGAAGTATCCAGGACAATATAGGTATTGCTCATGAAGCTTTCCATGGCTTAAAATTAAGAAGAAAGGGAAGAATAGGGATCATGGCAATTAAAGCAGATATCCACAAGGCATATGACAGTGTGGATTGGAATTTTCTAGTGGCTGTCATGCGTCAAATGGGATTTTGTGAGCAATGGGTGAACTGGATTTTTCAATGTGTCTCAACGGTAGAATACTCAGTGATGATTAATGGAGAGCTTTCTCCACTTTTTCAGCCATCTAGAGGGTTGCGCCAAGGTGACCCAATATCACCTTATCTCTTCCTTATGATCTCAGATGTTCTTTCAAGATTTATTGAGCAGGCCTTGAACCAAAACCAGATTAAAGGGTACAAGATCAAGAAGCACTGCCCTCCTATCTCCCATCTTCTTTTTGCTGATGATACAGTTTTGTTTGGGATAGCTACAATAGAGGAAGCAACTCGGTTAAAGCAGATTCTGGACACTTACAGTCTAGCATCGGGGCAAAAAATTAATGCATCAAAGTCCGACATTATGTTTAGCCACAATACAGAGCCACACATTCAGCATCAGATAGGCCAGATTTTGGGTTTTCAAAACTCGGGTGCCTTCTCTAAATATTTATGGCTTCCAACCTCATGGGGAAGATCAAAAAGCCATGCATTAGCTTTTCTCAAAGACCGAATTAGCAGTAAACTCCAAGGGTGGAAGAGCAAATTTCTTTCACAAGCAGGGAAAGAAGTGTTGATAAAGGCAGTAGTTCAGGCTATCCCAAATTTCATTATGCAAGTCTTCAAGCTTCCCTTGAGTATAATTCGAGAGCTTCATCAGTTGGCAGCGAGATTTTGGTGGAGGCACTCAGTTGATAAATCCAATTTTCATTGGATTAAGTGGAAGAATCTTACTAAGAGTAAATCAGAGGGAGGTATGGGGTTCAAAGAGCTTAGTATTTTTAATGAAGCCTCATTGACAAAATAGGCATGGAAACTCATCCAATTCCTTGATTCTCTATATGCTTATATCCTAAAGGGTATATATTTTCCATACTCTAACTCTATGGATGCTAAAGTTAGTGGCAATGCTTCATGGGGATGGTAGAGTGTGTTAGTGGGAAGGGAAGCTTTAAAGATAGGATTACGATGGCACATTTATGCCCCCTCCTTTATCAATGTTTGGCAAGAGCCATGGGTTCCTTCATTGTCAGAATTCATAATTCGAAGTCAACAACCTCCTGATAGCCTAGTTCTTTATGTAGCAGACTTAATTAATGCAAGCACAAAACAGTGGGACCTGCCCATCATATATGCATCCTTTACTCCAGAAGAGTGTGCAGCAATCAGGAAAATTCCCTTGTGTCAACAGCCTCTTGACCCTAAAAGGATTTGGCATTTCTCGAAGAATGGAGAATTGACGGTCAAGTCAGTGTACTTCCAGCTACAAAGTTTTAGTAGATTAAGGAATCAATATGATCCATCAACATCTAGATCTCCCCCTCCTTCATTCTGGAAGATGGTATGGTCCATCCCGGTCCCCCCAAAGGTCAGGAATTTTATTTGGCGGGCTTGTACTAATTCCTTAGCAACCAGAGTAAATTTGTATGCTCGTGGCAGTGCTTCATCTCCTCTTTGCCCCTTATGTCATCAAACAGCTGAATCTGTAGAACACTTGATTTTCTTATGCCCTCATGCAGCTGCAACTTGGTTTGGCTCAAGACTGGGGTTTAGTCCAAATGCTAATGGTTTTGAGTCTTTTTGGTTATGGTTGCAATATCTCCAGAAAATGGCCAATCATCCAGATCAAATGGAACTAAGGTTAGCTTGTCTTCTTAGCTGGTATATTTGGAAAGCAAGAAATAAGGCTATTTTTGAAGACATTGTTCCAGAACCAGAGAAGACCTTTAAAAGGGCTCAAGATGAAGTTGAGGAGTTGTGCTTTATAACAGTTCCACAAAGGCATTCTTTGGCTATGCCTCAGATCATTCTCCAAAGCAGCCCAATAGTGTGGACACCTCCCCCTATTGGGGAAGTCAAACTGAATGTAGATGCATCTTTTGATAACATCTCTTTTGAAACAGGTATGGGGGTATTAGCTCGAAATGCTGAAGGAGAGTTTATAGACGGATCCGCGTCAGTTTCCTTCAGCCTATCTGCTTTAGCGGCGGAAGGATGGGCAATCAAGAAAGCAGTGGATTTTGCTATTAGTAAGGGTTGGACTTCTTGTGTTATAGAATCAGATGCCCTTCAGTTTGTTCAGGCTGTTTTATCTCCTCAAGAGTCCCCTCCATGGGAAATTGAGGCTATCATTCGTGATGTGCGATGTATTTTATCAAACTATCCTTTGATCAAAATTGCTCATGTTAAAAGATCAGCTAATAGATGCGCAAATTGGATAGCTAATTCAGTGAGAAGGGGCAAGCTTTTTCCAGCTTGGAGTTCCAACATCCCCAGCCAATTAATGCATCTATTAGCTGAGGATAGAATGTTCCCGGTCATTTCTTGAGTAATGAAAGATGTCATTTTCAGAAAAAAAAAATAATTTATAATTATTATTATTAATTAATTAATTATTAATATCTAATAATTTATAATTAATAATAAATATTTTATATTAAATTGTTTATAAAATTATTTTTAATTATTACCGTTAATATTTAAAATAACTAATAAAAATTTATATCATATAATTTATTTTATTATTAAAATAAATATAAAATTATAAATTTATTATATTATATTTATTTATTTTATTATTAAATTAAATATATAATTATTGATTTGATTTATTATATTATTAAATAAATATATAATTATTGATTTGATATATTATATCATTTAGTTTATTATTAAAATAAATATATAAGTATTAATTTATTATATTATATTATATTACTTATTTTATTATTGAAATAAAAATATAATTAAATTTTAAAAAAATTGAATAACTTTAAAAATATAGTTATAAAATAATAAAATAATTATTATTATTGATAAAAAACTTATAGTTAATTTTAAGTTTTTAAATGTAAAAAAAATTATTTTTATATAATAAATAAATATTTTATATTTTATATTATTAATAAAAAGTATTTTAATAAAATTATAATATATTAATTAAGATATTAAAATTATAAATAAAAAATAAAAATATTAATAATATTAATTTTTGAGTTACGTAAAAAAAATAATATGATCTAAGTAAAAAATAAAATAAAATTAATTATCATAATTTGAATAATAAAATTGATTCAAACAGTAATTAATGAGTATTATATTAATTTTTTATTTATTATTATTAAATTTTAATTTTTTAAATTTATCAAACACTTTAATATATTTATCTAAGTAGATCCGACGTCGTAGTGAAAACTCAAAAGGAAGACGTTAACTGCATGTTTTAATTTTATTTTTACCGCACGTGAATCAGAGTGGAATCACCAATGTCATGAAAAAAAGAACAAGAAGAGCTCGCTTTTAACTGCTGAAGCCTGAAGCAAGTCAGGAAACAGGACTCAGAATGAAAAACTAGTAAACAAAAAACAATAATTTTAAATAATATTAATCTGCTATTTCTCTCAAAATCCTCTGCCCCTGTCTCTCAGGTATGTGTATTCCGATTCTCCTGGCTCAATTTTATCAAATGTTGATGTTTCATTGTGTAAGAAACCCAGATCTTTTTTTTAGGACAAAGTTGTTAATTCTCTTCCCTTTATTCTCTCTCAATTTTTTTTTTCTGTTGTTTGGATTTCACATTTCAGTGTGCAAGAGGGATTTAATGCCCAAATATGCAGAGATAAGAGAGCTCGTTGATCAGGTTTTGATTACAACACCTTTTGCTCTATTGCACTGAATTTGATATCAAAGGTGAATTTTTTGTGCTTTTTGAGGATTCTTGATTGGGTCTTGACTATATTGGAATACCTTGAGCTGGGTTTGGATCAAGATTTATTATTGGTCCTTGATTGCTTTGGGGGTTTTAGGTTGTATTGAGGGTTTAGGTTTCTCTAGACAGCCAATTATTTGTCTTGTCCTGCGGTAAAGGATTGGATTAGAATGCTTCAGCTGCTTCTGTTGTAGTAATTCTTAGGCCCTTTTTTTTTTCTGTCATTTCTTGATTACACTTTATGAATAACCCGTTGAAGTTAAGTGCAGTCTCAAAGCCCTTACTCTGAATCTCTTGTCATTTTCGGATTGAATTGTTTATAGCTTTTTATAAATCTCATATTTGGTTTTGAGTTCTTGAAAGTTTTTGCTCTTCAATTAAGAAAACTTTGAACTTCAATGGCTAATCCACCGCAATATTCTCTTGGATATCCTCCGACTGACACTCCCACAAATCGTGATGCGTCAACACCTCAACCTGAGAAAACTCCAATTCGTCCTTCTCTTCCAATGTTACCTGGAGCCTCTATATTTCCTTCTCCTAATTTGCAACAAGATCAGAACCCTTCCCCCTCGATCAAACCTCCAAATTTACTATCACCATTGGTTGGAAAGCCAATTCCTCATTTAAGCACTCCCCCTGGCCCTCCTGTTTTTACTTCACCAGTGCGGCCTGCTGCTGTGCCTTTCCGGACTTCTCCTGCAACACCACAGCCAGTTGCTTTCTCATCAGGATCATCATTGCCCACATCATCACCTCCCCATTTCTCAAATGGGTCGACTGAGTTGCAGCACCAAGTTCCCTTAGCTACAGAGGATTCAGTATCTATTGAAGAATTACCATGTGTCTTATTTTCTGCTCACAAGGTAACTCTTTTATTCTCTCTGGTACAAACTGAAGGCAAGAGTTTGTGTGTGTGTGTGTGTGTGTTCTAAAGTATCATTGTTATGGCATTGCTATGCTAACAGAATTTCACTTATCATGACACATGAAATTCTTGAAATTTTTACTGTTTTAAAATATCTTCATTGAATATTTTTATCTACATTCTTTTAATCCCGAAATTGATATATCTTTAGAATCTTATGGGTTATTTTTTTTATTTGGCTTATATTTGTCGTATAGGTTTTGAAACAGAAGAAACTTGCAAATGTATCCAGTTTGGGTTTTGGGGCATTGATTTCTCCTGGAAGGGAGATTTCATCAGGTCGTCAGATAATACAGCGTGATCCACATCGATGCCAAAATTGCGGAGCTTATGCAAATCTTTATTGCAAGATATTACTTGGTTCAGGCCAGTGGCAATGCGTGATTTGCAGGAAATTGAATGGAAGTGATGGTGAATACATAGCTCCAAGCAAAGAAGATCTTCGCAACTTCCCAGAAATGTCGTCACCCATGGTTGACTATGTTCAAACTGAGAACAAGAGACCTGGTTTTCTTCCAGTTTCTGATTCCAGAATGTCTGCACCCATTGTTCTTGTTATAGATGACTGTTTAGATGAACCACACCTGCAACATTTACAGAGCTCCTTGCATGCGTTTGTCGATTCTCTTCCCCCTACATCAAGAATTGGAATCATATTGTATGGCCGAACAATATCAGTTTATGATTTTTCAGAGGAATCAATGGCATCTGCTGATGTACTTCCAGGTGATAAATCACCTTCTCAGGAATCCTTGAAAGCATTGATCTATGGAACTGGTGTGTACTTATCACCAATGCATGCTTCAAAAGAAGTAGCACACCAAATTTTTTCATCACTAAGACCATATAAATTGAAGATTGCAGAAGCTTCAAGAGATCGGTGCCTGGGAACTGCAGTTGAGGTTGCACTGGGCATAATTCAAGGACCATCTGCAGAAATGTCTCGAGGTGTAGTCAAAAGGGCTGGAGGTAATAGCAGAATTATTGTGTGTGCTGGTGGACCTAATACTTATGGCCCTGGATCAGTCCCACATTCTTTTAGTCACCCAAATTATCCTCATATGGAAAAGATGGCATTGAAATGGATGGAGCATCTGGGTTGCGAAGCTCATCGACACAATACGGTGGTTGACATTTTATGTGCTGGAACGTGTCCTGTTAGAGTTCCAGTTTTGCAGCCTCTTGCAAAAGCTTCTGGGGGTGTTTTGGTTCTTCATGATGACTTTGGAGAAGCATTTGGTGTAAACTTGCAAAGGGCGTCTACCAGGGCATCAGGATCCCAGGGATTATTGGAGATTCGGTGTTCTGATGATATTCTTATTACTCAAGTTGTGGGTCCTTGTGAAGAGGCACATATAGACACTCATGAAGCATTCAAAAATGATACTTCTCTCTCCATTCAAATGTTAAGTGTAGAAGAAACCCAGAGCTTTGCTCTCTCCATGGAAACTAAAGGAGACATCAAGAGCGATTGTTTATTTTTCCAGTTTGCAATTCAATACTCAAGCCTTTATCAAGCTGATATTTCTAGAGTTATTACTGTCAGGTTGCCTACTGTTGATAGTGTTACAGCCTATCTTGAAAGTGTTCAAGATGAAGTGGCTGCAATCCTTATTGCCAAGAGGACTCTCTTGCAAGCCAAAAACTATTCTGATGCAATCGATATGCAGGCAACAATAGATGAGAGAATTAAAGACATTGCTTTGAAATTTGGGTCCCAAGTACCAAAGTCAAAACTTTATCGATTCCCCAAAGAACTGTCATTGTTACCAGAGTTCCTTTTTCATCTTAGAAGGGGACCTCTTTTGGGTAACATTGTTGGACATGAAGATGAGAGGTCTGTATTACGGACTTTGTTTCTCAATGCATCCTTTGAGCTTTCACTCCGTATGGTAGCACCTCGATGTTTAATGCATCGGGAAGGGGGCACTTTTGAAGAATTACCTGCATATGACCTAGCAATGCAATCTGATACAGCTGCCGTTCTTGACCATGGTACTGATGTCTTCATCTGGTTGGTAAGCTACTTAACTATTTCTTTTTTTGTTATAATATGGTAACTTTTTTATTGATCCCTGCTGCTGCATATTTATTGATTTGTCTTTAAATGTGTTTTAGCCATCTTGCATCTCGGGCCTATGATCTATGCATCTTTGATCTTCAAGTATATGCATGTGCATCTGTGTGTGTATGTGTCCATGCATCTGTGCCTCTTTGGGAGAGAAGGAAATTCAAGAAAATGGAGGATGGATAAATATTTTTTTCCTAAAACCTTGTTGTTGCATGCTTTCAAATGATACATTAAGAACAATGTTTACTGGAAGAAAATATTTGTGATAGATGCTTAGCTGAGTTAGTTTATGGAAAAAAAAATATAAAAAAAAAGAGTTCAAGAGGAAAAACAAAATCTAAGCATTCATTGCCTTCTTGCTAGCCTAGATTCATATAACCTCCTAAGTTCTGGTAATAAACATTTCAGAATTGGTTATTTTAGAAGGGCCAGATATATTTTTCCTGATTCATAAAACAATAAATTTCTCTTCGGGAAACATACTTCACAAGGCTTTCTTAAAGTTATTGATAACTGCAGAAATTATATTGGGCCATGCAATTCACCTATCTAATGTTGCCATCACCTGTTCAGTCATCTTGAGACTTATGTTGATTTTCATGTTACAAATGCCATATCCCAAATAGATCTCTGATTACCATACGGATATGTATCAAAACAGTGTTAGTACGAGAGGATTGTCTATCATACACAGCCTAACTGCTTTAAATATGTTCCCTACAGCCTAGATTTCCTTTTCTGTTGGTTGAGAATTTCACTTTCTTGAATCATATTATCCCAACTGCTCTTCATCTGCACTTCCTATTAAAGATATTTTCCTGATAACTGGTTACCACAGGGTACTGAACTAGCTGCTGATGAAGGAAGAAGTGCAGCAGCTTTGGCAGCTTGCAGAACATTGGCTGAAGAGCTCACCGAATTGCGGTTTCCAGCTCCTAGGATCCTTGCATTTAAGGTTATTTTCCCATGGTTGTCTTTTCAATCTTTTCTCTATGAAGTTTTATTCATTAATTGTTCCATGTATGCCCAAATTAATGAACTTTATGGTCTGGACTAATAACAGGAGGGGAGCTCTCAATCTCGATACTTTGTTTCCCGCCTGATACCAGCACACAAGGATCCTCCTTATGAGCAGGTGAGGATGTAAACATGTGAAAAAAAAAATCTTTTCTTTTGTTTAAATAAAGAGAAAAGCAGTGTTTTTTTTTTTTTTTTTTTTGGGAGAGGAAGAGGAGCCGTTTGGGGGGGTGGTGGTGGTGGGCGCGGGGAAGGGAAGAGGGGAGGAGGGTGAATGGGCGTGGGTGTTGAAGTTGTTACTAATGGGGCCTAAGCCACTTGGTTTGAGAATAAATACATGGTATGGTGTACCAGGTCTTCACCAGACAACTGCACTCGCCTATTTAGTGATGTACATTCAATCTGTTCTTATTGCAGGAGGCAAGATTCCCACAGCTTCGATCTTTAACAACAGAACAGCGAACAAAGCTAAAATGCAGCTTTATTCACTTTGATGATCCCAGTTTCTGTGAGTGGATGCGAAGCTTGAAAGTGGTGCCACCAGAACCAAGTTGAGTAGTGTTCTGCAATTTATTGACTAGTGTACCTTCAGAAAAAAGAGCTCCATCTTGCTTTAGCCAGTGGAAACCTGTATTCTCCTACTTCTATCCTTTTTCTTCTCTGTTCAGTGGTTAAGGAGATTTTTTGGATGATAACTTTGAATATCATCATCTGATCTTCTTCCCTTTTTTTTTTTTGACATAGGAAACATCTATACTTTGACAGTCAAAAGTTCTGATTTTTTTTTGTCATCATATTCTGTTTATACATTGAAATGCTTTGGGGAAGCAATAAAAATTTTCTTCCTTGATCCATCATCTCAGCTATCTCATAGCAGTACATATGATCTTTCATGCAAATCACAGGGGAACACTGAAATTTGGGTTAATGGTGGCACGATCCATTATATTATATGTAGGGTAAATTACCAACCTTCTCTCAATTATAGGCATTATTTAACTTTAACTCAGTCAACTTTAATTTGTTAAAATGATATCAATAAACTTTGATTCAATAGCTAAAACAGATCCCTTTCACATCCAATAACAGGTTTTTTCGGTTATCCACCACTCTTCTTTCTCCTTTTACCTCTCTTTCCCTCTCATCTCTCTCCTTCCTCCCATCTGGCCATCTCTTTCCTCTTCTCTCCAAATCCAGCCAGCACCCTTTCCTTTCTCCCTATTTTGCCGCAGATCCGAGCAACGAACAAGTATCAAGAAAGCAAATGCCACAAACCCCAAAACACATGCAGCAATTATAATCCTGACAAAGTTGTTTCATCAAGCCCCCAGAAGGCCAGAATTCTTGTTGTTGTCCTAGAATTCATGGTAGAGTATCTCAAGCACTTCCACTTGCTCCTGTGTGTAGTTTTTCTTCACAAGATTCTCATAGCAAATGTCACTCTTCACGCGCACCACGGTACAATACAATACACAGCTAGAAATTATATAGCTATTTAAAAGTAAAAAAGAAAATAAGAGAGAACTTTATGGAATGAATTAAGAGGGTGTTATCAAAGAAAAGCTCTGAAGCATAATAAGAATCGTTGTAAGATGAAGATGAGGAAGAGGGAAGGGTTGAAGCAAAGAGAAAGAAAGGATACAAAATATGGGGAAAAGGAGAGGGGAGGAAGGAGACTTTATACTCAGATTGCTCAAAGCCGAGGGCAGGAGTATACATGTTCACCTCGCTACTGAAGTAATATCGGAACATGCAACCACGGCGATGGGAAAGAGATTGAAGTAACCATTCGGAAGTGAGACTTAGAGCAACACATGGAAAGTGAGATTTAAAGCAACGTATGGAAACTATTGGTAGCATTGTTGATAGAACCGAGCCGGAGCAATCGGTTGGGCCGATTTAACTGGAAAGCAAATTAGTGACCGATTCGATTCAAGCTTAAAACCCACTTTCAACAAACCGCATTTTTTCTGTGGTGCAATGTGCTTTTACCAGTTGCACTGTCACGATTGTTGTGCATTTTAGTTTTTACACACACACATATAGATAAACTGAATAATGTTAATAATTTAAATTATTAAATTATGTTATATCATACAAGTATATAAAATTTTCTTTATTCATTGTGTTATTAAATTTTATATATCAAATTTTGTTTTTTTAATGATAAAGCATTTTCATTATAAAATATGATGAATTAATATAAACTAAATTTTATATGAAAAATAAATTTAATAATTATTAAATTAAATATTTATATAAGATTCATATATGGTAACTTAAAAGTATATATATATAATTAAAATGATAAATGTATAAATTTTAATATAAATATTTAATTTAAAAATTCTTAAACCAATTTTTATTTTTATATGAAGCAAAACTTATAATAATTTTTTTAAAGTTATTCACTCCATCCACTTTAATATGATAATATTTTAAAAATTGTTTCATCTATAATTATTTGTTATTTTATAAAATTAAAGAGTTGTTAATTATTTTTTTTTAATTTTAACTTCATTTATACTAAATATATGATTCAATTTTTTAAAATTTATCTTAACATTTCATATATTTTTCTTAATTAATTTTATTACTTTTTTAATCACAGTATAAATATACGAATATCATATGACTTAATATTTTTTAAAAGCAAATCAAATAATACATTGAATTAATTATTACTTTTTTTAGATACTATTTAGTATAAATAAATTTCATAAAATTTTATAAAATTTATTTATAAATTAAAATTTTATTATTTTATCTAATTAAAAATTCATTTTGAACTCTTAATAATCAATTCTATAAAATTTTTTATGATTAAATCAAATTCTATCAAAATTGATAGAATTTACAAATGAATTATAAACTTAAAATCATATATATATACACATATATATATATTAAGTGATAAAATTATTTTTTTTATATTATTTAATTTATTTATTTTAAATATAAAATTTATTTCATTTAAAATGAATTATATATTTAACATGAAATATACTAAATAAAAGAATTTATTTATAAATATTTATAAATAAAATAAATTTTATCTTAAAATTGAACAAAATAAAAGGTCTTAATGTGTTTTGAAGTGGCATTATTAACGGAGGAAAATTAACCCGGAACCGGGAAAGGAAAGGTGAATATGGTTGACCCACGAAATGGCCCTTCGGATCCATTAGCGGTAAATTAAGACAGTGTATTTACTAATAAGCATGAGGGTTTAGCGCTTTGCATATATTTATTTATAGCGCTCTATTTCTCTCTCTTCTTGTCCTATCGTCGCTCTTTCCTTTTTTACTGTGAAAGAAGAGGGAAGGGAAAGAGAACGGTACCTGAGAATCGAATCAGACTGGTACAATGTCCTCTCTTATTTCATTTCATGAATATAATGCGCATCTCTAACATGTTATGGCTTCTGGCGATTTGCTTGTATTGGTCAAATCTAACAGTTTTTTAGATTCGCAGCTACTGCTGTTTATTCTGATTTTTGTAATCGCGTGAAATCATTGCCTATAGCTAATTAACTTTTGCTTTTAATGCATTTCTAGGATTTTCTTCTTCGTCTCTAAGCTCTTATAATTTAGCTTTTTGATGCAAAATCTAGTTGTCTAGCCATTGGTTTCTTTGCTGCTTCATTTCCTATTTCAAACTCCAACACAGTGTGCTATAGTTTGTGAATGAATGATAACTTTGAGCACTTGTGTAAATTTCATCTTTTCACTTTGGTCAGTTTGTTTGAGTTGCTCCTCAGGTTTGGCCGTCGTGTCCATTTCGTTATCTTTTTCTGTGGGTATTGCTGTTGTGTGTGTGTGTGTGTGTGTGTGTGTGTGTGTGTGTGTGTGTGTGTGTGTATTTTGTTTTTTCTTTCTGTTTGTGTTGTGACTCAAATCTCTATCTCTCTCCCACTTTTTTGGGTTAATATTCACCAGGTATTGTGCTCAATTTAAGCTGGCGAAATGGCTGGTGGTGAGTATTTTCTATCCATCACAGATTATCTGTTCATTTGAAAGTATTTATACTTGCCCTACTTATGTGGGTACATGTTTTGGCACATTTTAAAATGATCTGTTGACTTTTTTTCAGGGGGTAAAAAGAAGGAGGTGAAGAAAGAGACTGGGTTAGGACTCTCCTTTAAAATGGAAGAGAACTTTGGAGAGTGGTACTCAGAGGTATTTCTTAGATTTTAAAATTATATGCATCAGCTGTTGGTAATTTTATGTGAGAATGCTCTTGCAGCAGTAGTATTCTAATACTTAGAATTTGGCAAATTGGTTGGGAGTGATTGATACTGACATAGCACATATGTGACTTAGTGAAAGCATAAGAATCAAGGTTTAGATTTTAAAGACAGAGTTCTCATGGAACTTAAGAATTAAGATATGGAAGTTCTGTATTATGGAAGATTCTCCGATTATACTCAGGATTAATACAAAATATCCTAGCAATTTGTTATTTCACCATTTAATGCGGTATGTTAAGATTAGATGTTCCTGCAAAATTTCAGTGATTCTTCAATTCTTTTAAATGTTCCTTTGGGTTGATTGGAATTAATCATCTAGCCAAAGACCAAGGTTGTCGGTTGTCCCACCCTTTTGTATGTATGATGAAAGTAAGACCTTCCCCGGGGGAGCGAAACTCCCCCACCCAAACCAAAAGAACACAACCACCACAATCCTTCCCCAACTGAGAGAGACCACTCACACACAGATTGATAATAAACTGTGGATGGGATAATATGTATTATGTGTTTCGATGGAAATTTTTCGACCCTATTTCCTCTACAAATTGCTTCTTTTTTTCCCCCTGGTTTTGGATGCTTTGAGATAGTATAAACATGCAAACTAGCATGCTTTCATAAGAAAAACTCTTGGGTTCCTGCTTACCTACTTCCATGTAGGCACTGACATTAAATGACATTTATGCACCCAAACCATTGAGCTCTTATTATCAATTTGTTTACTTTGTCGCCTGTGTAGGTGGTCGTCAATGGTGAGATGATTGAGTACTATGATATTTCAGGTTGTTATATTTTGAGGCCATGGGCAATGTCAATTTGGGAGATCTTGCAAGTAAGTTTTGACCCTTAAATCATTTATTATTTATTTTTTTGGGTGGGGTACACTCTATGCTATTGTTATGATGCCTATGATCTGAAAAAAATAAATAATGTGCTTTTCCTCTCGCTAAAATTTTCTTAAATAAGAGTATAACCGGATAAGCATCTGGTAATTTGGTTGATACTTCTCCTGGTTATTGATGCAGTCTGTAGAGTATCAGTTGCTTTGTTTAATGAAGTTGTTCTTAACTAATCCTTGTTCTGACAATCTATAAACATATAAATTAGGCATGCACATAATGTTTTTCAGTGATGACAATCTGCAGGCATTCTTTGACGCTGAAATCAAGCAAATGAAAATTAAGAACTGTTACTTCCCACTTTTTGTTTCATCTAGTGTCTTGGAAAAGGAGAAGGACCACATAGAGGGCTTTGCTCCAGAGGTGAGATCTAAATTCTTTATGAAGGGAAGGGGAATTTATTTTACCGACTTGCATTATGGTGCTTCCTTATTTTGAAGTAATTTTGTTGTTTCATAAGTCATTTTGATTTCCATGCAGAGGACAAAATATACTCTTGGTAGACCATAAGTGAGCTGTAGAGAATGTTCTTAAATATCGGTGTACTCATTGAAGAGACTTTTGTACTAGGTGACAAACATATATGGTCTGTGCATTGTTTATTTGTGGAATAATTCTTATATTGGGCCTGTGTAAGGCAGAGCTTTAAATAACAGAATTGGACCAGAAATTGGTCATTTTGTTGCAAACTGGACTATATCAGACTGAATCAGCTGCTGGTTTTGTGAATATTTTCTAACAGTTAGTTAAATGACTCAAGTCAACAGTAAACCCATCATGGATTAAATATGAAATTTATTAAGAAAATAATATTCCAAAGGTACATTTAATTTAACAATGAAACATGACTTACTCAAAAGAGTTAGTTGTTACCTCCAAAAAGATGGCATTTGAAGACATTGATTTATTGAAGTAAATTTGAAAATTATACCTAAATTATATAAAAAAAATGATAATAAAAAAAGAAAACTGAATGTTGTAGATCCTAAAAGCACATAACTGAAAAAGCATAATTATCTTATAGATCCAAAATTTATAGTTGTATGAGAAATTAATAGTTAAAAGGAAGTGCTTAAGATATTAGAAAATTACCTTATTCTGGGTAATGTTTATTTGTGCAATCAATTACATGAAAAATGAGATCAAGATCACTAGAATTTTGATGTGAAAGAAGTTGATGAAGGTTAGGGAAGCAAGAAAACTGAGGCATAGTGTTGAGTGTTGGGCAAGATGAGAGTAGGGAAGATAGTGGGGGAAAGAAAATTTTCTTGACCTGAGTTATAAGGGCGCAATCCTTGTACTCTGCATGTGTCACAGGGCATAAGAGCAGTTACTGGTGACATGACATTGTTTCAGTGTGATTTCAAAATCGCCATCTCATAAACAATAAAATATAGTATCAACCTCCCCAAACTCTGCTACAAGATGGGTAGCTTTGCCCGTTATTTAAAATCCTGATCTAGGTGCACAAAGTCAAGCAATATTTGTATTTCAGTTATTATTATTTTTTTTTAATTGGGAATATATTCAGTCCTTTAAGATTAATGTTGCTAAGTTAGAAAAAAAATTGATTCCCTGTTATCCTCTCAAGCATTTATTTTAGGAAGCGATAAAACTATAGAAAATGGAAAAGAAAAGGTGTTTACCATTTTTCTTTTTGGTTCTTTTCCAGGTTGCTTGGGTGACAAAATCTGGGAAATCTGACTTGGAAATTCCTATAGCTATTCGCCCAACTAGTGAGACAGTTATGTACCCTTACTTTTCTAAGTGGATAAGGGGACACAGAGACTTACCTTTGAAACTTAACCAGTGGTGCAACGTTGTTCGTTGGGAATTTAGCAATCCCACTCCATTTATCAGGTACTTGTTTGGATTTCTTTGCATTTAAGATTTTGGACTTTATTTTATTTTATTTTTTTTTACATGTTGATGTTTATATGTTTAGGAAGCTATATAATTCGTACGGTGAAGGCTCTGTTGAGCATTTTTTGCGTTAATTATGCAAGCTCTGACATTCTTGTTTGTGATATTGTTTTCTCTTAAATTTTGCTGGAAACTGCTTTACTTATTTGGTAGTGTAAGTTAATAACCATGTGGTTGCCTCAATATAATAAATTCTATCCTAAGATGAACTGTTTGGTCAAGCCTTTTGTTTCGATGTGCATGCCAGCTTTTGTCAAACATATTTACTTATTTGCAGAATAATTTCATAATACTTTGATGTCCCTGTTTGCAGATATTAGTCCATGTTAAAATGCTTTTCTATTTTATAGGAGCCGCGAATTCCTTTGGCAGGAAGGCCATACTGCATTTGCGACAAAGGCAGAAGCAGATGAGGAGGTATGGAACCGAGTATTTAATTTCTGTCCTTTAGTTGCCATTGATGTTTAATGGAGAATTAATGGCAGTGGTGAAACAAGATATTGTAGTTGTTGAGAAATTGTTTTTATATCTTAGGAAGAACATGGTCATGAGCAGTCCATTAGTTTTATACAAACTCAATCAGTTCATAATCTAACTAGGGAATATTTAAGTTTTGGGTGCACTATATGCATCTAATTGTCAGTATCATCACTTACCTTGCATGAAAATTTTTGCTTGCCTTTGATAATTTATGTTGACATTAATATAGTTCAAATTTTATGTATATCATGGTTTCTGTTCAACTTTTTGGCGTCAGGTCCTTCAAATAGTGGAACTATATAGACGCATATATGAAGAATTCTTGGCTATTCCTGTTATAAAAGGCAGGAAAAGTGAGATGGAGAAATTTGCTGGTGGACTTTACACAACTATTGTTGAGGTATTTAACACTTGTCATGTTGAGAGGGACAATCTAAAGTTGTCTTTATTGAAGTTTTAAGCAATTTACATTGATTAGTATGGTTACCTGAATCAAATTCTTTCAAATTTTTCTGTATATGCCAGGCATTTATTCCCAACACTGGACGCGGTATACAAGGTGCAACTTCTCATTGTTTGGGCCAAAATTTTGCAAAAATGTTTGAGATAAACTTTGAAAATGAAAAGGGAGAGAAGGGTATGGTCTGGCAGAACTCTTGGGCCTACAGCACTCGGACGGTAGACTTTGTGAATTTTGTCATCTTGAGTTGTATAACTGTTACTTTTTGTATGGCTTTTTAGTAATTAAAAAAAAAGATATTTCTGGGTGTAATTTTGCTTTTGCACTTGATAAGCCATAGTTCAATTCCTATGTAATGTCTGTTTATGCTTTGCAGTTTGCACTTTAGACCATCTTTGTTAATACTATATTTATTCATATTCTTTTTATATCCTTTGTAATTTTTTAAATTTATCTGCAACGTGATTGTTGTTTGCTCATAGTCATCTACATCACAAAATGCTAATTTTTTGTGAGTTTATGTAGATTGGGGTGATGGTGATGGTTCATGGAGATGACAAAGGCTTGGTGCTGCCTCCTAAAGTGGCATCTGTTCAAGTTATTGTGGTTCCAGTGCCGTACAAAGATGCTAATACTCAAGGAATCTTTGATGCCTGCACTGAAACTGTGGACACTTTATGTAAAGCAGGCATTCGGGCAGAGGCTGATTTTAGAGACAATTACTCGCCTGGTTGGAAATACTCTCACTGGGAAATGAAAGGTGTTCCCGTAAGGATTGAAATAGGGCCAAAAGACTTGGCAAATAATCAGGTATGCTAACTCATTGTCATTTTTCTATGCTATTTTTGTTTTCTTCCATGTTCATGATGCGTATTTTGGATATTTTTTGCACTTGGTGTTTTCCGCTTTATAGATAAGAGTTGTTAAATGATAAGATGATGTGCTATATTTTTGTATATTTTTGCACTCAGGTACGTGCTGTTCGTCGTGACAATGCGGAAAAAAAAAGATATAGGCAGGTTCAATTTGGTTGAGCAAGTAAAAGATATACTGGGGGATATTCATCGGAGTCTGGTCAATGCTGCTAAACAAAAGCGAGATGCTTGCATTCAAGTTGTAAAGACTTGGGATGAGTTCAAGGAGGTTCTTAGCCAAAGGAAAATGATCTTGGCTCCTTGGTGTGATGAGGAGGTATCGTATCATCATTATAAAGTTCTCAATATTGCTCATTATATTAATTTTCTGTTGCTGCGAAGTTCTGCCTTGATGCCTAGGATTTTCATTGACATATCAATATCTTTGATTTAATTTATTATGATACCTGGCCTTGTTTCTGCTTCAATTATTATGGAGGGAGTATCATGTAATGAAGTGCTGGTTTGGATATGTTTCTACATTTTGCCTAGATATTTTCCTCCTTGTGAACAGTTCTAGGAATTGAATGCTGGTTCATTATTGGTTGTAAGATATGGAGGAGAACAATACGATTTGTCTTATGTTATAAGCAGAAGATGTTTTTTTTGTATTATAAGCAGAATGAATCTTCTCATATCCCTCAAGCGCTATAAGCAGAAGGTGTTTTTTCTATCATCCTTGGATTATCCTTGAAGGTATCTTTTGTGACATAATATTGTACAGGAGGTAGAGCAAGATGTGAAAGAGCAAACAAGAGGTGAGATGGGAGCAGCCAAGAGCCTTTGTACTCCGTTTGAACAGCCAGAGCTACCTGAAGGTAAATATCCTGCAGTTTCATGTTAGAATAATTCTGCTTCTTTTTTTTCCTTTTTTTAACCTAATTTTGATTGGGAATTAATATACAGCTTAAATTACATCATAACTGCTTTTGAAACTCACAGGAAGTCTTATTAGATTTCCATTGCCATTTTTATAGCATTGTTTTATTGGTTAAAAGAGAAAAGGCCTTGCACAATGGAGATATTATAAATTAATTTTGGGCATTCAGACTTTATTTTGTGACAGTTTGAATTAGGAATATAATGTTTTGGAGAGAATTGTGCATGCTGCTAGCATGCAGTTGTTTGTTCCAAGAGGGATGGATGTAGCACAACTAAATATTGATGGCATCTCAACTTTCTTTGTCCCCAAAGGGTCCTGGTGGTCAAAAACTTGGGATCTCTATCAAGAAGGCAATAGTTGGTCCAACATGTATAGTGGGGGGAGGTTATGGGTCGGGGAGAGCTAATTGTGGCTCATCAGTTGAACCAAAAGAAAAAAATAAATAATATATATATATATATATATAAGCATAAACTTAACGAATTTTCCTACTGTGTGTTGAACTTTTCCCCCTATCTCAGGTACAAAATGCTTTGCCTCTGGAAAGCCTGCAAAGAAATGGACCTACTGGGGCAGAAGTTATTAAGGCCCCTTTGCAATTTTAGCCCCTAGTTTTTCATGTCAGAATATACGGACATTTTAAATTTTGTTTTTCAAAACTGTACTTGATACCTGACTTTGGGTTTTTCTTGAATTGTTGTGCAAACCAAAAAGAGGTTGTCAGATTATTTATATACTGTCATTGATGACATCCATTCTCAGCGCAGTTGTATTTGGTGCAAATCTTAATTTTATGTATGGGACTTTTTAACAGAATATGGGTTTGGTTACATTTGGTACATTTTAGTATCATTGACAATTTTCAAATGCCTTTCATTGCCTTTCATCACCAACTGAGAAGCTTAGAAATTTCCATTGAAGAATCCGCCCATTTTCACAGGCATGTAATAGTTGCTTAACACAGTTTGGCAGTTCGAAATTGAGGACCATATGGTGAAGTGGGAGGAGAGATAAAGGTTTGGGGTGGGATTTTTCCCCTGAAAGCTGAAGGTATGCACAAGGTTGCCGCAAATTAGGCTGGTCGTGCTTCAAGAATTTTGATCATTGGTATAATGATAATGAAATAAGTGAAACTAAATAATCATGTTATATTGCATTTTATAAATGATGATGATTACTACATAAGTTAAAATATAATTAATTATGTAATTTAATTATTTCACTAAATTAAAATTTGTTGATATAATCGCGATTTCATTATATTTATAATCATATCCTATCAAATATAGTCTCAAGTAAGTAGCTAGCTATTTGATCAAAAAAGTAAATAGCTATTAATCAATCTAGTATTGTTAATCATTATTAACTAAGGGTAATAGGGTGATCACAAATTAATCTTTAAAAGAACAACACAACGGCAGCCACGGACTTGTTTTCAAAATGTCGTCTCGTATTTTAATTTTAAGTCCAAACGAATTCTCGTAAATTCAAACATTAAAATATATATTAAATATTAAAATATATTAATATTTTTAATATACTTTGACTGATTTTGAATATATTGATGCATTTAATATAGTACATATTTATATAAAATTATGTATAATCAATGAAAATAATAAATACAAAAATTTAAATATAATATTTAATTTAATAATTATTAACTTAATAAAAGAAAAAAAATTCATAAAAAAAAAGCAAAATAAAAATAAAAAGTCTCCTGTTATTTTAAGCCACTTGTCCACGAACATGTAAGCTTTCCTGGGACTGGATTTTCCGCAAATGATAATTGGCTTACCTTATCCCCTTCATCTCTCTCTCTCTCTCTCTTGTATGCTCTCATCTTTCTTCGCAGACATACCACCATTCCTCTGCTTCCCCAGCAGAACATGAAAATAGCTCTCCGCTCACTATAAATCCCCCAAGCAGCTAAAGCCTCCCATCTTCTACTCTTCTCAATGGCTGCACCATTATGCGACTCGCCATTAGTCAACCGCTTTCCCTCCGTTTCTTCTTTCCTTCCCAAGTCTTTCCTTGCCAACGAAAATTACCGTTGGGAGACTCATCTTCGTTCCTCTTTTCTTGGTTCAAAATCACCGCAAATGTTCCGTTCTGCAGCTAAGACATCGAAATTCGGAAGTAATAGAAGGCGGAGGATGCTTGCAGTGGCTTCATTCGGAGGTTTTCTGGGTGGGATGTTTAAAGGGACGGATACTGGGGAGTCCACGAGGCAGAAGTATGCTCCAACTGTGACCCTTATTAACGGATTCGAAGCGGAGATGTCTGCATTGTCTGATTCGGAATTGAGAGAAAAGACTTCTGTGTTGAAGGAGCGTGCCCAAATGGGTGAATCGTTGGATTCTCTTTTACCTGTAAGCTTTTTGGTTTCTATATAAATGTAAATTAGTTACTGGTGATTTTTAATTGTTGACTGTTTTGAAGGGGTTCGTTTGAAATTGATTGTTATATGCATCTGCAATGATAACTATTAAATATTTTATATTTAGTTGTTGTTAATGGCTGAATGAACCACTCCAAAAGTATTCCCATTTGCTTATGAGACTTTTAAAAAACCATATATTTCAGGAAGCATTTGCCGTGGTAAGGGAGGCTTCCAAGAGGGTCTTAGGGCTTCGTCCCTTTGATGTGCAACTGATAGGTAAGGTCTTCTTCATGAAAACAACTTGCCTCTGCTCAGCTTTAGTGAATATTCCTTTGTTGGTTTTGTGGTGGGAGGGAGTGTTTTACCAAATAATTGGATAACCTGCAGTGATGCAGTCATACATGTAGGAAATATTTTGGTAAAGTTTGTAAATTCGAGCAAAGTTACAAGGTGAATTTTGTGTATACTAGTATACACGGTGTCACATTTATTCAAATTCGGAATTATTGAACTCCAATCCATCTTTGCATTATTGTTATTATTTTATAATTTTATGTTCCATAGGTGGCATGGTTCTTCACAAAGGAGAAATTGCTGAAATGAGAACTGGAGAGGGAAAGACACTTGTTGCCATTTTACCAGCTTATTTGAATGCTTTAAGTGGCAAAGGAGTTCATGTTGTGACAGTCAATGATTATTTGGCACGAAGAGATTGTGAATGGGTTGGTCAAGTTCCCCGTTTTCTTGGTTTGAAGGTTGGCCTGATCCAACGTATGTCACAAACTTTTATATCTGTCTGCTATATGTTTTGTTTGTTTCAGTCTGAACATTTAACACTTCTTTTATTTGCAGAAAATATGACAAGTGAACAAAGAAGGGAGAATTATTTGTGTGACATCACATACGTCACTAACAGCGAGCTTGGTTTTGATTTCTTGAGAGATAATCTTGCCACGGAAAGTAATTCTTGCTTTTGTACTAATTATCCCAGATCTTTGACTGTCATTGTCTTGATTAATGCATTGAAAAGCTTGCAGGATATCTGTTCTACCCTGGCTGAAAGTATTTTCTGACATCTACAGAGTGTTGAGGAGCTTGTCTTGAGAAGTTTCAATTACTGTATAATTGATGAAGTTGATTCAATCCTCATTGATGAAGCAAGAACTCCTCTCATCATATCTGGACCCGCAGAGAAACCTAGTGATCGATATTACAAGGCTGCAAAAATAGCTGCAGCTTTTGAACGAGATATACATTACACTGTAAGACTGCTATTGATATCACGTTTTTAATAAAATCAATGAACCATAGATAGTGCTTACTAGCTAGACTTTATTTTTCTAAATTAATTCTTGTGTTGGAATTTTATTGTAGGAGACCTTTTCATAAAACGAGAAAAGATATAACAAAAGTAAATTGGAAAAATTATTGGGTAGACATCATATAGTAATTAGGAAATAAATAAGCTGATGCGATGTTTTAATTATTAATTCTTGTGGGGTTGAATAACATTGCCTATGCATAAGATACAAGCTCCTCTTTTCTTCACATGTAAACTAGCTTTTGTAGTTTTCAGTCTGAAAAATTAGTAGCATTGTATCCACACGGCAAGGACTGATTCTATGTATTTTCGTTTTAGTTCATTTTCTTACAAAGTCCGTTCTTGCAGGTGGATGAGAAGCAGAAAACAGTTCTTCTCACTGAACAGGGTTATGAGGATGCTGAAGAAATTTTGGATGTAAAAGACTTGTATGATCCCCGAGAACAGTGGGCATCGTATGTTCTGAATGCAATAAAAGCAAAAGAGTTATTTCTTAGAGATGTTAATTATATCATACGTGGGAAGGAGGTGCTAATTGTAGATGAATTTACTGGCCGAGTTATGCAGGTGATCCTGTTTGTCTATGTAGTGAAATCATTGACGTCATTGGTATTTATGTTATCATTTATCCATCAGAAGTATTAATGCAAGAAAATATTGATACACTCATTAATAACTGAAGTCATAATGAATTTCATTTTTGTCTTTTTCTGTCAGGGGAGGAGATGGAGTGATGGACTCCACCAAGCAGTTGAAGCAAAAGAAGGTTTGCCCATCCAAAATGAAACTGTAACCCTGGCATCTATTAGTTACCAAAACTTCTTTCTCCAGGCAAGAGCATTCTATCTTCGTCAATTTCATTAGATGCAGCAGTTTTGGCAATAAAAATTTAACTTTGTAATGTTTATTATATCTACAGTTTCCAAAACTTTGTGGAATGACTGGCACTGCAGCCACTGAAAGCACAGAATTTGAGAGTATATACAAACTTAAAGTTACAATTGTGCCTACAAACAAGCTCATGATAAGAAAGGTTTGGTTCTACCATATCCATATTAATATGAAATCAGGTTGGTTATTGTTGTGATGAGAATTGAAAATCCTAGATGCGGAAGACAATTAACAAAGATAGAAATTAATTTAAAATCTTTTTCATTGTAGTTGAGAATTGACAAATCTCTGTAATAGTAGGGGTGATTTTACCTTTGTTGTCTACTTGTCTTCAATTTGGATGTTAAGTTTTTTAGTATATATATGTGGGATTTACTTAACGCAGAAATTTTTTTTTAATATTATTTAGTGCCTTCCAATTTTCTTATCATCTCATTTCCTTCTCAGGATGAATCCGATGTAGTTTTCAGGGCAAGCACTGGAAAATGGCGGGCAGTTGTGGTAGAGATTTCTAGAATGCACAAAACAGGTCGACCAGTGCTTGTTGGCACAACAAGTGTTGAGCAGAGCGATGCACTGTCTGAACAGTTACGAGAAACTGGAATTCCTCATGAGGTGAGGCCCTACTGATTTTGTGGAATTGAAGTTGTGGAACTTCGGAGAATTGAAAATGTACAGGAACAGCCATGTGTGAATCAAGAAAATAATTGTAACCTGATGGATTACTGTTCTATGGGTGAGAAAATTAATACATGTATTTTCTTAAAGGTTCTCAATGCAAAACCGGAGAATGTGGAGAGAGAAGCGGAGATTGTAGCGCAGAGTGGACGCTTGGGAGCAGTTACAATTGCTACAAATATGGCAGGTCGTGGAACTGATATTATTCTTGGTGGAAATGCAGAATTTATGGGAAGGTTGAAGCTACGTGAGATGCTTATGCCAAGGTATCTATGAACTTCATAATTGGTCTATTCTGTACATTTTACAATTCATTCATTTCTGTGGTTCAACTGACCAGCCCAATGATTAAATCATTCAAAATGAAAATCCTTAGTTTAATATTCCCATTTTGTGATTGGTTATATGAGAATGGCTAGTAGACATGAATTCTGCCTAGGTAGAGAGTCTGATATCATTCACGAATGCCTTATTTCTACCATAAGAGTTAATCCCATCACTGAATGGCATTTGAAAATCCAATATATGTAAAGAAAGGCATCTTGCTAAAATCTGGCACTAGTACTCTTACGCTTTTTGCATATAATTTTTATCTGAAAGAGGTTCTATTTAAAATGTGCATATTTATCACTGTTTATTGTATGTCTTTTAAAGTGTTCTTTATTGTTATCCAAATGTATGTTACAGAGTTGTTAAGCCAACTGAAGGAGGTTTTGTATCAGTGAAGAAACTTCCTCCAAGGAAGACATGGAAGGTTAGTTTTCATGTTGCTATATTAAATTGGTTGTTTTTTTTTTTTTTTTGGGAATATACACTGGGTTCTAATAGAGGTTATCTGATAATATAATTCATTAATCTAAGACTCACTGTTTATAACATTCAAGGTCAATCAAAGTTTGTTTCCATGCAAGCTAACTAATGAGAATACTAACTTGGCTGAAGAAGCTATCGAGCTGGCTGTAAAATCTTGGGGCCAGAGATCATTGACTGAACTGGAAGCAGAGGAGCGCCTATCTTACTCCTGTGAAAAGGTGTGACCCATGAAATGTAATTTTATATTGAAAATAAAATTTGCAAAATCTGAAAATTTGAGTCCAGATGTGAGACATTTTAATGACTGTATAATTATTTTTCCTCCTATGTTTTGTTAGAAAATAACCCACCATTCACTCTACAGCTCACTGGTATTGTAGTGTCCTTTTTATAGGGCCCTGCTCAAGATGAAGTCATAGCCAAGCTTCGGATAGCCTATCTAGAAATTGTGAAAGAATATAAGGTCTATACTGAGGAAGAAAAGAAGAAGGTTAGCTTTGTCCTGTGAATAATATTTTACCTGATTTTACCTATTAATATTACTTGCAACTTAATTCATGTCCATGTTTTTGCAGGTTGTGTCAGCTGGTGGGCTACATGTGGTTGGTACAGAAAGGCACGAGTCACGCAGAATTGACAATCAGGTTGAATTCATCAACATTTTATGTAATTGTGTAATTTGAACTGTGAACTCCAACTAACAGATGCTTTGCTTCACATTATCATTTGAAGAGGAAAGTTCCTCTCTCCCCTATATATTATCTTTTTCCCCCCTTTTCTTTTGTGTTTTTGTGTGATGGGATCATGAGAATAATTTTATTTAGAATGTACCAAAACACAACTTGTATGTTGCGTCTGCACAGCTTCGTGGTCGAAGTGGTCGCCAAGGGGATCCTGGAAGTTCCCGCTTTTTCCTAAGTCTTGAAGATAACATTTTTAGAATTTTCGGTGGTGACCGAATTGAGGTTAGGCCTGCAATGCAGTTGTCTAGTTGCTAATGTTATTGTAGAATATGCTTGTTATAACATTTTTTTTTTAATTTTTCTTAGGGGATAATGTTAATAAAGCAAAATATTCTTAATATTGCTACTTTCAGGGATTGATGAGAGCTTTCAGAATTGAAGACTTACCAATTGAGTCCAAGATGCTGACAAAAGCACTAGATGAAGCTCAGAGGAAAGTGGAAAACTATTTTTTTGATATTAGGAAGCAATTATTTGAGTATGATGAAGTCCTGAATAGCCAAAGAGATCGTGTGTATACAGAGAGAAGACGAGCTCTTGAATCGGACAATCTCCAAATGCTTATCATTGAATATGCTGAGTTGACAATGGATGACATCTTAGAGGTAACCTATTTGAGAACTGCCATTTTAACATTTTTTTTCATAATCTAATCTCTTATCAGTGTCATGTACCATAAATGTGCCTGGTGTCAAATATTTCTCTGACTAGTATTATTATGAGCAGGCAAATATTGGTTCTGATGTGCCAAAGGAAAGTTGGGATCTTGAAAAGCTCATTTCAAAACTTCAACAGTAAGATTCTTCCTTAAGTCTCTTTTCTTCTGCTTAATGCTGGATGAAGATCAAACAGGAATTCTGTGATGAATCAGAAAGGCTGTTTGTTTCTTCCTTGTGGCACTGATGCTGAAGTTGCAACTTTTATCTGTATTGTTCTTTCTTTAAAAGTAGTTTGTGTGAAATTTAACATGGTCAAATTATTATATGGAAAAAAGACCAAACAAGCCCATGTACTTTATAATTAAGGCTAAATAAATCCTCACCTGGTAAAATATTATTTTTCCTTATTTTAAATATTAAAAATTATTTATTATTTTTAATTAAAATAAAATAAAAAAAAATAGAAATTTAAGAACATCATGAACAAAAATTATTTAATATTTAAATTATTATTATTAATGTTTTATTATTAAAAAAAAAAGCATTTTTTTTGCCAAGAAATGGGTCTATTTGGCATTTATTAAAAAGTTCTGTCCTTATTTAGCCCAAAACTTGATTTTGGGCTTATTTGCCATCGATTGAAAGTACATGGTCTTATTCGATCTTTTTTTCATTATTATATTGATCAAACTTTTGGATGACATTAACAAGTGATGCTTTTATGGTTGTAAGATCTCAATATGGGATAACTTGTTTAACATAGCTTCTTTAATTAATTTACTGACATGTACAGTAATTTTAGGTACTGCTACCTGCTGAATGATTTGACCCCTGATTTGCTAAGAAGTAAGTGTTCAAGCTATGAGGAATTGCAGAATTACCTTCGTCTTCGAGGTCGCGAAGCATATTTGCAAAAAAGGGTTCGTACATTAGTTTCACTGGCTCAAGAACAATTTTCCTGTTTATCATGGAGCTCTACATCTCAGTCCTTTTAGGGTTTGTTCTTTTAAAAGAGAGGGAAATTCTGCTGCATTATGATCATAATCATACTAATACATCAATTCATGCTTGAACAATGTAAGATGAATTCTGTTAAAGCATCCCATCGCATAAAAACAACTCATTGTTATACCTGGCCCCTTTGGGATGTCATTTGTTGTCCTTGCTTGGCTAAACTTAATGGAGCTTGGATGTTTGTCCCCTAGGACAGTTCCAACATTTCTTTAATACCTAACAATGTGTTTAGTGCTGAATTGCTGCAATGTGATATGCATAGAACTTGGCATTGCACATTCCATAATATGCATGATTTGTACTTCGGGGTTTCCCACCTTCCTGAAAAAAAATTTATCAATTATGGAAAAAGAAAAAGAAAAAACAGGTCCTGTGCCCTAATTTGGTATCATTAGTGTCGTATTCCCCTTTTCTCCCGAAAGTTTTGATTTTTCCCTTCTCTGTTTAAATTGTTTTTAAGGATATTGTGGAGCAAGAAGCGCCAGGCTTGATGACTGAAGCCGAGAGATTCTTAATTTTGAGCAATATTGATCGCTTGTGGAAGGAGCATTTGCAGGCAATCAAGTTTGTTCAGCAAGCTGTAGGATTGCGCGGATATGCACAACGTGATCCACTTATCGAGTATAAGCTAGAAGGCTATAATCTATTCTTGGAGATGATGGCTCAGATAAGAAGAAATGTTATATACTCCATATATCAGGTTTATACCAGGCCAGATCTGGAAATTATGAAATAACCAATGTTTCCCATTTTGTTAGTTGTAAATACCTTTTTCTATTTCTCATTGTCTTCTCTTTGGCAGTTTAAACCTGTACTGGTAAAGAAGGATCAGGAGCAAAGCCCGAATGAGAAGATGGCCAAACTTGTCACAAATGGTAGAGGTGGTCAGAAAAATGCTGATCCTGTCGATACCGCCGAGTCTTCTTCAGCTGCAAGCCCCCAGGCTAGCGCATGAGGCTCACATCATGGAAGAATTTCTTCTAAATTTGTAAGGGATGGAAACAATACAGAAAATCATCTTGTTCTTTCAAATAGTAAATAGCGATCATCTGTCATTTACCTTGGCTGCGCCTAAGGAGATTAAAACGGAAAAAGAAACCAAGAGGGTCTATTTACCTGTATCATAGAGGAACCACACCATTAAAATTAGGAAAGATGGAGGAATTGTATCGTTACCATAGGGCTAAATTATGTGTTATTTTTTCAATCACAATAAGAAATCGGAAATATGTCATGTGCCCCTCTCTTATCCAACAGTTATTCCTATCCTTTATGATTGATAACATTTCATTTTGTCATTTCTGGTGAGTTTATCAGACGTACTACTACGTTTAAACAGAAAGCTTGCGGACAATGTCATATATTCTGAGAAACATGACCCTGACATTCTCAGAAAACAAGATAGGTCCAGGTACGCATTTGCTGAATGTGAGTGTGGATTTTGCCACTGTGATTAGGGCCTGACAGCAGCTTCTTATCATATAAAAACTTGATACTTCTTTGAGCATTCCCCGTATAGGAAATGGAAAGTAACCAAGGAAGCAGTTGGGACTTGGGATGGGGAAAACTTGTAAGTTATAACTGTTACATTCCATCAAGAAGAATCAAGAAATGGTGAAGGTTCCATACAATTCTTATGGCTAGAAAACTTCCATATCAATTTGGAAGGCATTCTCTGTTCAGGATGCACTTGAATCCATTGGTATTAACTACAAGAAAACGTAAGTTATGAACTCCATCAGCTCATAAGTTGGTGGTTAGCCGTATTTCACCATCTTGGACACGAGCTCCCAAACTATAAATGTGTGGAATCCAACCTTCCCAATGGCAATTCACGATTCAGTTGTCTTCCTCCTCCCCTTCTGCTTTGCTCTGATGTAAAACCATGCCTGCACAAATCACAGCTCTCATTTACGGGAGCATATGGTGTCTCAGTCGTTCATTTCATTGCCACCGCTAAGAATTTCCTCAACAATTTGATTTATAGAATTTTCCTTATCCTACATGAAATTAAATATCAATTAATAACAACCAAATTTTCAGTGCAGTACATATACGCTTTCACATTATGAAAGTAATGATCCTTAACCTTTACTCCAATGGCGATTGCTGTTTTGAGTTTAACAAGTTCACCTAATCTCAAGGATCCCTTTTTCTCATCTTTGACAAAGATCACTGGTACCTTCCTCGATGAAGCCAAGCTTGGTAGATGCTTCGTTAGCCATTTTGGGTTGCAATCTTGAGCTATCAGTATGGCCTAATTGCTCAATTAAGAGACTAATTACTATCAATATACCGTAGGCAGAGGCGGCTACATATTTCTGATTCAAAGGTTAAAGGAACGGTAACTAACCTGAAGCTGAACCGCAGTCGGGTTGCGACGCTGGGTAGATATAATATGAGGCGGCGGCTTTTGACCGGAACCTTCCATCTCCGACGTAGGCGACATCCGTTCAAGAACACGAGTCACTTCATTGACCCCAATGGCAAATCGTTGCTATACAAAACAACAAAACCCATATTTCCTTATCATCAAACAGAAATAAAAATCGATAAAACGAAGGAAGGAATCAGAATAGCGTAACAACCTTGAACCAAAATTTCTCAGGCAGCGAGTTTCTGTCCAGATGCTTTGCAGACTCTATTGCCCTGTTACAAAAGACACCAATATCAAATACCACAATTGAAATCCAGAAAGGGAAAAGGAAACTCAAATTGCAAAGCGTTTGTGATGTTACCCATTAATTAGTTTGAGCAAACGAGCTAAACGCTCCCCCTCATAGCAACTACACGATCAAAGACCACAGAGAGTCAAGATTTTTAATACAATTGGATGTGTAAACTAAACAAAGACCCACGTACTCTCGTTCTTGAGGAACGAAGCTAGACTTCGCGGCGTTGTTGGCACTTCCAGAAGCTCTGTTTTTGTTTCCCATGGTCGCGCATTGACTTTGTTTAGGGTTTTAGCAGCAGGGTTTGCGTTTGCGATTTTGCAATGCTTGCCACGGGCTACTTGTTCGACAAAATCTCCCAAATGGGTCAGAATCAGTCGCATTTGAGGCCCAATAGAAGCAGCCCATTGGCTTATTATCTTCTGTGCGTCCAATTTGGACCTGAATTCTGATCCATAATCCATCCAGTCAAAGGGAAATGGTCCCCGCTGGACTCCTAGTCCTGGCTCGTGTTGTGAGGCCCCTCATTTGGACGAGACCAAATTGTACGTTAATTGTTTTTATTTTCTTCTGGTGCAAATTAGATTTGTTCATTCCTTAAAAGGTTAAAACAATTGCGATCGTTAATGCATTGACGTGTAAAATTGGAGTGGTCGTCCTCCTCAATCCCCATTAGAGGATGATTCTGTATTGAAATAATGATTGTAACACCCCTAAATTTTAAATTTTATTATTTTATGAGCATTTTTGGTATTTTAATTTTATTTAAATTTTATGAATTTTTTTGAGATTTTTCGGATTTTAAAAATTGGGTTCGATTTTCTAAAAATATAAACTTTGATGATTTTTAAAAATTAATTTAAAGACTATGTGGCAAAACTAAAAATATTTTTGGAGTCTACATATTTTTCTGAGTTTTTTGAAATTTTTTTCGGAATTTTTGGACCTCGTTTTAGGTCTCAAGGTAGAGTAAAAATTTAAAATTTTGTATTTCAAATCGAACCGACAGAATCGAACCAGACCGGATCGGACCGATCGAATCGGACCGACTCCCTCCCCTTTTTCTTCCTCCCGCGCGCGTCCCCTCCTCCTTCTCTCTTCCTCCCATTTTCTCTCTCCTCCTGACCACTGCCTCCCCACCTCTGACCTTCCCGGCTCGTCGGCGCGCCCAACAGCCGGAAAAGCGCGCGAACGCCCCTCCGATCCGGCCACCAATCGGACCGGGTCTTGTGTCTAAAATCATCTACTCGGCGAGAGCTTTCCATAGACACCAAGAACACCGAAATCCATCGAGCGGTTTGTCCAATTTTTGCCCGGGAAGTTTTAGCCCATTTTGACTTTTGGGCTAGATTTCTCACAAATCGTAAACCCCACGAGAAAACCGAGAGTACCCGAGCGCTCCACTCGTCGAGAGCTTCGCGGCGACATAAATTTCAAATTTTTCCGACACCGTTTTTCGGTGGGTCCCACGGAACTTCGCAGTATTTTTCCGAGCATTTAATGAGCTTAGAAAATTCTGAAAAATTTATGTACTAACCCCCGTGTTGTGGGCTTCGTGTAGGTATCCTCAATTCGCGGAAATTCGACAGTTGTCCGGGTCTGTGAATTTCTGGCTATGCACGGAAAAGTCTCCAAATTGGATCGAGATTTTGGCTACCCCCCCATTGTCAGATGTCCCGAGCGCGTCCCACGAAGTCGGAATCGGCAAAGGTAAACCCGAACCTTGCTTTTTCGTAATTTTCTAGTGCTTAAATAGGATTAAAAATCCATAAAATATTCGTGGTAGCTCAGAAAATTATGATTCTTTTTGCAATAGCCTAGTAATATTGCTAAGGACCGCGGGGCAAAGTTTTAGAATTTTTAGAGCTTGTTTGGGCAGTTTTTGCAAAAATGATCAATTATGAGGACTAAATTAAAATTTTACATATTGTGATGAATGATTGCTTTGATGGGCCCAGGAGGGGCTGTGTGATGTGATTGAATGGTGGATATATGAGTTGCGAATATAGAAGTGTGTTTTGAGCCCTTTTACAGGTTGGGTAGGTCCTAGGTATAAGAGAGACTCTGCCGGATTTTCGGCACGACTTAGGACGTATTTGGTCTTTTTCTTTGTTTGTATTGAGTCAAATTTATTAAATGATTGTAATAAAAATTGTCAGATAAGCCGGGACAGCCTTCTTCCTCCGCCCAGCCGCCTCAGTGACCACCGTCAAGTCTGTGAGTAAAATATTAATTTTAATTGTAATTTCACTATTATTATATGTTCAAGCATGCCCATGCATCACTTATATGTATATATTTATGTAGTTAAACTCTATGCACGATTTATGTTGCATTGATAACTGTTAAAGTGCCATGGATGTTGTTGTGGTAATTTGGAGCAGTGTGTGTGCGTTGGCGTGCGTGTGATGTAGTGTGGACTATGGATAGGACGGGTAGTCACGGCTTGAAATTTTCGCTGGGACCCCGATTTGGTTTATTAAGCGAAAGTCCGGCTTGAGTTCTTCGCTGGCACCAGGTTGGATTTAAGAGGGCTGTATAGGGGATCAGCTCCCATATATTATGATTGATGTTACAGGGTGCGTGAGTGCTCCAAATTATCTTTTTGATGTTATGATGTGAAAGTGTTGTTGATGTTGCATTTCACTCCACAGGTTGCATCAGTTCTAGATAGTTATAGAGATTATGGTTAAAATTGATATTTTACTCTCTGAGTCGAACGCTCACTCCTGTTCAATATTTTTCCAGGCCACAGGAGGATATTTTTGAGGTTAACCTGCTTTCTTCCTCGCAGGTCGTTTATCAATATTTGTGTAATTCTATGAATTTCTAGAATTTCCGCATGTGTTAGAAATGTTTATTTGATTTGGGTCTGTAAACTAAATTATTATTTTGGACCTGTAAACTTAATATTCTATGCATGTTTGATGGATTGGATGAGGGAGCTGAGCTCCCATTTATCTTTATGCTGATGTGTATGTGGAGGGTGAGCTGAGCTCCCCAATTGAGTATTTATTGTGTTTACAGGTCGGGTGAGTCAAAAACTCCCCGTTGGAAGGTCCACTTTATGGCCGGACTCTGTCCAGGTTGATTTCTTGAAATTGAGCTCAAATGGGCCTTAGAATTGGGTTAATGAATAGTTAGGCTTACTACAGGCCTCGAGGGCTTTAGGCTGGCCCAGTTCCTAGTACCGATCCGGCCCATAGGTTGGGTCGTGACAATGATATTTATTATTTTAAAAAGGAGAAAGACGCCTGAAATTGTATAGAGTTGGTGGATGGTAGGGGTCAAAGTTGCGGCTGCTCTAGCTAATGTAATAGATGGAGCTCCTGGTTGGTAAATGCTACTTCAAATCCAAAGCATTAAAACCATGTGCCTAGCACAGTTATCATTGTAACAATCATCTCACCTCTCATCCTCTTTTTTCCCATTAATTACTTGTCTTTTTCTTCAAGAAAAAAATCGCATAATTTTTGGGATATGTTCCTTATTCGCACTGCTAATTTTCTCCAGCAAACAGTGAACTCTAATAAAGTTAGAACGGTGGATGGCAAGTGGCTTGCAAATGCAGAGTCTTGAATTGGGTTCATTTCATTGATCCAAGATTTGCCAAGTCACTACCATCAGGATTTAGGATAATATTGCTGCTCTTCTATTCCCCATTGTTGTTGGTCCCTGTAGACTGTACTAGTTGTAGGAGAAGGTGTCCATAGCTTCATATATGTTATGTGCCATATATTTTAAATATCTTGCATATAATATTTTCCTTGTCATCTAAAATTTTTATAATCCAAAAACATTTGATTGAATGGGTTTCGTACATGCTAATGGACTTTTACGCCAAGAAATAAATACCAGCGAAGCAAACCTATAATCCAAGAGACAGGCCATGTGTATTGAGCCAGTGGCGGATCCTGAAGCCTTCAACATTATTTAAAGGAAATTTTTTATTTACATCAGTCTCAATAAATTACTTTATATATTTAATTATATAACTAATAACTTACATTTAATTATTTAATAAATAACTAATCACTTACATTTAAGATAATTTGATATTATTGAATTATATAAATATGTTTGAGGTAACAATTTAAAATATCTAACATAAACATTTTTCACATATATATTAATATTATTATTATTATTTTAATTGACAAATAAAGAAATATGATTTTTTTTTTCATTTATTATGCAGCTTTTATATATATGTGTGTATGTGTAAGTTATAAGAATAAGCCATTTGCAAGGGCTTTGTGTTTAGTCTTTTACAAAAAACGTACATGAAATGGTGACGCTTCTACTCCATTGTTGTCCTTTATTAAAGATTATTAATATGCCAAAGACAAATGATCAATCGGTTGGTGTGGCCCATTCATTTTATCTTTGAATTGGCCTTGCGTATACCACAGTTCTACGCCAAACAAAAAGCTAATATGTATATGTGTTTCTTAAACCATATAATTTCATCCATTCCTTTTGCCCATGAGAATGTTAATTACCTTTTAAGGGAGTTTTAATCAAAGTCAATAATAATTAATAATGTATTATTATATGTACGTATCGCTGATCGCTCTGGTGTCGCCTGGAAATGGAGAAGCTTTCATAATGAATTGTGCTTGAGCTTAAGTTGTCAATAGGAATGAAAAGATGACAAGTTAATGGATGTTCCTTTATGGGACAAATGAGATTATGAAGATCTGAAAAAGATTTAACAAATTAACGACTGGTACAGAGAAAAGAAAAGAAAGTAGCTGATGAGTAGTTGAGTTGATGGATTGCATGCGGACCAAAGCCATGTAACGTTAATTAGTCATTGCCAGGCCTCCTTTATAACAAGTTGTGTTTGATTAACGAGGCATTGGATACCCTACTGGCTAATACTTTCCTCTCTCTCAGGTTATGACTTTCCCTTGTTGATTTTGTATTCCTGTTGTTGTAGTTGCTACACTTTGGCTTTGTCCCCTTCTTTATGGACAAATTTTCTTAATGGCTTCTGGCTTATATGCCTTATTTTCTTATTTCTTCCCTACTTGGGGCTATTCTCGTAATTTAATCAAAGTAATGAATGCCTTTGTTTCTCTTTACACATTCCTTCTGCTGTGTTCTTGTCTGGTTTAAGGTTTTAATCCTTAAATTAATTTTGATTTGTTGTCTGCTGTAATATATATATATATATTAATCAAAATAATTGACTCTTAAATTAAAATCATCGATTGGAGGTGGAGTGGTCCCATCCAAGGGCCAGAGCCAGAAATGTTTTCACTTTTCAAGTTTAACGTTGGCTTTGGCTTTGGCTTTGTTGTTGGATAACAGCGGTAGAAGAAGACGACGACGAAGAAGTACTGGTCAAAGGCAATTAAAGAAAGCTATAACTTTAACCGTTATTCAAAATTTAAAAAAAAAAAAATGTCAATTTTAAATTATGATACTCATTTTTATAAATAGATAAAAATCTCTTTATTTTTATTTTAAAATATTATTTTATAAATATTTCATCCAATAATTTTAATAATAAATTAAAAGAAAATTTGTAAATGGAAAATGAAATGATTTGATTAGAGGTTTAAGTGGAAGCATGCAATAGCCAAAATGGCAATACAGCTGTAATTTAAAGGGTAGTGTTTTGTCTATATGTCTAAAAAGTGTGTCCAGCTATCCTCACCATTCCCCACCAAAACAAAACACTTTTATATTTAATTTTTCATTTATTTACACTATAATTTTTTTTTATTATTATGAAAAAAGAATATATTTTATTTTACTTATTATTATTTAATTTATTTAAATTTTTTAAAAAATATATATTTCAAAATCTGCTTAATATTGCAACAAAGTGTTTGTAGGAATAGCATATTTTTTAGTTCACCATCCCTATTAGGAATAATTGAATTTAAGATGGGCTTGAATTTAATAAATAATATACGTATTAAATTTAGATTTAATTTAAATATTATATATAAAATTTTTATTATTTATATCTTTTTATATAAATAATTAATTAAATATAAAATATATTTTTATATAATTATTATATACATATTACTAATAAAATTTTATTTTTATATAAATTATTAATTAAAATATATATAAATTTAATCAAGTTTTGGTATTATACAGATAATAGTAATTAAAATTTAGACGAGTTTTATATTTTAATTAGATTTAAGATAACTAAATATTATAAATATTAATTAAATTTGAATTTAAATAAAATAATTTTTGTAAATATTTTATTTATTTTTATTCTAAAAAAATATGGAGCTAAGCACTAAAAAATCTAAAGAAAAAACTTCTTTAACACATGTACAGCACTAAAAATGCTTAGCTTATTTTGGCTTAGTGGTTGCAGGCATATTATTTACTTGATAAATTAAAATATTAATTTATTTTTTTATAAGATTGAATTAAAAATACTTAATTTAATTTAGTTTAGTGATTATAGACATATTAAAGAATATTTATTATTTTAATAATAAATATACTTATAAATTATTTTTAATCAAACAAATTAATTATTTATAAATTATATAAAAATATTTTAATAAAATACATAATTATTTTAAATTTTAAATATTTATAAATTTATGTTTATAAATTAATTTTTATAAGTTAAATTAAATATTATTTTACTTGATAGATTTAGTCTCTCAATGCCCACTATACAAAATTGAATTAAATACAAAAAATAAAAATTAAATTAATTAAAATTTTAAATTAATAATTTGAATCCAAGACTTTTTGTTTTAAAGAAAACAATAAATTGAGGCTTGAGTAATACACGCGCTGCAAAAAAGAATTTAAAAAAAAAAAGATATTTTATAACTTATTACTTGAAATTTATAAAATGCTAACAAATCAATCATTTCTTTTTCAATATTTTTCTATTTTTTCATTCCTTCTTTCTGACCCCTCAATTTATCCACTTTCAATGAAGAAATTGATAAAAAAAAAAATTAAAAATTAAAATAAAAATATGATCAATTTTTTTTCTTATCTCTCTTTTCACCCTAAAATTTAATATCTAGCAAATATTCAACAATTTCAATAATAAAAATATTTTACTTGAAAATAATGAAGAACACCATTTGAGGGATATAACAATTTCTCAATTAAAACCCACCAATTAAATTTTTTTTTTGAACTGGATAATAAATGAAAGAACTAAGCTCAAAATATAACAAGAAATTGATAAAGATTAAGATAGGACATTTATCTTAGCAAAATAATTACAAGATAAAATGAATATTAATTCCATAATTTCTGATGAATGATTAGAAGATAATTATTTATAATTTTTTGAAAAAATGTTCAAGTGAATTAGAAGTCAGTTTTGGAAACTGAAATCTTTAAATTGTTTTGACACAGGTGACGGGAGAGAGAGAGAAATTGCCATGCAAATTAATCTTTGTATTGCCCTGTTTCTCTCTTTCTTTATCAGAGGAAAGATCCACTTCTGTATAATACCTCTCAAATCGTCCGCACACACCATTCTTCGACTTAATCACTATACAGTATAAACCAACCCAACTTCGATTTCATCCAGTGTCTTTCCCTCTTTTTGCCATTTTGGGTGTCCAGGTTTTAGGCTTCTGAGTGTAATCTTGAAGAAGAAACAGGAGAGAGAGAGAGAGAGAGAGAGAGAGAGTAGTAATGGAGTAGCAGGTGAAAGAAAAGGGGGACCTACTGCTTGATTTTTGGCTGGCAGCAACAGTCACTGTCAATGATTTTTCTTCTTTGAGTGGTGTTGGTAGTTTCTCTCAATTTCTAATCACTAATCACACTCACAGACTCACACTCCTGCAATATTGCTTAGGGGAAGATCTTGGTGATCAAGATCCCTGCCCCATCTTTATCAAGCTTCTTCCTTTCTTATTTTGCGGGAATTTGTTGGTGGCTGTTTTGCTCTCCCAAGGAAGGTGAAAATTAAGCTGCTTTCTTTTGGTGCCTGGCCTCTAAAGGGAAACATCAGATTTCAGTCATATGATATGAGGATATCTTTTACCGTGAGTTACTTGATCATTTTTTATTTTCCTTCTTGTTCTTGTTTATTGTTCTCATTCTGCATTTTTATGTCTTGAGAGATTAATATGAATAAGATTACAAGAAAATGTATAACAGAGCCTTTAATCAGCTTAATTCAGCCAAAGGTAACAGAACATGCATTCCAAAATAAAAAGGAATTTGTGGGGATCTGATTGTGCAAATAAATTGGCTTTTGAGCATTGTCTCTCTAAATTTTTTTTTTTTTGGCAAAATTTAGTTCAACTGATTAGCTTTTTTGCTTATCATTGCGGTGTATATCATCAAATCTTTGGGCTATTGCATCTGAATTGTATTAGGAAGCTATATATCTATTTGTTCCTAAATTGACACTTCAGTATCTTTACCAATTTTAGTTTTATAATGCTTTTTGCTTGGCTTGCCTATCTCTGTGTTTTATTTCCTTAGCCAGCTTCTGAGTTTATCAGATGATCAAGATTATCAAAATTGTCCAATATTTGGATTGTATGAGCAGTCATCATTGCTCAACAGAATTAATAACGAAAAAGGGTAAAAGGAGAAAATGAATAAAAGCCCTTATTCAGATCTCATATTTCTGTTAGTTGGTTATGATTTTTTTTCCCCTTCCTTTTTTGCTTTCAGCTAGTACATGTGCTTCTGGTACTTGCACTGTTCAGTGATGTTCCATGGCTTATCAGGGGCAGTTCACATTGCAAACGGGCTAACTCTGCAGTAATCCGGCCTCACAGTGTCACTATTACTGAATTTGGTGCAGTTGGAGATGGGCTCACTCTCAACACGAAAGCATTTCAGAATGCTATTTTCTATCTCAATTCATTTGCTGATAAGGGAGGCGCCAAGCTTTTTGTCCCAGCTGGCCGGTGGTTGACAGGCAGCTTCGATCTCATCAGTCATCTGACATTGTGGTTAGATAAAGATGCGGTGATTCTTGGATCAACTGTAAGTTCTCACTTCCATACCAAAGGATATATGCATATAAAATAGCTCACTCTCATTGCCCATTATCTGCGGTCAATGTTCTGATTGACCTGTTTGCGGTAGATCTAAAGTAGGAAGTATGTAAGGGATTCTGAGAAGCTATTGTTATGATAAGACATGTGATTAATGTGAATTACAGAGAAGTTGTATTTAACTGAAATCTAAGTAAACTAATGCTCCTTGGGGTTGATAGTGCTAGTTAATGCAAGAATGACGACAATTCTGTGAATATCGGTGCCTTATTGCTATCCACCTGTGCAAATTGAGCCTCTAGTCCAACTGGACAGTGATAGTTATTAAATTTTGGCTCATGATATTAAACAAAAAAACTTAACCTGCCAATTCCAGAATTCTGATGATTGGCCAGTTGTTGATCCTCTACCATCATATGGCCAAGGGAGGGAGTTGCCTGGTGGGAGGCATCGAAGCCTCATTTATGGCCACAATTTGACAGATGTTGTCATAACAGGTTGGTGATGTCAATGAAGGATCAAATCCCATGTTTGTGCTGTTTGCTTTCATAGCGTCACTGGTTTCTCCATGCAGGTGATAATGGAACTATTGATGGTCAAGGCAGCATCTGGTGGAATTGGTTCCATGCCAAAACCTTGAAGTATACCCGGCCCCATCTGGTTGAGTTAATGAACTCATCTGGGATAGTTATCTCAAACTTGACCTTCATAAATTCACCATTCTGGACAGTCCACCCTGTTTACTGCAGGTTTGTCCTTCCAAATGGACTATAATGCTTTTCTCTTCCTTGTTTGTTGTACTTGATGTTTTAAATTGTCATATAAAACTGTGCAAAAGTGAAACTTTCATGAATTAGGGGGAGAGTTGAGATTGTTTTTCTGGATGAACAGCCATGTTATTGTCCAAAATGTTACGATCCGTGCTCCTCTTGATTCACCAAACACAGATGGGATTGATCCAGGTAAACTTTCTCCGCTAGACTGGAAACTGTTCTGATTTAATTTATAGAGGACAAGTACTAAAGTTTGAGACGCAAATCATATAAAGAATAGCTTGTAGTTCTGTCTGTGTGCTTCAAATTAGAGAAATAAGTTTTTGCTGATTGATTTCCCGGCTTTCTAGCTGTTGTTCTCCTGGAACCTACAATTTTAGTTCTTGCTTTGACTTTAGGGTAAGAAATATTTTCTCTCCTAAACAGCAATTTCAAGTCTGCATTGCTTAACCATTTTCAATTACTTTCTCCAAGTACTTCATTAGGGTTCTTACATATTCATTTAAATGCAATCAGATTCTTCTGATGATGTTTGCATCGAGGACTGTTACATTAGCACTGGTGATGATCTAATCGCCATCAAAAGTGGGTGGGATGAGTATGGCATATCGTATGGTCGTCCTTGCAGAAACATTACCATTCACCGGCTTGTTGGACAAACTCGAACAAGTGCAGGGATTGCAATTGGAAGTGAGATGTCTGGTGGTGTATCAGAAGTTCGTGCTGAAAATATCCAATTTTATAATTCAAGTACAGGTATTAGAATAAAGACGTCTCCAGGAAGGGGTGGCTATGTAAGAAATATCTACATGTCAAATATAACCTTGACTGATGTAAAAGTAGCAATAAGGTTCACTGGTCATTATGGGGAACACCCAGATGAGCATTATGATCCAGAAGCTCTTCCAATCATAGAACGGATAACCATTGAGGATGTCATTGGAGATAACATTGAGTATGCAGGCATTCTAGATGGTATCCAAGCAGACACTTTTCTCAACATCTGCCTATTGAACATTACCCTCAACGTAACCTCCGAGTCTCCCTGGAACTGTTCATATATCGAAGGATATTCTGACTCTGTTTCCCCTGAAACTTGTGAGCCTCTCAGGGAGAGTATCTTCCCTCATCATTACTCTGATTGTTACCATCTATCAAGTCATTTGCTGAATTCAAGTAATCAAAACAGAGGTACTTGGTTGCTGTCTTGGTAAATTTATGGAAGCTTTAGTATTTGTTCAGTGGTCTACTCACCTTCGATTGTGAAAGGTCAATTAAGTTCAAATTTTGATTCTTGCCATTTCTCAACACAAATGCTCATTGCCATGGAGAAAAGAAGTTGATTGAAGTTGCTGATTTGTTGTTGACTTGTGAAAGAGTATTAAGAAATGATTTTTCCTGTAACTTTGTGTGCAGTAACAAATAATTGAGTGATTTATCAGAAAGTGAAAATAGAATGAGTTTATATTCACTCTCTCTCCACTCATAGTTGTTTTATTTCTTTTATTTATTAAATGGTAGAATTATATTTTCTTTTATTTTTATTTTTTTTTTCAGTTCCAATTCCACTTTTGTGTGAACTCACGGGGATAGTCTAGCCTATTTCCTGGAAAGTTGCATCCCTGGAATGAGAGAGATGGTCTTTTCCTATTTTTTTCGCACGGACAAATTTCACTTTCAGCTCAAAACGTGCTTTGTCATTTTATTGACTATGCCTAAGAATAAGGACGGATTGAGATGGGACCATCCCTGGCTTTATTATGCTGATAAAACAACAGCTGCGCTGTCCTTTCAGTACCCTTTCTGTATCTAGTTTCCTCCAAAATGCAGCCAAAATACTTCGTTTCAATAGCATCCAGGTACATTATACAAAACTTACCACAGATAGTGTCCATATCTAGGATTAGCTCATGGAAGTTGATTTTTAAAACTTGTTCATGGGAAAATAATTTCCATTGAAAAAAGGGCTTATGTGCTTCGTGTAAATCACTAGAAAAGGCTGGAATACAAGTGTGTGTTTAAATTTGCTAAAAAGAAACGTGCCTAGAATACACACTCAAATTAATCAATGAATTTTTCTAAAAGGTTGAGAATTCGAACTTTCAAGCATAACATAAATCCTTTTTTATAACAGAACATAAAACCTGCCTTGAAATGTAGGTTTGGAAACCCTTGTCAACTTCAGGTCAAAACTACTTCTGTACTTGTATTTTGGCGATGGAACAACGCCAGAAAACAAAGCTGGAGAGCCTGAAAATCGTCATCTTGGACTCGAAAACCTTCCCGGTGATCCTGGAGCCCTCCCTTTGGAAATAAGAGGTGTTGATCTTGATCCCACGTTTTTCATGTTCTTGCCAGAGTTCATCAAAGGTCCACATTTTGTCTCCAACAACAGTGGCTTTAATTAGTCTTCTTGCACCATTGGCTTCTGCTTCATGAGCCTTTCTCTGGCCTTCTCAGCTTTATCAGTTTCCAAGGATTGATACACATATAGGAGACTTGTTTCTTGTTTTAAGGTTGAAGGCTCAGGATCCCTATTAATCCTAATGAAAGCCTTGCTGGGTTCTGAAAATAAATTAACCATTCAATGTGGTTGATCTGTGCTTATCTTTTTTTATAGTGCAATATTAAGATGGTCCATGTAATAGAACCCGATTTCCTCTATGTCTTCTGCAAATAAACGGTGAAACAAATGTTGACTTCTTAGATGAGTCAAATCAGATTATGAAGATAATTCTGAATCATCAAATGGATCTAGTTCCATTGATTGGTGGTCCTCTTTCATAACCAGAATATAGTAATAGTCATATGGTCTCATCACTGTATGAGTAAATAATCACTAGTAGGCAACTTTATAGTGAGAATGTATATGGACACAATTTCAAATGCCAATAAAACCTACAAAATTCATCAGAATTGAGTTCTAATCTACTCTGTCTCTCAACAGATAAACTCTGCGAGGTTCCTATAATCCCATGCCTGCTTCTTCACGGTGGCAAAAGTAATCTTTGATGAAAGATACAGCACACGCACACACAAGCACCAATGACTAATGATGGGATGTTGTCGCCTTGTTGAAGGGAGTAGAGAGGAAGCAGAAAGTAGAAACAACCAAATGGGTTGGCTCAGTGCAAAATGTTTCTTAGCCACCAACACAGTCCTTTCTTCTTCTCACTAACCAAAAAACAAAATTATCACAGATTATATTTGCAAGGCAATCTTTATAATTACCTTGCGTACGATAACAACTTGAAAGAGGAAAAGTTGTCCCATGTCTGCTGAACTATAGGCTGTCAATAAAACCAACAAACCTGTAGCATTCGTTTCGTACTCAAATAATAAGCAACAAACTTTTGCTTCCAAATGGAACATGATAAAAGTAAACTGTCTGTTATCCATATTGCGGCCGGAACCCCTCTTGGGAACTCTTCATATCGCTTCCTCTGCGATTCCCTCTCTATCCCTTTCTTGTCTGCGAAACACCTGATAAATACAGCAATTCCTGTTCCTCCTTCTATGATTAACTGTACCGGCAACAAATTTTTTGTTAATGGAAAATGTAAGCAAACATAGAACAAAAGGAGAAATGAAACTTTTTCAGGAAAACAGTTATCCGGTTTCTAACTAGTTCATGTATGTTTTTGCAGTCAATTGCCAAAAGAAAAGTTCAGAGAAATAAAGGCAGGAAAAAATCAAATATTAGAACAAAGAAAAACACCGTTTCTTACCCTGCAATGGTGGTCAAAAGCTTCAGCACAACGGTTACAGGTCCTACAATGCTTGCTATGCTTCTCCACCCGAGACAAGTATATTGCTTTCATTAACGCCAAGACAAAATCGCGTTTCATACTATGATCCACATATGCATTTCTCTTTAATTATCCTTCGATTAAAACTCTTTGGCCTATGATTCTTTTTCTTGATCACAAAGACTGCAACAGAATAAAGATGCTGCAAATTTATGGTATGCCCAACCTATGTCGTCATCTTTAGGATCCAGAGCTACTGAATCATCGTTCAGGGCAATGGCTCCATTTGAGAACTGGTCTTCAATGGATCCAGGTACTTGCTCCTTATAAAAGTCTTGAGAATCTTCCTCTCCAGCCTTTAAAAAACATCACAACTACCAGCCTTTATAACTTCATTAGTGAGAATATCATAAGTTTTATCAATCAGTTTTAATTCATTACAAGTTTTATCATAATATCATTACTATGATCAAGTCTTTCCAAACATGTGGGACCCCAAATAATAAAATGAATATTTAATTTATTATTTATATTAAATTTTTATGTCATTACGTTGCATCACATCTAATCCACATCCTACGTAATTAACATAAGCATGCTTAATTAATTGGTCTTGGTGGTTCATTCTCATATATTACATTTTGTTGAAAGGGAGTTTTTAAACTGAAAAATGGTTGAGGAAGGTTACTTCATGTGTAAAAATAAAAGTCAATTTATTAGAGTATCCTTTAAAATTTTCAGGGAAAAATGTAGAGCTTGAAAATTTTAATTTCAAATTGTATGTTGTATTTATTATAATTATAAGTTTCAATACAAGTTATAAGTCTCATTTACTTTCTCTCCTCTTTTCTTTTAACAACACAATGATTTTCTTTTTCTTTTTAATTAAGATTATATATTTAGAAAAAAAATATATTTATGTAAATTAAAAAGATTTAAAAATAAATAATATATTTTTATTTAAATGTGTCAATTAATATTAAAAAATAATATAGCATGTTACTTTATGATATTTGAACAATCGATCAATCTGAATTTAAATTAATTAAATTGGCTCAACTATATTAACAATATAAATTGATTTAATTGACTCAATTAATTTATACATGATAATAAATAATTAATTATTATTATAATTAAAAAATCAATTAACTCAATTAAAAAAATTCATTTCATATAAATAAATTATATATTTTTACTGATATTTCACATACTCATTTGATTCAATAAATTAAAATATATATTCAATCGAATTATTTAAATGTAATTGTCATAATCGACCTAAATATATGTAATTAATAAAATATTGCATATAATTAATTGATTCAATTAACTTAATTAAAAGTTTAATTGACTAAACAATATTATCAATGTAACATATTACATACTTAGTTGATTCAATTAATTAAAATATATATTCAATTAAATTATTTAAATGGTAATTGTCACAATTGACACAAAGTATATATTATCAATATGACATTATACATAATCAATTGATTTAATTTATTCAATTAAAAACTCAATTGACTAAAATATATGATCAATGTGACATGTTACATGCTCAAAATGATTCAGTATCAAATATATATTCAATTGAATCAATTAAATGATAATGATTATAGTTGACTCAAATATATATAATCAATGTAATATTGCATATAATCAATTGTTTCAATTAACTTAATTAAAAACGCAATTGATAAAAATATATTATCAATATAACATGTTATATATTCAAATTGATTCAATTGATTTAAATATTTATTTAATTGAATCAATTAAGTGATAATTTTTGCAATAAACTCAAATATATACGATCAATGTGACATTATATATAATCAATTAATTTAATTGACTCAATTAAATACTTAATTAACTAAAATACGTAATCATTGTAATATGTCATATACTTTAATTAATTCAATTTGCTCAAATATATATTCATTTGAATTAATTAAATTATAATTTTTAATTGACTCAAATATATATAATTAATGTGACATTGCACATAATCAATTTAATATAATTAACTTAATTAAATACTCAATTGATAAAAATATATAATCAATGTGACATGTCGCGTACTCAAATTGATTCAATTAACTCAAATATATACATTAAATTGAATCAATTAAATTATAATTTTTGCAATTGACTTAAATATATATGATCATTGTGACATTACACATAATCATATGATTCAATTAAAGACTTAATTGATAAAAATATTTAATCAATATGACATGTCAAATACTCAAATTAATTCAGTTGACTCAAAAATATATTTAATTGAATCAATTAAATGATAATTTTTACAATTAACTCTAATATATATGAATAATGTGACATGTCATGTACTCAATTGATTTAATTAAATAAAATATATATTTAATTGATTTCGTATAGATTCATTGTCACGACCCAACCTATGGGCCAGACCGGCACTAGGACCTGGGCCAGCCTAAAGCCCCCGAGGCCCGTAGTAAGCCTAATTATTCACTAACCCAACTCTAAGGCCCATTTGGGCCCAATATCAAGAAATCAACCGAACGGAGTCCGGCCATAAAGTGGACCTTTCAACGGGGAGTTTTTGACTCACCCGACCTGTAAACAAAATATATCATCAATTGGGGAGCTCAGCTCACCCTCCACATACTCATATCAACATAAAGATAAATGGGAGCTCAGCTCCCTCATCCAGTCTATCAAACATGCATATAGTAATTTTACAGGTCCACATAACAATTTATATTACAGACCCGAATCAATTAATACTTCTAACACATGCGAAAATTCTAGGAGTAAATAAAATTACACAAATATTGATAAACAACCTGCGAAGGAGAAAAGCAGGTTAACCACAATAAAATCCTCCTGTAGCCTGAAAAAATATTGAACAGGAGTGAGCGTTTAACTCAGAGAGTAAAATATCAATTTTAACCATAATCTCTATAACTATCTAAAACTAATGCACCCTGTAGAGTGAAATGTAACACCAGCAATAATTTCACATCATAACATCAAAAAGGTAATTTGGAGCACTCACGCACCCGGTAATATCAATCATAATATATATGGGAGCTGATCACCTATACAGCTCTTTTAATTCCAACTATGCCAGCGAAGAACTCAGCTCGGACTTCCACTGAATAACCAAATCGGGGTCCCAGCGAAGAACTCAAGTCGTGTCTACCCCGAAGGACCGGGTCCCAGCGAAGATCTCAAGCCGTGTCTACCCGTCTTATCCATAGTCCACACCACATCACACGCACGCCAACGCACGCACACTGCTCCAAATTACCACAACAACATACATGGCACTTTCACAGTTATGAATGCAACATAAATCGTGCCTAAAGTTTATCTACATAGATATATACATATAAGTGATGCATGGGCATGCTTGAACATATAATAATAGTGAAATTACAATTAAAATTAATATTTTACTCACAGACTTGATAACGATCACTGTGGCGGCTGGGCGGAGGAAGAAGGCTGTCCCGGCTCACCTGATAATTACATTACAATTATTTAATACAAATGACTTAATACAAATCAAGAAAAGACTAAATACGTCCTAAGTCGTACCGAAAATCCGGTAGAGTCTCCCCTATACCTAGGACTTACCCAACCTGCAAAAGGGCTCAAAACACACTTCTATATTCACAACTCATATATCCACAATTCAATCACATCACACAGCCCCTCCTGGGCCCATCAAATCAGTCATCCATCACAATATGTAAAATTTCAATTTAGTCCTTATAATTGATCATTTTTGCAAAAACTATCCAAACAAGCTCTAAAAATTCTAAAACTTTGCCCCGTGGTCCTTAGCAATATTACTAGGCTATTGCAAAAAGAATCATAATTTTCTAAGCTACCATGAATATTTTATGGATTTTTAATCCTATTTAAGCACTAGAAATTTACGAAAAAATAATGTTCGGGTTTACCTTTGCCAATTCCGACTTCAGGGACGCGCTCGGGACGTCTGACAATGGGGGGTAGCCAAAACCTCGGTCCAATTTGGAGACTTTTCTGGTAACGGGTCTGTCTGACCGGAAATTCACAGACCTGGACAACTGTCGAATTTCCGCGAATTGAGGATACCTACACAAAGCCCACAACATGGGGGTTAGTACATAAATTTTACGGAATTTTCTAAGCTCATTTAATGCTCGGAAAAACACTGCGAAGTTCCGTGGGACCCATCGAAAAACGGTGTCGAAAAAATTCGAAATTTATGTCGCCGCGAAGCTCTCGATGAGTGGAGCACTCTGGTACTCTCGGTTTTCTCATGGGGTTTACGATTTGTGAGAAATTTAGCCCAAAAGTCAAAATGGGCTAAAACTTCCCGGGCAAAAATTGGACAAACCGCTCGATGGATTTTGGTGTTCTTGGTGTCTATGGAAAGCTCTCGATGAGTAGATGAGTTTAGACACAAGACCCGGTCCAATTGGTGGCCGGATTGGTCGGATTTTGGCCGAGAAGACGAACGGTCGCGCGCGTGCGCGCCAGAGTCGTTTCCGACGTTCAGTGGCCGGCCATGGGGAGGTGAGGTGAGGCGCGAGCTGGGTGGCAGGGGAGGTGGCGGCGCAGCAAGGGAAGGAGGGAGGAGAGAGAAAAAGAGAGAGAAAGAGAGAGGGGTCGGGACGCGCAGGGAGGAAGAAGGAAGAAAAAGAAAAGGCCGGTCCGATTCGACCGGTCCGATCCGGTCCGGTTCGATTTGGCCGGTTCGATTCAGGATACAAAATTTTAAATTTTTACTCTGCCTCGGGACCGAAAACGAGGTCCAAAAATTCCGAAAAAATTTCAGAAAACTCAGAAAAATTCGTAGACTCCAAATATATTTTTAGTTTTGCCACGTGGTCTTTAAATAAATTTTTAAAAATCATCAAAGTTTATATTTTCGGAAAATCGAACCCGATTTTTAAAATTCGAAAAATCTCAAATAATTTCTTAAAATTTAAATAAAATTAAAATATCAATAATACTCATAAAATAATAAAATTTAAAATTTTGGGGTGTTACATTCTTCCCCCCTTACAGAAAATTCGTCCTCGAATTTTACACAAGGCAGAATAAAGTACAAGATTACACATTGAACAGATAAGGGTACTTGCTACGCATGTCCCGTTCTGACTCCCAGGTACACTCTTCCACTGACTGACTCCTCCACAAAACCTTAACCATAGGGATCTGTTTTGATCTTAGCTGTCTCACTTGGTAGTCCACTATGGCTACAGGTTGCTCCTCAAATGTCAAGTTCTCTTTTAACTCTATTACATCCGGCTGTAGTACATGAGAAGGATCTGGAATGTATTTCCTGAGCATGGAGATGTGAAACACAGGATGAACATGAGAAAGGTTGGGTGGTAGCTCCAACCGGTAGGCAACTGCTCCAACTCTATCAGTAACCTCAAAAGGTCCGATATACCGAGGTGCCAACTTGCCCTTCTTTCCAAATCTCATGACTCCCTTCATTGGAGAAACCTTCAGGAATACATAGTCGCCTACTGCAAACTCCACATCCCTCCGTCTGGGGTCTGCATAACTCTTCTGCCTACTGAAAGCTGTTTTCAATCGTTCCCTGATTAAAGGAACTACCTCTGAAGTGTACTGCACTAGGTCTACATCATGCACCTTTGCTTTTCCCATTTTTGTCCAACACAGAGGAGACCTACACTTTCTTCCATATAGTGCCTCATAGGGTGCCATCCCTATGCTGGAATGGTAACTGTTGTTGTAGGAAAACTCCACCAAAGCTAGCTGATCAACCCATTGACCTCCAAAATCCAAAACACTCATGCGAAGCATGTCTTCCAGTGTTTGGATTGTCCTTCAACTGTCCATGCATGCGAGGGTGGAAAGCCATACTAAAGTTCAACTGTGTGCCAAGTGCCTCCTGCAACTTCCTCCAAAACCGAGAAGTGAACTGGGGCCCTCTGTCAGATATTATGGAAGCCGGAACTCCATGCAATCTGACTATTTCTCGAATGTAGAGTCGGGCATACTATGCCACAGAATATGTAGTCTTCACAGGCAAGAAGTGAGTTGATTTGGTTAGACGGTCTACAATTACCCATATCGAATCATATCCTCGCGTGGTACGAGGCAACCCAGTCACAAAATCCATAGTAATCATTTCCCACTTTCATTCTGGAATAGGGAGCTCTTGCAACTTCCCTGACGGTCTCTGATGTTCAAACTTCACCTCCTGACAAGTCAAGCACTTGGACACAAAGTCTGCTATGTCTCTCTTCATGCCATTCCACCAATAGCTATCCTTCACATCATGGTATATCTTGGTGGAGCCTGGGTGGACATTGTACAGTGTATAGTGTGCCTCTTGCATGATTTCATTTCTGAGATTGTCCACATCGGGCACACATATCCTAGAACCTTGCATAAGGGTGCCATCATTGGCAAACCCGAACTCACCACCTTCACCTTGCTGTACTTCTTCTATGATTTTCATCAATTGTTGGTCTCTGTGCTGGGAAACTCTAACTCTGTCTCGCAAGTCTGGCCTCACTGAAAAATGAGCCAATAATACCCCCTCATCTGAAAGATCTAGGATTAAACCTTGATCCATTAACTCATGTACTTCCCGAATCAACGGTCTTTTCTCTGCTGAAATGTGCGCTAAACTGCCAGAAGATTTTCTGCTCAAAGCATCTGCTACTACATTGGCCTTCCCAGGGTGGTACTGGATAGTGCAATCATAATCTTTCAGAAGCTCCATCCATCTCCTCTGTCTCAAGTTTAAATCCCTCTGTTGGAAGATGTACTTCAAACTCTTGTGGTCGGTGTATATCTCGCACACTTCACCATACAGGTAGTGTCTCCAGATTTTTAGTGCAAAGACTACAGCCGCCATTTCCAAATCATGGGTGGGGTAGTTCTGCTCATGCCTCTTCAGCTGTCTTGAAGCATAAGCCACTACCTTTCCATTCTGCATCAAAACACACCCTAGGCCAACTCTGGGCGTCACGACACAGTGTATCCTTCACCACTCATAGGTAGTGTCAACACAGGGGCGGTGGTTAGATACTCCTTAAGCTTCTGGAAGCTCTTCTCACAGTCATCTGTCCAAATGAATGGAACATTCTTCCGAGTTAACTTAGTTAGGGGAGCCGCTATCCTGGAAAAATCTTACACAAAACGCCTATAGTAGCCAGCTAGACCCAGAAAACTTCGCACCTCAGTGACTGTTGTAGGCCTAAGCCAATCAGTTACAGCTTTAATTTTCTTGGGATCCACTTGAATGCCGTCACTAGAAACCACGTGTCCCAAGAATGAGATGCTTTCTAGCTAAAATTCACATTTTGAAAATTTGGCATATAGCTTGTGCTCCCTCAAAGTCTGCAACACCATTCTCAAGTGCCACACGTGTTCCTCCTCGGTCCGAGAGTATACCAAAATGTCATCTATGAATACGATGACAAAACGGTCCAAAAACGGCTTGAACACCCTATTCATCAAGTCCATGAAGGCTGCTGGTGCATTAGTGAGTCCAAAAGACATCACCAAGAACTCATAATGACCATATCTTGTCCTGAATGTCGTTTTGGACACGTCCTCATTCCTGATTCTCAACTGATGGTAGCCTGATCGCAGGTCTATCTTGGAAAAGAATCTAGCCCCTTGGAGCTGATCAAACAGATCGTCGATCCGAAGAAGTGGATACTTGTTCTTAACAGTCACCTTGTTTAGCTGTCTATAGTCAATACATAACCTCAATGACCCATCTTTCTTTCTCACAAATAGAACAGGAGCACCCCAGGGTGAAGTGCTCGGACGTATAAAACCTTTGTCCAAAAGCTCCTGTAGTTGCTCCTTTAGCTCCTTCAATTCTGCTAGCGCTATCCTGTAAGGCGGCATTGATATGGGGTTTGTACCCGGCACAATATCAATGCAGAACTCTATTTCCCTTTCCGGTGGCAACCCTGGAAGCTCTTCAGGGAAGACATCCATGAATTCTCTGACAATAGGAACATTTTCCATGTTGACACCTTCTACAGAGGTATCTCTCACCAATGCCAAATACCCTTGACATCCACGCCTCAACATTTTTCTAGCACTAATTGCTGACACCAAGTTATATGGAACCACGCTCCTGTCACCATCGAAGCTAAACTCTTCCACACCGGGTATGTGGAAATACACCTTTTTGTTCCTGCAGTCTAAAGTGGCATAATGAGTTGCCAACCAATCCATCCCCAAGATTACATCGAAATCCATTACTGGTAGAGGAACCAAGTCTGCTGGGAGAATCTTTCCATCCACTACTACTGGGCTACCCGGAAAAACCATATCTACATCTATGTTGTCACTAAGTGGGGTAGCTACCGATAAAGGGCATTCTAAAGTTGTAGGGTTTCTACCCAATCTCATGGCAAACACAGGGGAGACAAATGAGTGCGTAGCACCCGGATCTATCAAAACACGAGCCTCATAGGAACAGACTAGTAGAATACACCACAAGCGCATTGGAAGCTCGAGCATCTGGTGGGTCGGGTGAAAACTCGAGCTTGACCCCTACCGAGTGGCGGAACCACGATCGACTTCTACCTCGACCGCCTCCAAATCCACGTCCCCCTTGTCCTCGGCCCTGTTGGCCACTGAACTGACTGCCTGCCATGCTGGAAACACCCGGATACAACTAACGAGGAACATTTGCAACAGAACCCTGTGACCCCATCTGTGGCTCGCTGAACACGGGGCATTCCCTAGCAAAGTGACCTAGTTGGCCACACCTGAAGCATACTCCTGAACCCATCATACAAGGTCCTGAATGTCCTCTTCCACACTGTGCACAAGGTGCTAAGGAAGATCCTGAACCAGACCCAGAACTGCTATACCCCGAACTGTGACCACTGTTGGATCTGTACCCTGGTATGAACCCTCGGGATTTGTGTCTAAAACCACTTCTCTTATTCCTGCTTCTTCCTCTGTAAATAGTTTGGCCACCACTATCCGTACTACCCATGTGGGGAACACCTGAAGAATCCTCTGCTCTGTTTTTCTTTGCTATTCCGCTGCCATCCACAGCATAGCTAATCTCAATCTGTCTGGCTCGATCAACTACTACATCAAAAGACTGATCAGACATCATGGCCAGGTTTGCATACCTCCTGTCCAGCCCCTTTAGGAATCTCTTCACCTTCATAGTTTCTGTAGATACTGCTGTAGGGGCATACCTGCTCAACTCCAGAAATTGCAGCAGAATACTCATCTCTGGACACGCCATTCTGTCTTAAGGCCTCAAAGGCCCACTGCTTTTGATCCCTGAAGCTTTCTGGCACAAACCGATTGATGAACAGTTCCACAAACTGAGTCCACGACAAACCCTCCATCCGAGGTAATATGTAGTCATTCATCCATTGTCTAGGCATAGGCCCCATGACATGCTGCATACACTCTATAAGTCTTCTATCAGTCAACTGCAATTCTGTTCCTGCCTGTCTGCAGGAATCCAAAAACCGATATGCATCGTCTGACACATCATAAGTACCAGGCACCAACTTCTTGAAATTTATGATCTGTTTGTAAGGTTCCCCTCTTGGTGCGGTGGACTGCTGCTGCTGTGGAGGGTGGACCATATACTGCGCCATCATGTCAATGGTTCTCTGCAACCCAGCTAGAGTAGCTGCCATGGGGTCCATGGGACCCTGTGCCATGAAAGACTGATCCTGAACTGTTGGCAGCTGCTCTTCTACTTGAGCAGCTCTAGGCCTCCTACCCCGCCTCCTTGGGGCAGGCGCCTCATCTGTCTTGACACCTCGTCAGCACATGCAGTTACAGTGCAGTGGCAGCTCTCCTGCTTCTACGCATTTTCCTGAAATTCAGCAGCATTAGCCCACAAAATTCAAAATTACTCATTACACAGCTCTATAGACTCATATTTACACACAATATATGAAGCAGAAACTAGAAGCAAAGATGACAATGCAAGACGAATGTGGACCCTATTTTTCCGCATGTGACTCCTAGTAGACTCTTCCCAACACCTTAGATGAACATTCCCTAAGAATTTGGAGCCTAAGCTCTGATACCACATTTGTCACGACCCAACCTATGGGCCGGACCGGCACTAGGACCTGGGCCAGCCTAAAGCCCCCGAGGCCCGTAGTAAGCCTAACTATTCACTAACCTAACTCTAAAGCCCATTTGGGCCTAATATCAAGAAATCAACCGGACGGAGTCCGGCCATAAAGTGGACCTTTCAACGGGGAGTTTTTGACTCACCCGACCTGTAAATAAAATATATCATCAATTGGGGAGCTCAGCTCACCCTCCACATACTCATATCAACATAAAGATAAATGGGAGCTCAGCTCCCTCATCCAGTCCATCAAACATGCATATAGTAATTTTACAGGTCCACATTACAATTTATATTACAGACCCGAATTAATTGATACTTCTAACACATGCGGAAATTCTAGGAGTAAATAAAATTACACAAATATTGATAAACAACCTGCGAAGGAGAAAAGCAGGTTAACCACAATAAAATCCTCCTGTAGCCTGAAAAAATATTGAACAGGAGTGAGCGTTTGACTCAGAGAGTAAAATATCAATTTTAACCATAATCTCTATAACTATCTAAAACTAATGCACCCTGTAGAGTGAAATGCAACACCAATAATAATTTCACATCATAACATCAAAAAGGCAATTTGGAGCACTCACGCACCCGGTAATATCAATCATAATATATATGGGAGCTGATCCCCTATACAGCTCTCTTAATTCTAACTGTGCCAGCAAAGAACTCAGCTTGGACTTTCACTTAATAACCAAATCGGGGTCCCAGCGAAGAACTCAAGCTGTGTCTAAGCGAAGATCGCAAACCGTGTCTACTCGTCCTATCCATAGTCCACACCACATCACACGCACGCCAACGCACGCACACTGCTCCAAATTACCACAACAACATACATGGCACTTTCACAGTTATGAATGCAATATAAATCGTGCCTAAAGTTTATCTACATAGATATATGCATATAAGTGATGCATGGGCATGCTTGAACATATAATAATAGTGAAATTACAATTAAAATTAATATTTTACTCACAAACTTGACAACGGTCACTGTGGCAGCTGGGCGGAGGAAGAAGGCTGTCCCGGCTCACATGACAATTACATTATAATTATTTAATACAAATGACTCAATATAAATCAAGAAAAAAGACCAAATACGTCCTAAGTCGTGTCGAAAATCTGGTAGAGTCTCCCCTATACCTAGGACCTACCCAACCTGCAAAAGGGCTCAAAACACACTTCTATATTCGCAACTCATATATCCACAATTCAATCATATCACACAGCCCCTCCTGGGCTCATCAAATCAGTCATCCATCACAATATGTAAAATTTCAATTTAGTCCTTATAATTGATCATTTTTGCAAAAACTATCCAAAAAAGCTCTAAAAATTCTAAAACTTTGCCCCGCGGTCCTTAGCAATATTACTAGGCTATTGCGAAAAGAATCATAATTTTCTGAGCTACCACGAATATTTTATGGATTTTTAATCCTATTTAAGCACTAGAAAATTACGAAAAAATAAGGTTCGGGTTTACCTTTGCCGAAGCCGACTTCAGGGACGAGCTCGGGACGTCTGACAATGGGAGGGTAGCCAAAACCTCGGTCCAATTCGGAGACTTTTCTGGTAACGGGTCTGTTTGGCCGAAAATTCACAGACCCGGACAACTGTCGAATTTCCGCGAATTGAGGATACCTACACGAAGCCCACAACACGGGGGTTAGTACATAAATTTTATGGAATTTTCTAAACTCATTTAATGCTCGGAAAAACACTGCGAAGTTCCGTGGGACTCACCGAAAAACGGTGTCGGAAAAATTTGAAATTTATGTCGCCGCGAAGCTCTCGATGAGTGGAGCACTCTGGTACTCTCGGTTTTCTCATGGGGTTTACGGTTTGTGAGAAATCTAGCCTAAAAGTCAAAATGGGCTACAACTTCCCGGGCAAAATTTGGACAAACCGCTCGATGGATTTCGGTGTTCTTGGTGTCTATGGAAAGCTCTCGATGAGTAGATGAGTTTAGACACAAGACCCGGTCCGATTGGTGGCCGGATCGGCTGGATTTTGGCCGGGAAGAGGAACGGTCGCGCGCATGTACGCATCGCTTCAGGAGCCGTTTTCCGGCGTTCTATGTGGTGGCCGGCCGTGGGGGAGGGGTGAGGCGGTGCGCCGGCGAGCCGGGGTGGCAGAGGAGGTGGCTGCGCGGCAAGGGGAGGAGGGAGGGGAGAGAAAAAGAGAGAGAAAGGGAGAGGGGTCGGGACGCGCGGGGAGGAAGAAGGAAGAAAAAGAAAAGGCCGGTCCGATTCGACCAGTCCGATCCGGTCCAGTTCGATTCGGCAGGTTCGATTCAGGATACAAAATTTTGAATTTTTACTCTGCCTCGGGACCGAAAACGAGGTCCAAAAATTCCGAAAAAATTTCAGAAAACTCAAAAAAATTCGTAAACTCCAAATATATTTTTAGTTTTGCCACGTGGTCTTTAAATAAATTTTTAAAAATCATCAAAGTTTATATTTTCGGAAAATCGAACCCGATTTTTAAAATCTGAAAAATCTCAAATAATTTCTTAAAATTTAAATAAAATTAAAATATCAATAATACTCATAAAATAATAGAATTTAAAATTTTGGGGTGTTACATTCATCCTATTCGCTTAAACCAAACAAATATATAAATTCACTCGTTATTGTTTAATTCGATTTCGTATCATAAATCAAATTTAAATTAATTTTAAATTGAACAATAAATAATTAATTCATTTTACATTAATATCATTTTTCTTTAAAAAATAAATAATTAAATTTAACTAAAGCTAAGAACTAAAATTAAAAGTGAGATAAATCATTTGATTTAATTATAATTAATCCTAACATTAACTGATCATTTTTTTTTTTAATTGAATTGGCTAGATTAAAGGGTGAAAATTTTATCATGCTGTACTTTACACATTTTATATAATACACATGGTTCAACTAGTGTTGAGTTCAAAAAATAAAAAATAAAAAAAAGAATAAAAAAAAAAAAAATCTCCAATCGATAAATATTGGCTAAAGAAAAATTATTTCCTCACAATTCTTAAATATTAGTTAAGGGAAAAATATACCTATATAGATTGTACTCTTTAAAGTTTCAATAAAATAAAATTAAAATAACTTGACAAAATTAAAATTTAATATTATATATGTTGACCCCATAAACTCAAAGGAGCATAGATTTTGATGATATCAAAACTCAACTAGAATCAAACTAACATTGTTTTAAGTGTTGTGTATCTCAAAGAAAAAGGACAAAAGGATTTCATGATGGATTCGTGATTTTGAAGAAAGGATGACATTCTAAGGATAACACAGGACGAATCAAAGGAGATAAAAGAAGAAAAGGTTAACTTCCAAGGCTGCATTGAAAATCAGAATTGAAGGTACATCTAGTATAGAAGTTAGTTTTAATTTCTAGAATTGGTTGTGAAAAGAATTGAGGAGTAAAAGTCAATGATCCTTATTTTCAATCCCTCAAATGATTTTTCTTTTAAACATCATTATTATTGGCCTAAAAAGTATTTGACTATGATTTGGTGTGAAGTTTTATAGTTTTGAAAGTTATGCAGAAAAGCTTTCCTAGTATGCTAACTGGTTTGCTACTTATTTTAGTATGCTAACTGGTTTGCTATTTTCTCAAGTATGCTAACTGTCTCAACTCTGCACAACATCGCAGAAAACGACAAAATAACGGTTATTTTCTTGAAATTCGTATCTGTAACGTTCAAATGAGTTCTGCAACGGTAAAAAACGTTCCAAAGCTATAAATACACCTTCCTTTGGCCATTTTGCACTGAATGAAAGTCTCTCTACTGTTCAAAATCTTTAAAGCTTTCATTCAAAGTGCTCAAAGTGATTTATTGCTCTTCATTGGCTTATTTACTCAACTCTTCTTTATAGATTCTGTTGTATTGAGTGAGAGTGAGTTTTAAACACATTATTATCATTTGTGAGAGGTCATTCAAGCACCTATTAAAGCTTGGTTGTTAAAAGTGTTTGGGGATAACACTTGGTAGAAGTGTGAAGCTACTTGTAAAAGCTTTGGTGAGAAGATTTGTAAAGGGCTTTGTCTCTTGCCTTTAAAAGAGAAGAATAGTGGAGTGAAGACTCAAAGTGGGATCTTTGAGAGAGTGGATGTAGGCTAGTTAAAGCCGAACCACTATAAAAATTTCAGTGTTCATTTTCTCAACCCTTGCTCTTTACATTTATACAATTTAGCTTTATGATTGATATGCTTTTGCTGATATGAAAGTTGATATTGTTTGCTGTCAATCTTGCTGCTAACTGAGAAAATTAGTTTACTGCTAAATCTGCTTTTACTGCTAAATCTGCTGATATCTGATTTAATCTGCATGTTGTTTGATCTGCTGTCAGTTAGAATATTTGGTATACTACTCTGGTTGCTGTGTTAAAAACGTATTCATATTACTGATATATTTACTGAATGTTAATATAGTCTGTTATATCAGTATACTGATTGCATATAGCTTAACCTTGAGTCAACTTGTCAATAGAGCTATATTGTTCATTTTTCACATTAGTTAATTGAACTGAACCTAGCTGCAATTTTCAAAGGTTTTGAGCAAGAACCGAAAATTGTTTTTAAAAGTCCAATTCACCCCCCTCTTGGACATATTTTGGGACATCAATTTGGTATCAGAGCTTGTCTCTCTTGCTTGAGGATTAAACCCCTTAGAGTGATCCACACACATGGCTAGTTCATCTAGAAATTACTGGTATACCGCCTTAGTGAAGGTTATTCCATCACTAGACCACCACTTTTTAATGGCACAAATTACTCCTTTTGGAAAACTAGAATGAGAAACTTTATACAATCTGTTGACATTGATGCTTGGAGAATAGTTAAAGATGGTCCTTATATTCCTTATAAAACGATGAAGGAACTGCACAAATTCCTAAAGTGAAGTTGAATTTGATGATAATGATTGGAAGAAAATTTCTACAAATGCCAAGGCTATTAATATTCTTCATTGTGCTCTTGATATTAATGAGTATAATCGTGTTTCAGGATGTCAAACTGCAAAAGAGATATGGGACAAACTAGAAGTCACATATGAAGGAACTGATGTGGTAAAAGAGTCAAAGGCAAACCTCCTCATCCGTGATTATGAATTATTTGAGATGAAACATGGTGGAACTATTCTCGAGATGAGTACCAGATTTACAAACCTTGTAAATCTACTTAAAGCTCTTGGAAAGAGATTTGAAGAACAAGAACTTGTAAAGAAAATTCTGAGGTCTCTTCCAAAGACGTGGGAAGCAAAGACTACTGTTATTCAAGACACCAAGGATTTCAGAAAATACACCTATGATGAGCTGATTGGTTCTCTCATTGCACATGAGATGATTTATAAGAAAGATGAGAATGAAGGTGATCAAAAGAAAAAGAAAGGGATAGCTTTCATATCCGTAAAAGTAGATGAGAAAAAGAAAAATGTTGCTCTTAAAGCTAGTTCAAGTGATGATTCAAGTGCTTCAAGTGATAATGAAGATATGGCTATGATAGTCAAAAGATTCAAAAGAGCATTTAGAAAAGGTGGAAGCAAATACAAGAAGTTCACAAAGAAATATGGTCCAAAGACTCCAAATCATTCAAGTGAAATAGTTTGTTATGAGTGTAACAAACCAGGCCACATTAAGCCAAAATGTCCTACTTTGAAGAAGAAAAATAAGTTTAGAAAGGACAAAAGCAAAAAGGCAATGGCAGCAACATGGAGTGATAGTGACTCTTCATCAAATAATGAAACAAGTGACAAAGAGGCTGCAAACACTTGTATGATGGCAATTGAAGAAAAAGGTGAAAGCTCACACATCGAAGATAGTGAAAATGAGGTAAATCTTGAACTTTCTAATGTTGATGAATTAGAACTTGCATTTGTGAAGACATATGATAAGTGTCGACACCATATTTTGGCCGATCCCCAGAATCAATAAACTTCGAAACCGATCCCTAGCACTAAGTCTCTTCTTGCCATCTAATCATAGTTCCGATCTCTCTTCACAGAGAGTTGAGTTAATTGTAAGCTCTCGTATCCGTTAAAGCCTCACCGGTCTCTCAAATCATTCACCGCTCTCTCAAGCCAATTGTCAAATATCATGACCAGTTAACTGTATTCCCGATCTCTCTTGTCAGACAAGATTGAATTAACACCAGAACCTTACTGCCAATATTTATAATCGACCTCTCTTTTAAAAGTTTAGAAATAACCAAGCCAAGGTTCTAATCCGGTTTAATAAAGATCCCGATCTTAGATGTTCAAGCCAAAATTTTCAATTAAGTTCCGTTTAGCAATCTCATGCATGTTGTATTTTCCGATCTCTCACACTTAGGAAAATAATAGTTTTCAGTTGTTTCAATATACTCAGACAATCAAGTGTTTAGAAATTTTCCGATCACAACCATTCATCAAACAAAAAGGCATTCTATTTCATTTCATCGCAAAATTTGTATAAGTTATTCGGCTGGGGGATCACCCCCAGCCTGATCTACATTTTGCTCATCCTCTCCTTCCTCTTCACTATCCTCACCCTCGCCTCGGAGCCGTGCGGCCATCTAAGAGAAGTCCTCTTCTGGGTAACGCTTCTGGAGTTCGGCCAAGAGGTCCTTGTGAGCATTCACATAGGCACCAGCTATCCCTGTCACCATTTCTTCGTCTTTCACCTTAAGCTCCTCGATAAGTTGGGCGACTTGAGAAGCTTTGTTGGCCCGGAGCGCCTCGAATTCCCTGAGAGCACGATCCCTTTCAGCCAGAACATGATTCTGTTCGGCCACTCTGTCTTCATAGAACTTTGCCCGCCCCTCAACTTGAGATATGTAATCCTGAGCAGATGCGAGTTGGGATCGGAGGGAAGCCATTTCTTGATTCTTCTTCTCGACCTCCTTGCCCAGGCGATGAGCCTTTTCCCGAACTATGGTCTGGTTCACCAGGCACTCCACGTTCAGGCTCATGGAGTGAGTCAAGATATCGTCAAGGCTGTCCGGGGATAGCCTGTCCCGATCCTCCCGAAGGCAGATGGAAGACCCCAAGACTTTGGCAAAACCTGGGTTCTCCCGAACAGTCCGGTTATTCTTCAGGGACTCGATCAACGTTTGAGCGCCACGAGAAGAGGATCTCACAGAAGACTGAGAAGGACCCCTTTATGTGCTTGGAGCAACTGGAGGGGGTGGAGCCGGCTCTTCCTGTTGAGGAGGAGATCGGACAGCTTCAGTGATCGGCGGCCCCGAAGGTCGGGACGGGCCTCCTTGCGTCTCCCCTGGTTCATGGCCGGGAGTTCGAAGCATTTCCGAACGCTTCATCTCCTTTACTTTCCGGGAGATCTCTCTTTCTTTCTTCCGCTTCCTAGAACCCTCATCACCCGCCATACCTGCACAAAGAAGAGGTCAGTGAGATCGCTAAGGTCCTGAGATCTGAGATGTAGAAAATACCAGTGCCGAGGTCAGAGAGCGGAAGATCGCGATCTTGGCCGGTGAGCAGCTGTATGGTCCAATGGTGCAGCTAGACAGTCACCGCATCTAAATAGGAATACTTTTGAGTGGCACTGATTCTTGAGATCCATCACTATTAAGCTTTCCTCTGGTTCAGTTAATGCGCTTGGCGAGGGGCCCCGGTGCCACCAACACGGGGAAGTCCTCAAAGCAGGTCGGATTTTTGCTCCTCAGAATGAAGAAGCGGTTCTTCCAATTTTTAAGGGAGGAGGGCAGATCGGTGAAGAGCCCGCAATGAGGCTTCGCCTGAAAGAACCAGTGCTCGTCGTCCTTTCGGCGAGTTAGCTGTCTTGATTCGGCGAACACCTTAGCCGTAGGTCTGATTCCCTTAGCTCGGCATAGACCTCGGAAGGCTACTAAGATCCGCCACGAGTTAGGGTGAACTTCAGCAATGCACACCCGGTGAAGTTTTGGGACCTCCTTGAAGAAGTCATCCAGAGGGAACCGAAGACCGGCCTTTAACTGTTCCTCGTATACCATAACCAGGTCATTCTCTTCAAAGAAGTGATCGGCTCGGTGATCGCCGTGACACCGGATAAGTTCGTACGAATCAGGACGAATATTGTACTCCTGGCTGAACGACTGCAGATCGGACTCTTGCAAGATCGATGGCAGCTCGTCCATAGGGAGATTCTCCCTCCCTGAAGAAGGTACGTGCCTTGATGGTCCGATCCGCCCCCGAGCTGGAACAGAGGCCCTAGGAGGTTCTGTTTGCGCGCTTGGCCCGACCACCTCTTCTTCGTCAGACGACCACGAGAACTGAATGGAAGGAGGACTCGCCGCTCTTTGACCTTCGGCACCGCTCATTTTCAAAAGAAATAAAGAACTTAAACTAAAAAGAAGATCAAAGCCCTTACCGGAGTCTGATCGGCGTCGGAAGAACTTGAGAAAACGAGAGAACTTCGAAGTTGTGAGCAGGAGACTGAAAATGGAATGAGAGAACAACTGGCTAACCCCCCCACCCCTATTTATACTAGTCCGAGCATTTAATGCTCACGAGGTTCCAGGCAGTGCATCGGTTAACGAGATTCGCCAGCTGTTCTGACACGTCTCTCGAACATTCCAAGGAGATCGGTTAAATGGAGATCGGCATAATAAGTTGAATATTTTGAATGAAGGATTAGTTAAGAGTCGTTTTGTTAGGAACCAGATAGGACAAATATATCAGAGATCGAAAAATAATCAATATTGGAGAAACAAGATTTTTATTTCCAAAAGATCGGATTACATCATTTGGGCGATCTCTAGGGATCGGATTACAATGAAGGTCTAACTACATCATTTGGGCGATCTCTAGAGATCTGATTACATTGAAGGATTACATCATTTGGGCGATCTCTAGAGACCGGTGGAACATCCTATCTAAAGAGTCCCAGGTTTATAACTGATCCCAAGGGTGTCGCCGACCGGAGCTTAATCCGCTGTCGGAACACCCAATGTGGAAGGAAACCGCTGTCGGAACACTCAATGTGGTGAGAAGCCGAATGAACTTGAGGAAGCAACCGCCAAGGGTCACGGAGCATCGCAATTTGCTCGCCAAAATCAGTTTGTCGATCATGAGAGTTGAACAACTCGGGATCGGCACGGACGAGGTCGGCAATCCAGATCGATCAATTAACCCAGTCCTCTCACCATCATCAGACAAGGTTATGCGATCACAGGGGTCGTAAATTTTCAATGAGGAATAAGGAAGTCCATCGAGAGGGATCAAAACCACAATCATGGCTTGGAATGATCACGAGCAATAGAACTCGAAAAGAAAGAAGGAAGAGAGGAAAATCAGATGAAGGAAATGTCTCGCTGTGGGTATATATAGGGAAAACGGGCATTTATTGTCGAGCGTAAAACGGCTTAACGCCGAATCGAGGGGAAATTAATGCTTTGACCAGACCGGACCTGAGAAAGGGAAAGATCGGAATAATAGATAGGAAGATGGGAGACCAGCATGAAAGATCGGAAAAGAGCATGTAAAAGAGATCAGAAAGAGGGAAGATCGGAAGGCAAAAAGAATAAGACAAATCCCAATAACCGTCGTCAGAATCAGAGCCAAGGTAGTTAAAGCGCTGCAGACGAGATCTCCACCGCACGCCTAAGAATCGCCCGCAATGCTGACAGGTGCCAGGGTATGTCATGACAGTCCTGTACATCCCAATCCCCACCGTTGATCTCACTGGTAAGGACAAACCCGGAACCCTTGGATCAAGAGAGAAGACGACAATACCAGCGTCTTTCGCTCTTAGCCCTCAGATCGTTCCGGACGAGAAGATTTGGGACCGTCAGATTGAAAGAAGAAAAGGACAAATATTCTGAAGAGTGATCTCAGCCATTCATTTTGATTCTCTTTAATTCATGAACATCCGATCATGTCCTTCAAAATCTTGACCCTCCATCTCCCTCAAAATAAATCCTGACCCTTCATGGGGAGCACCCGATTCCTATAAATACCTGCATGAAAAACTGTTCAAAGAACGGGCAAAAAAAGAGAGGTAGTTATTATAGTGGAAGAACTCTGAAACTTGATTCAGTTTGTTACTCTGCTACTTTGAAGTTTTGATTATAAAGACTTTTGAAACTAGTTTTCTGAAGTGTTTTCTGGATAAGGATTCTGAATACTGAAACTCTACATTTTCAGTTTGTTCATTATCTGGTCACACTCTCACTTTCAGCCCTTTATTATCTCTGTCTTCATTCCCATTATCCAAGCTCAATTTCATTTCACTCGGTTTTTATATTGATCTGATTGCCTTTTAGCTAAGCATCCTTCAGTTCACAACGAACATCAGCCCTCAAGCTAATCAGTCTGTTGTCTTATTACTATTTGTCACCCCGTAGTTATTTCAATAGATTTGGCTTCTTACAGGTAAGAGCTGGTATTGCCGTTTTGTTAAGCGTTTACGTTTACTTTTCGCATTTTCTTTGTTCTTTTTATGCATGTGATTTTCTACAAGTTCATTTAGTGCCAAAGAACTTTAAAGAATGTTACTCTCGAGTTTACTTCTTTAGTGATCAGTCCGTCATTTTATTAACCTTCGTCATTTCTGAATGCAAATTTTCTAGTTCCTAGTAGCGTGTAAGTGGTTGGGGAAAACGTAGGTAGCTGCAACTTAAGGGTCTCTTTTAAGAGAGAGAGCCTGAATAACACGTCAGGAAAATAGCCACAATATTGGGTGACGAACGCAATTCGGCAAGATGCCATAAAGTGGAATAAAACCAAAGTAAACGAAAAGAATGGATCGGACATTAATAGGTAATCGTAAAGTGACCTTAGGGAGGTCGGCAAAATTTAGTCCAAATTTCTCTTATTTAGTCACAAAATATCAATTAGTTAAAAGAAGCCTTATCCCAGCACTCCTTAGAACGCCAGAATCCTTAGCTTTAGGACCTTATGACATGTAGCTGAAATTAAAATTCGGGAGATCGGAAAGATCCCATTCAGGTTCCTGTTAATTCAAAAGAGATCGGAAGAGAGTTCTTATCCGGTCTCAAATCAAAATTTAAAATAAATACTTAATAGAGATCAGAGGAGAGTTCTTATCCGGTCTCAAATCAAAATTTTAAATAAATACTTAATAGAGATCGGAGGAGAGTTCTTATTCGGTCTCAAATCAAAATTTTAAATAAATACTTAATAGAGATCGGAGGAGAGTTCTTATCCGGTCTCAAATCAAAATTTTAAATAAATACTTAATAGAGATCGGAGGAGAGTTCTTATCCGGTCTCAAATCAAAATTTTAATAAATATTTAATAGAGATCGGAAGAGAGTCCTTATCCGGTCTCAACTCAAAATTTTAATAAAACATTAAATAGAGACCGGAGGAGAGTTCTTATCCGATCTCAACTCAAAATTTTAATAAATATTAAAGAGTTCGGAGAAGAGTTCTTATACAACTCTTAAATTAAATTTTAATAAAATAGTTCTTTTAGATAAGATTAACTCGCAAATAAAGAACTCACTAAGGTTGTCTCATTTACTTATGTATCTGAGTGATCCAAATTTAGTGAAAAATCAAATGCTCCTTTAGTCAAAAGGATCAACATGTCCATTCAAGCCCTTCTAACAAATGCAAAGTTAAATCTACTTACCCTTATTAAAGGACGAGGTGGGGTGCCTAACACCTTCCCCAACCGTTTACGGACCCCGAACCTAGAATCTCTGTTTTGAAGTGGTTTTATTTCAATTTATCTTCACAAATGGTTTTCTTTAGTTACCCTCAAAACTAAGGTGGCGACTCCTCACTCTTTCCCACTTCGGTGAGTGATCGTCCAGGCGACCGCAAAATCCCTTGCGACAATAAGTATAGAACTTTTAAAAAGAAATGCAAAATTTTAGTTCATGAAAATTGTGCTTTAAGATCAGAAAATATTTCATTGAGTATGGTTTCAAAGGAAAATGAATTTTATAAATCTCAAATGAAATTATTTAAGGAAGTTAATAATGAGCTTCAAAGATCAAAAGAAGTGTGTGAACAACTTCTTGAGAAAAACAGAATTCTTGAGGAAAAAGTTGAATCTTTGACAAGAGATTTATCTAAATTTACAAAAGGAAAAGAAACACTTGATATACTTCTTGGGAATCAAAGATTTACAAATAAAAAATCTGGAATTGGATATGATGGATTTATGAAGTATGGAAAATACAAACAATTTTTTGTTAAAGCTACATCCTTTTCTCAACCGAGTATTACATGCTTTTATTGCAATCACAATGGTCATATGATTAATGCTTGTCCTATTAGGGAAGGAACCTTTAAGGCAAAGAAAGTATGGGTGCCTAAAGGAACCCTACCTAATGTTACTAACATTCAAGGACCCAAAGTTGCTTGGGTACCTAAGAACAGTGTAATGATTTCAGTTCTGACTAAGGAGTATGCTGGAAACAAAACATTGGTACATTGATAGTGGCTGCTCTAGGCACATGACAGGAAATAAAGGCAAGTTTTCCTCTCTTACCTTGAAAGAAAAAGGTTATGTGAAATTTGGTGATAAAAGCAAAGCTAAAATTGTTGGATGTGGAACTATTGTTAAAAATCCTTGCATTGAGAATGTTGCATTAGTTCAAGGATTAAAGTATAATCTTTTAAGTGTTAGTCAACTATGTGATAATGGTTTTAAAGTGATTTTTACTTCTACACATTGTGAGATTCATGGAAATAATGTTATGTTTGCTGGTGCTAGAATAGATAATATTTACTTACTTGATTTAACAAGTCTTGAAGAAAATTGTGAAACATGTTTTATGACATCAGATGATAGTGCATGGTTATGGCATAGAAAATTAGGACATGCTAGCATGAGTACACTTGCTAAACTCTCTAGAAAGAACCTTGTTAGAGGACTTCCAAAACTAAGATTTGAAAAAGAATTTCAATGCAAAGCTTGTGCACTTGGTAAGCATATAAAATCATCTTTTAAATCAAAAAATGTTGTAACTACGTCTAGACCATTGGAATTATTACATCTTGATCTTTTTGGTTCAATCACACCTAGAAGTCTAGGAGGCAAGGCATATGCATTTGTAATTGTTGATGATTTTTCAAGATTCACATGGACTTTCTTTCTTGCTCATAAAGATGAAACCTTTGATATATTTGAAGCTTTTTGCAAAAGAACTCAAAATGAAAAAGGATATTGCATTACATCCTTGAGGAGTGATCATGGAAAAGAATTTGAAAATAATTTGTTTGAAAATTTCTGCTCTCAAAATGGTATTTATCATACATTTTCAGCTCCTAGAACTCCACAACAAAATGGAGTTGTTGAAAGGAAAAATAGATCTTTGCAAGAAATGGCAAGAACAATGCTGAATGAAAACAGTTTACCAAAATATTTACAAGTGTGTCAGAATACAAAGATGCTACATTTTGAACAAAGTTTCCATTAGAGCTATTTTAAAGAAAACTCCTTATGAACTTTGGAAAGGAAGAAAACCCAATATTGCATATTTTCATGTCTTTGGTTGCAAATGTTACATTTTGAATAACAAAGACAGCAATCTCAAGAAATTTGATGCTAAATCTTGTGAAGGAATATTTCTAGGGTATTCAACAAATAGCAAAGCATATAGGATCTTCAATAGAAAAACATTGACCATGGAAGAATCAATGCATATATTTTTTGATGATGCTAACACTTCCTTGCAAAGGAAAGATTCTTGTGATGATGAAATTGAGCAGATTCTGAATTCAAAGAAGTCGAATAATGATGAGCTTGAATCAAAAGAACAAGTGGAGAATGATCAAAATGACAAAGAAGAAGAACTCCCTTGCTCCACAAATATTGAAATTCAAGATGACTCCCAACCAAATGTGGAAGAACTACAAATTGAGGAACCTCAACATCAAGATATTCCACAAGAATGGAGGTACCATAGAAATCATTCCAAAGATGACATTCTTGATAGTCCATCACAAAGAATGATGACAAGAGCTCAACTTAGAAGATATTTTGGTAATGTTGCTTTTGTTTCTCAATTTGAACCCAAAAAATATGATGATGCTCAAAATGATGAAAATTGGCTTTTTGCTATGCAAGAGGAATTAAATCAGTTTGAAAGAAACAAAGTTTGGAAACTTGTTCCTAAACCTAAAAAGCATTCTGTTATTGGAACTAAATGGGTATTTAGGAATAAGATGGATGAAAAAGGATATGTAGTTAGAAATAAAGCTAGACTAGTAGCTCAAGGATACAACCAAGAGGAAGGTATTGATTTTGATGAAACCTTTGCTCCGGTTGCTAGAATTGAAGCTATTAGAATGTTGTGTGCATTTGCATGTTTTAAGAATTTCATGCTTTATCAAATGGATGTTAAAAGTGCATTTTTAAATGGATATATTGATGAAGAAGTTTATGTAGCTCAACCTCCTGGTTTTGAAGACCCTCACTTTCCAAATCATGTTTACAAGCTTACTAAAGCTCTCTATGGTTTAAAGCAAGCTCCTAGAGCATGGTATGAGAGACTTAGTAAATTTTTGCTTCAAAATGATTTTAAAAGAGGAAAAGTGGATACTACTCTTTTCATTAAGAAAATTGGAAAAGACATGCTTATTGTGCAAATTTATGTAGATGATATTATTTTTGGTGCCACTAACCATTCTCTTTGTAAGAAATTTTCCAACATGATGAAAAGTGAATTTGAAATGAGTATGATGGGTGAACTTACTTTCTTCCTTGGATTGCAAATTAAGCAAATGAAAGATGGAATTTTTATAAATCAGTCCAAGTATATAAAGGATATGCTAAAGAAGTTCAAAATGGAGGATATGAAGAGTATTGGAACTCCCATGAGCTCAACAATTAAATTGGAGAAAGATGAAAAAGGTAAAGAGGTAGATAACAAATTTTATAGAGGTATGATTGGTTCTTTACTCTACTTGACAGCATCTAGACCAGATATTCATTTCAGTGTATGTTTATGTGCAAGATTTCAGTCATGTCCAAAAGAATCTCATCTTGTAGCAGTTAAGAGAATTTTTAAATACCTCATTGGCACTCACAATATTGGCTTGTGGTATCCAAAATGTGAATCATTTGATCTTGTTGGTTATAGTGATTCAGATTTTGCTGGTAGTAGATTGGATGAGAAAAGCACTTCGAACTTGTCAATTTTTAGGTCATGCATTAGTTTCATGGCACAAGAAAAGCAAACTTACATTGCACTTTCTCTGCAGGTTGAATATATTGCACTGGAAGTTGTGTTGCATAGATTTTGTGGATGAAACAACAGCTTGAAGACTTTGAAATTAAATTTGATCACATTCCCATAAGATGTGACAATACTAGTGCTATAAACCTATCAAAAAATCCTGTTCAACACTCTAGAAGCAAGCATATTGAAATTAGACATCATTTTATTAGGGATCATGTTCAAAATGGTGATATTCAAATCGAATTTATCCCTTCTGAAAAACAGCTTGCTGATATTTTTACAAAGCCACTTAGTGAGGAAATTTTTTGCAAAATAAGAAGAGAACTTGGTATGATTGATGCTTTTGATTAAGTTTTGATGCATTCTCATGTTTCTATATGAAAATGAAGTGATATATGTTGATTTGCAGTGTTGAAAATGCATTCTGATATTTTTGGTGCAATTTGAAAAATTCTGGATCATATCAGATATGAACAGTAATCTGCAGAATTTGATCTCAGTGGCATACTAATCCGTTTGCTAATTTTCTTGTTTGCTAAATGCTTTACCACTGCTCCTACTTTTTCGTTGGCAAACTGGAAGTCAGGTCTGATTGCTCTAAAACTCTAAAATTATTTTTTTTCTCGAGCGCCTATTCTGCATGTTTAAAGCCCATATTACTTAAATACCCCTCTACTTAAAGTATTGCATCATTATGTATTTAAGGGCAAAATGGACTTTTAACACATTAATTTGCGCGGGATTCAATTTTTTTTTTTTCTGAACCATCAGTCTTCTCGCCGTCTCTCCTCTGCTACACGCTACCTATTCCCTGCAAAAACCTACAGTTGTGTCTTTTCAAGTTTTAAAATTCAAAACTTCATTTCCTTCCGTCGCTTCGTCTCCCAGAACCCGAACGGCTGCGTTTTTCCTTTCCACCTGCAAACCCATTTCGGTCGCACCATTCCAAGCCATCGTCTCCCTTCATCGTTCTCAAATACTTCCGAAACCCATTGGCAGTGAATCGATTAAATCGATTGTTTGCAGATAGAAAATCCCCAAAGTTTTTCGTTTCCTTTATTTCTAAATCAGAAAGAAATTATTTGCTGTTGAATATTTTTCTTTTGCCTGAATCGATTCGCACTCTCTGTTTCAGTATATCTCAGGTATAAAATCTAAAACTTAATGGAATCATGTTTTACATTTTGTCTATGCTTGTTTTATTTGCTTTCGCAATATGCTGATAATTTTTTTTTATTATTCTGCTTGATTTGCTCTCGCCTGTTTGTTCTGTTTTAGCGCTCAGTTGTTAATTTTTTGGACATTAACATTTCGTAAAATGTGGTGTATAATAATAAATTGATTGCCATGGATTCGTAAGAACTCAAATATCTCTTGCTGTCTGTTCTAATTTTTTTTTGCCATTGCGCTCTGTTGTGCTAAATGAATGTTGATATGCTTCGATTGATTATATATATGAATATATATTGGCTGCTCACATCACTGAATTTATAATCTCAGTCCTCACTGTCCTTACGGCCTATTTTGCTTCTGAGATTGGTTATGGTGCGAGACAAAGGAAAAGGGAAAGCCAAAATCCCCACATATTCATCATCGGACTCCACTGACGCAAGTGTTCCTGCGTCACCTCCTCCTCAAAAAGATGCTCCTCTGGTAATTGGCAAACCAAAAGAAACACCCAAGAAAAGAACCAGTGAGCCAGTTCAAGAAAAAGGAACCAAAAAGAAAAAGACTTCAAAAGCTCCAGTTGTACATATGGAGAGGGCTATTCATGAGCCAAGGTATATTCACTGGCCTGCTTTTATTGAAGTTTCTGTTCATTTGCAATCCTTGTTTGAGTATCAAAAATGGGATAAACTGTGTTCTGACACTGAAGGAGTGTATGTGGATTTAGTGCAAGAATTCTATAAAAATTTGAGGGTTGATGATTCTGACAAAGATGAGTCTTTTAAGGTGAAAATGAAAGGGACAAATTATGAAGTGACAGTAGCTAGATTAGCTAAAGCCCTAGGAATTCCAAACAGTGGGAACAAAATTTGCTCCCACAAAGATGTTTTTGCTGTTGGTGGATTTAACAAAAGAGATTTTGAGGGTGAGGTGTTTAAAGGGGAAGTGAAGGATAAAACTAGCATTACTCATGCTCATCAACACATTAAAATTCTTCATAGTTTTATCATTTATGTGTTGAATCCTAGAACTGGTAGTCCCAACTATTTGAGTACCCTTGATCTCTGCATAATTTGGCATATAGTGAACCAAATTGAGTTTAATCTTGCCTATTTTATGCTGAAGCAAATCATGAAATGGAAGCCACCTTACAAGCTACCCTATGCCCATCTTCTAAATGGTCTGTTTAGAGACTTTGGGATACCTTTGGAAACCGAGAAACTTAGGACCAATATGATCCCAATCACAAGTTTGCAAAAAGATGATGATGGTAGAAAGCTTAGGTTTGAACAAGGTGCTAGTTCCAAAGATAGTGCAAGCGGCACTATTAATGTTGAAGGTATTTTGGAGGAAGTAAACAACTTGAGGGAATTTGTTGAAATGGAACTTGGAGAGCTACAGAAATTTAGAAGTTTTCAAACTGTTCTTATGAATGCTCTTGATTCTAAAGTTGATGGGACTTTGATGTTAATGTACAAGATTGTGGAAGAATTGTTTAAAATCAAAGTTCATTTGGGTATTTCAACCACTGAGGCTGGAGAAACCAGTAAGGCTGCTACTGGTTCTGTTCCTCAAGCCGAGAAAGAAAAAGAAAAGGAGGAAGAGAAAGAAAAAGAGGAAGAAGAAGAAAGCGTAAGAGGAAGAGGAAGAGAAAGAAACAGAAGAAGAAGAAGAGGAAGAGGAAGAAAAGGAAGAGGAAGAAAAGGAAGAAGAGGAAGAAGCTGAAGCATAAAAAGATGACGATGATTCTGATGATAAGAATGGTAATGGAGGCAGCAAAGAAGGTAGTGGGAAGGATATGAGTGACTCAGAGTCCGGCGTAACCAGAGACCCTCGCTCCGCTGCCTCGCAAAAAGGAAAAGGAAAAAACTCAAAAGGACCAAAGAAGCAAACAAAAGAGGAAACTGTAAACCTCCGGCAAAAAGACTAAAATCGGCAAAAAGTCTGCACTGAGTGCGGTACTATCATTGCCATCGAGCAAGCAGCTGGGCCTATTGTTCCTTTGACACCCGGAACTGAATTGGCTGCTGCAATTCTTCAAACCCTGAGTGACAAACCTGTCAAGCCCAAAAAGCTGAAAATGGGTGCTCCAAAACCAATCCGGAGAAGTTCCAGGCTGAAAGGATAAACTGAATTGTGATTAAATTTTGTCTAACAGTCTGTCTGTTAGTTTGCTACTTTTGGTCTTTCTGAACTTTACATTAGTTTGCTATATCGCCATCGCTTTGATCGTTTATTCATCGCACTTAAACTGAATTTTGACTTATTCACACATGCATGATTTCTCCCATATTCTTTTGATGCTGACAAAAAGGGGGAGAAAAGTAATGAATGAGTAATCTTGTTGATATTACTTGTGGTTGATATAGTTTGTGATTACTCATGGTTGATATAGTTTGTGAATAGTATATTGTTGATATAACTTTATGGTGTGCATATTGTTGATATCACTTGTGAATGATATACAGTTTGTGATTAGTGTGTATATTGTGCATACTTAGTTGGTATCTTTAGTCACACTTGACTCCTTAAGAAAATGCTTATGAATATTTTATTGAAAGTATTAAGGGTTGTTGATATAAGCACATACATAGGGGGAGTTATTCTCTCATATACATTCATACACATACTCACACTTATCAATATTTACATGGTGATTCAATTGAGTTTTGTCATCATCAAAAAGGGGGAGATTGTTGACCCCATAAGCTCAAAGGAGCATAGATTTTGATGATACCAAAACTCAACTAGAATCAAACTAACATTGTTTTAAGTGTTGTGTATCTCAAAGAAAAAGGACAAAAGGATTTCATGATGGATTCGTGTTTTTGAAGAAAGGATGACATTCTAAGGATAACACAGGACGAATAAAAGGAGATAAAAGAAGAAAAGGTTACCTTCCAAGGCTGCATTGAAAATCAGAATTGAAGGTACATCTAGTATAGAAGTTAGTTTTAATTTCTAGAATTGGTTGTGAAAAGAATTGAGGAGTAAAAGTCAATGATCCTTATTTTCAATCCCTCAAATGATTTTTCTTTTAAACATCATTATTATTGGCCTAAAAAGTATTTGACTATGATTTGGTGTGAAGTTTTATAGTTTTGAAAGTTATGCAGAAAAGCTTTCCTAGTATGCTAACTGGTTTGCTACTTATTTTAGTATGCTAACTGGTTTGCTATTTTCTCAAGTATGCTAACTGTCTCAACTCTGCACAACATCGCAGAAAACGACAAAATAACGACTATTTTCTTGAAATTCGTATCTGTAACGTTCAAATGAGTTCTGCAACGGTAAAAAACGTTCCAAAGCTATAAATACACCTTCCTTTGGCCATTTTGCACTGAATGAAAGTCCCTCTACTGTTCAAAATCTTTAAAGCTTTCATTCAAAGTGCTCAAAGTGATTTATTGCTCTTCATTGGCTTATTTACTCAACTCTTCTTTATAGATTCTGTTGTATTGAGTGAGAGTGAGTTTTAAATACATTATTATCATTTGTGAGAGGTCATTCAAGCACCTATTGAAGCTTGGTTGTTAAAAGTGTTTGGGGATAACACTTGATAGAAGTGTGAAGCTACTTGTAAAAGCTTTGGTGAGAAGATTTGTAAAGGGCTTTGTCTCTTGCCTTTAAAAGAGAAGAATAGTGGAGTGAAGACTCAAAGTGGGATCTTTGAGAGAGTGGATGTAGGCTAGTTAAAGCCGAACCACTATAAAAATTTCAGTGTTCATTTTCTCAACCCTTGCTCTTTACATTTATGCAATTTAGCTTTATGATTGATATACTTTTGCTGATATGAAAGTTGATATTGTTTGCTGTCAATCTTGCTGCTAACTGAGAAAATTAGTTTACTGCTAAATCTGCTTTTACTGCTAAATCTGCTGATATCTGATTTAATCTGCATGTTGTTTAATCTGCTGTCAGTTAGAATATTTGGTATAACCGCTCGTTGTCGTGTTAAAAACGTATTCAGATTACTGATATATTTACTGAATGTTAATATAGTCTGTTATATCAGTATACTGATTGCATATAGCTTAACCTTGAGTCAACTTGTCAATAGAGCTATATTGTTCATTTTTCACATTAGTTAATTGAACTGAACCTAGCTGTAATTTTCAAAGGTTTTGAGCAAGAACCGAAAATTGTTTTTAAAAGTCCAATTCACCCCCCTCTTGGACATATTTTGGGACATCAATATATATGTTATTAAAATACAAAATAATTATATATATATATTTTATAATGCGTATAAAGAAAATAAATAAAAAGAAAAATTTTAATTTTTTCTTCTTAAAAATGAAAATATAATTTATTATTGTTTGCTAGAAAAGGAATATAATTAAGGGAAGTTGATGAAAGAGGAAAATTATTGAAGAAGAAAAGAGTAAAAAATGAAGAAAAATTTTATCTCTAAAATATTTTATATTATCGAAAATCCTTTTATTCACATTAAATATCAATATACTTATCCCTTGATCATTATTTATTAAACTCTTTTTTATGTTGCTATGAATTAGACTCTAACTAATAAATTGTTGATTAAAATAAAACTGTAATTAAAACATTAGATTATTTCATGTATGTAAGAATTTCTTTTTTTTATTCAAAATTAAGATGGGAGATGTGTTGGCCGATGAGAAGTTTTTTTTTTTTTTAAATAAAAAAGGAAAATTTCATCAATTCAAAAAGGAATTTATCAAGCTTGTCGGTAGAAAATAATAATTTTATGGACATATTTTAAACTTTTATCCCATAGGAAAAAAAAAAAAAGAGGTAGAAATCTTAATAGAATAACTTACCAATTACGTTGTTGTTGGTTTTTTTTTTTTTTAAGATAATTTTATTGATAGGCTATTCAATACGTGGCCAAGGCCATTGATCAAGCCCAACAAGTCATATAACGACTTTTTCTATTTAAATATAAAGCCCATAGGAGCAAGATAAGACAAGAAATACAGAACTCATATTCGAGGAGCAAGCCTTTTCAAACAGAAAAGATACTCGGCTGAGTCCCCTACTAGAACGAGAGATAGAGCTGTTGCAATATTATCATTAGCGACTGGAGGAAAGTGGAAAACAAAGAAATGACACAGTGCTTTTATCGACGTCTCACTCTCTTATAGCCATAGGGGCAAATGGCCAGCTCGTTCACTCTAGGAATATTATTTCTACTCAACCATCATACCCACCCTCCATAAAGGCAAACACCCTACAGAAGCACAAACATAACAAGCGCAATTAAAATCCTAATTGATCCCTCTCCAACTATAGTCAATCTATAAGCATTAAAGTTTTATCTGCACTCAATCTGGTGATGAGGAGATCACTCACCAGATCAGGGAAGGACAGTCTTCGTCTTCCCCTGACCAAAGGGCAGAGAAACATACAAAATAAAACCTTAAAGAAAGAAGAACATAAAGAAGTTTCTCTCTGAAAACTAGAAAGAGAGACCCTTTACTCATCAGTAATTGCCATTAAGCTACGAATGAAAACTAAGTTTCCATCCAATAATAAGTAGTTTGGCAGCACCCAGAGTTCCTCCAAACCCTTCAGTAAATCAACTTAACAAAAATCAAATCACCATTTGAATTCCCTTTTGCACATCCAAATTAAGCTGCCAATTTCATGTCATTGCAAAGACGATATGAAAAAGGAATAAAAGACCAGCATCAGTACTGAAGCAGTCGGAGGAACTCAAGGTGACCCCAAACATTCACTAGGCATTGGCCGAGAGAGAAGAGCTAGCTAGGGCAAACCAAACCAGTACATTTCCCTACATAAAAATGCACAATATATTTGAGCATTGACTGCACCAGCAAGTTTTCAAAATGACATGTCTCTCTGCTATTGCAGGGTTTGTTTTCTTGAACTTAGCCGTAATTGCGGCTTGGTTCTTGATACACCCCTTTGTGCAACAAGTAGATGCATTGAATTTAGACTAATTTTTTCTCTGGCTTCAAAGCTTTCCGTACCAATTGCCAAGGAATCTTATCCTCCAGCGGTAGTGTACTCTTTTGCGAACTCGAGAAACCCAAAGCTGAGTTGTTAAGGATAAAAGATGGCCAGCTTAATGCACATCTGGACCGTTCCTTAATTTTGTGGGGCTCACCACAACAACGGCCGAGATGCCATTTCATAATAATTCTTTTTTTTTGCACCAAAGTTTATATGGACCGTACATCCCGCCTTATTAATGCTTAAACTTATTTTATTAAACAAAAGAACCGAGCAAATTAAATTTCCATTGAACCTTAAGCAGTTCATGAGTAATTTTACTCATTTATACCCTAATTGAGTTAAAGATATATGTTGTGTTAAATGAAATTGGTATTATTAAGGGTAATTTTATGGAGAGATTCTTGGCAAACTCAGTTTACCATGTTATTTATGAATTAAACCAATGAAATCACTTTACATTATCTATATTTATTTATAATTATATAAATATGAAAGAATATAATTAAAATAAATCACATTCTTATTCATATTATCATAAAATAGTTTTATTAATTTAATTTAATTCATAAATAATGTGATATACTGAGTTTATTTAAAAGTATTTCAATTTTATATAATATTTTTAGTAAACTCGGATAAATATGTACATTTTTATATGAATAGAAAGCGACAATCATTTTATTCTTTCTTATAATTAAAGTATTGAGAAATAATATTTGCATTGCACAAACAAAAAGGAGATTAAAACATGATATAAATTTTTTTTTTCTTTTCAATTTGTTCTTATCTCTTGTTCTTGTCTACAAAGAAACTTTTCTCAGACTTTAATGACTCTAGTAGTCCAGCTACTTCTTTTAATGAATCTTCAAAGACTGTTTGTGTAATGGATGCTTTTGGGCGTTTAGGCACCACCCATGTCCACAGGATTTTGCATTAAGGAAACAATGTCCATGCTGCAGTCCAAAACAAGTTAAAAAAAAAATTCTAAAGAATCAAACTTAACTGTCAGCTCCACGTTTGTTCTTGTAATTTGCAAGAAAACTAAGTTTGACGGAGGATGGACAGTATTAATAAGAATATTATAGTTATTAATTTTGTTGATAAATTTCTGACTCATTACGTAATATCACATGTGTCTTAATCTTATAGGATTGGAGCACCACATAATATACATGACATGGTACACCTTGTTTATGGAATAATTTCTCATAATTAGTAGCCACAGGAGAAGGAGAATTATGAGTCACAGGAGAAGGAGAAATTTTTGAATACAATCGTTATATGTATAACGATTTTTCTTGAAATGTTATGATGAATTTTAGGTGGGTCTCATTCTAGTCAACATTAAAATCTCCCTTGTGCATACAACAGTTGGATGAGAGATTAATTATGGAACAAGACATATTTCTTTATTCTTTAATTGTTTTGATAATTAAGATTAAGTAAATTAGATAACTACATGCAACATGATTCATGTTATTCGATGATAAAAGGGACAGAAGAAGATGCATGAGGATATATCAAATTTACTCAGTTATGCATACATTTTGCATAGTCATTTAGGTCTAATTTCATAGCCATTTTATTTTATTATTAGTCATTTTTAGCTAATTTCATTAGTTATTTAGTTAGTTTTTCATAATTGTCAATTTTGGATTAATTTGTAATTTTTACTTTGTTTTGTAGGAAAAATGGTGTTTGTGAAGGACTGAAAAGAAATTTTGCCATTGAGGAGTGACTTCCACAGCCAAAGATGTCAAAAACAAGTTTTCAAGCTGAAATATGCATTGACCAAAATTGTGCATAACTTGCCGCATAAGCTATGCGGATCTGCATAAGGAGAAAAATCACTGTTCCAATACCTGCCGAAATGTGCATAAGGAGACTGCATAGCTTATGCACATTCACGCCTCCCTTATGCACTTTCACGGAATTGTGCATAACCTATGCACCAAGTCATTCGGGCCGCATAAGTGACCTAGAAACTGCTGAAATCGCATAAGGGATCGCATGACTTATGCACCCACTTATGCATCCCATAAAGAGTTCATTAATGAGTAGCAGTAAGATTCCTCGTAAAATCCCTCCTCAAACACACCATTTTAGGGCTCCATGTCAGAAAATGCTATAAATAGTCCCATTTCCCATTTTAGAAGGGGGGGACAAGGAGCAGAAAAGGAAAGAGAGAGGAGAGGCAGCAGCTGAAGAGTCATTTTCACATTCCACACCATTTTCAACCAAGATTTGCAGATTTCTTTTCTTTCTTACATTTTTCCTACATTTCTAGTGTTTAGTTTCTTGTTTCTTAGCTTAGATTAAAGCTTTATTTCCTTATAAACTCATAATTTCTTATAAACATTATGGATAGTGAGTAGTTTTATTTTGATTCTGGAGTAAGGGTTGTAATATTTGAGATATTTTGTAGATTTTGATTGGGTAATCCATATTTTGTGGTCTTAATGAGTTTTATTCATTTCTTGTGTGCTTAATGACATGCTTAGTGTAGGATCCCATTAAGTGATGTTCTTAATCCATGGTTGAGGCACCGAAAGGAGAAGGCCTTGTGATAGATAATCAAGAAATTGGACTTAATTAACTTAGATCTAGAAATAGACTAAGGATTAAGAGGATTCACAGATTAATTAAAGAACCTAATGGGCCTTAATTAACTCTAACTCCACGAAAGTAGGATTAGATTGATTAAAGCACTCTTTGTCTCACTCGAAAGGGTATTCAAAGGATTTAAGAATTAATCTCCTTAAAACCCGTAAGTTCCGCAAGATTGGATAACCAATTTAAAATCCCAAAATAGCTCGAATATGAAATCCCGAACTCCGGAATCGCCTTTTCATAATTGTTAATTTTTAATTAAAATTAATTGCTTGCCATTTTAATTTTGCCATATTTCAACTTGCTTATTTCAAATTGATGCAATTTTAGTTTAATTAATACATTGTTGGATAGATTATTAATTTTGCACATATAGATTTCATACTCAAATACCCATCAATTTATTACTTTAATTTCAAGAATAGTTCAATTTAGTCAACTTTTTATATCAAAAATTCAATCATTAACACAACTCCTCGTGGGAACGATATCTTTTCTATATTACTTGTACGACCCGTGCACTTGCGGTTGGGCCACATCAAGTTTTTAGCCCCGTTGCCGGGGAGTTGTTTGTTTAAGATTGAATTCTTGATTATTTTAGTTATTTTTAGTTTTATTTTTGTTATCTTTTCATTTTTTATTTGTTTGTTCTTTTTCAGGTACCCTTAATCTTTTATGAGAAGAGCTAAAAGCACAAGTGACACATCTTTATTGTTCAATCCTGAAATTGAGAAATTTTGTAAAGCCAACAAGAAAGAAACCAGGAAAAGAAAAGAAGCTTTGAGAGAAACTGAATTAGAAGAAGTCATGGCTGATGAAAGAATTAGAATTGGTGGCGGTAATGCTGGAAATGATCAAAACAATGAAAATGCAGCCCAAGGTGAAGAGATTGTAACACCCCAAAATTTTAAATTTTATGAGCATTTTTGGTATTTTAATTTTATTTAAATTTTAGGAATTTTTTTGAGATTTTTCGGATTTTAAAAATCGGGTTCGATTTTCCGAAAATATAAACTTTGATGATTTTTAAAAATTAATTTAAAGACCACGTGGCAAAACTAAAAATATATTTGGAGTCTACGATTTTTCTCGAGTTTTCGAAATTTTTTCGAATTTTGGACCTCGTCATTCCGAGGCGAGTAAAATTCAAAATTTTATATCCTGAATCGAACTGCCGACCGAATCGGACGGATAGGACCGGCCGAATCGGACCTACTTTTCCTTCTTCCTTTTTCTTTCCCGCGGCCCTCTCCCTTTTCTCTCTCGCTTTCTCTCTCCTCCTCGCCACGGCCACCGCCTCCTTGCGTCCTCCTCGCAAGACCGCCTCCACTGTCCCACTAGCCTGGCCCGTAACGGCTAAAACGCGCTCGATCTCCCTTCCTCGCGCGCGCAGCGTTTCGGCTTCCCCGGCCAAATCCGGCCGATCCGGCCACCAATTGGACCGGGTCTTGTGTCCAAAATCATATACTCGGCGAGAGCTTTCCATAGACACCAAGAACGCCGAAATCCATCTCGAGGATTGTCCGATTTTTACTCTGGAAGATTTTAGCCCATTTCGAATTTTGGGCTAGATTTCTCAAAAACCGTGAATCCCACGAGAAAACCGAGGCCACCAGCACGCTCCATTCGTCGAGAGCTTCGCAACGACATAAATTTCGAATTTTTCCGACACCGTTTTTCGGTGGGTCCCACGGAACTTTGCAGTGTTTTTCCGAGCATTTAATGAGCTTAGAAAATTCTGAAAAATTTATGTACTAACCCCCGTGTTATGGGCTTCGTGTAGGTATCCTCGATTCGCGGAAATTCGACAGTTGACCGGGTCTGCAAATTTCGCCGATGCACTGCTACGGAAAAGTCTCCGAATTGACCGAGGTTTTGGCTAGCCCCATTGTCGACGCCTCGAGCGCTGCTCAAGTCGGAATCGGCAAAGGTAAACCCGAACCTTGTTTTTTCGTAATTTTCTAGTGCTTAAATAGGATTAAAAATCCATAAAATATTCGTGGTAGCTTAGAAAATTTCGATTCTTTTTGCAATAGCTTAGTAATATTGCTAAGGACCGCGGGGCAAAGTTTTATAATTTTTAGAATTGGTTTGGGCAGTTTTTGCAAAAATGATCAATAATAAGGACTAAATTGAAATTTTGCGTATTGTGATGGATGACTGATTTGATGGGCCCAGGAGGGGCTGTGTGATATGATTGAACTGTGGATATATGGATTGTGAGTATAGAAGTGTGTTTTGAACCCTTTTGCAGGTTGGGTAGGTCCTAGATATAGGGGAAACTCTGCTGGATTTTCGGCACGACTTAGGACGTAATTGGTCTTTTTCTTTGTTTGTATTGAGTCAGATTGTATTAAATAATTGTAATATAATTGTCAGGTGAGCCGGGACAGCCTTCTTCCTCCGCCCAGCCGCCACAGTGATTGTCGTCAAGTCTGTGAGTAAAATATTAATTTTAATTGTAATTTCGATATTATTATATGTTTAGCATGCCCATGCATCACTTATATGCATATATTTATGTAGTTAAACTCTAGGCACGATTTATGTTGCATTCATAATCATGATGTGCCATGGATGTTGTTGTGGTAATTTGGAGCAGCAGCGTGCGTTGGCGTGAGTGTGATGTGGTGTGGACTATGGATAGGACGGGTAGTCACGCTTGAGTAATTGGGACCCGATCCTTCGAGGGGTAGTCACGCTTGAGTAATTATTTGGGACCCTCGATTTGGTTATTAAGTGGAAGTCCGAGCTTGAGTAATTCCGGCACCAGTTGGATTTAAGAGAGTCAGATAGGGATCACTCCCATATGTGATGATTGATACTACAGGGTGTGTGAGTGCTTCAAATTACCTTTTTGATGTTATGATGTGAAAATGTTGTTGATGTTGCATTTCACTATACAGGGCGAATCAGTTCTAGATAGTTATAGAGATTATGGTTAAAATTGATATTTTACTCTCGAGTCGAACGCTCACTCCTGCTCAATATTTTTCAAAGCACAGGGAGGATTTTATTTTGGATAACCTGCTTTTCTCCCTCGCAGGTCAATTATTACTGTTTGTATAAACTTGTTAAATCTTAGAATTTCCGTATGTGTTAGAAATGTTATTTGATTTGGGTCTGTAAACTAAATTATTATTTTGGGACAGAAACTTAATATGCTATGCATGTTTGATGGATTGGATGAGGGAGCTGAGCTCCCATTTATTATTATGTTGATGAGTATGTGGAGGGTGAGCTGAGCTCCCCAATTGACTATATATTGTGTTTACAGGTCGGGTGAGTCAAAAACTCCCCGTTGGTAAGTCCATTTTATGGCCGGACTCTGTCCGTTTGTTTTCTTGATATTGGGCCCAAATGGGCCTTAGAGTTGGGTTAATGAACAGTTAGGCTTACTACGGGCCTCGGGGGCTTTAGGCTGGCCCAGGTCCTAGTGCCGGTCCGGCCCATAGGTTGGGTCGTGAAAAATGTGGTATCAGAGCTTAGGCTCCAGATTCTTAGGGAATGTTGTCTAAAGTGTTGGGAAAAGTCTAGTAGGAGTCACATGCGGAAAAATAGGGTCCACATTCGTCTTGCATTGTCATCTTTGCTTCTAGTTTCTGCTCCATATGTTATGTATAAATATGAGTCTATAGAGCTGTGCAATGTGCAGTTTTGAATTTTGTGGGCTAATGCTGCTGAATTTCAGGAAAATGCGTAGAAGGTGAGAGCCGCCATCGCACGAGAACTGATGTGCTCGACGAGGTGTCGACAGATGAGGCGCCGCCCGAGGAGGCGGGGTAGAGGCCTAGAGTCCGCTCAAGTAAGAGCAACTACCCACGGTCAGAATGGTCTTTCATGGCATAGGTTCCCATGGACCCCATGGCAGCTACTCTAGCTGGTCTGCAGAGAACCATCGACATGATGGCGCAATATATGGTCCACCCTCCACAGCAGCAGCAGTCCACCGCACCAAGAGGGGAACCTTACAAACAGATAATTAATTTTAAGAAGTTGGTGCCTGGTACTTATGATGTGTCAGACGATGCATATCGGTTTCTGGATTCCTGCAGACAGGCAGGAACAGAATTACAGTTGACTGACAGGAGACTGATAGAGTGTATGCAGCATGTCATGGGGCCTATGCCTAGACAATGGATGAATGACTACGTGTTACCCCGGATGGAGGGTTTGACATGGGCTCAGTTTGTGGAACTTTTCATCAATCGGTTTGTGCCAGAAAGCTTCAGAGATCAGAAACAGTGGGCCTTTGAGGCCTTAAGACAGAATGGCAGGTCTGTAGATGAATATGCTACAGAATTTCTGGAATTGAGCAGATATGCCCCTACAGCAGTAGCTACAGAAACTATGAAGGTGAAGAGGTTCCTAAAGGGGCTTGACAGGAGGTATGCGAACCTGGCCATGATGTCGGATCAGTCTTTTGATGTGGTGGTTGATCGAGCTGCATGATTGAGATTAGCTATGCTGCGGATGAGAGTGGGAGAGCAAAGTAAAACAGAGCAGAGGTTTCCTCAGGTGTCCCTTCCATGGGTACTGGGCGGTGGCTGTGGTAATTACAGAGGAAAGGGTAGGAGCAAGAGAAGTGGTTTTAGACACAGACCACGAGGATTCAGACCAGGGTACGGATCCAGCAGGTGGTCACGCTGGGTACAGCAGCCTGGTCCGTTCAGATCCTCTTGGCACCATGTGCACAGTGTGGAAGAGGACATTCAGACCTTGTTTGATGGGATCAGAGTATGCTTCGTGTGTGGCCAACTGTGTCACTTTGCTAGGGAATGCCCCATGTTCAGCGAGCCACAGATGGGGTCATAGGGTTCTGTTGCAAATGTTCCTCGCCAGTTGTATCCGGGTACTTCCAACATGGCAGGCAGTCAGTTCAGTGGCCAACAGGGCCGAGGACAAGGGGGACGTGGATTTGGAGGCAGATCAGGAGGTAGAAGTCGACGTGGTTACGCCACTCGGGTAGGGTCAAGCTCGAGTTTTCACCCCGACCCACCGGGATGCTCAAGCTTCAAATGCGCCAGGCGGTATTCTTCCAGGTCTGTTCTTATGAGGCTCGTGTTTTGATAGATCCGGGTGCTACGCACTCATTTGTCTCCCCTGTGTTTGCCATGAGGTTGGGTAGAAACCCTACAACCTTAGAATGCCCTTTATCGGTAGCTACCCCACTTAGTGACAACATAGATGTAGATATGGTTTTTCCGGGTAGCCCAGTAGTAGTGGATGGAAAGATCCTCCCAGCAGACTTGGTTCCTCTACCAGTAATGGATTTCGATGTAATCTTGGGGATGGATTGGTTGGCAACTCACTATGCCACTTTAGACTGCAGGAACAAAAAGGTGTATTTCCACATACCTGGTGTGGAAGAGTTTAGCTTTGATGGTGACAGGAGTGTGGCTCCATATAATTTGGTGTCGAATTAGTGCTAGAAAAATGTTGAGGCGTGGATGCCAAGGGTATTTGGCATTGGTGAGAGATACATCCGTAGAAGGTGTCGCATGGGAAATGTTCTGTTGTCAGAGAATTTATGGATGTCTTCCCAGAGGAGCTTCCAGGGTTGCCACCAGGAAGGGAAATAGAGTTTTGTATTGATGTTGTGCCGGGTACAAACCCCATATCCATGCCACCTTACAGGATGGCACCAGCAGAATTGAAAGAGCTGAAGGAGCAACTACAGGAGCTTTTGGACAAGGGTTTCATATGTCCGAGCACTTCACCGGGTGCTCTGCTCTATTTGTGAGAAAGAAGGATGGGTCATTGAGGTTGTGCATTGACTACGCATACCGAACAAGGTGACAGTGAAGAACAAGTATCCACTTCCTGATCGATGATTTGTTTGATCACCCAAGGAGCTAGATTCTTTTCCAAGATAGACTGCGATCGTGCTACCATCGATTGAGAATCGGGAATGAGGACGTGTCCAAAACGGCTTTCGTGACAAGATATGGTCATTATGAGTTCTTGGTGATGTCTTTTGGACTCACTAATGCACCAAAGACCTTCATGGACTTGATGAACAGGGTGTTCAAGCCATTTTGGACCGCTTTGTCATCGTATTCATAGATGACATTCGCATATACTCGAACCGAGGAAGAACACGTGTGGCACTTGAGGATGGTGTTGCAAACGTTTAGGAGCACGGCCTATATGCCAAATTTTCAAAATGTGAATTTTGGCTAGAAAGCATCTCATTCTTGGGACACGTGGTTTCTAGTGACGGCATTCAAGTGGATCCCAAGAAAATTGAAGTCAGAATCGATTGGCTTAGGCCTACAAATCCATCGAGGTGCGAAGTTTTCTGGTTTAGCTAGTTACTATAGGCGTTTTGTACAAGATTTCACCAGATAGCGGCTCCCTAACTAAGTTGACCAGAAGAATGTTCCATTCATTTGGACAGATGATCGTGAGGTGAGTTTCCGAAGCTTAAGGAGTGTCTAACCACGCTCGTGTTGACACTACCTGTGAGTGGTGAAGGATACACCGTGTATTGTGACGCCTCCAGAGTTGGCCTAGGGTGTGTCTTGATGCAGAATGGAAAGGTAGTGGCTTATGCTTCAAGGCAGCTGAAGAGGCATGAGCAGAACTACCCCACCCATGATTTGGAAATGGCTACGTAGTCTTTGCACTAAAAACTGGAGACACTACTCAGATAGTGAAGTGTGCGAGATATACACCGACCATAAGAGTTTGAAGTACATCTTCCAACAGAGGGATTTAAACTTGAGACAGAGGAGATGGATGGAGCTTCTGAAAGACTATGATTGCACCATCCAGTACCACCCTGGAAAGGCCAATGTTGTAGCAGATGCCTTGAGCAGAAAATCTTCTGGCAGTTTGGCGCACATTTCAGTAGAGAAGAGACCATTGATTCAGGAGGTACATGAGTTGATGGATCAAGGTTTAATCCTAGATCTTTCAGATGAGGGGGTATTGTTGGCTCACTTTTCAGTGAGGCCAGACTTAAGGGACAGAGTTAGAGTTTCCCAGCACAGAGACCAACAATTGATGAAGATCATAGAAAGAGTACAGCAAGGTGAAGGTGGTGAGTTTGGATTTGCCAATGATGGTGCCCTAGTACAAGGTTCTAGGATATGTGTGCCCGATGTAGACAACCTCAGGAATGAAATCATGCAAGAGGCACACTATACACTGTACAGTGTCCACCCAGGTTCCACCAAGATGTACCATGATGTGAAAGATAGCTATTGGTGGAATGGCATGAAGAGAGACATAGCGGACTTTGTGTCCAAGTGCTTGACGTGTCAGAAGGTGAAGTTTGAACACCAGAGACCGTCAGGGAAGCTGCAAGAGCTCCCTATCCCAGAATGGAAGTGGGAAATGATCACTATGGATTTTGTGACTGGGTTGCCTCGTACCACGCGAGGATATAATTCCATATGGGTAATTGTAGACCACTTGACCAAATCAGCTCATTTCTTGCCTGTAAAGACTACATACTCTGTGGCACAGTATGCCCGGCTCTACATTCGAGAAATAGTCAGATTGCATGGAGTTTCGGCTTCCATAATATCTGACAGAGGGCCCCAGTTCACTTCTCGGTTTTGGAGAAAGTTGCAGGAGGCACTTGGCACACAGTTGAACTTCAGTACGGCTTTCCACCCTCAGATGGACGGACAGTCCGAAGGGACAATCCAAACACTGGAAGACATGCTTCACATGAGTGTCTTGGATTTTGGAGGTCAATGGGATGAGCAGCTAGCTTTGGTGGAGTTTGCCTACAACAACAGTTACCACTCCAGCATAGGGATGGCACCCTATGAGGCATTATATGGAAGAAAGTGTAGGTCTCCTCTGTGTTGGACAGAAATGGGGGAAGCGAAGGTGCATGATGTAGACTGTGCAAGACACTTGAGATGGTTCCCTTAATCGTGAACGATCAAAATGACTTTTAGTAGGCGTAAGAGTTATGCACTTGCACGGAGGGATGTGGAGTTTGCAGTGGGCGACTATGTATTCCTGAAGGTTTCTCCAATGAAGGGAGTCATGAGATTTGGAAAGAAGGGCAAGTTAGCACCTCGGTATATTGGACCTTTTAAGGTCACGGATAGAGTGGAGCAGTTGCTTACCGGTTGGAGCTACCACCCAACCTTTCTCACGTTCATCCCGTGTTTCACATCTCCATGCTCAGGAAATACATTCCCGATCCTTCTCATGTACTGAAGCCGGATGTGATAGAGCTAAAAGAGAACTTGACATTTGAGGAGCAGCCTGTAGCCATAGTGGACTACCAAGTGAGACAGTTGAGATCAAAGCAGATCCCTATGGTTAAGGTTTTGTGGAGGAGTCAGTCAGTGGAAGAGTGCACCTGGGAGTCAGAGCGGGACATGCGTAGCAAGTACCCTTACTTGTTCAATGTATAATCATGTGCTTTATTCTGCCTTGTGTAAAATTCGAGGATGAATTTTCTGTAAGGGGGGAAGAATGTAACACCCCAAAATTTTAAATTTTATGAGCATTTTTGGAATTTTAATTTTATTTAAATTTTAGGAATTTTTTTGAGATTTTTCAGATTTTAAAAATCGGGTTCGATTTTCCGAAAATATAAACTTTGATGATTTTTAAAAATTAATTTAAAGACCACGTGGCAAAACTAAAAATATATTTGGAGTCTACGTATTTTTCTGAGTTTTCTGGAAATTTTTTCGAAATTTTTGGACCTCGTTTTCGGTCCCGAGGCAGAGTAAAAATTCAAAATTTTGTATCCTGAATCGAACCGATCGAATCGAACCGGACCGGATCGGACCGGTTGAATCGGACCGGCCCTTTTCCTTCTTCCTTTTTCTTTCCCCGCGCGCGCGTCCCTCTCCCTCTTCTCTCTCGTTTCTCTCTCCTCCCCTCGCCACGGCCGCCTCCCCTCCCTCACGGCCGGGCCCCACCGTCTCGGCCAATGGCACGCCCAGACGGTGAACGCGCGCGATCTCCCTTCCTCGCGCGGCGTTTCGGCTTCCCCGGCCAAATCCGGCCGATCCGGCCACCAATTGGACCGGGTCTTGTGTCCAAAATCATCTACTCGGCGAGAGCTTTCCATAGACACCAAGAACGCCGAAATCCATCTAGCGGATTGTCCGATTTTTGCTCGGGAAGATTTTAGCCCATTTCGACTTTTGGGCTAGATTTCTTGAAAACCGTGAATCCCACGAGAAAACCGAGGCCACCAGCACGCTCCATTCGTCGAGAGCTTCGCAACGACATAAATTTTGAATTTTTCTGACACCGTTTTTTGGTGGGTCCCACGGAACTTCGCAGTATTTTTCCGAGCATTTAATGAGCTTAGAAAATTCTGAAAAATTTATGTACTAACCCTCGTGTTATGGGCTTCGTGTAGGTATCCTCGATTCGCGGAAATTCGATAGTTGACCGGGTCTGCAAATTTCGCCGCATGCACTCTGCACGGAAAAGTCTCCGAATTGGACCGAGGTTTTGGCTAGCCCCCCATTGTCAGATGCCCCGAGCGCGTTCCCGAAGTCGGAATCGGCAAAGGTAAACCCGAACCTTGTTTTTTCGTAATTTTCTAGTGCTTAAATAGGATTAAAAATCCATAAAATATTCGTGGTAGCTTAGAAAATTTCGATTCTTTTTCCAATAGCTTAGTAATATTGCTAAGGACCGCGGGGCAAAGTTTTATAATTTTTAGAATTGGTTTGGGCAGTTTTTGCAAAAATGATCAATAATAAGGACTAAATTGAAATTTTGCGTATTGTGATGGATGATCGATTTGATGGGCCTGGAGGGGTGTGTGATATGATTGAACTGTGGATATATGGATTGTGAGTATAGAAGTGTGTTTTGAACCCTTTTGCAGGTTGGGTAGGTCCTAGGTATAGGGAAAACTCTGCCGGATTTTCGGCACGACTTAGGACGTAATTGGTCTTTTTCTTTGTTTGTATTGAGTCAGATTGTATTAAATAATTGTAATATAATTGTCAGGTGAGCCGGGACAGCCTTCTTCCTCCGCCCAGCCGCCACAGTGATTGTCGTCAAGTCTGTGAGTAAAATATTAATTTTAATTGTAATTTCGATATTATTATATGTTTAGCATGCCCATGCATCACTTATATGCATATATTTATGTAGTTAAACTCTAGGCACGATTTATGTTGCATTCATAACTGTTGATGTGCCATGGATGTTGTTGTGGTAATTTGGAGCAGTGTGCGTGCGTTGGCGTGAGTGTGATGTGGTGTGGACTATGGATAGGACGGGGTAGTCACGGCTTGAGTAATTCGCTGGGACCCTCGATTTGGTTATTAAGTGGAAGTCCGAGCTTGAGTAATTCGCTGGCACCAGGTTGGATTTAAGAGAGCTGTATAGGGGATCAGCTCCCATATGTTATGATTGATACTACAGGGTGTGTGAGTGCTCCAAATTACCTTTTTGATGTTATGATGTGAAAATGTTGTTGATGTTGCATTTCACTATACAGGGCGCATTAGTTCTAGATAGTTATAGAGATTATGGTTAAAATTGATATTTTACTCTCTGAGTCGAACGCTCACTCCTGTTCAATATTTTTTCAGGCTACAGGAGGATTTTATTTTGGATAACCTGCTTTTCTCCCTCGCAGGTCAATTATTACTGTTTGTATAAACTTGTTAAATCTTAGAATTTCCGCATGTGTTAGAAATGTTATTTGATTTGGGTCTGTAAACTAAATTATTATTTTGGGACCTGTAAACTTAATATGCTATGCATGTTTGATGGATTGGATGAGGGAGCTGAGCTCCCATTTATTATTATGTTGATGAGTATGTGGAGGGTGAGCTGAGCTCCCCAATTGACTATATATTGTGTTTACAGGTCGGGTGAGTCGAAAACTCCCCGTTGGTAAGTCCATTTTATGGCCGGACTCTGTCCGTTTGTTTTCTTGATATTGGGCCCAAATGGGCCTTAGAGTTGGGTTAATGAACAGTTAGGCTTACTACGGGCCTCGGGGGCTTTAGGCTGGCCCAAGTCCTAGTGCCGGTCCGGCCCATAGGTTGGGTCGTGACAGAGATTATAAATGCTAATGTGCCTAGGGGAAGTATGATGGATCATGTTTTTCCTCATTTTGATGACTTGAGGGAAAGCATAGCAAGACCAAGAATTGATGCAAATAACTACAAGATGGATTTTGGAGTTCTTCAAATGATTCAAAATTCTCAATTTGGAGGACATCCTTTTGAAAATCCACACACACATCTGAAGAAGTTTGCTATGATCTGTGACATGCAAAAACAACCTGGAGTATCTGATGATGCAGCAAGATTGAAGCTATTCCCATTCTCTTTAAAAGATAGAGCATTGGATTGGCTTGATTCTTTACCTCACAACTCCATCACAAATTGAGAGCAACTCACTGATGCATTTCTTGCACAATATTTTCCACCTGGAAAAACTCAAGAATTGAGGAACCAAATGACAGCTTTTAGACCAAGAGAAGATGAAACTCTCTATGAGTCATGGATGAGATGGAAGGAATTAGAGAGACAATGCCCACATCATGCCATTCCGAAATGGATGATAAATCAGAATTTTTACACCAATGTTACTCCTGCAATCAGAGGGATTATTGATGCTCAAACAGGAGGAGAATTTATTATGAAGCATGAAGATGAAGCTTATGAGCTATTGGAGAAAATTGCAAAGAATACTCATCTTTGGAGTAGTCCAAGAGGACCAGCTCCAACTCAAAAAAGGCAAGCTGCTAGAATGTATGATCTTGATCCATTCAACATGATTAATGCAAAGTTTGATGCACTTACAAATGTCTTGGCTAAGAAGATGGAAGATTTGAGTATGTTGGTTAGTTCATCATCATCATCTGGAAGTTCACAACAAGTTGCTTATGCAGAGGGAACTACTAGCTGTGGAGTAGATTATGGAGAGCAAGCAGCATATGTTGGTAATTATGGAAACAAACAAATGGGGAATCCTTACTCTCAAACTTATAATCCAACTTGGAGGAATCATCCCAACTTTTCATGGGGAAATCAGCAAAATCAAGTTCCAAATCAGAATTTTCAGCCACAACAGCAACAAGCAATTCCATATCAGCAAAATAGGCAACCATTGCCTAATTTTCAACAGAAAAATATGAATCCTCCACCAAAACAGCAAGAACAAAGTTTCACCACAGAAGCTTTATTACAACAAATTCTTGCTAACCAAAATAAGCATGATGAGGAGATGAGAGAGATGAAAGCAAGGCTAGAACAGATGCAAACACATAACAGAATGCTGGAAAATCAGATTGCACAATAAGCATCTTCCTCAAGTACCAAGTCTTTTGGAAAGCTTCCAAGTCAACCAGAAAACCCAAGAGAGCAGTGTCAAGCTATTACTTTAAGAAGTGGGAAAGTTGTAAATAATGAGAAGAGTGAAAAAAATGAGAAAAGTGAAAATAGTGAGAGGAGAGAAAATGAGAAAGAAATTGATGAGAATGAAAAACAAGAGAGTGAAAAACAAGAGAGTGCAGAAAAATGTAAAGAGAAAATTGAAGAGAAAGAAGAGAAGTATATACCTCCACAAAGATTTCAAAAAGCCAAGCTTGATAAGCAATTTGGGAAGTTTTTAGAGGTTTTGAAGAAGCTATACATAAATGTGCCTTTTATTGATGCTCTTTCACAAATGCCCTCTTATGCAAAATTCTTAAAAGAAATTCTCTCAAACAAGAGGAGAATTGAATACCATGAAATCTGTAGCTTTGATGTAAGAATGTAGTGCTATCCTCCAAAGGAAACTTCCTCCAAAGCTCAAGGATCCAGGGAGTTTTTCAATTCCATGCCACATTGGGGAATCATGTTCTACAAAAGCTTTATGTGATTTAGGGGCTAGTGTTAGCCTTATGCCCCTCTCCATTTATGAGAAGCTCAATATGGGAGATCTTAAACCAACCCACATTTCTCTTGATTGGTAGTGATCAATTAAATATCCTGAAGGGATTTTGGATAATGTGCCTCTGAAGGTTGGGAAGTTTTACATACCTGTTGACTTTGTCATTTTGGACATGGAGGAAGATTCTAATATTCCAATTATCTTGGGGAGACCCTTTCTAGCTACAGCAGGAGCATTGATTGATGTTAAGGGAGAAAATTTGATTCTTAGAGTTGGTGAAGAGCAATTGGTTTTCAATATTAATAACACTATGAAAAAGCATCATTCTGAAGCTGATACTTGCTTGAGAGTTGATATTATTGATGAGCTGGTTGAAGAACACTTCAGAAAGAAATATCCAGAAGATCCACTTGAAAATTGCTTGGTTCATGGAGGAGGCATAGACTATGACAACCCTCATGTGGCTGCATATGCTCAACATTTAGAGGGTAATCCACCATTTATTTCTGCTCCAGTTTTTCAACTCACACAAAAGGAAAAAGCAGAATCTAAGCAACCATTATTCAAGGAAGAAGATGCACCTAAGGTAAAACTTAAGCAACTTCCTTCTCAGCTCAGGTATGAATTTCTTGGCACCAATAACACTTATCCAGTAATTGTAAATGCAAACTTGAGTACCTTAGAGGCTGATAAGTTGTTAAGAGTGTTGAGACAATTTAGGAAAGTTTTAGGATACACCATAGATGACATTAAGGGAATAAGCCCACACTTTTGCATGCATAGAATTATTTTGGAAGAAAATTGCAAGCCATCTATTGAACATCAGAGAAGGTTGAACCCAAATATGAAAGAAGTTGTTAAAAAGGAAATTTTGAAGTTGCTTGATGCAGGGATCATATACCCTATCTCAGACAGTACTTGGGTGAGCCCAGTACATGTTGTCCCAAAAAAGGGTGGAATGACAGTGGTCAAAAATGAAAATAATGAATTAATTCCCACCAGAACAGTGACTAGTTGGAGAATGTGCATAGATTACAGAAAATTAAATGTTGCCACTAGAAAAGATCATTTTCCACTTCCCTTCATTGATCAAATGTTAGAAAGACTGGCTAGGCATTCTTATTTTTGCTATCTAGATGGATACTCAGGTTTTTTTCAAATCCCTATCCATCCAAATGATTAAGAGAAAACCACTTTTACCTGTCCATATGGAACCTTTGCTTATAGGAGGATGCCATTTGGGTTGTATAATGCACCAGCCACTTTTCAAAGGTGCATGATGGCAATCTTCTTAGATTTCATTGAAGATATAATGGAGGTTTTTATGGATGATTTTTCTGTTTATGGATCTTCATTTGACATATGCTTGGCTAACCTTTCTAAAGTTTTGCGATGTGCGAATCGACCTTGTGTTAAACTGGGAAAAGTGTCATTTCATGGTTCAGGAAGGGATAGTGCTTGGACATTTGGTATCTAACAGAGGAATAGAGGTTGATAAAGCCAAGGTTGAAGTGATAGAGAAGATGGCTCCTCCTACCAATGTCAAAGGAATTCGAAGTTTTCTAGGACATGCCGGGTTCTACAGACGCTTTATCAAGGATTTTTCTAAAATAGCCAAACCTTTGTCTAATTTGTTAAGTAATGACACACCATTTGTATTTGACCAAGAGTGTTTGGATGCCTTTTGCAGGTTGAAGCAAGCTCTTATCATCAGACCGATCATGCAACCACCGATTGGAGCCTACCTTTGAAATTATGTGTGATGCTAGCAACTATGCAATTGGAGCTGTTCTTGGTCAAAGAAAGGACAAAAAGGCTTATGCTATTTATTATGCTAGTAGAACACTGGATGAGGCTCAAACAAATTATGCAACAACTGAAAAGGAATTTTTAGCAATTGTCTTTGCATTGGAAAAGTTCAGACCTTACATAATTGACTCAAAGGTGGTTATATTTTCAGATCATGCAGCCATCAGGTATTTTCTCAGTAAAAAGGAGGCTAAACCTAGGCTCATTAGGTGGATTCTGATGCTACAAGAGTTTGACTTGGAGATTAGAGATAAGAAGGGAGCTGAAAATGTAGTTGCTGATAATCTTAGTAGGTTGAAATTGGATGATGAAGAATTGGATGAAATCCCTATTAATGAGTTTTTCTTGGATGAACAACTTTTCTCTCTTGTTGCTAAACTACCTTGGTATGCAGACTTTATGAATTATCTATCTTGTGGAGTTTTACCTCTAGGTATGACATGGAACAAAAGAAAAAGTTTTTGCATGAGGTAAAATTTTATAGATGGGATGATCCTTTACTCTTTAGGAGATGTTGTGATGGTCTAATTAAAAGATGTATTCCTGATGAGGAGACACAGAGTATTATGCATCATTGCCATGCTTCTGATTATGGAGGACATTTTGGAACCTCTAAAACAGCTAGTAAAATTTTGCAAGCTGGTTTCTTTTGGCCAAATCTTTTTAAGGATATGAGGAAATTTGTGTTGGAATGTGATAAATGTCAAAGGAGTGGAAATCTGTCAAAAAGAGATCAAATGCCCCTAAATGGTATTCTTGAAGTAGAATTATTTGATGTCTGGGGAATAGATTTTATGGGGCCATTTCCTCCTTCATTTGGTAATAAATACATTCTAGTTGGAGTTGACTATGTGTCAAAGTGGGTGGAAGCTATTGCAACTCCAACTAATGATGCTAGAGTGGTAGTGAAATTCTTGAAAAAATTTGTCTTGAGTAGATTTGGAGCTCCTAGGGCTGTAATTAGTGATGGTGGTTCACATTTTTGTAATAAGCAATTTGAGAGCTTAATGAGGAAGTATGGTGTAGTGCACAAGATAGCTACCCCATACCACCCTCAAACTTCAGGACAAGTTGAAATTTCTAACAGAGAACTCAAGCATATTTTGGAGAAAACAGTGAGCAATTCTCGGAAAGATTGGTCTATCAAACTAGATGATGCTTTATGGGCATATAGGACTGCTTACAAAACCCCTATAGGAACTACTCCATTTAGGTTGGTGTATGGTAAGTCTTGTCATTTACCTGTGGAGCTAGAACATAGAGCATATTGGGCCATTCAGACCTTGAATTTTGATCTTAAGCAAGCTGGTGAAAAGAGACTATTGCAACTTAATGAGCTTGAAGAATTGAGGATGGATGCTTATGAAAGTGCCCGTATTTACAAAGAAAGAACTAAAGTTTGGCATGATAAGCATCTTAGAAAAAAGGAATTCAAAGAAGGTGATTCAGTTTTATTGTTCAACTCAAGATTGAAATTGTTCCCTGGAAAACTCAAATCAAGGTGGACTGGTCCATATAGAGTTTCTAAGGTTTTCCCTTATGGAGCAATTGAAATTTGGAGTGAAAAATCTGAGAATTTTAAGGTCAATGGGCATAGATTGAAGCATTACATAACTGGAGACCCAATAAAGGGAGCAAGCTGTTACAAGCTCTCCAATCCCTCACCTCTTTTCAGTGAAATTCATGAAAAGTCCAGCTAAGGACTATAAATTAGCCCTCTTGGGAGGCATCCCAAGCTCTTTTATTTTCCTTTTTGTTGATTTACTTTTATTTTCATTGTTTGTGTTTTTATCTTAAATCTCCCCAAATTCCATTTTTGACATTGTTGAATCTTGTCCCTTGTAGATGTATTTCAATGAAGAAAGGTTGGTGAACTGCTGGGGAGTGATTCTTAACTTGAAAATTTTGTCCTTCAAACTCTCCCAAAATCGACATTTTTTTTGCATAACTGCGGGTGAGCTACCTGGTTTATGCAGAGAGGAAGAAGAAATTCTGCAGCAAAGAAGGGTCTGCAGCAGATTACTTATGTTCTTGGTGAGGTTGGGTGTGTAACTTTTAAGTATATGTGCTTTTAATGTTAATATGGTGGTAAGTGGGTCATCTTTGTAGTTTTGAGTTTATTTAGGGTGTGAGATTTAAGATGGACATGCTCCATTTTTTTGGCATGACTTGGAGAGTTCATTTCATCATTTGTGGATAGATGTAACTTTATGCAGGTTTTATTGAGTTTTTATTGTGCTAAATGTTGATTTGCAGAATTTGAGTCAAAATGGCATGGGTCACAAATGCCTTTTATGCAGGATTCACTTTTACAAGCATGTGTGATGAAATTTTGATGAACTTTGTATATATTGATGTGTTTTTGGTGAAGATTTCTCATGGTTTATGCTTCATGGAATTATCTTTCTTCATTCTAGGGTATTTTTCACACTTGCAAATCATTTTCCATTGCAATTTCAATCTTGTTGAATTGTGCATAAGCAACTGCATAGCTTATGCAATCCTGCATAACCACAATTCTTGCCATTTTTCACCTTTATTGCAAGTGCATAAGGAGAGTGCATAGCCTATGCAATTCTGCATAACCTCATTTTGTCAAATTTCATATCTGTCAAACCTTGCATAAGGAGAGTGCATGACTTATGCACAACTGCATGACTTCAAATCCTGCATTTTCTCTCTCTGCCGAGACCTGCATAAGGAGGGTGCATGACTTATGCACTTCCGCATGACCACACTCCCCAAAAACCCAAAACTTGTCCAGAGGTGCATAAGCAGAGTGCATAACTTATGCACTTTTGCATGACCGAAAACTCTGAAATCCAAAAGCTGCCGAGAGGTGCATAAGCAGAGTGCATAACTTATGCACTTCTGCATAACCATAAACCCTGAAAATCAAAACTCACCGAGAAGTGCATAAGCAGAGTGCATAGCTTATGCACACCTGCATGACCACCAACCCAAAATCCAAAAGTTGCCGAACAGTGCATAAGGACAGTGCATGACTTATGCACTTTTGCATGAGCTATTTCTCTGAAGTCCAAAACAAGTCGAAACATGCATAAGCAGGGTGCATAAGTTATGCACACCCATTAATCCCCTTATGCAGTCTTACATATCCAAATCCAAAAATTTTCTTTGACTCCCATTTTTCCCACCTCCCGACTTTTCTGTTCACTACCGTCCGTTCACCTCCATTTCTCCCGACATTACCTCTTTCCCTTCTTCTCCATGCTTATTTTCGCCGCCTTAACCCTAATCTCTTCTTGCATTTTTCTTTTCTCCCTCACCTTCTCCATCTTCACCATCGGGAACTATGGAGTCGCCTCCTCACTCTCCTCCAGCTTCTCCTCTCGAGGTCTCGCCATTGTCAATGCGACCTCCTAACCCTAATTCCCCTCCACAAGAAACACCCCCACCACCCTCCACAGCCACGTATAAACGAAAAATCAGGTCGAAATCCACCAGGCCCATGTCCTCTGCACCTCCTCTCTCAAAGCGCAACGAACCACCCACCACCCCAAGGTCAGAGCCTCCACCCAAAAAGCCAAAAACTTCAGCCTCCACATCCTCTTCCAGCAAAAAGCAATTGTCAGCAACCTCACAGGTCTCAAAACTACCTTGGTCCCTTCCTGATGCAACTCACAAAGCAACATTTAAACGACTTAAGGAAAGGAAGGTGCAACCCACTAGGTATATTTCTGTGGACTCTCTCCAGTCACTTGGTTTATTTGACAATGTGGTTGCCTATCTTGATGGTATGGGTTGGATGGAATTTGTGCACAAGCAAGAAATTGTTTACCCAGCTTTAGTTTTGGAATTTATTTCCTCATTCTCTGCCACCCTGAAATTGCATGATGTAGATTTTAAGCCAACTATGAAATTTAGATGTTTGGGGCAAAGTAGAGAGTTATCATTGGATCAATTTCATAGCATTCTTGGTTTTGCAATTGATGGGCTATTTAGAGTGCCATATACAGGGGTAGAGGTAGCAAACAAGGGTATTTGGAATGCTGCTCAATTTTGGAGAATTATCACAAACCAACCTCAGACTTTTTCTGCTGGCAGATCAAAAACCTCTCAAATACTTGACCCTGCACTTAGGTTTATTCATAGGCTGATTGCTAGCACTATTTTGGGCAGAGGGACTAGTTCTGGTGCTGTGGGGAAATCTGAATTATTCATGTTATGGTGTGCTTTTTACAAGGTCAAGGTTTCTCCTGGTTATTTCTTTTGTGAGCATGTGTTGCATATTGCCACAAAATCCATAGGCGACATTGTCTTGGGTGGGCTCATAACTGTTATAGCCAAGCATTTTGGTTTTAATCCTGAAGAGCACCCAATACCAGCACTTGTGGACACCTTATATTTTGATGCTGCACACCTATCCAAAACAGGGTTCAGTTTGCCACATTCTGACATTGCACAACCAGCAGCAGAAACTGAACCCACTGCACAACCAGAAGCCCAACCTGTCCCATCAGTCCCACAGCACTCTACTGAACCTACCCCACCCCCTCAATCTGCACAGGAGACCCCAGCAGCTTCTGCTCAGCCCACACCTCCTACAGCTGAACCCTCCTCATCCACAGCCCCTCCTGCATTCAACACTAAAGCCTTATTCACCTATCTTGAAAGGCTTAGTGATGATATATACTTTGTGGATAGGAAGCTTGACCGGTCTTGAGACCCTCTAGGATCGTCAGGCTCACCTATTTGTCCTTGCCATGGAAACCATGGTCAAGCATAAAGAATTGAAGGAGATGATGAAGAAACTCATGATTTTTCTGGGAATGCCACCTCCACCTCCATCACCTCCTCCAGCACCATCATTTCGACAGCAGCCAGATGCAACCAGCCCCTTAGCAACATCTATGGATAAGGGCAAAATAATAGAACTAGACTAGTTTTTGTTTTACTTTTGTTCAAACTTGTCGGACTTTTTCTTTATACATATGTTCAAACAATTATAGTTTGTTTTGAATTCTGTTAGTTTGTTTTGAATTAGTTTGTTTCTTAAAGTTCTATTGGATGGCCATTATATTAGTTTTCCATTGATTTTCACTGCCTTTACTGCCCTTTTGTGCATAATTGTCCATATATTCTGTTTTGTATATTGTGGTTGCACATTTTTCCTTGCTAATCATCATGCAGCAGCTTTTGAATATACTGCACAGGCTGTGAATTCCCTTATGCAATTATTTTGCATAGCCTGTGCAGCCCTTTATGCCACTTATGCAGAACTGCACAGGCTGTGAATTCCCTTATGCAAATGTCCTGCATAGCCTGTGCAACCCTTATTGCTACTTATGCGTAATCGCACGCTTATGCACCCTACTTATGCACTGCTCGACAAAGACTTTATTCTGCATAACCTGTGCAGCTACTTATGCATTCCCATTATCTCTTGAATTCTCATCTGCTCTATACCAGGTAACCTTTTCTTTTTGCTCTTAACATTTCACAATTCCTGGTAATTACTATTTGCTTTGAGTTTTGATAATACATTGCTTGAGACATTGAGGACAATGTCTAATTTTGAGTTTGGGGGTACACATTTTGATTTTTGCTTCAGTTTTCACATTTTGAGTATAAGAGCATCTCATCCCATTCCATTTACATATACTGTAAATATTTTACATATACATCCATACATACATATACATTACACATTTACACACACATTATACATCACTTAGAAATTGTACATATTGCACACAAATAGATTCCCTCCATTTAGTTAGTTAATGCATTACTCATTTTTAGGAATCATGCATCATGCATTAAAATCTTTTGCCAAATCCCTTGAGTATTGAAAAGCTACCTATGGGAGTGATTTGACTTACCTTTAGTTGGATTTGTGGATTGAAAGTTTCCTAAGAGATGCAAGGTTTTAAAGTGTCTATCCCTTGCCTATATCTTCTTAGCCAAAAAGCCACCCAACTAGTCATTTAGAGATGGAAGTGTTTAGAGGGAGTTATTGGATATAAGGTAGTCAAATGATGTCTCACCAATCCTAGAACAAATTTTCTAAACCTTTCAAGGCGAAATACCAGCTTGTACTTGAAAAGAGAGATGATTAGGCATTCTTTGATTTAAATCTCTTCATTTTAAACCTTTGGCCCTTTTTCCTAATTAAAATTGACCCTTGCAAACCCCTTTGAGCCTTTTTGTCCCTAATTTTTCTTGAAACCCTTATTACTACCTAGCCAATGAACCAAACACTCCAACCCTTTTCATGAGAATAATTATTTATAACATTAGGTACATATTAAAAAAAAAAAAGTGAAAAGAACAAAATACAATAAAAGGGAGAAGAAATGATTGTCATCTTGTAAAAAAGGTGCTAGTATATGTGCTTTTTTTTACCATTGTCATTCAAAATGAAAGAAATCCACCCAAAGTATTAAAAGAAATGAGTTTGGGGGTGGCAAATTTTAGGGACAATCATCAAAAGAAAATGCAAGATACAAGTTTAAAGTATCAAAATGTCCCTCCATTTTATGTGTTTTGTAAAATATGCTAGCACTTGACAATCCTCATTGTGTATTTCTCTCTCTCCCATATAAAAAAATTAATAAAAAAGAGAAAAAGAAAAAAAATATATAATAAAATAAGAAGTGTACCTTATATTTCAAAATTGAAAATATTTTCATGCTTTGAATCCTTTTTACCCATTTTTCTTCTTAGCCTCATTTTAAACCCCATGGCCCCATTACATCCCTAAAAAGACCTTTGATCTCTTGATAGTACTAGCTACATTAGTGGAGATAGGAGTAGGGAATTTGCCTATGGGATTGGAAAATTATCCATTCATTCATTTAATTCCATCACTCTATATAGAGACACTTTGGTTATTGATTGTCCTAGAATTCCTTTTGAGCATGACTCTCTCTTTTGATTGGTTGGTTTGGGGATTTTGAATGATAATTGACTTGATGGCTAAGCGGTGAAAGCTTGGATAAGCATTAGATTCTTTGCATTTTGAAGGATGGGTATATGGATTGCTGGTATGGCTGAAGGTGTGTTAAGTTACTTTAATAGGTAATTTTCATAGCTCTTTGGATAAGGCACCCCTAAAAACTTTGCATCACATTTTAAAGTTTGCTTGAGGACAAGCAAAAGCTTGAGTTTGGGGGTATTTGATGCATACATTTTGCATAGTCATTTAGGTCTAATTTCATAGCCATTTTATTTTATTATTAGTTATTTTTAGCTAATTTCATTAGTTATTTAGTTAGTTTTTCATAATTGTCAATTTTGGATTAATTTGTAATTTTTACTTTGTTTTGTAGGAAAAATGGTGTTTGTGAAGGACTGAAAAGAAATTTTGCCATTGAGGAGTGACTTCCACAGCCAAAGATGTCAAAAACAAGTTTTCAAGCTGAAATATGCATTGACCAAAATTGTGCATAACTTGCCGCATAAGCTATGCGGATCTGCATAAGGAGAAAAATCACTGTTCCAATACCTGCCGAAATGTGCATAAGGAGACTGCATAGCTTATGCACATTCACGCCTCCCTTATGCACTTTCACGGAATTGTGCATAACCTATGCACCAAGTCATGCAGTTTCGCATAAGTGAACCGAACCAAAAGCGCATAAGGGATCGCATGACTTATGCGATCCCATAAAGAGTTCATTAATGAGTCGAGAAGATTCCCTCAGAAAATTCCTCCTCAAACACACCATTTTAGGGCTCCATGTCAGAAAATGCTATAAATAGTCCCATTTCCCATTTTAGAAAGGGGGACAAGGAGCAGAAAAGGAAAGAGAGAGGAGAGGCAGCAGCTGAAGAGTCATTTTCACCTTCCACACCATTTTCAACCAAGATTTGCAGATTTCTTTCCTTTCTTACATTTTTCCTACATTTCTAGTGTTTAGTTTCTTGTTTCTTAGCTTAGATTAAAGCTTTATTTCCTTATAAACTCATAATTTCTTATAAACATTATGGATAGTGAGTAGTTTTATTTTGATTATGGAGTAAGGGTTGTAATATTTGAGATATTTTGTGGATTTTGATTGGGTAATCCATATTTTGTGGTCTTAATGAGTTTTATTCATTTCTTGTGTGCTTAATGACATGCTTAGTGTAGGATCCCATTAAGTGATGTTCTTAATCCATGGTTGAGGCACCGAAAGGAGAAGGCCTTGTGATAGATAATCAAGAAATTGGACTTAATTAACTTAGATCTAGAAATAGACTAAGGATTAAGAGGATTCACAGATTAATTAAAGAACCTAATGGGCCTTAATTAACTCTAACTCCACGAAAGTAGGATTAGATTGATTAAAGCACTCTTTGTCTCACTCGAAAGGGTATTCAAAGGATTTAAGAATTAATCTCCTTAAAACCCGTAAGTTCCGCAAGATTGGATAACCAATTTAAAATTCCAAAATAGTTCGAATATGAAATCCCGAACTACGGAATCGCCTTTTCATAATTGTTAATTTTTAATTAAAATTAATTGCTTGCCATTTTAATTTTGCCATATTTCAACTTGCTTATTTCAAATTGATGCAATTTTAGTTTAATTAATACATTGTTGGATAGATTATTAATTTTGCACATATAGATTTCATACTCAAATACCCATCAATTTATTACTTTAATTTCAAGAATAGTTCAATTTAGTCAACTTTTTATATTAAAAATTCAATCATTAACACAACTTCTCGTGGGAACGATATCTTTTCTATATTACTTGTACGACCCGTGCACTTGCGGTTGGGACACATCACTCAGCCTCATGTACCACAGTAGAAACATCTAGTTTAGAAGCACGTTATGTTGAAAGCACACAGGACTAAATGGAGGGGAGAAAAGTAGCTAGAGCGGTAGAATATATGCAACATTGAAGGGTGATTTTCACCTAGTAGCAAGGTGAGGGATTCGCTCAGGTTGAAACCCTAGTTATCGTCAATATATAGCAAAATCTAATTAACAAGTTGACTTTTTTACTTTTCAAAACATATATAAGAAGAAAGTATAATATAACATTAATGAAGCTTCTGTATTAAAGCATGTATGCTTCTTGTAACTCAGTAACAATAAAGCTTAATTTCCAATATCAATTACATTGAACCATCCTTCCATTACGACACAATAACATTACAACACAAAATTCAAAGACAAAAGTTTGTAAAATGCCCTTCCCTCATCAAGTATCTCTTCATTGTACTTCATCAAGTTTTTTACATCTGCTGTATCCATATCATTTTACCAAATACATCGCATTATAGTTTCGCAGACCCACTTCATTCTTACACTCCACTCTAAGCTTTCAAAAGCTTACCCTACTAAGTAACAACGCTTGTAAAATTTACATGCATTCACACCAAATTGATTAAACACCATATATATATATATATATATATATATATATATATATATATATATACATATTACATATCATCTACACAGGAATCATAGTATTTTTCTTTTTAAGATTAATTTTAGCTCAAGTATGCCAAAATTTATCGCTATGCCCGCGTTGCACCCATCGCCAACTCTCCACACAAAGATCCACGGTTATCCGCCAATGACTTCAACACAAAGCTCAAGGAAAAACATTAACCCTAGTTAGTGGAGAAAGTCGTGCAAGATTGAGGAAGTTGTGGGGATCCAGGCAATACGGGTATACCCCCGTTAGGAGTATTGGTGTTACTACTGGTTCCGTCATTGCTCCTCTGTGTACCAATAATTGAGGAGATGGCCGCTGCCAAGGCTGCCCTGAAATTTGGATCAGAAGCAATGGCAGCGGTCACCGTCTCAACCATTGAAGCCTGTCGTTGCCCTAATTGCAGCGATGGAATTGCAGCTGCTGGTACCTTGGGTGGGACATACATAGGGTGGCCTAGCAGTTGTGGACAGCCATGCAAAGGAAGAGGAAATGTGGTTGATGGAGGGGCACGAAGGAAAGGTATGGGGTTTGGGCTCTGGGTCAAGTCGAGGGTTATGGTGGGAAATGGTGCAGACGCAGATAAGGTAGCCAATGTGGACGCGTAGGGTAAAGAAGGGAAGAAGGTATTATTCGATGGTAGGCTTTCTTTGGATGTAGTGGAACCTGAGAGAAGCATCGCTGCAGCAGCAGAGGTAGTATTAGCCATAGCTGTAGCTGCTGGTGGAAGTGGGTGGTTGTGATTTCCTTCATATGTTGTTATTAAAATGGTTTTGTCCTCTGCGCATCTTTGCACCTGTTCAAACAACAAGAATAGACCAGAGCTATAAGGAAAATGCCAACAAAAGTAATCAAGGTATCATCAAATCCGGAAGGCAAAAGGAAATCATTGAAAATAAATGTCGTCAATCAATATTTCTATTTTAGTGATTCAATAATTGAATCTCTCTCTCACAATGCAGACAAATTTAATTTTTGGTAGAATATAGCTTATACTGTTTTTTTTTAAAAAAAAAAAAAACATATTAACCTTTTAATTTCTATAATTAGTCAACGTGTTGGGTAATTTGTCATTGAAAGTTGAGGATTACCTGCTTGCGAACTGGACATCCAACAGCCATGGTGCAACGATAGTATGCACGCGGACAAGGGTTGCCCTTGGCCATCTTTTGACCATATTTTCTCCACTGGCATCCATCTGTGATCTAAGCCACAAAAGAAAAATTGCTATAGCTTTGCTCAAACAAATTAATGAAACAGCTCGTAAGTCTTTTAACAAATTTTGTGTAAATGCTCACCAGAGGAGCCTCAGATCTCGCTCGCACAGACACTCTAGCCTTCCTGAAAGGGACTTCAGGGACCTGCTCCTCGCCCTTTCCTTGTTCTAATCTCGGACTCTTGGGAGATCCCCAACTCTGGGAAGTCTGATCAAGACCATCTTCTGTCGAAGCTTGTTTTCCTGGATTTATCTGAGACATAGCCTCTGTAGTATTTGTAGGAGATACCGACACATCCTGTGCCTTATCATCAGATACTGAAGTATCGTTGACATCTAATGCGGCAGATGGGCGTGGGTCCATAAACTGTTGGGCTGACATAATGGGACTTGAGATGCCATTCTGCTCTCCCTTCTGTATCCATGATTAAAAACGGATCCTATTAGTATTAATTACATAACTAATCCAAGGTATTTGTTCAAGTCCCATTAAGATTCGAGATGAAAGATGCAAATCTCAGCGAAATCAGAGACAAAAAAGGAACAAAAACAAATGGGTTCTCTTCTTAGGGTACAATGGGAAATGAGAATCCCAACTGCTCCATCCCAGAGGAAGATTGATTACAGTTTAGGACAAGTAATTTATGTTTGACATGCGTAGGTGCACGTGATCCTGCACGACCACGTAAATGAGTGAAGACAACTTGCCTAAATCGCAGCGAGCTCAAGAATAATGCAGGTCGGTGAAAATTTACTTATTTAAGATAGCAACTTACAACCTTTTCCCCTTCTCTATGTGCTTTTAGAACTGAATAGGGTAAAAAGATGAGTAGTAAGATATTCGAAGGGCGGATACCGGATCAAGAAAGCATGGTTTCCAATTTAATTAAAGCACGTTATCCATTTCTTTATAGATAATAAAAATCGTTTTCGATTTTCTCTATTGGGTGCAGATAATGGAAACCCCCATCTCTCTATCGAACATGACCAATCTGGGTAAAAGTTAAACCACAATTCACCTGCTTTCCCCGATTCCCTTGTGCCTGTTTTTGCATTGCCATGATTAGCTGAGCTTGCAGATCCTTGTAGCTTTTAGTAATCTGATCCAACATGCGTCTGAGCTTCTTGTTCTCATCGTGCAGACTATCCAACTCGGCTTGTAATTTCTTCAGCTGTAAAACCAATACCGAATACCCATTCTTCGATTAAAACCTCAAGAAAAGGTGAAGAATCAAACGATCATCCAAAAGCATATCTAATGGAATTAATAATAACATGAGACAAAGCATGTGAAACTCACTTCATTATTGGGTTTGTTTTCATTTGCTGTTTCTAAGATTCCAGAGCTAGAAGTGAGGAGATTCAGTCCAGTCTGAAACACATCAACCAAAGTCAATTACAAGTAAAGCAAATTAAAACTGTATTTTCAATAATAATTATCGCTATGGCTATTAAAGCACGAAAACTTCACAACCAACAAGATTAATATATAGATGAGAAAGAAAAGCTCTAAAAAAGGGTTAAGATGAATATTGAAACCTTACGTTTACCGCGGAATCGACAGGAGCTGAAGATGACCCATCCTTTATCTCTTGATCACAATGAATTTTATCATCAGTCCTATCCCTTGAGAAGAAATCCACTTCTTTGATGGTGGACTTGCCGGTATCGACGGAATTGTGGGTTAAGCGATCAGATAAACCAGTGTTCTGACGAAGAAAATCGCCGGAGTGCAAGAATGTTAATTCCCGGCCTTGTTTGTCCATGACAGGAAGTAGTTGTGTGGAGGCTTTTCAGCGGAGGTATTTAGAAGACTGGCTGCTTGTGATAGGGGTCCAAAAATAATAACAAAGGACCAGGGAGAAGACCAGCCGTTTTTTTCGCGGGAGAAATGACATCATAGTTGTAGAGCACACGTGGCGGGATTTTGAGGATGGGAGGGAGGAAAGTAGCGGCGCGTGGAAAAACATCGAGGTGTAGGGTTGGAGTTCCGTTGAGAGGAGGCGTCGTTAAGTGACGGAGTGCGATTCGAATGGGTACGGTATATCCACGTGGGGTTTTGAGCGTCGTGGTGAGGTCAACCAAGTTGACGGCACGGCTCCATCTGACGGTGATTAGAATAAGGGGTGGGTCCCAACTCCGCAGAGAGAAAATACCTAACCCCACTGACCGGAGAAATTATTATAGATCATACAGAGACTAAGAAATAAAATATTAATTAAAATATGATAAATAATTAATAATAAACATAATAAAATTTAAATAATTTATAATTTAAATTTTGAGATATGATAAATATTATGGTTAAAAATTGTCAATTGTATTAAAAAATAATTATTTTATTAAAATTTGTCAATAAAAATTTGAAAGTCATAATTATTTTATCATATTTAATTTTTATAATTTAAATGTTTATAATAATTTAATTTTAAATTTTATAATTAATATGGAATAACTATAAAAATGAATTTATTTATCATTAAAAATTAAAAAAACTAAATTATAAATTTTATTATAACTTAAAAAATAAATTATAAAATACCCATAAAATTAAGTTTTATCCTTCCAAAGCCCAAAAAAGCCAACGCCCTCAGGTCATGCTTCCCCCTGTCCACCTCATTGCAGGAAATTAGAGACCCATGTTCAAACCATTAATATGGAGGGTTGAGGGTAACTAAGTCTATTTTTTTAATTTATTATTATTATTATTATCGATTTATTTATAATAATATATATAAAAAGTAATTAAATATTTATAATTTAATTTAATTTAAATACTATTTAATTGAAAATTTAAAATATTTAGCTCGACTGTGGTGTAAAAATCATACAATATCTTTTTTCTAAGTTTTTGTATCACTGTCTTGATAAATAAATTAGATGTATTGGATACATAATTGTCTTGAGAAGAGGTATTAATTAACAAGTCGATGAATCGTCTCTCCCATCAGTATTTTATTTATTATTTTTATTTAGAGAAAAAAAAAGGACAAAAAGGAGGGTGGGGGAAAAGCAAATGGTGAAGAGGGTCCAATCCTTCATAAAGGATTTTTCATGTCAAGTACCAAATGAGTAATGAATTTCTGGTAAATTTCAACCTCATATCAGCTGCCTTTACATTCCATGCCTCATGACAATCACATGCTATAATATTATTGCTATTGATGAATGACAATGGATATATAGAATGGTCCGTCGAACTCTATATCTTCTATGGAATATAGTAGCCGCTATTGCGGCCGTTAAATTCTCCCTATAATTTCAAGGCAAAGAGATGTATATATTTAAGTATTCAGAGTTTTATTTCATCCAATAGTTATTTATTAATTAGAATTTTATTATCTGATGAGGAAATTTAATTTGATATGAGAATATCTTTAATAATAAGAAAAAAAAAAGTTTTATTTCCAGCTAGAGCTTAGCCAAAAAGTTAATGCTTCTTGATTTTTTAAATGTGACGAATAATTTTGAATAAAATAAAAATTTAAATGTAATAAATAAAAATACATAAAGAGAATAATTTTTAAAAATTAAAAAATATTTTATTATAATTTAAGTAATTTAATTATTTTTTTAATCACAGTAATTAGTAGGCAGTAGTCATGGATAGAAAGCTACTCGACTTAACATTTTTCCACAGGGACTAATTAAGATATTCCAACAGATCATTAATTAATTTCATTTTTAATAAGACTTTGATTTCAATCCAGCTAGCTACATGTGATGACAAAAGAATCATTTATTACCTGCCCACTTGATGTGTTTAAGGTTGGCTTTGGATATGCTAATGCAACGAGTCTTAAATTTGAAAGTTAATTACCATTTCAAATTTTAATTTTAATTATTAATTAATAAATTTCAACTAATTTTTACTTAACAAATTAGTCCTTAATATATCAAAAATGTAAGCCAAGTAGAATACATCTTTAGGCTCCCTTATTTATGTTAAATATTCAATTTGATAATAAAATAATATTTAATAGCTATATGTTGATTATATATATATTTCAATAAACACTTTATTAATTTATAAAATATTAATAATAAATAAAAATGAAAATAACTAAAGCATAATATTATATGGAAAACTAAAAGTAATTGAAAGAGAAGGTGGTGTGTCTATATTTTCTAATGCCTATTTCCTTTTTTTTTAATTTATTTTAAAAATAAAAATATTAATATTTAAAGTTTTAACCTGTTTCATTATAAATTGAATAGCATTTAATTATCATATTATAATTACTTAATAGCCATTTTAATATCCATAATTATTATTCACTAATAATAATAATATAAAAAATGGAACTTTGACTAGGTACTAAACTACTAATACACTTCATGATGATTGATTTCGCTATTTTTTTTCTTTCTTTTATAAAAATGACAAAAATGAGGACAATATAATTAGAGTGTAATTAATTAAAGAGTTTATATATAATTAAGAAATTCTTATTTACATCCGATTTATCGTGAACTCAATATATAAATATGTAGATCTATATATTTAATAGGTGAGTTTCACTATATCTCATGTTTTGAGTTCATAATAGATTGGATTTAGATAACAAAAATTCGTATATAATAACTCCAACAACGTAAATAGTAATATATTATTTATCATGTAATTAGTTAAAAAATAGAAATAAAAATTAATTAATTATGTCTGTACTCCGGTAACACATATGTAAAATTTATAGGTTTTGAGAATATATATATATATGTATATCATGCTTACGACACAGGCCTGAAGGATTTTTTTTTTATTATTAAAGCTAGATATTAAACAGCATTTTGTGTGATGTGTAAAGTTATTCTATATTCTAAAAGTCCGGCTGATCAGCAAAATAATAATAATTGTGTATCTGAGTTTAGCTAATTGTCAACAACGACCATAGAGGACCGCTTCCTAATGAGAGTAGAACAAACTGGTAAGTGGTGACAAAAAAATCAAATTAAAAAGAAAAAAAAAAAGGTGTTGTTGTCATCACATAAATCATGATAATTAATAAATAATAAAAAAATATTTTTAATCTAAAAAATCTCAGTTTAATTGGTCAAGATGTGGAAAAAGTTGGGTCAATTTTGTGGAGGATGCCTTATTTGACACTGAAACCCACAGCTGGAAGGTCGCTCTCTATATTTAATATAAGAGAAGCATAGAGAATGATCAGATTGTTTCTCCTCTCTTCCTCTTCACAAAAAACAATTTTTTGGTCTGTGTTTTATATCGACAAGTCAATAGATGACTTGTAGCTATATTTACAAGTTTTCTTATCGGAATTATACTTGATAGCTAATTATATTAATTGTTGAAAAAGAAAAAAAAAAACAAAATGCTGTAGTTGTGTGACTACTCCTACCAAAATCTGTGATACCCTAGTTAATTATTAGCATATCCAAGATATCTTTAATTTGTTGCTCTAAGTCGTTGATTAGTGAAATTAACAAAGGGGTTAGTGAGTAATTAGCGTCTAACAAACTCTTGTTAGAGGAGTATCTAGAGGGGTGTAGGGCTTAATTAGGAGAAGAATTAAAGCGAGCAATTAATGGGATCGTGGCCAACTTACATGCAACGTTGTTGTTGCTTTTAAGTCAACACAAAAAGGAAAGGCGCAAGTAAAAGAAAGCGGCGGCAAATTGAGATAGAAGCAGCTAAGCCAAATTGCACGCACAAAATTAATACAAGAAGAAGAAAATAAAGGTATGTTTGAATGACCCAGGAGCTAGGGCATCTCTCTTCTTTGCCCCCACGTTCAGTCACCCCCAAGATTCCACAAACTCAAAACACAAGCTTCCCGTGTATCCTCAGCTTGCTTTCTATTCCTTCTGCCTTCATACAGGCTTATTTTTGTGTTTTGACGTTTACCTTCAGGATTTAGGTCAACTTGCGTTTGCATTACGTCCATGGCTTCTTGGGAGTTTACAATTTATTTTATTTTTATTATAATTGGCCCTCTCACACCTTTCATCTCATAATCATAATATACACTTTATGATATACCTATTTAATATTTATCTTGTTAATTATATTTAAGCATTGTCAACAAGCTAGGAGGAAAAAAAAATTTTTTAGTCAATATATAAAAAAAATAAAATATTATTAAAATTCTTATATCAATTTACTACACTTGTACATTTTGTTTTAATAACATTTATTATTAAAAAATTCACAGCAAAATTTAACTTTTGAATACAAAATAATTTTAATTTTTTTTAAAAAGAGTTTAATAATTAAATTTATAAGGTGTCAGTATATTTAAATACGTATATAAAAAATATATTAACAAATAAAGGGTCAATTGACCTCTCATTTAGTGGCATTCATCCATCACTGTCTCCCACCTCAACGCTTTTCTATATTTTACACCAGGTTTGGGACGAAATTGAAAGGTCAATTCTTTTAAAAAAAATTAAAATTAAAAATATTTAATTATTTTAAGAATTTTTATTAGTATATATTAAATTTAATTTTAAATTTTGTAATACTCTTTAATTAACATGGTTAATATAATATTTATTGTGATGTTAATATAATATTTTTTAACAATATATGTTTATTTGTTCCATGAAGCAACACTCGTGTATTATTAAAAAAGAAAGAAAGAAAGAAAGGAAGATTTGGCTAAACAAAGTGCATTACAGTAAATTAATAAAATAAGTATTATATATTAAGATATTTTATATTTATATAGGTTTAAATTTCTAGATGAGGAAGAAAGAAGACAAAAAGTAAAAGGATGGAAAAAGCCAGAAGGAAGGGTTTAGGGAAACAGGTTCCGTGTTAAACTAATCCAAAATGATGGAAATTGGCAAGGAATTAAATGATTTTCCTTCTCCTTCCGTTTTAAGATGGGTTTTGTATTTTCGTTCAAGTTATTGTTGAATAAAAAATTATTTCAAATATATTAAAATTATTGAAATTTAAAATTAAATTTAATATATTTTAACTACAAAATTATTTTTTATTGAGTATTTTAAAAAGAAAAAAAATTAGAATCACAAATAGTGTAGGTGACTTTTTCATGGAAAGTCACGTTTACAATGGGGTGGGGCTCCAATGGCAATGGAAGAATTGGCCATTGCCTTCTTAATAGGTTTGAAAAAGGAGCTACCTTATCAGGGTAGAAGATAAGAAGAAGAAGAAGAACAAGTAGTAGTAGTAGTAGTAGAAGATATCAATTATCAACTAGATGATGGTATACTCATTTTCAAGCTTGTAGACTACGGAGATAAAAGAAGCGAAAGTGATATATATTCTCATTTTCAAGCTTGTAGACTTTAAAACCTTTGTCTTAATTTCTTCCTTCTTTGAGTCAATTTTAATGGGGGCTACCCTGCCTTGTCCTTTGGCTTTGCTACTTTTCTCAATGAAGGTGACTTTAATTAATTACCTACCCTCTAGTAAAACAGCTCATTAACTTGTGATCTTGGTTAGGTAAAGCTATTAACTTTCTCAGTTTATTTTCCTTCATTCAACAAGAAGAAAACCAAAAAATCAAAGTAAAAGAGCATGCCATGGCTGACTTGCTTCCTTTTTCTTTGTCACTTTAATAATTCAGTTTCAATCTGAACAGGCTTGCACGTCCTGTGATTCTCTTCTGATACAGTTGGTCTCGGGATCGTTCTCAGGAAATCCAGGACCACCCTGATCCAAGTCTTGATCACTCTTTTTCTTGCCTTTGACTCAAGTTTTGATAAATTAAACGCTGTTGAGATATTTATAATTTAGGAAAGATACATGGAGAAGAAACGTAACGGTGTTAGTTTCTAGAAGTGGGTCTCTGTAGTAATTAACTTCTAGTTCAATGACTTTTTAAGGAGATTCAAAGTGCAAGCAACTGTGAACAAAGTAGGATTTGGATTGGTGAGGGAAAACGAAAGTGATTAAATTAAGCAATAAATTAATTAGGTCGATTTAGCTTTAGGGGAAAAAGAAACACAGTGGAGAATGGCTTCAGGTGGGACTAGAGGACTTTTGACAATTTGCATCTTCAAATTCTTTAAATTAAATATTTAGGTTGATTTAAAATTTTTCGTTTGAATGGGCTTGTTCCAATGATCACGACGTGCCCAAGGCTTCAGCAATGGCCAATGAGGATAGTTTGGGTTTGTGAAGGACTATTAAGAAAAAAGCGCATGGTTTGATCCCAGGAGTAAGTTTCCAGCCCAATTATACCATAATAATGTCCAGCTCCGATCTCCCAGCTTGTTCTCTATGTGGCCTAAGCCCATTTCAGGGCACTCTGCGAGTCAGCGATCTTGGCAGGACGAAAAGAAAAAGTAAAATTATAATGATTCAATCTTTAAATTTTAAAAAATATATTAATTGATTCCTAAGTTTTGATTTCTCGCATACTTTCGTTTTCTCATTTATTTTTATCAACTTTTATCATTAATGATTAACACTTTGGAATCTAAATTTTTATCATTATAAACATTTTTATTATTTATCACATCAAATTTAACTAGTAATCTTCTCACTGTAACCTGCAAAAGAAGTTCCACATTTATACCCTAGTTTTACAATTTGAAAGCTTTTAGCATTGCAAATTAGATGCACGTCTGCACCTTATTCTTCAATGGTACAGTTGATACGGTGTGTCCGGTACAGTTGATACGGTGTGTCCGCAAGTGCACGGGTCACAGTAGTATAGTTTTAAAAAATGATATCGATCCCACAGGGAATTGTGCTTAAATTGGAAATAAAAGTATAAGCTAATTAGAATGACAAAAATTAAAGAAGTAAAATGAAATTTGGAATTAAAATTGATATTTGAGGAATTAAAACTAAATCAAACAATTAACTAAAATTAATTAAACTAGATTACCAAAAATTAATTTGAAATTTCTATTTATGAAATTTGAGAGGAATTAAATCTAAATTCAATAAAAAATAAAGTGATTCTAGAGATTGGATTTTTCAATATTGTTTGCATGTGGTTTATCCCTAATTTAGCCAAACACATGAGAATTGCAATTTTGAGGGAAATAAATTCTTAAATTTTTGAAACCTTTTTCAAGCATTTCAAAATTGGTTTTCATTAAATCAAACCCTGTTTTCACGGTATTTCAAACCTAACAAAAACCCATTTAAAGCTCTAATTGATTTTTGGAAAGTTCCCCTTAATCCTCTTAGCTTATCTCTAACACCAAGAAAATAAAGTTTATTGCAAGATTATCTATCCCTAATATTCACTTTTCAGTCCATCTATTAAGGATTAAAGCTTAACTTAATGAGGGCTCATTCATCAAGCAAGGCAACAAGCTCACAAGCAATAAATCAAAATGTAACAAATCCCATTTAAATGGTTAAATCAGTTCAAAACCACAATACAAATCAATATTTACAAACCCATCTCTAGAATCTCAATCAACTATTCACAAATCATTGTTTAAAGACAAACCCAAATGTATAAATGAAGAAATAATGGAAATGTAAGCTAAGGGGTAGAAAAACCCAGAAATATGCAGTAGAATTTGCTGCAGAAAAGTGCAGAAAACGAGTTCTGCAGGCTGCTGGAAAAATGGAGAACGTGCTTCCCTCCTTCTCTTTCTAATCTTGCCAAAAATGCCTCTCTTGCTCTCTATGGAAAGAAAATGATAAAATGAGACTTTATATAGGCTAAGGGTCTGCCCTAGAATGGGTAAAAGGGGGAAGGTTCCAGAGAAAGTGAGGTAAAAAGCTGGAGTAACGGAAATGCCACGTCAGCCATTTCCAGTAAAAGTGACATAAGCTGGGTCGGTTATGTCGCGGGTTGTGTCGCTCTCGGTCTGAATATCTGACGCTCGACACAACTTGCGACATAAGCTAACTCGGTTGTGCTGCAGGTTGTGTTGCTCTCGGCCATTTTTACTCAACTTCAAAAATTTTTGCAATTCAACTCTAATCTCCTCCAAATGGCTACTCTGATCAAAATACATCAAATTTCTCCAAATTTAACCTACAAAACAAATAAATTCCAAAAATTAAACTAAGAGAAGTGAAAATTGCAAAATTGACTAAATATATACTAATATCTATAATAATGGCTATGAACAAGGGTAAATTATGTGCAAAAATTACATCTAAATGATGATCTAAAATGCATGCATCAAATTCCCCCATACTCAAACTCTTGCTTGTCCCCAAGCAAAATTTCATTAAAACTCATTTGGAAGGGAATAGAATCAGTCTTTGAAAACACAAAAATCACTAATCCAAACCACCAACTTACCTCTAGCCACCAACATTCCAAGTTCCCACCAGCAAAAGCACAAAGAATGAAGCAAGCACTCTCAACAATTACAGAATAGCTAAGAATTAACCAATCAATCCAAGCAACAAATACCAACCAGCTACAAGAGTCAATTGTGCCAAAACAAACCTAAATGAAATAGATAGCCAATGTGTCTCAAATAGATGGTGAGTAATGTATGGAAGATTATATTGCCAAACCCATATGCAAGCATAAAAGATCTAACTCTACTAATGTAACAAGCATTTTTCAAAGAATCATTAGGTCTTTTTAAGGGTTGTAATGGGGTCTAATAGGGTAAAATTGTGGTTAACAAAGAAAGAGAATAAGGTAAACAAAATATGAGAATAATATTAATCATGAAACTCAAAGTGCATCCATTTTTTTTTTTTCATTTTCAAATATATTTTTTTTTATTATTTTTTTATAAAAAGGAAAGAAATTCACAATGAATCTCAAGTGCTATCACAATAAAGGGACTACTTTTATAATATATATATATATTTTTTAATTTTGTATGCGTCCCTATTTCACGTCACACCCAAAATTACTTTTGGGATATTTTGGTGACCGTTTTTTTTTTATCAACTTTTCACAATTACTCTAGCACTTTTCAAGATGTTTCAATCCTCCAAGTTTTTTTTTATATCATTATTTATTTTATTTTATTTTATTATTTTTTTATGCACTTAATTGCTAAAATATTATTCTCATAATAGGTGGTAGTGTTTAGGTTTAATGGCTAGGTAAATGATTTGGGTTCCAAAGAAATTAGGGAATTAAGGTTCAAGGGGGTTTGCAAGGGTTAAAATGAAATTAAGGTAGGTTAAGGCTAAATGTGAGGTTTAAAATATGAAGGAATGCCTAAATCACATTCTTATCAAACGCAAGTTAAAAATTTCGCTTTGAAAGATCTAAGATGCTTGTTCTAGGAATGGTGAGACGACAATGACCATTTTCTTCCTTAAAGGCTTATCCAGACACTCAAAACTCAAAATAACTAATCAGATTCTGCATACCTAGATGAATGTATTAATTTTCAGCTATTAAGTAAGAGAAAGAATAATGCTTAAGACTTTGTACCCAGCTGGAACTTTCATTCCACTAACCATCTAAAGGCAAGTTGGATTGCTTGAATAAGTGGCTTATGGAATTCAGAAACTGGTTTAAAAATCCAAAAATTTTAAATGAATGAATGAAATGCATGAGTGTAAATGTATAGTCAACCTATATGCAACTAAGTATGCATAACTAAGTATATGAGGCTATATGCAAGGTATATACGTGAATATGTACAAGTATGAAGTAATGAATGAGTATGTCACTATATGCAAATGAAAAAGGAAAAAAATAATTTTTGCAAAAAATTTACCCTCTCCCCCATACTCAGAATGAACATTGTCCTCAATGTTAAAAGAGTGCAAGGAATGGGATAATTTGGCTATATGTGCAGAAAATGGGTGGCTCATATGTGCATAAAGAATTATTACCCTGTTGCATAAGCGATAGCACAACTTGTGTTGACAGTGACACAAGCTGAGATGAGAATTGTTACCTCATTGAAGTGCAGCCAATTTAATTAGATAAAATTTGGACAGCTGCTGCACTCATTGCAAAAGAAACAGTGCAATGGAATCCATTAAATCAATTAAACTCAAAAAGTTGAAATAGGAAGTTAAGCTCAAAAATGTAACCATCAAGTGTAAATTCGAAGTAGCACATAAAAGCAAGTGAGCAATGTATTAAAGATATAAAAGGAAAATGTATTTTATGAGGAACTAAAAAAAAAATGAATAAGTAAATGGTTCAAGTAAAATAAAAACAACACAAGCAAAATATTAACTAAACAAGTTCAAAATACTAATTAATTAAGCAACGAAATTAAAGACATGAAATGTAAATGGAGAATAAAAGCTGGTCAGTCAGGTATGAGAAGTCCTTTGCCCTTGTCATCTTGTGGAGGTGGTGGTGCTTGTGGTGGCTGCTGTGGAGAGATGATGCTCAAAATCAGTGCTTGGTTTGTTTCGATCTTCTCCAGCTTAGCTCGCATGACTTTCAACTCGTCTTGCATTTCAGCACTTCTATCCAAATATATGTCAGCTAAATCTCGTAGTGTCTGAAAAGATACATCCGTCATTTGCCGAAAAGAATAAATTTCATCACTGAGATTCTCCATGAAAGTCAAAAGAGTTGCTATGGATGGTCCAGAAGCTGTTGATGAAGCAGGTTGAGCAGTTGGTGGAGCTCGGATTGAAGGTTGTGTAAAAGGCTGTGCAAATGGTCGCTCAGATGCTGAGGAGGAGCTAATTGCAGTGGGAGAACCAGGTGGTGGGTCTGTTAGTGCAGGAATCTCATACAGCTTGGTAGCCTCATTTTTGATACAAAATTTTTGGTTGGCCAGATGGGGTCCATCCAAAAATAACAAACCCGTTGGAAGAGCAGGACACTTGTACATTTGAGGATTAAAGCCAAAATAATGGGCAATGGGTGTGACCAATCCTCCAAAGACAATATTACCAGTACCCCTAGTGGTCTGGCGGATCACATGGCAGCAGAAATAATAACCAGGGGAAGCTTTTTTGCCAGTTTTGCACACCACAAAAAGAAGAGATCATACTGTGACATTGTGCCAACACTAGATCCTCTGCCTAAAATTGTATTTGCAATTAGTCGCTGAAGCAATCTCAAGGCATGATTCTCAATCTTGGAGGCCTTACTGTGTCCTGGTTTGAAGGTACCTGCTGAAGGTGCAATTCGCTTCCAAAATTCACACGCATTATAGTCCCATTGGCTAGTAGGTATTTTGAACAGACCATCAGGTGGAAAGCCAAATATATGGTGAAAATTATCCATAGACAGCACCCTATCTTGACCAAGGCATCTAAAATGGATTGTCAAGTCATTGTCCAAGGCAATTTTATGCTCATTAGTGGACAGGGAGGCCATAAATTCCTGCACTAAAATGGGGTAGACCAGTTCCTGTTTATGTGCAAATCGCACCCAACCTAAAGCATCTAACAGAGTCTGCATTTCATCATAAATCTTCAAGGATTTAAGTGTAGACACATCCAAATACCGAGTTTGAACCATTTGTCGGGCTACAACTCTTGCCTTATTTTTCTTCATGTCGGCAGTAGGTAATACCCAGTGTGTAGCAGTAGGCAAAGAGGAGGGGAATGCAAGGTTACCTTTAGATGTACCGGGGCGCTTAACCGCTGACTTCGGAATGCCATGTCGGACAGCAGGTGCGGTCGGCATTGGGGGCGGAATTGGGGGTTGTTGTGTGGTCGGGTCAGGTCGCTTCCTCTTGACGCCGCCCGTTGATTTGTGAGGTTTAATACTTTTCGCCTTTTTCTTTTTGAATGTGGCGATCGGAGCGTCAGCAGAATGGGCCGGCGATGGGTTGGCGTGCATGGGTGGGGTGCCTTGGGGCTGCGGCGGCTGTGAGGAGTGGGGAGGCGAGTTTTCGAAGGATAATGGGGAGTCGGACATGGCGAAATGGAGGGACGTGATCGGAAAAGGAAGAAATATGGGAAGAAGTTGAAGGTTACGGCGAGAAGATGAAGGTTACGGCGGGAGGGAAGGGTTGTGTCGGGAGCGAGTCGAGAGGGAGAAGGGTTATGGGTTATCGGGTTAGGGGCTTTAGGTTTTGGGTTGTGGGCTTGGGTGTAGGCTTTGGGTTTTTTTTAATCGGTTGGGTTTTAGATTTAATTTTTGGGTGTGGGCTTTTGGGTTTTACTGCTGGCCCATTCCGGTGAAGGAAGTTTTTATCTCGGTTATGTCGCAAGTTATGCAGTCTGCTGCCCAAAAATGACCGAATTTCATAGCACCTAAAAAAAATTGAAACAAATTAGATTTCGAATGATTAAACATGAATTCTAATTGTTCAATTTGTCATGTTCATCAAGTTCTCATAAAAAAATAATTTTTCAAAGCACCAATTCACACATCCAAATTCAAATAATTTTCCTTTTAATCCAAGATGTCAAAATTTGGAAAAATTTTCTCTTGAAATTAACCAAAAGGGCAATGAATCCAGCAAAAATTACCAGCAAATACTCAACAAAAGAAAGATGAAAATTATAAGTGAACAAATTTAAAACTAAAATTTAAAGCTAAAAATTTAAAGCTAAAAATAAAATTTTTATTGCTCATTTGCTTGCAATGCATTGCATCCCATCTGCACAAGGAAATTAGAACAATGTTAAACTCTGAATAAGGAGTATAGAAAAACTTAAAACAAATATTTATATGAAAGAAATAAAGAATAAATGAAAAATTATGAGTTATGCACAAAAATGCTAAGTTTAGGTCTTTAGCTTGACCATACTCACTCAAGATGTTATGGAGAATGAGAAAGATAGCAAGTTGCTATCTTCTCAATTGGCTCACCAACTGAATAGGGCCTCAACCTTTGCTCATTTACCTTGAAATTACCAGATTTTTCACCAAAAATTTCCACAGCACCATGAGGTAAAACTTTCACAATTTTGAATGGACCTGACCACCTTGATTTTAATTTTCCTGGAAAAAATTTTAACCTTGAATTGAATAAGAGAACCAAATCTCCTTCTTTAAAGTCCTTTTTCTTGATATGCTTATCATGCCATTTTTTAGTTCTTTCTTTATAGATCCTAGCATTTTCATAAGCATCAAGTCTCAATTCATCTAATTCATCAAGTTGCAAAAGTCTTTTGTGTCCAGCAGCTTGTAAATCAAAATTGATTGCTCTAATGGCCCAATAAGCTTTGTGTTCTAACTCTACGGGCAAATGGCATGATTTCCCAAAAACTAACCTATAAGGTGTAGTTCCTATGGGGGTTTTAAATGCTGTTCTATATGCCCAAAGAGTGTCATCTAATTTAAGGGACCAATCTTTTCTGGACTTATTGTGAGCTTTCTCAAGATTTGCTTGATTTCTCTATTTGTGATTTATACTTGGCCATTTGTTTGAGGGTGATATGGTGTGGCAATCCTATGTTTTACCCCATATTTTCTCATCAATTTTTCAAATTGGTGATTGCAAAAATGGCTACCACCATCACTGATTATGGCACATGGGGCACCAAACCTGGTCAAAACAAATTTTTTCAGAAATTTCACCACAACTTTTGCATCATTGGTAGGTGTAGCAATAGCTTCTACCCATTTAGATACATAGTCCACCCCTACCAAGATATATTTATTCCCATAAGAAGATGGAAATGGCCCCATGAAATCAATTCCCCACACATCAAATAATTCAACTTCTAATGTCACGACCCAACCTATGGGCCGGACCGGCACTAGGACCTGGGCCAGCCTAAAGCCCCCGAGGCCCGTAGTAAGCCTAACTATTCATTAACCCAACTCTAAGGCCCATTTGGGCCCAATATCAAGAAAACAAACGGACAGAGTCCGGCCATAAAATGGACTTACCAACGGGGAGTTTTCGACTCACCCGACCTGTAAACACAATATATAGTCAATTGGGGAGCTCAGCTCACCCTCCACATACTCATCAACATAATAATAAATGGGAGCTCAGCTCCCTCATCCAATCCATCAAACATGCATAGCATATTAAGTTTACAGGTCCCAAAATAATAATTTAGTTTACAGACCAAAATCAAATAACATTTCTAACACATGCGGAAATTCTAAGATTTAACAAGTTTATACAAACAGTAATAATTGACCTGCGAGGGAGAAAAGCAGGTTAACCAAAATAAAATCCTCCTGTAGCCTGAAAAAAATATTGAACAGGAGTGAGCGTTCGACTCAGAGAGTAAAATATCAATTTTAACCATAATCTCTATAACTATCTAGAACTAATGCACCCTGTAGAGTGAAATGCAACATCAACAACATTTTCACATCATAACATCAAAAAGGTAATTTGGAGCACTCACACACCCTTTAGTATCAATCATAACATATGGGAGCTGATCCCCTATACAGCTCTCTTAAATCCAACCTGGTGCCAGCGAATTACTCAAGCTCGGACTTCCACTTAATAACCAAATCGAGGGTCCCAGCGAATTACTCAAGCCGTGACTACCCCTCGAAGGATCGAGTCCCAGCAAATTACTCAAGCCGTGATCGCCTGTCTTATCCATAGTCCACACCACATCACACGCACGCCAACGCACGAACACTGCTCAAAAAAACCACAACAACATCCAAGGCACATAAACCGATATGAATGCAACATAAATCGTGCCTAGAGTTTAACTACATAAATATATGCATATAAGTGATGCATGGGCATGCTTGAACATATAATAATATCGAAATTACAATTAAAATTAATATTCTACTCACAGACTTGACGGTGGTCACTGAGGCGGCTGGGCGGAGGAAGAAGGCTGTCCCGGCTCACCTGACAATTTTTATTTACAATCATTTAATAAATTTGACTCAATACAAACAAAGAAAAAGACCAATACGTCCTAAGTCGTGCCGAAAATCCGGCAGAGTCTCCCCTATACCTAGGACTTACCCAACCTGCAAAAGGGCTCAAAATACACTTCTATACTCACAATCCATATATCCACAACTCAATCACATCACACAGCCCCTCCTGGGCCCATCAAATCAGTCATCCATCACAATACGCAAAATTTCAATTTAGTCCTTATTATTGATCATTTTTGCAAAAACTGCCCAAACAAGCTCTAAAAATTATAAAACTTTGCCTCGCGGTCCTTAGCAATATTATTAAGCTATTGCAAAAAGAATCATAATTTTCTAAGCTACCACGAATATTTTATGGATTTTTAATCCTATTTAAGCACTAGAAAATTACGAAAAAGCAAGGTTCGGGTTTACCTTTGCCAATTCCGACTTCGGGAACGCGCTCGGGACGTCTGAAAATGGGGGGCTAGCCAAAACCTCGATCCAATTCGGAGACTTTTCCAATAACGAGTCTGTCTGGCCGGAATTTCGCAGACCCGGTCAACTGTCGAATTTCCTCGAATCGAGGATACCTACACGAAGCCCATAACACGGGGGTTAGTACATAAATTTTTCAGAATTTTCTAAGCTCATTAAATGCTCGGAAAAACAACTGCGGTTCCGTGGGACCCACCAGCGGTGTCGGAAAAATTCAAAATTTATGTCGTTGCGAAGCTCTCGGCGAATGGAGCGTCTTTGGTGGCCTCGGTTTTCTCGTGGGATTCACGGTTTTCGAGAAATCTAGCCCAAAAGTCGAAATGGGCTAAAATCTTCCCGAGCAAAAATCGGACAATCCGCTTGATGGATTTCGGCGTTCTTGGTGTCTATGGAAAGCTCTCGCTGAGTAGATGATTTTGGATACAAGACCCGGTCCAATTGGTGGCCGGATCGGCGGATTGGCCGGAAGCTGAGCGCGCGCGCATGAGGCGTTGCGCGTTTTTGGCTCGGGCGGCCATTGGGCTGGTGTGAGTGGCCGATCTTGGCTGAGGTGGCGGTGACCACCAGGCGGGGTGGAGAGGAGAGAGAAACGAGAGAGAAAAGGGAGAGGGACGACGCGCGCGGGGAAGAAAAAGGGAAGAAGGAAAAAGGCCGGTCCGATTCGACCGGTCCGATCCGGTCCGGTTCGATTCGGCCGGTTCGATTCAGAATACAAAATTTTAAATTTTTACTCTGCCTCGGGACCGAAAACGAGGTCCAAAAATTCCGAAAAAATTTCAGAAAACTCAGAAAAATACGTAGACTCCAAATATATTTTTAGTTTTGCCACATGGTCTTTAAATTAATTTTTAAAAATCATCAAAGTTTATATTTTCGAAAAATCGAACCCGATTTTTAAAATCCGAAAAATCTCAAAAAAATTCCTAAAATTTAAATAAAATTAAAATACCAAAATACTCATAAAAATTAAAATTTCGGGGTGTTACATCTAATATGGACTGTTGGGGCATCTCATCTCTCTTGGAAATGTTGCCTACTCTTTGACACCTATCACACTTGCTTACAAAATTTCTCACGTGTTTAAACATATTAGGCCAATAGAAACCTGATGTCAAGACTTTTTCAACAGTTTTTGAGATACTAAAATGACCACCATATTCAGAGGAATGACAATGGTAAATAACATCATGTATTTCTTCCTCTGGTATACATCTCCTAATTATTCCATCATTACATCTTCTAAACAAAAGAGGTTCTTCCCAAGAATAAAATTTAACATCATGCAAGAATCTTTTTTTTTGCTGCCAAGATAAATTAGGTGGCAAGACACCACAAGACAAGAAGTTCACAATATCAGCAAACCATGGAAGTGCAGAATTCAACACATACAACTGCTCATTCATGAAAAACTCATCAATTGGCACAATTTCATCATCTTTATTTTCAGTTTTTATCCTAGAAAGGTGATCAGCCACCACATTTTCAACACCCTTTTTATCTCTTATTTCCAAATCAAATTCTTGAAGTAATAAAATCCATCTAATCAACCTAGATTTAGCCTCTTTCTTGCTTATTAAATACCTTATTGCTGCATGATCAGTGAAAACTATTACCTTTGAGTTGACCAAATAAGAACGAAATTTATTGAGTGCAAATACTACCGCAAGGAACTCCTTTTCAGTTGTGGCATAATTAACTTGAGCTTCATCAAGGGTTCGACTTGCATAGTAAATGGCATAAGGTTTTCTATCTTTTATTTGGCCAGGGCGGCTCCAACAAACTCGCTTGCATCACACATAATTTCGAATGGCAAAGTCCAATCCGGGGGTTGCATGATAGGAGCTGTTGTTAATGCCGTCTTTAACCTGCAAAAAGCAACCATACAATCTTGATTAAAATCAAATTTAACATCATGATTCAAAAGATTTGTTAAGGGTTTAGCAAGTTTAGAAAAATCCTGAATAAATCGTAGTAAAACCGGCATGTCCAAGGAAACTCCACTCCTTTGTGATGGTTGGAGGGCATTTTTCAATAATTTCTATTTTAGCTCTATCAACTTCAATTCCCCTATTTGAGATCAAATGCCCTAAAACGATCCCCTCTTGGACCATAAAGTGGCATTTCTCCCAATTCAACACCAAATCATTATCAGCACATCTCTGCAAGATTTTAGACAAATTAGTCAAGCATGAATCAAAATTAGTGCCATAAACTGAAAAGTCATCCATGAAGACCTCCATAATTTCTTCAATAAAATCAGAAAAAATAGCCATCATGCACCTTTGAAATGTGCCAGGCGCATTACACAATCTGAATGACATCCTTCGATATGCAAAGGTGCCATAGGGACAGGTAAAGGTAGTTTTTTCTTGGTCATCAAGATGGATTGGAATTTGAAAGAAACCAGAATATCCATCTAAGTAACAAAAGAATGAATGCTTGGCTAATCTTTCTAACATTTGATCCATAAAAGGAAGGGGAAAATGGTCTTTTCTTGTAGCATTGTTCAACTTCCTATAGTCTATGCACATTCTCCAACCTGTAACAGTTCTAGTGGGTATCAATTCATTATTCTCATTTTTAACAACTGTCACCCCACCTTTTTTTGGTACAACATGCACAGGACTCACCCACTCACTGTCAGAAATGGGGTAAATAATTCCAGCAGCTAGTAATTTTAGGATTTCCTTTTTCAAAACATCCTTCATTGTAGGATTCAATCTTCTTTGATGTTCAATGGAAGGTTTACTATTTGGCTCAAGGAAAATCCTATGCATACAAACTGTTGGACTAATTCCCTTTATATCATCAATTGCATAACCCAAAACTCTTCTATATTCTCTCAAAACTCTCAACAAATTTTCATTCTCAATATCAGTCAAACATGCATTAATTATAACAGGATATGTTTCATTCGGTCCAAGAAAAGCATACCTGAGGTTGGAAGGAAGAGGTTTAAGATCTACCTTTGGGGCATCCTCTACCTTTAATGATGGTTGTTTAATCTCTAAATTTTGTACTCCTTCAAGTTGAAAAATTGTGGCTTCAGGATGTGGTGGAGAGCTCTCCAAGTGTTGTGCAAAAGCAGCTATGTTGAGATTGTCATCATCAATACTCCGACCATGGACTAAGCAATTTTCAAGTGGGTCTTGTGGATAGCTTTTTCTGAAATGCTCTTGAACAATCTCATCAATAATGTCTACCCGCAAACAAGACTCAACTTCTTCATGTTTCCTTTTCATGGCAGGATTGATGTTGAATATCATTTGATCATCTCCCACTCTAAGTGTCAATTTCTCACCCTTTACATCAATTAATGCACCAGCTGTTGCCAAAAAGGGTCTTCCCAATAAGATAGGAACTTTTGTGTCTTCTTCCATATCTAGAATGACAAAGTCCACCGGAATGTAGAATTTCCCAACCTTGATAGGCACATTTTCTAGAATGCCTTCTGGATACTTAATTGAACGGTCAGCCAATAAAAGATACATATTTGTGGGCTTCAAATCTCCCATATTCAACTTCTCATAAATTGAAAGAGGCATTAGGCTGACACTAGCTCCAAGGTCACATAAAGCATTTGCCACACAATTATCACCAATATGACAAGGAATGGAAAACACACCCGGATCTTTGAGTTTGGGAGCTAACTTCTTCTGAATTATAGCACTACATTGCTCTCCCAAGTTGATGGTGTCATAATCTTCTAGCCTTCTCTTGTTGGAAAGAATCTCCTTCAAAAACTTGGCATAACTTGGCATTTGGGATAGTGCCTCAGTGAATGGCACATTGATATACAACTTCTTTAGCACTTCAAGGAATTTGCCAAATTGTTTGTCTAGCTTATGCTTGATGAATCTTTGAGGGTAGGGAAGGGTGGGTTTGTAAGGTTCAGGTGGGATATATGGTTTCTCTCCTTCATCTTGCTCACTTTTGCTTTCTTCTTCTTTTTCATTTTTCTTGCTCTCAACTGAATTTTCTTCTTTTATGCTCTCTTTTTCTTCTCTCTTGTTTTCACTCTCTTGACCAACTTTTTTACCACTTCTCAAGGTTACAACCTTACATTGTTCATGAGGGTTTTGTGGTTGGCTAGGTAGTTTCCCATAGGAATTGCTTCTCGATGAGCTTGCTTGTTGTGCCAATTGAGTCTCCAACATGCGGTTGTGGACTTGTAATTGATCCATGGTTTGTCTCTTGTGTTGCATTTCTTCCTCCAATTTGCTATTCATCTTGCTTTGTTCAGCAAAAAATTTCTCCATCATGCTTTCCTAGGTTAGCTTCGGTTCATGAGGTGGAAGGGATTATTGTGCTCTTGCTTGATATCCAGGTTGTGGCTGCCTTGTGGGCTGAAATTGAGGCTTATTTTGCTGCATAAACTGCTGGTTATGAGGATAATTTGAGCTTTGGCCTTGTTGAGCAAAAGTTGCTTGTGGTCTCCATGTTGAGTTGTTCACATTAGAATAAGCATTTCCCATAGGTTTCTGTTGATGACCTCCTGCATAAGCAGCTTGTTCTTGCAAATAATCATCACCATAAGAAGAGTAATTAACTCCACAACTTTGGCTTCCATCTGTGAAGGCAACTTGTTGCATAGTTGTAGGAGTTGAGGTTGTTGCCTTTGTGCAAAAATCACTAAGAAGCTGAGTCAACTGATCAAATCTTGCATTCATGTAGCTAACTGAGTCAAGTTCATAAATCCCAGCCTTCTTTGGCTCAAGTGCTCTAGGATTTCCCCACAAATGGGTATTATGAGCAATCTTCTTTAATAGATCATAGCATTCTTCACTTATCATTCTCATGAAATCTCCTCCTGCTTGTGAATCAATTGTGTTTCTTATGGCTGGAGTAACTCTGGTGTAGAAATTCTGAATAATCATCCATTTCGGTATTTCATGATGAGGACATTGCCTTTCAAGCTCCTTAAATCTCATCTAAGATTCATACAAAGTTTCATCATCTCTTGGTTTAAAAGCTACCATCAAATTCCTCAAATGAGTGGTCTTCCCAAGTGGGAAAAACTGAGATATAAAAGCTTGAGATAGCTGCTCCCAAGTAGCTATAATAGCTTGTGGGAGTGAGTCATACCACTCCAATGCTGAATCCCGAAGAGAGAATGGAAATAAGGTGAGCCGAATAACTTCATCTGAAACTCCAGGCTGCCTTTGTGTATCACATATCATCAAAAATTTCTTCAAATGAGAATGAGGATTTTCAAGTGGACTACCTCCAAATTGTGAATTCTGAACCATTTGAATGAGACCAGTCTTTAACTCAAATTGATTAGCTCCAATGATAGGTCTGTTATCTCTCACATCAGCACATCTAGGAAAAGCATAATCTAACATGGATCTTCTTTGAGGATCATTTTGATTAACAACTACATTTTGCCCGTTTTGCTCATTTCCTCCATTGTTTCCACCAATAGCTCTATTTTGATTCTCCATATTTTCAATTGTCTCCTCTTGCTCAAATCTTTGTTGTTCTTCTTTTTCTGCTTCTTTTCTTCTTTTGTATTCCTTTTTGTTGGCTCGACAGAATTTTTCAATTTCTGGGTTGAACAACAATTCAGTGTCACTTGTGCTTTTCGATCGTCTCATAAACAAGAAAAGTACCTGAAAAACACAAGGAACAATAGTGAAAATAAAAGAAAATAAAAATTCTAATTAGCTTAAAACAATTAAAATCCAACTTAAAAACAAACAATTCCCCGGCAACGGCGCCAAAAACTTGATACGGTGTGTCCGCAAGTGCACGGGTCACAGTAGTATAGTTTTAAAAAATGATATCGATCCCACAGGGAATTGTGCTTAAATTGGAAATAAAAGTATAAGCTAATTAGAATGACAAAAATTAAAGAAGTAAAATGAAATTTGGAATTAAAATTGGTATTTGAGGAATTAAAACTAAATCAAACAATTAACTAAAATTAATTAAACTAGATTACCAAAAATTAATTTGAAATTTCTATTTATGAAATTTGAGAGGAATTAAATCTAAATTCAATAAAAAATAAAGTGATTCTAGAGATTGGATTTTTCAATATTGTTTGCATGTGGTTTATCCCTAATTTAGCCAAACACATGAGAGTTGCAATTTTGAGGGAAATCAATTCTTAAATTTTTGAAACCTTTTTCAAGCATTTCAAAATTGGTTTTCATTAAATCAAACTCTGTTTTCACGGTATTTTAAACCTAACAAAAACCCATTTAAAGCTCTAATTGATTTTTGGAAAGTTCCCCTTAATCCTCTTAGCTTATCTCTAACACCAAGAAAATAAAGTTTATTGCAAGATTATCTATCCCTAATATTCACTTTTCAGTCTATCTATTAAGGATTAAAGCTTAACTTAATGAGGGTCCATTCATCAAGCAAGGCAACAAGCTCACAAGCAATAAATCAAAATGTAACAAATCCCATTTAAATGGTTAAATCAGTTCAAAACCACAATACAAATCAATATTTACAAACCCATCTCTAGAATCTCAATCAACTACTCACAAATCATTGTTTAAAGACAAACCCAAATGTATAAATGAAGAAATAATGGAAATGTAAGCTAAGGGGTAGAAAAACCCAGAAATATGCAGCAGAATCTGCTGCAGAAAAGTGCAGAAAACGAGTTCTGCAGGCTGCTGGAAAAATGGAGAACGTGCTTCCCTCATTCTCTTTCTAATCTTGCCAAAAATGCCTCTCTTGCTCTCTATGGAAAGAAAATGATAAAATGAGACTTTATATAGGCTAAGGGTCTGCCCTAGAATGGGTAAAAGGGAAGGTTCGGAGAAAGTGAGGTAAAAGTCGAGTAACGGAAATGCCACGTCAGCCATTTCCAGTAAAAGTGACATAAGCTGGGTCGGTTATGTCGCGGGTTGTGTCGCTCTCGGTCTGAATATCTGACGCTCGACACAACTTGCGACATAAGCTAACTCGGTTGTGCTGCAGGTTATGTCGCTCTCGGCCATTTTTACTCAACTTCAAAAATTTTTGCAATTCAACTCTAATCTCCTCCAAATGGCTACTCTGATCAAAATACATCAAATTTCTCCAAATTTAACCTACAAAACAAATAAATTCCAAAAATTAAACTAAGAGAAGTGAAAATTGCAAAATTGACTAAATATATACTAATATCTATAATAATGGCTATGAACAAGGGTAAATTATGTACAAAAATTACATCTAAATGATGATCTAAAATGCATGTATCAACAGTTCTCGAATTATCTTTGGCTTTGGTAGTAGTAAACTCCGCCGACCATCTGTGCTTTCTACATTGGGAGAATGTTGCAAATGTAGGACTGGGTCCAAGCACATCGTGGAGCACTAGCTCAGCATATTTCTCACATACCCCACAGACGAACCGTGAATTAGATTGGGAATGAATTAAAATTGATCTGAATCGTAAAGCTGGTCAAACTGAGAGTTTGGAACTGAAATTGGCACTGTTAGTCTTCAATTTGTAATTGGTTGGTATCCAATTAACATTTGATTTGAAGTTTAACAGCCGGCAACATAAAGCTTAAGAATAAAAGAAACACCCAAGATATGTTTATTGTGCTTAGTGTCCAGGTCTACTCACCATTATATAATGTAGTAATTGTGCTTAATGTCGACATTTCCACTTTCACAATGGCCAAGTCGACTCCTATGTGTATTGCCTAGTCAAGAAAAGATGGATTTATTCAATTTTTTAAATCTCCGAACTTGCCTATATAAGCAGAAAGGCTTGCTTAACTCCCACTTCAGAACAAAACTAAAACCCATTTTAACCAGAATGACAACATCTTCTCTTGCCTTGCTACTCTCATTCTTGTTGTGCTCTTCTCTCCTCTCATTTGCATCGTATAAAGCTGAAGCTAGGAGATTCATCTCCGTCTCTTCTCTTATTAGTAAAGACCTCTTTGATTCCATGTTTCTACACAAGGACGACAGCGCTTGCCCTGCCAAGAATTTTTATACGTACAATTCCTTCATTCACGCATCGAAGCGTTTCCCTAAATTTGGCACTACAGGATGTCTAGCTACAAGAAAACGAGAGATTGCGGCTTTTCTTGCTCAAATATCCCATGAGACCACAGGTGGGTGGGAGACTGCTCCTGATGGACCATATGCATGGGGTTTGTGCTTCAAAGAGGAAGTAAGTCCGGCAAGTAATTACTGCGACTCTAGCAACACTCAATGGCCTTGTTACCCTGGTAAATCTTACCATGGAAGAGGACCCATTCAACTATCATGGTAATATTCCATTACTTAATTACATATATGGTAACCTTCATGCAAGAAAAAGAACTTATACGTGATGGTTTGATGGCAGGAATTTCAACTACGGTCCAGTAGGCAACGCCTTGAGATTTGATGGCTTGAGGAATCCAGAAATAGTATCTAACAACTCCTTAGTTGCATTCAAAACAGCTCTTTGGTTTTGGATGACTGAGCAGAAGCCCAAGCCCTCATGCCACAATGTCATGGTAGGAAAATATACCCCTACAGAAGCTGACGCCAAAGCCAATCGGACAGCCGGATTTGGGTTGGTGACCAACATTATCAATGGTGGTCTTGAGTGTGGAATTCCTGATGACAGCCGAGTTCATGATCGTATTGGATATTTTCAGAGATATGCTAGCTTGTTTAATGTTAGTACCGGCCCTAACTTAGATTGCGAAAATCAGAAACCTTTTAGCTGACATGTTAGAAACTTTGTCTTTACTTGTACAATAATAGTGCAATTGAATATTGCTGTGATTTGTTTCTTTTGATTATATGTTTTTGCAACCAAAAGATTCTTAATGGGATTTTGTACTTTGTCTGAATCGGAACCTCCATGATTCCCTCTTAGTTTTCAAGATTTTAAAATTTATTGTAATCGGTTGTTATGATTTGAACGTGCATTAAAAAATAATGAGAGGAAAGGGTCCAAGTGAAAGAGGCAGACACCATTCAATCACCCATTATTATTATTATTATTATTATTATTATTATTATTATTATTTGAATATCGGTTGTTTTGATTTATTTTAAAGTCTTATAGGATTCTTGGATTTCTAAGTATTTCTAATTTGAATAAATACCTCGTTGTAGAATTTATTCAATGAATTATTTTCTAAATTGATAATAAATACGCATTGGAAAAGAATGGGCCTAACTTATTCTTGGTAATGTTCGTAACATATGTAGTTATTTTTATGGACCGAGCCTTTTTTGAGGTTGGAAATCTCTATGCCTAGCTTTTTCTTTATCTTGGACCCTTTCTATATACCCTTTTTGACATTCAGACTTCACAGATAAAAACAACAGATTGGACTGAGAAAATCCATTTTACACTCATCTGAAAATAATCATGATCCATGCAAAATATCTAGTGATTTGGGTTCACGTCTGCACAAGATTAGATTGCGATGATAATAAGCTAATGCCAAGAAATAGAAATCTCTGGGTACGAGTCGTGCAAAAACCCCGGTTACCAAGGACTCCGAACCAGATTTTAAGGTATTTTTGATCTGATTTCAATTTCGCCTGCTTTTAATCCAATTTAATAATTTTTTTAAAATTAATTTGAATTTAAAATTAAATTTAATCAAACTTATCGATTTTAATTCAATTCAGAATGAAAGAAAAAAAAAATCCAATTCTGATTAATTTTAAATTAAACTGGTCTAATTTTAAGTCAAGACAAATCGTGGCCAGACTTAGTTATGAGCTACATATTAAATTATTAATCTTTGAAATCACCCAAAGAAATTTATCAAGGAACCACTTTTCACTTTAGTTACTTACTTTGTCTGAGAAAAGAAACCAAATCCAGAGCATAAGAAAAGGTTGTCACAGGATTTCTCAACAAAAATCATAAAAATTAGAGACTCAAGTGTTCTTACATCAACTCAGTCAAAAAGCATCAGTGGTGGAGTGATTACCTTCCCAATAAAAGTTACTCCTTTTTTTTTCTTTTCCTTGCAATGTTCCATTTTCCTTTCAAGGAAAGGTCTATACAATGCAAGCTGAAACTTTAACATATGCTTTCTTGATTTTGGTTATGAGTGAACCACAACCCTTCTGAAAATGAATTTTCATAGAAAATAATAATCACTGATAGCTTGATAAAGCGGCTATGATTAAAAATTAAATAAGGATAACGCACGAATGAGGTATTATTAACATTTTCGAAAACTTGACTAATTCCTTTCATGCTGCATCACAATTTCTATCCTTCTGTCTGAGTCTTGAAGAAACTAAAGTATCGGACTTCTTTTTCAAGCATCTAATTTGAAACTCTGAAAATGGTTGCCCCTATTAATTAAGCCTTAGTTCCACAATAAGATGAAAAAATTCCACAAAACATGCACTAAAGGTTATAGCACTTAACAAGCTTTAGCTCAGTGGGAGTTTTCAGAGTTATGATAGGGAGATTTCATTTCCCAATCAGAGTCGATTTATAGTACTTTCATCACAAAATTGTTGTAGGTGGAATATCTCCTCATAGAATGGCTATTGTTCATCAATTTACTTGTATTCAGGGGATCCGAATATTGTATGCAATATGTGAGCAATTGTTCTCCAATACAATGACAAAAAATTCGAGAAAGCAATTTACAAGCAAATGGCAAAATTCTTTTTTTCTATCATTTCTTTTTATAGGAATGTACATCTTTGATTCTCAAACATTTTCACTACCATCTTCCAGCCTAGTTATTTATTTTCAATGATCCCCAGCTGAGAACGAAAGCGAGTAAGCCACTTCATAAAGGATGAAAAACACTACAAAAGGATCAGAGTTATATATCTGCTCTTGTGATCTTCAATCTCCTTACTGAGGATAAGAACATCCTATAAACAAACAAATTAATGAGAAATAAATAATCCATTTGTGCTTAAAATGATGGGATTTTATAAAGATATACAAGATGTGAAACTTACTCCCATGGTACATCCCCAACCATCAACCAATCTCCTTCTTTGTCTTCATATGTCAACACATGGTACTGTTCTGAATGTTCACCATCCATTTCAGCCCCTGCTTTGGATCAAACAATGCTCAGCTTGTATCACTATAATTCTATAGAGGAAGTGTTAATTACTATAAAAGGAATTCCAACAAGAAAATTACTTAACAGATAATGGTAGTGTTGAACATATGATCAAGAGTCCTTATTAAGTTGTGGTAACCATCATGGGCTAATAGGTCGAGTTTTCTGCCAATTGGAATGCCTTCCATGTAAACCTTGACAAAGAAGGTAGCACTGTTGCACTCATTTTCTTCAGCTGCTAGTGTCTCCTTTAGAAACGGCTTGATGGGTGGCCAATCTGACTCACTAACACTGAATTAATCAGCCAAAAAATAAGTAATCTACAAGCAGAAATACATGAATTATTTAAATGTGTGTAATACTTCAATAATTATGTACCTTGGTGTAGAAGGATTGCCTTGACTAGAAGTTGCAATGCTAAGTCCAAGCCTAAGATCTGTGCTAAGGTCTCTATTATGCTGATAGAGAGAAGACCTACTTGAAAGAGCTGGATAGTTGCTGCTTTCAAGTGAAGACGAAGAACTAGCAGACCCTCTTCTGCCCATTTTGGGGATGTGAAATCCACAGAAGCCGCCACCTTAAGTTCAACTTTATAAATAGAATTGTGAAATCATGGTGTAAGAATTAAGTGGGGTCCAGGTTTTCCTTGGTGTAACTCAAGGACCCGACAGCAGCACGTGTCCAGTAGGAGCCGAATGAGGTTGTCATGATTCTAGTTGGAGCTTAGATTCAATGCGGTTCATGGGGCATGGCAAATACAGTGGCTGTTTCCAAGTCACTAATTATATATTTTTATATATATTAATTATTGTAAAATACATTACCCACAATTAATCTATTTCTACGTAAGAAGAAGATGTCATGGTGGGCTCGAAGAAAGATGAATGTAGACAAATAGGACACAAAATGGCGTTGGAATTTGGGACCTTTCTAAACATCAGCATTGAAGTAAACAGTGAACAGACAATCTGATATCTATGTTCAATGGATGAGATTATCGTGGCGCGCATGGAGTTATTGGTACAGTTTCATAATTAAGGGAATTGATAGTGGTGACTATGCTCAGGCTCTATGTTGTTCCGTAGACTGACAAGCACTTTGTGACATTGTATATATCCATTGTATATATCCAATGGGATTACATGCATGAAAACATTAGACATCGCATCAATTATTGTCCTTAATTTGAAGGTTAATAATTTCCAAGTGTTTCATTGACAATCTATACAAGTGTTTCAATTATAGATTTTTTTTTTGTTGTAATTATGGTTATGTCTTTATACATACTAGATCGGCACATCAAAAATCCTGATAATAATCAAATTCAGATTCTGATGTGTTCTTTAAGCTGAAGGGAACAATACAAGAAATCCTGATGCAGCATATTGGAGACATGCAATCAAATGAAGTTGGGAACACAAGGAAAAGGAAGGCAAGACAGCAAGAAAGCAAAATAACATGGATACATTCTTTCATTTACTCTTTATTCAACGAAGTCTCCCTCACGTGTCAAATTTATGTATGCTTCATTAGATCCATGTTTCTTTAAGGTGAAGGGGAACAGCAAATCTTGCTTGGAGCTAAAGATACGGACAAATGTTAGCAAGGAGGAGTTGGAATTAAAACAAACGAGGGAAAAAGAAAGTAAATGTCTCCCACCACCCCAACAATTTTGTTGCTTGGATTGGCCATCATTGGATGGGACTTTCCCTTGCTCCAATGACCTTTTGGTCTCTAGCCCACTATTTCTATTGCAAGTTTCAGCCTTCAAGTTACTGCAATTAAACTTTTTCCACCTTCCCCACAGGCCTCAGCCTTTTTATTCCTTGGACCAAATCCTTCCATCATGTCTCTTGTTTGCCTTCCAAGTTTTCAACAGTCAAAATTGAGATTGCCTTTTTATTTCTCCAAGCAGGTATGTCTTCCCGAGTTGGCCCTACAACTCTAATAAACAATGATAGCGTGACGACTTTCAGAGTTCTACAATATTGGCCATCTGGGAAATTCACCATGACCATTGGCTAGAGCTTGACTAACGGCAACCTATAGCCGAATATTGTGTTCCACTAGTTGTAGTGGTGTCTTCTTTCTGAGGGACGCCCACAATATAATTAATCAGATGCATTTGATACTAACTCGCCATAGTCAATATCTAGCTGCAATAAGCATGGGACAGTGGGACCAGCCCAACCCGCCCAACCCGCCCAGTGATCAGTAGGCAGGGTTGCTCATGTTGCTAGAAAGCCGCGGGTAAGATCAGATTTGGGCCATGGCTATAACTCTCAGATCATTGATATTGTTTGGTGTTTTCAAATATTCTTCAACACTTAAAATTATCCTAAGAAAATTACCGGAAAAACTGAAAATTTTTTACCATGTTCGCAGTCACTCCGCGCCCTTAAATTTTTATGTACAAACCATATTCACCTTTGTTGATTTGAGAACTATGACATGTTTATCCAAATTTTGCAATAATTAATCCCAGTATGTAACCTTTTCTCTTTTGCCATTTTCTATAGATCAATAAAGAACACATTCAATATCACGAATTTACGACTCAAACAAACCAAAATCCAAACATAGTGTGCGTGCATGCGTGTTCCCCATAACCACAGGCTACGGAACATCTTTTCTATATGATGGACGGTTCTAATCCTTCTATGAAACGGCGAAATTACAATTACAGTACTACTATTTGAAAATAATACCCAAGAGTGATTATTACATAAACATAGGCCTAAAACTAGAATTAAATCAACTGCAAAGTAAGCTACTCAAGAACTTCACATAACAGCCGCAGAGAAACTACACTATTCATATTGCCACAGCCCGATAGAACCCTTGGATAAAATCCCATAAGAAATCACCCAAAATCTGACACTATTTATAAGCATACTGGGAGAGGAAATTGGTCACCTCACCTGCAACTTCATAAGCTCCTTCTACGCATCGGCCCAAAGCCACTCCAGAAACATAATTGCCCCCCAAAAACACCCCTTCCAAGCCTGTATCTCTCAGAGCATCTTTTGCAGCATCTAGGATATCCAAATGACCAATCAAGAACTGTGGAATGGCTTGAGGCCACACTCTCACACCTAGTACAAGCGGATCCTTTGCATTGGGTTTTATGAGCATCTTTCTCAGATCACGGTCAACTGCTTCTACAAGTTCATTCTCTGTCTGTAAAGAAAAAGAAAAGGTGTCGATAACAAAATGAACAGAGATGAAAGAAAGAATGGAGAATTAACGAAGGAACTAGATAGACACATGATAATTCAATGCTCTTAAGTAAGTTGGTCAAAATTTAACCAATCGATGACCTGGATTATCCAATGTGAAAGTACACAAGAGGATATTAGTGGCAATTATGAGGACCAAATTAAATTTGGGAAAACCACAGGTGTACAATCATATGGATTGGGGACATTTTGTCAACAGCCCCAACACCAACTTGTCTTTTTTCTTGCCAAGACACTGTCAATAAATCTATGCTTAGCATCATTCATGAATCCTGACCGAGGTCCAAATCCTTTTTCCTTTAACAAATTATCATACTTTAGACAAAATTCCTGGGTTGGTAGCCCCTCCAATGTAGTTCAAGAGCAAAATTCTTCCATCTGGTGCTCGATTGGGAAAAAGTGATGAGCTGTATATAGTTCCTGAGGCATCAGCAAAACAAAAACAAAGTTCGGCATCATTTTTCAGTAAAAGGTAGTGGAATATTTTGTTCTTACTTGTCAGAATTCGAAGGTCACTTCTAGGTACAGGTTAATGTTACTAACACAAACTCACCTAAGGTTTCCACCCCTTGGCTGCGTGGATGCAACTGACCAAAACCCTTAAGCTCACCATCTATTAAGCATTCTGTCCGAATTGCTTCTTTTGGGTATGAAATGGATACTGCCGCAACTGGTGGGTAATAAAAATTTGACAGGGCTTCTGCAGCAGCAGCCTGCAAACAAGAATATACAGGGAAAACATAATTGCGAATTCAGAAACATTTAATTGAAAAAAAGGAAAAAGAAAGGAAATGGAGATAAAGACTCAACCAGTCAGTAAAAAATAATTGTCTCTTTTATGGATATTTTGGTCAGAAAATGCCAACACATATTTTAATGCTTTAATAAAAAATTATTAAAATTGAACATTGACAATAAGGATCAGCAAAAGTGGTATCTGAATTATTTCTGAGAAAAATGCCTTTAGAATCAACTAGCAAACAAATTTGAAGGACTCAGTGGGTTATAAGCTAACTAGTCAACAACAAAAATAATTAAAAAAAAAATCTATTAAACCTCGAACAAATAATCTAGCTTCAGTTTGGGTGAACAATGGGTAGGTATGCCAGAATGCGAATAATAGTAACAAAAATATTGCTGCTTTTGCCCATTGGGCCATTAGCATCTGATAAATTTAGAGCTTATGCTTGAAACCATGCCCTGACTCCTGACCATAAAACCAACATTCAATAGCTAAACCAGTTGTGCAACCTATAGGCACTATTTATTCAACAAGCTAAATCTTTTGCATCATGAACTAATTGCAACCTCCACTAAGAACAAATTATAAGAGATCCACAAAATTAAACACTAAAATAAGAAAAGAGCTTGATCAGAATCCACCATTGAGCTTTCCACTAATGAGAAGTAAACAGAAGGCAAAATTTGAAATCGGTTTAGGAACAAACATACAGAAAGAGGATGCAAGAGACTGCTTGCAATATGGGATGGAACTGTCAAAACGACACTTTTGCTCTGCAGAGAAACAAATCCTTCAGGTGTTTCGTATGTTAAATTATACCCTCCGTTATCCAATTTAGTGATACTTGAAAGCTTCCAAGATAATTTAACATTGCTACCCAACCTGCAACACTGCCATAGCTATTCAGGGACTAAAATTATGGTGGAAGAACTTCTATCATGTTCAAGAACGATAACTACCATCCAAACAGAATTCTCCTTCCAAAGTGTTACCTTGTTGCAATTGCATCAGGCAGCATAGCAAGACCCTTTCTAAAAGATCCTACTGTTTGGCCCTTTGGCTTTGGTAGACGCCTGCAAGATACTAAGTTTAAGGAATTGAACATAAACTGAAACAATTAATGATAATCAGATATGCACAACACAATTAGATAATTTTACGGGTCTCGAGGAGGCTTGGGTTTTTTATTTCTCTCCTGGATTGTTTTGAAAGTGCCACCAATGATACTACTGCCATTTTGCTCCAGGTTCCAAACTTTTCCAAATGCTGCTTTCATGCTTAGTTTTGAAGGATCACCAGCATAAACACCTGCACATGACAAAAATTTCATATCACGCGAGTGATCATAATCAATTCAATATATAACAAATGGTATTATAACCTTCAGAACTTTCCAAGAATTTCAATTTGTGAAATGCTAAGTAATGCAAAGTCAGGGAGAGCTTGCTTATTGCAAGGAACTAATTGGCTTAACTTGATGTGGTGTCATTTGGATAGAAACCATTGTATTTCATTTAGCATTCACATTTAGGGCATAAATTCATCATCTCATATCGACAATTGTATGAATAAAACCATAAACATGAAGGATTTTAAAGAAACAAGCACAGTGGATATCACTAAATGCTATGGTTGTACGTTGTCACTGTCATTTGTGTGAATTCACGATAGGAAAATTTTGATTCCCCATATGCATCCTAAATGAACCAAACAAGAAATGCATAATTACTCCAAAATAAAACATTGCAATATTTGCATGAATCAACAATATCATACATATTAAACACTTCACCAAAAAAAAAATTTGCAGATACATATCATACAAGTATCACAGTGTTCAATGAAGGGAGGGAAAAGCACTTGCACTTATCATGCTTAATGACTGCAATTTGTGTCATTTAGAATTTAAATTTCATGGGAAGGTCTAAAGATATTTACATGAACTTGTGTCCCAGCCTAACTGATTCATAAATAAAAAAATTTTAAACGAAATGATAACAAGTACCATGCAAGATATGGGGGATTGGTTAAAAGCACATGCCAAAACATTATACCTGAACAAAATGGCTCTATCAAACGCTCAAATACTTCAGGGCCAAGGTTACGACGGACGAACTCTTCAACTGACTCCTCATGTCCCTGTCACCTTTGTCAAAGTTTTAAGATTATGAGAAGACACACAGTTGATGAGAGCGCTTATAAATTTGCAATTATTGTCTAATTACATAATATTCATAATGAGATGGTTAGAAAGGACAAACTGGTGGTGGAGGTCGAAGTCCAAGAGCACCAAAGCCAGCTCTGAGTTTCCCACCAATGCTCATCAAATCAAAGAATGGCAGGTCCGTTGGCTTCGATGGGACCGGCCTCAATTTCCCATCCCACAAAACAAAACGCGGCGCGTTAGGATCTCCCAATACTAGGTCATCCTTTAATCCACTATCCACCTATGATAACAATAAAATCAACTAATTCAACCCAAACAGCATGCGTACAGATAAACCCTTGAAAATTCCCTATCCCCACAAGATTATGAAGAAATGCCATCAGGAAAAAAGTTAGTTAATCACTGAAATGAAACAAGAATTGATTGGAAAATCATGAAATTTATCTCTTAAAGATACGTACCACCATGGTTAGCATAGGATCGGAAGGCTGGAAACTATTGGGACCCTCTTCCCACAAATAGCCATCTCTTTCAACGGTGGTAATGTTGCCACCGACTCGATCTCTGGCCTCGGTGACAATGACATTGGCAGCAACATCGCGGTGTTTGGTGACGAGAGCCTGAGCGATGCAGAGACCGCTAATTCCACCTCCTATAATCACACAGTCCGCCGGGGAAGAATGTCCACCATTGGATTGGGCTTCGCCGCCGATCTTAGAAGAAGAAATAGTAGTTGACTGCTCTGTGATAGAGCACCGGAGTTTTAAAGGTCTGTGTATGGTTATTATGGGGTTGAGTTTGGAGAATGAGGGAACGAGGGACGGTGTTGACCGGAGAAGAGAGAAGTCTGTGATGGTTGCCATGGCGGACTCAGAGAGAGAGAGGTAGCGCCGTTTCGTAGCGTGACAACGCTACTATGCAATCACTTCAACTACTGGCGGTCGTTAGTGTTATCTTGGATTGGTAACGTTCTTGTGCAGCCAGCCTATATTTGTATAAATATGGACGGTCAGGATCAATAATAATTTTCTCCTCCTCTTATTGAACGCGAACTGCACGGCCAATAAAATTTTATTTTATATATTATTTTAATTACCTTTATTTAAATTGATTACACGTCAACAATCATAATTTAATTTTATCAATAAAATATTTTACTCTGTCTATTTAAATTTGATTCAATTATTCATTAATTATATGCTTGAGTAATCGGAATATCTTTAATCATATTTTTAATTTAAAATAATTATGTTTATCATATTTTATTTTTTTAATAAAATAATTATTTTAAATAATTTTATATTTATATCATTATAATTATATTTATTACAAAATAAAAATATATACATATATTATTTTAAAAATATAATCAATATAATTTTTTAATGTCTCTCATATGTTTTATGTTTTAAAAATAGTTATGTTAAAATATATATATCGTAATATATATATTAATTCAAAGCTTATGATTGTGACTAATATTACGACTTGGACTAGAAAAATACTTTTGAAACCTATAGCAAATCCAAAAGAAAATTCAATTGAATGGCAAATTTGATGAGAGATCATATTCACACTCAATTCAACAGCTCACATAATTGAAAAGGCTCAGCTCACCTTCAATCTCATTACATAATACCCGATATATAATTATTACGGGCTCAACTCAATCATTATACCCATACAGTACCATAATATGAACATTCAATATTCATGGCCAGCTTAAAATGTAAAATAATTTTAAATATTCATAAATTATAATTTAATAATGCAGAGTATTTAGAATATTTATAATGTTAATACAGCTAAATATTTAAATAAAAATCCATGCAAGCATTAGATGCATAGTATAAAGAAAGGTCACATTGACCTCCCTCGTTTAGCCTAAGTTAATATAAAATTTTAATGTTGCGTGAGAGGGAGAGAAACTGCAAAGCTAACGGGAAGGGGACCTTACGTAAGGGAGGAGAGAGAAAGTGGGGCGTGGGAAAATAAGGGTTCTGTTTGTTTGGCCCGAATTGGTTTCCTTGTTCTTTTTTCTCCATATTGCTTTTTATTTAGGGCATGTTTGGATTAACTGTTGAATCTGATAAGTGATAGTGATGATTTTTATATTAAGTCTTTGGTAAAATTATATTTTTAATATGTGAAATGACTAATAAGGGTATATATCATATAATTTATTTTATTATTTAAATAAATATAAAATTATAAATTTATTACATTATATTATTTATTTTATTATTAATTTAAATATATAATTATTAAATTAATATATTATATTATTTAAATAAATATATAATTATTAATCTTTTATATTTTATCATTTATTTTATTATTGAAATAAGAAAATAATTATTTTTTTAAGATAATTAAATAATTTTAAAAATATAGATAAAATCATAAAATAATTATTATTGTTAATAGAAAAATTTATAATTAATTTTAAGTTTTTGGATATAAATAAATATTTTATATTTTATGTTATTAATAAAAAATATTTTAACAAAGTTGAAATACGTTAATCAAAATGTTAAAATTATAAATAAAAAATAAAAATATTAATAATATTAATTTTTAAGTTAAATAAAAAAGGATAATATGGTCAAAATAAAAAATAAAATCAGATCAGCTATCACCGATGAGAAATTCTAAAAATAGTGATGGGTATCATATCAGCTGCCCATCAACTATCAGCTCTATTTTTTTAAGCTTGCCAAACACCACAATTTATCTGTTTGGATGTCTATCAGCCATCAGCTGCACCCAACAGGTAAACCAAACACCCCTTTACTATTTTCCCTTCGTTCAGAATGCATTTTTAATTTTAAAAACTTCTGAAATAATTTTTAAAACATTTAAGATAAATATCTATTAAATATATAAAAGTAAAAATGAAAGGAAATATTAAAATTTTTAAAAATACTCTTCATTATTTGTAATATTTATAAAAATATCAATAAAAATGTATTTATAGCAATGTAGAGTAATTATTATAATATACAGTTACTCAATTTACCAATATTTTCATAAAAATTATTAAATTTTAATTTTATTTTTATAAAGTTTATTGAATTTTAATTTAATTTTATAAAAGTCACTATTATCTAAAATTAAAAATTTTCAAGTTAACTTATTGATCTGTCAACTATTTTATAAATAAAATTACTTAACTAGTAATTATTGATAAAGAAAAATAAAAAATGATGAGATATTTGACAGAGAATGATAGCTAGATGTATTTTATGCGCCTTATTTTTTTTTAAGAAATTAATAAAATAAAGTAATTTTTTTTATAAAATAGTTGACATATTAAAGTATTAATATAAAAATTTTTAATTTTTAATTACATTAACTTTTATAAAATAAAATTATAATTTAGTGAATTTTATAAAAAAAATAAAATTTAATAATTTTTATGAAAACACTTATAAATTAAATGACTGCATATGATATTTACCTTAATAATATATATATGAATTCACGATAAATAATTTATATTAATTACAAAAAATTTGCCTCTAATCTATTTTCTTCATCCTTAATAATATTTAGTGATATAAAACACATCTTTAATAATTTTAGCAATAAAATACTTTTAACAATGAGAGGCCTAATCACACTATTTCCTTACTATTAAGTTTTAGCTATAAATATTTTAGATAATTTTATTTTTTAATATTATTATAATTAATATAAATTATTCTTTTATAAAAAAAAATATTAAAAATAAAACGGAAACGAAAAGCTATAGTTGTGCGCAGTGCGCACCTCAAATAAGCTAGAACTAGAAGGCCGTTACATGTACACATTTTTCATTTCCCGCCTCATCGTATTCCAAAATCACGAAACAAAAATTTCAAAATTCTCTCTCCCTTTCTGTAGTTGAAGGCTTAGTTTTATCTGATTCTCCCATCAAAAACATCGTGTGAAGTTTTGATTCAGCCTAGCGATTATCTCTACCAAGTAACTTGTACGTGATTTCACTTATTATTCCCATAAATTTTCATTTTAAATGTTTGACATGATCTCTGATCACTTTACCGAGATCCAAACATGTCATTGCTTGTCGCCAGTGTAGTTTATTTTTGAATTTCACTTTGTATTTCGTCCGATTTTGCGTTTTTGGTGACTGATTAGCGAGATTCAAAAGCTCAAGTCCCTTGAAGTTGAATTTTGTGACGAATTTGGTGTTTTATGCTTGTTAATTTGATGAGTAGATTGCTGATGCTATGAGGAATTTTGGCTCAGCGAAGCAGGTGTTGGTTATTAGGGTTTGGAGTATTTTCTTATTATTATTTTTGGAGCTTATAAGTGGTAATTTGTGAAGATACATGCTAGTTTCGATCTGTGTGTATCAAGAATAGATTGAAACTTTTCATTACTTCTGCATTTTCTTTCTCATTTCACTCTGCTTGGCTGGCGAGAAAACTTTGTCCAAGTAACTAAAGTTTAGAATCTTGTACTATGGACTGTGATAAGTTTTGGTGAAAAATATTGTCATTCCTCAATCCAAACATGTGAATATGACTAATTGAGTAGAAGATTTGTAAATTATGCATAAAATTAGTTATTTATTACTTTTGTTGCCACCAACTAAACCAACCTTTATTATTATCATTTGGTATGAATTTATCAGCCCTCTTTTGAATTTCTATTTGGTTCTTTTTCTGGTTCGTAGCTTCTGGCGTCCGTTTCATGCATTCTCAGCTGAAAACCACAAAATGGAGGTTGATACAAGACAGAATTTACAAGATGTAAGTAGTGAAAATTCCTGTCTTAAGATTTTGCTGCTTATGGAAATTATTCCTCATTGTTATGCAGTTCCGAGTTTCTTATTCATGTTTACAATGTATTATATCCATTTGCTGCTGAATCTGAATAGTGTCTTCTAACGTCCAGCTCATATGTGGATTTCTTTAGTGCTGATCTGGATAAATTTCTTTATGGAGAAATTAATGTTGATTTCATTTCGAATGATCAGCTGCATGTGGCTGTACATAGTTGAATTTGATTTGGAATTTCCATGCGTTTTGCAATTTTAAAGTCTCTCACCAGTGAAATTTTGTTAGTTTTGAAAACCTTGAAATTAAATTTAGCTTATGATCTTCATCAACAAAGGAAGAAAAGTTCAAACCATTCTAAGATTCATTGGATTATCAAGCAAGCAGTAGAATGCAATTGGAATTTCAAGGCAAGTTTGCAACATAGTAAATAGATACTTGATGCCTTGTTAAAACACGTTTCAGGATCGAATGACTGATTGTCGGAGTTTTGGCAGTAATCATCACCCATCCTGTCAATCTAGAAAGATTTCAATTGGAATTATGATAGACTCACAGGTGAAGAAAAGATCTGAAGCTTCAAAGGAAGATGCTATTGCTACATCAATTTTGGAAACGAAAAATTCTAAGAAAGAAAATTCTCTTGGAGGTAAAAACAAGAGGAAAGGTGTTGTTGGTGCTAATGAAAGCAAACAAACTGAAGCTCCAGAGATAGTCACTTCCCCATGGATTACTTCTAGATTCTTTCACCAAAAAACATCAACTTCACAGACTCTTGCTTCTTCAAAAGAAACTTCCAATTTACCAGCCACCAGTAAGAGGAGGAACAAGTTTATCAGAGAACAGGATGCACCAGTAACACATTCAGTACAGCTTTTTGAGCACCAGATGTCAGTTTTGCGTTCTGGTGATAGCATGCAAAAGAAGTTTGATGGACTTACCTACAGAAGGAAGGGAGGTAGGGATGGGAACTCGCAGAGGGCAGAGGAATTTAGATTTGTGACTGCACAGGAAGTAGCTGTGAATAAAGCAGTGACAGACGATAACAAAGAACATAGAACTGAAACTTTGAGAATGAAACTATGTGAGATATTGGGAACTGTTTCTTCACCTAGAAGTCAGCCCTCTAATTCTCAGGCTCGTGAGGCAGGCGCAAATAATGTAAAGCAGGAGAAAATACATCCTCAAAATTGTGATGCAGTTGTCAAGCCTGTACAGAATTCAGACACCATAGAAACTGATTCTGAAAATCCTGATCATCCTGTGAGGAGACCAATAACCTGTTCTCTGACCAGAAAAAGAGTTTCAACCAAAGTGCAACCAGTAAAGACTAAAATTGGCCCATCATCCAGTTACAGAAACAAACTTAAGGAGAAGAATATCTTCACCTTTGAAGAAGGATTGTTTGGAAAAGGAGATGTTGCTGTTAGTGGTGGCTCCATAATATCCACAAGAAATAAGGGTAGGAGAAAGAGTTCTGGCATTGAGCCCCGCAGGATTAACTTCACTGAGAACAAAAATAAAGATGAGATTCAGGCAGCCACTCATTGGAGTAAAATTCTACCAGATGCTGAGACTGAGAAAGCATCACCACTTGGTGATAAAATGGAAAACTTTCGTGGCTGTTTGCCTCAAAGTAAAGGACAGTGCCTTGAGCAGCAGAATATAGACCAAGAAAGAGATTCCCATCAATCTCCAAGTAGAGAGTCCCATCAGTCTTTAGGGACAAACAGGGTGGATCTGCAAGGAGATTTTAGCATTCCAGCAGTACAAGAAAATGAGGTTCAAAAGGAAGATTTTGTTAGTCCTTCCTTAAAGAATATCATGGAACCACAGTTTGAATTCCGAAGTCCGACATTCAAAATAAATACTCCTATCTTAAGTTCTTCCCCTAGCTCAACGCCAAAAACTGACCAATTAGAGCGGACTATTTATAGTCCTGCACCAGCAGAGGGAAGATATACTCTGGGAAACATTCGCAGCTTCAGGACTTTGCGGACTTCAAAGGCAGATTGTCATTCTCCATATACTAAAAAAGAATCATCTGTATCCTTATTTATCTCAAGGGTCTCATTACGATAGTTTAGTGGTACATGCATTGTCTCCAATCTGGAGCATTATTTGGTTATGCCTTTGCATTTCCTTATTAAACTTTAGGATGATGCAGTGGAACTTAAAGATTCTCCGTGCTACAAGTCATCACCTCTCACGGGAAGAAAAGAAGTAGAAGACGGTCTTTCCGAATCATCATCTGAAGATGGGGATTCTAAAAGCTTTGAAGAAGGTTCATCGGTTGTTGAATATAATGACCATAATAGTGATCATATATAATCTTCCATAGTCCTGTGATTATCTATTTGCCAAATATCTTTTGAAAGGCCAATTTTAGAACAAGTTGCACTTATCTATCAGTATAGTTAAGTTGCAGCTTCTTGGGAGGAGGTATGGGCTTTTAAAGTATGTTTGAGAGGAAAGATTTTTAAAGGAAGTAAGATTTTTGGAGGTTTAAATGTTTTATATTTCATTACCTTATCTTACCTGTAAAAAACTTTCATCCACTCTATCCATCCGAGCACATTAGGACTATCCTAAACCTAAAACATAATAATTTCTTTACTTGTATACCGTAGTTTTTCCCATCTCACATGAAGAGATTGCATTACATGTAATCCTGAATCATTAATACTCAAATTATTAGTGTCAAGTTAAACATCTATGGACATCTTTAATCATGGTGTTTAGGGTTTAATTCTATTTCCCTGATTAACAGCACAATCCAAACTGGCGCTACAACCCATTTTCTTATCTTCATTGTTTCTTTTTATCACCTCCAAACGATCCAGTTAGTTAGATTTATGTAATTGCTGTCTGCAGATCATACAGAAAGAGATGCCTTATCTCCAGAAACTGCAACAGCTGAGAGATCCACTTTCACGCTTTATCCAAGTAAAAGGCTTCGCAATCATGAAGGCAATGGTGTTCCCCAATTTGTCTCCACCTCACCCTCTCCGAAAGGCACAACTACTTTAACATATTATTACTTTCTGCTATACATATTCTTGTCATCATATTTCCTTTTTAATTTGTTATTTTCCTTGTGTACGAAATTATTAGGTACTGGTGAAAGTGACTGGAGCCCAGAGCCTTCAGAACAATGCCAAAAGAATGAATTGGAAAGGTTTATTGTCTATAAAGGAATACAAGAAATTTCTGTTTGGATGTAGATTATTTTTCTACCATTATATTTTAATTTGTGCCTGATATTTGATTTTGTTTTGACATAATGGTTTATCAGGGTCGTCAAACTGTTTGTCTTGGCTTTAGAAAACTTCAAAAACAAAATGAAGTCAGTAACTAGAAAGAAATCCTCTGAAATTTTGATGTCTGTTTCTGAGGATATACATCTACAACTGCAGAATATTGAGTCACAAATCCAAACAGATGTGTATGTTTTTGCAATTGACAGATTTACTCATTAAAGATGTCAATTGTCCAATTAAAGATGTTAATATTTTAATCTTCGTGATGCCTTAGTGGGAAGCTGACAAGCATTAGTAAATCAAAAAGAAAACGCTTGGAGACAAGATTACAAGGTAATAAATTTATATTGACTGGATGGTTTGATGAACTTTAATTAATTATGATTTGTTTTGATTGAGGTGATGATGTCTGAATTTGTTCATCCATTGCTAAGCACCATAATGTTGATTTATTTGAGTACAAAACAAGGAAAGGAAATCCATCAAATCTCATGTTCCAACCACATATAAGTTTAAGATTTTTCATCAAATGCTTGGCATGGCTGCCTAAAAAATTCTCTTGCTTAGTTGTTAGGTAATTTTGAATTATGATACAGTTTGAATTTTCTATCAATAATCTTCTCGTTGGTCAGACTCATCTTGCAAGACAATTACAATTCAAATAATGACAAAATGTAGAATATCTTCAGAGAAAAAGACGCTCAAATTTACTGGAAAACCCATGGATATGGACCTCTTAAGCTTACCTCAACCATACATGAATTGCTTGTTTATATTCATGCGTGTGTGTGTGTGTGTGTGTTTGTATACTTGGAACCAGTTCCAAACTCAACTGATATAAATTCATGGATTAGATTTCATGTAACTTAAATGATTTCCATCTGATGGTGGTTCCCACACTATTGTACATGAATTGCTTGTTTATACATATGATTTTTCAGACTCATGTCCAGCTTTTAACCAAGGATGAGACATGTCTTCAATGCCTTAATTTTTCCAGCGGTTATGTCATAATTTGGCAAGATCAATTAATTGTGACAGTGACTTCCTCTTATTGGAGCTTGAATGGTTGGTATTCTATTTTACTAGTGTTATTCTTTTTCCATACAGAGCAACAAGAAAAACTGAAGTTGATACATGATAAATTCAAAGAAGATATCCACCAACATCTCCACGACTGTAAAAGAACAGTTGAAGAGCTAGAAATGCACCATAATGAGTTGAAGGGAACTGTGAAAAAGCAAAGTATGCCAACTTTTATTATAGTGAACATATTTGTTGATAGCACAAATACATCATTGAAATTCTTTTGACTATTTCATCTGCTTTTTTTTTTAAACTATTGCATTGTTTTAATAAATAATCACTAATTTTTGAGAGAGAGAGAGAGAGAGAGAGAGAGAGAGAGAGAGAGAGATACAAATACAATCAAGTTGGGACTTATGGATATGTGATATTTGAGATTTCGGTTTGATAAAATAATCAGAAAACCTTTTAATGGGATTTTTTTTAAAATTCCATTGAAGTTTTGAAATTAGTCACATAAATATTTGGAATAAAAAAGTTGACTTGCAAAATTTTCATTCTATGTAAATGATTTTGGGATTGGAAAACAAGGATAAAATACTTCCATTGACTTTGTCAACCGATTGTGGTATGGCAGATTGGAGACATGCATGTACGTTGTTTCTCTTGTGCTTAGAAACAAAACAAAAATATAAGTATGGTGTGTATGTTACGCTTTGGGGTGTTAAAGTTACTACATCTAGTAACTATTGCATTAATTGATGTGGTATAAAGTTATGATATGGTGGAATTACTGGATGAGATAGAATGAAGACAACACTATTTACAGAAACTCATTTTAGTTTACCTAATTATTGTAGAAGCAATGCACCAGAAGCTTTTCATGAAGGTGGAAGAAGCAGCTGAAACACAGCTTAGTGATGCACACAGAAGAATCACAGCCGTGCACAAGGCAAGTTTTCTGCTTCTGTTTATATGAAGTAATGGCATGTTTCCTAGCATATAAGAATATTGTGTGGCACACTGTAGTATATTGGCTTCCTGCTTCTCTGGAAATATTGCATTATAGTTGGCATTCAATGTTCTGATGCATGATGTTGAGATGCTGATCAGAAGTCTACGATATAGTGTACATGGTGGTTGGAAGCTTCATTCCTGGATCTCACATACTAGCTTTGCTCAATATAGAAACTTCTGAATTAGCACTTGTCACTGTACATAATCTTGTAGAGCTTTATCCTCTACATCAACACCTTTAGATTGCTCTAAATTTAAGTCACTTCTTACATATGGTTGGTGCCTAAAAAAGCTGACTGGCAAAAAAAGATACATGTAGTTGATCCCAACTAGTTTGGGGTGAAGGCTCAATTGTTGTATACATATGGTTGGGTCCTTTATTGTCTAAGATTATGCTCGTATAACTTACTGCACTTAAGTACTATTTTAGGTATTATAATTGGAAGAAAAGCTTACATATCTAACACGCTCTTTATTATTGTCCACATTTGTTGCAGTCGGCAAGGGAAAAGATGCTTCAATTGCGACATGTAATAGCTGAGTGTTTGAATGAGGACAATCTGGGCTGAAACGATTCAACTACTGGTTAGTGTGACGGGACTTGGTCCAGATTTAGATGGAAGCCTGTAAAGTGTGATGTCCTTATTCACTACGTTTCGTTATGCAGACCTTTTCAATGTGAATCCAAACAATATTTACTTTTGATGAGTAAAAACCATGTAAGAGTTGCAGAAGTCCGCTTCCGAAATATTCACTTGGGAGGAAAAAAAAGGGTAGCGCATGGTAAATCGTGGGCAACTGGGGCCTTGGCACTAATAGATGGGAACATGTATATCTCTTATCTGTATGTAATTTCAGATTAGTTAAATTGTGAAAGTCCAAGTCACTGAACGAACATTTCCACTCATAACAAGCTTAATGATGTTATTATCCAAAAAAAATTCTTTGCGTGGCATCCCTGTGGGCTTCCTGTTGATTAGGTTTCTTTTTGTAATTATAAGTAATCTAATTGTTTCAAGTAATTGTGAGCAATTCATTTGTGGTGAAGTCTTGGAGAAGGACAAGGATAATAAACGCTTTTGATACATGAAACTATCCATATTTCACTCCATCCTTCAATCCTCCAGTGAAACTAAGAAATTCACTTTGGTATTTGTACGGAATTCTTGAAGATCAGGCACTTCGGTGGCCTTTAATTTCTGCAAGTAGTTACAAGCGAGATTGATATGCGAGACTTTTTCAAGAAGTCCTAGATTCCACTCAATTTTTTTAAATAGTTCACCTAACCAATTGCAAACTCATGTACAAGTCAGTCAATTCAATTTGGAACAAACTGAATCAAAGAGTTAAAATATATATTACCAAAAATCCAACCAAATTAAATTAAAATAAATCAATTTATTAATTTTGATTTCATCGATCAAATTTAGGCACACTTTCATTTCATCCCAACAAAGCAAGGACAAATAAAACCAAGATAAGCACAATCTAAAGATAAAAGAATGAAACAATCAACAATAAACACTTCCATTTTTCCCAGTCAAATTCAACAATCAACCATCAATCAAACACTTTGATCAACACAATCAGAAGATAAAGAAACCTTGAACTTAATAATTTTAAAATAGGACCTTGAACTTAATAATTAAAATAACGTCGCATCAGCATCAGCTTCGTCCTGTGACTCACCTACCTCAAGCAGAAAACACAAAACGACATAGTATTGAGGATATATAAGTTCACTTTTTTAAAAGAAAAAAAAAAAATTTAATCTTCATAGCCGAATAAAAAAATTAAAATTTTCTAACAATACTAATCGAAATTGAACAAGCGACGTAATTCTACACAGGCCTGATACTGGACGAAGCGCTTACCAACAGGCTCTCCGATTTATTGAATTATCAAACCGAGAAACTGAATTATATTGTTTTGATGAGCAAAAAATTTAAAAAAAAATGCGAAATTAAATTTAATTCAATTTTTATTGCGGCTGGGATTATAACTTTATTTCATAGAAGATTGAAGTATATTCACCACGAACAGGCATGACATTCCTACGTTATACATGACATTACAGATTGTGGAGGATGTGGATCATGGTTTTCGACAATTTAGCATCAGGGCAAAGATAGAACAGTCCATTTCTTCTGGATGTTACTATTTATTTCTCTCAGAAAAAATGAAGTCGTATTCTATGCTCACCATTCAATGGGTTGGTGGTGGGGCTCCATTTTTCTTTTCAATTGAGGCAATCTGATCTTATAATTTCATTGGCAAACAATCCTATCTGTTTGTTGGAATAGGAATGACTGTGATTACGTTTCGTTATCCAGTCCAAGAAAAAAAGTGCAGACAGAAAAACAAAGAGCCACGTGAATCGCCAAAGGGGTGCCACGTGAAGTGCACGCTTTTGTTCTTCTACCTTAATGAGAAAAGTTGTTCATTTGATCTTTGGCGTTGGAGACATTTTAGGCAAAAACAAAAGAGTTTTTTCTCTCCTGGGTTGAAATCCCATGGGAGTGGTTACGTCCATAGTCCGATTTCAACTGGACGTTGAGAAGTGGGCCCTCTATGAAAGTGCCTAATCGAAGAAACATGACCTATCCTCCACGTGGACAATCTGAAATTCTTCGAGTGGTCACATGTGGATTCTTGTGTTGAGGCTTTCCTTGTTTATGCAATGTCGCTTTCTGCTTCAGTCTTGAAGCCTGGTGATGAAAATGATTTTCTTACAATGGATAAAATATCATTTCAGCTTTTAAAGAACTCTCCATACTCTCCTCTTGAAGCTTTACTTTCCCTTGTGATTAATTTTGCTTGTAATTTTATTTAAAGAAAGAAGAAATTAATCAAATAGGTCCTGAAGAATTTAATGCTGCTGGTACGGTTTATCAAGTGATGAGCATGCGAGGAGAAAAGTTGTGGGTCCTACTAACCTGATCGGTGAGCCTATGGTTACTATTTATCCTGATATCATACGTAAGCAAATCAGTGGACAATTAGGATCCTAATTTCTATAGTATGGTCGATTAGCATTAGACGTGCTTAAATTTTGTGCACACCTTTACTCTGAATGAATCTCACCCATGCTATGTCGGAATCTTTTTCCTTTTTTTTTTTTAAATTTTATTTTCTTAATTGTCTGAGAAGTCATTGGTCTTGTCGGGATTTCCGTTTGAAATGAAACCAACCATGGCCTTGACGTTGATTTTTGTGATTAGATTGGTCGAGGTTGGACCAGGGTATGTTACTCTGTCCTTATTTACTGGCCCACCTTTCCCCTTTTTTCGGAGTTTATCTCAAAATTAAAATTAAATTAAAAATTTTTATTATGATTTTAGTTTTTTTTTTAATTTTCAAATTTAATTCCATTCGATTTTAATACTTTAATTTTAATTTAATTTAATATAATTCTAATTTAAATTTTAATTCTTCAAATAATAAAATAAATTTAATTTCATAATATACTAATTAATTCAATATCCTCTTCAATTTAATTAGAAATCCTCAAAAAGCACGCAAGCCCCCATTTAGATCGTGTCACGATTTTGGCTATTATCTTTTCCTTGTCCTTAACCATTGTTATTGTTGTTTTCCTGTTCTTAATCTCCTCTATAAAGAAAAAAGACGAGAATGGAATAAACATCTTTTACAGATGTTTTCAGGGTAATGCTTTGGAATCCCTGTAACGATAATCTAACTGAGAAAATTTTCGTCCGTTTATTTACCATTTCTGAAAAACATATAATCTGTTCATCTCAATCACAGACGAAAGCCTGTATCAATTTCAACCCATTTTAGGATCACCACCGGTCGTGTTTTGGCAAATTTAGCTTCCATGTAAGTTTTTTGTAAACCATGTATAGATAGAAACCTGTTTCTTTTAGCTTATTTGTGCGTATTTGCGCTGTTTTGACTGCATTTCTAACGCAGGGCTGATAAGTTTGTGGAATTGGTGTGGGAAAATGGTCAGATTCTGATGCGTGGACGGTCCAATAGTCCATCATGCATAACTTACTCTTCTCTTCACTCTACCGAACCTCATGCTAAGACTCGTGCTGCAGAAACCTACACTTCAAAGGGACCAAGTTTGGGAACTGAGAATTCTGTGCTGGATTTGGATGATTCTCCTTTGACGGATCTTCCAGATCGTAAGGAACTCTCCAAGCATAAGCGTTCTGTACAAGATCATCACCATTCTGATCACCTGTTTCCCGGTTTCTACAAAAACAATTTCAATTTTTGTCTGGAAACACCCCGAAATAAAACTTATGATGAGTATCTCGCAGAGTCTCAAATAGTACCCGAATGCAAAGACGAAAGTTTGAAGCTGGAAAATAATGCATCTCCAGTGGAAATTCCACAGCTTACAACAGCTAAGAATGGACAGTTACATGAGTCTTCTTTGCAGCAATGCCACGCCTCAGTTTCAATTAGTAGATCAATTGCGATTGGAAGCCTAAATATGTCTTCAATGGGTAGATTGCCCAACTCGAATTTGCAGCAGCTTAATTCAAGACCTGATAAAGATTTTGGGTTAAGGAACTTCTCCCTATTCTTAAGACCTGGAGTGCTCTCCAAAGCCGATGACCAGCACCAAGGTGCAACAGAATCTGCAGTTGGTCCAAGTTCATTAAGAGTTCAGGATTTAAAAAGCAACAAGGATAAAACTCCTGCAGGTGACAAAGCACTAGCACTGGAGCCAGGAATTGGTTCAACAAGTGCTAAAGATATCCACAAACATCAAGATCTAGTCACAATTAAAACAGACCAGACACAGCAGATTGGTAATCCTTCGGACGAGTCACCCCCAGATGAGCTATCCGAAGCCCCTGTCCAAAAAAATGCCATTAAAAGCAAGCGTTTCGAAGACCAATTATTTCCTAGTTCAACCTCAAGCTTACCAGCAAATACGGTAAAGGGAAATCCTGATAGAGAAAAATCTAAAGATCAATTGGCTGCGGCTACTTCAATATGCTCTCGGGGGGCCTCAAATGATATAAGTTATTCTTCTTTGAGGAGGAAAAATAAAGACGAGGAAATGATGGCGTCTCCAAGCGAAGTATGATAGGACTTCATAAAGCTCGTCTTTTTGTTTCCTATTTTATGATGTACTACGAACGTTGATGTTTTTGCTACAGATTGCTGAGGGAGATCAACAAGTGCCAAAACCAGCGGCTGCTCGTGCAGGTGCCAAAAGAAGACGTTCAGAAGTTCATAAACAGTCTGAAAGGGTGAGTTTATTTTAAACGAACTAACCACCACCACCAAAAGAAAAGAAAAGAAAACCTAACTAAGCGCTTCTAAATCGTATCAAACAGAAAAGAAGAGATAAGATCACCAAGAAGATGCGTGCATTGCAAGCTCTCATACCTAATTCCAGCAAGGTATATATTGCCATGTACATGATTAAAGAGAAAAAAAAATTTTTTTCTGTTTTTTTTTCTCCTGTTCTCCGAAAAAAAATTTTGCTCATCTTTTGCTCTATGTGGTCCGAAGGTGGATATAGCTTCAATGCTTGACCAGGCAATTGAGTATCTGAAGACCCTTGAGCTTCAACTACAGGCATGTGTGTATAAATCTTATTTTCTTCAAGTTGAAACACATCATCGTATCGTATAATAATTAACCTGAATAAGATACCTGGAAGCAGGTAATGTCACAGGGAACCGGGTTTTGTATGCCTCCAATGATTGTACCAACTGGAATGCAACACATACAGATGCAGGCAACAAATTTTGCTCATTTCTCCACCATGGGGTTAGGAATGGCTATGAGAATGCCTATGGGTGTTGGTTGCAGCCCAGCGATATTCTCAAACTCAGCTATGCTTGGGTTTCCTGCACGTCAGGTACTACCTATGCCATTGTCACTGGTACCGTTCATTCCTTTTGCTGGATGGCCTTCCACTTATGCAGTTCCTGTATCTGCTACTTCTGGAGCGGCCACGCCCGTGGAACTTATGCGCTCTGGTTCTGCTCCTTCATTAAGTTCTAAGGATGCAGTCATTCAGAACATTAACTCTGAAACGAGCAACACGCGGTAGGCTCAAAGATCCAAAGCATCAATTCAGGTTTGTTTACATACGAACTATCTGGCCATATGTATTTTATTTCCTCGTGTAGTGATATGTTTAATTAGAAACATACTAGCAACTAGCAAGTATCTCTCCTGAACACAAACGAAGAACAAGAAGGAAAAACAACTGTAGTGAGCTGAGAAAAAACAATTTATTCATTTCTTTTTTAATTGACTGTAATTGAGACTTTATAGTTTTAAAACTATAAAACTAAAATATGAAATTAAAATAATTGAAATCAACAATTTAAAGTTTGAAAGAAATTAAATTAATTTTTTTAATTACTTAAGAATACACCGAATAAAAAAAATATACACCTTTAATAAAATTACGACAATCGAACGAATTAATATTATGGCATGAAAAGTTATACTATTTTATATAGAAATTTAAATTCTTTATTAAAATATTAGGAGTGATTTTAGAATAATATTTTTTTTGAAAAAGGAAAGAATTTTGAATATTTATTCTACAGCTTGCATATTAGAAATTTTGGATAAGTGCAATGTTGATAAAAAAAAATTAATAATAATAAAATGAGGCATTTGGCAATTGAATTGAATACTTTTTCATTCATTCCATTTCTTGATCGTCTTATTATCATACAGGCGACATGAGAGAGTCCCCATCATCAAACTTTCTTCAATCTGATTCCATTGATAATGATAGCCAATACTGGGCTACCTGCACCCCACTTTCCTGGGTACGTATATGTTTGACTTTTATTCATGTTTTCTTTACATGGAAAGAACAAAGAAAAGAAGACTCATCACTATCCCTAATCTATGCAGGATGCAGTTGATTGTGCTTAATAAGATCGACTAGAGTCATCTCCAGAATTACGCGTTTTCTTGTTTATAGCCTGAATTGAATCATCACAAGATAACCCTGGAGCTGCTCAACAATATTCTCTTCTGCGACATTCAACCATCGAACTTAAGGCAGTCGAATCAGATCAAGACTTCTGAAAACCACCAACCAGGCACCAGCTGAGGGCTGGATTTTGCCCAAGTGGTTATAATCTCTCCAAGGTTGTTGCTCGATCATTTGCACATTATCATGGGAATCAACCGAGTGAAGGAAACATTAGGGTTTATGAATAAAATAGGGTGTGTGAAGACTTCTTTTCAATTTGGAATTTTGGTGTATCTATAATGTAAACTCGATTTCGATAATGAATTTTATAATTATTAAATTAAATTTTTATATAAATTTTATATAAACTTAATTAAAATATATATATGTATAATAAATATATAAATCTAAATTTAAATATTGAATCTAATAAACTCCTTCTCACCTTTAATTGCAGCATCCTTTCAATCTTCACATATCGGTCTGTTTAGCTTTCATAATTTGCTTTGATATTCACCTGGCCTGGAATTTACATCCCTTCTAACACTCCCATGGTAGATGGTGGAGTGGAATTCAGCAAGCCTTTTTTAAAGGAAATCTGACTTCTTTATTCTTTAAAGAGATGTTCCACTATTATGTCAGAGTTCAGGCACTTCTCTCTCTTTTTTTTTTTTTTTTAAGCACTTTTTTTTAAGAAAAATAAATGAAAATAAAGAAATGCGTGCAACTAGAAAAATAGAAAAATGTTTAGGGTTTGGTGGCTTTTAATCCTAAATGAGCATGAGGTCTTGGTCCGTCTTTCTTTCTTTCTTTATTTATTTTTAATTACTCTGAATTTAAAACACATCACACTCGAACAGTCGTCTTCGCCACCCAGAGATGGCGTGAACAGGTTTCAGATTTTGTTGCAATCTATTTGGCAACAAGCTCTGCAGTCTCCAACTGAGAATCCAAATAAAAACATTCGGAATATTTCAGGGTCCACCGCCACCATCACCAAGACTCTGGTACATCATGCACTCTCAAGGACGAAGGGCCCTGCTCTACCCACTTCCAAGGAGAAGGTTAATAATGATTTAAATTCATAAATATCTTATTCAGGTGTAAATTTATATTACTTCCTTTAAAAAATGTAGAATTTCCGTTTATCAATTTAATAATTCTTTATAAAAAAATCAGGATGAATAAAGAAAGAAGAGATTACCAGTTCTCCTCTTGCTTGAAATAGAATTTACTCTGTTAGAAGCCAAAAAGAAAAAAGAAAGTTGTAAAATATAAATTATTGAATTTAATTTTGTTGTATATGCACATTTGAATTTTGTATAATACACAGAATGTCAATTTATAATACACAAAATTACATAAGAACCCAAACATTGGTCGAATGATCAAGAATTTCACATCGTAAAACATGCCAAGTATGGCAACTGTAATTTTTTCATTTATGCTGCTTCAAGTGTAGGATTTTTTGATTCTTTGGTCCTCGTTGCCACCACGGAAACCTGACTTTGTGAATAATCCTGAAGCTTGAGATTTGACAGAGCATCACTTAGTGAGTCGGTGGATACCAAATTGTCCGTTTCTCCTGATGTACTGCAAACTCCAATCCCTGGAACCGAAGGTTGGAGGTTTTCACTTCCTACTTCAAACTCTAATTTTTTGAACTCCTCTTCAACATCTTCATCCTCAATACCAGAATACGATGGAGTTGATTCTGCATTTATAAAGGACCACATATCACATGCAAAAGCAAACTTATACCAGCTGGCATCAGCTAAAGCCAATGCATATACATGAAGAGAGAGTACAAAGAGCCTTTTCAACTAAAGCCTATGCTATACATGAAGAGAGAGAGAGAGAGAGAGAGAGAGAGAGTACCCAGAGCCATTTCAACTTGCTTTTGAGAATCAATACTCTCCTCAAGTTCTTCCAAACAGAGATCAACTTCGTCCACAGTTATCCTGTTTTGCTTCATTGCTTGCGCTCCAATTTGGATGGCCTCAGTTACCTGGCATGGAAAGAATGGAAAAAATTTTCTGAAATTTAATTTTCTATAATTAAAAAAATTTCTAAAATGGTTCCCTAAATTTAGATATCTAAAACTCATTATGGATCAAAAAATTGGTCAACTGAATTGACATGACAAAGGAGACGAATAGTTGACAAGTTACAAATAAAGCTAATCTTAAATTCCTTCTTAAATGCAACAATTACCTTCTTTGTAGATTCAGCATTCATTATAGCATTAAGAAGCTCCTCCACTCTGTTCAAAAGTGAAGTGCATTTTTCTCTACTTTCTGAGGTCAATTTCATCTCCCTAGCATTTCTTAGAGCCATTTTCTTGTTTCCGGATTTCAGAGATGCCAAAGCTGATTTTCTTGATCTGCGCAGAAAAAGTTAACTGATGGTATACGAAAACTTGCAATCCATATATACGATCATTGACCTATACATCCTCCTTAAATTATTCATGGTATCAAAGAATGTTAATCAACTTTTTTAACAGCTGACATAATGCTATGCGTCCCATGTGGTTCAATCAAATAATGACAATATAGTTGCTGGTCCAAGTTCATGTGAAATTCAACCCTCAACAGTACTTGGCACAGAAAATAGTTGCTGTTGTCCACTAATTTAGATTTTAGGTGAATAATTAAATTTGGGCCTCAACCCCAAGCAAGATAGTATTGGCAAATAGGCAAGGAAGAGTTACAGGAGGTACATTTCATAACGCTGGTCAATCAAATCAATTTGCCGCTGAAGCTTCTCTATTGTCCATATCAAGTGCAGAACATCAAAATCTAAGCTTGAGATGGTAGGCACTGGTGCTGGTGAGAGGGAAACTTTAATGCCCTGCAAAAAGGTAATTTAATTACCAATCTTATAATGACCGTGCAACACTGCAATAGTTACTATTCATAAAATGTGAGGTCGATGATTATCTCCACCACTGAGCTAGCGTCCTAGTAGTTAAGTGACTATCATCTTAAGCTTTTCTGTAGTCAGACAACCTCCTCCACTCTGCATAAACATGAAATACAAACTTGCCCTGACATCTGGATTTGCAAGAGATGTTAATTATTTTTCTAAGCATAATTTGAGCAAAGTGAAGGATTGACTTCCCTTTTAGAAATTTAAGAAACTCAATCAATGCCCTTGAGGCTTTGACAGTGATACCCTCAACATGTTTCAAGGAAGGACCATAGTGTTATACCTCTATAAATTCCTTCTTATTAACTGAGAGATATTGAGCTTTCCCTTGTCCAGACAAATAACTCAAAACTGCAGATGCTTCATTTGGTCCTCCACACATGTCCTGGAACTTCCTCATGGTAACAATGCATGAAGATGTCCAATGACTTTCAGATAAAAGTTTGATAATTTCACTAGCTTTTTCCTATATACCAAAAAAAAAAAAAAAGATTTCACAACGTCACATAACTTCAATAATCAAACATCAAGATAACGTCACAAACAATAAAATTCGAAAATAGGGGGAAAAATGACAAAAGAGATGAAAAGAAGAAACAGAACCCAGATGATGAAATAAAGGATGAAATAATTCCAAATTACACACCTTCAATAAAGCTGTAAGAATGACATTGTCCTCCAGCATTAATTCCAGGGTTGTGGTTGACCTAACCACCAAATTTCTTACTTTTCTAAACAACTGGGAGAGTCGCCCAATCCTTGGATCCACAAGATCCACACTTCGCATAATATCACCTTCACTATACATTAAAAACTGAAAAATAACAATTGAAAAAAAAATGCGAAAGAAAAGTAAAGAAACGAACTAATTGGAAAAGAAAATAGATTTAGAAAAGAAGTATAGATTCACTGAATTACAATACAAAGAAGCTCACCAGTACATGATCAAAGCATAAAGGGGTCAATCCTCCTCGATTAAACCACTCATTTTTCACCTTCATATTTGATCCAAAAATAAAAAATAGTGCACGCATTTAAAAATAAGAAAGCAGTTTTCAAGGGCGTACGTATGAATTTAACCAAATGAGACTGAAGAAAATGGAAGTGTTAGTGAAAATTGAACCTTAGAAGGTCGAATAACGAACATGCCCAGATGGCAGGCAATTTTGAGAATCAAATCCCTCCAAAATAGGTATTTGGATTCCCAATCCGATCTTTGGCCGCTAAATGCTTTGAATCGAGCTGTGGCCATCACTTCGTCGTCCCAATCAGGGACTTCTTTCCTTACGAATTCGCTCACAACGCTAGAATCCATTTACTTTGGATATGGATTCTAGGGCAAAGCAGGTCTCTGCGTTGTTGAATTTGAATTGGAATTTCCACCAAAGACAGGTTGTTCTTGTTCGTGATTGCGTTTAGGTTTTGGGGAGGACAGATATCGGAATTCAAATTTCCGCCATCTCTTTTTGGTAGAAAATCCGAGATATTCAAACACTATCAATGGGGACCGGGTCTGGATGCTCCGGGTGATGGTGTTGGAACCCAAAGTACCCGACTATGAAGCCCGTGTCTGTTTTAACAAGCCCAAACTCCATGTCGCGTTAGAACAATGTTTTTTTTCTTTTTAATCATAGATTGGAAGAAATAATCGGACATATTAAATAGTAAGTTATAATTTAATCTTAAAATTTGATAAAATTTATAATTTAATATTTATATTTTAAAATTAAATAATTTAATTTTTAAGATTTGATAAGGTTTATAATTTAATTTTTATCGCTAAAATTTTATTAAGTTATCATTAATTTTAATAAAAAATAAAAATAATTTTTTTTTTATTTTTAATCTGAAAATAATTTAATTCTTAAAATTTTATTTTTTTAATAATTTAGTTTTTAAAATTTTACTTTATTAATAATTTAATCTCTATACTTTTAAAATATATGTCCCATAATATTAAAAATTTAAAATATAAATTATTAAAATATAAATTAATTATTTTAAGGTCTTTAAAAAATTTTAATTAATTACAAAATCATCTATATATTTTATAAATCAGTCCTTAAATATCATAATTATTTATAACTAAGCCCTTACAATTTTATAAAATTCTATTTATGCCATTATTATTTTAATATATATATATATATATATATATAACATCTTCATTGTAGTAATTTCGCACATTCTACTGTTCCGGTGACCGATTTTAGTCCGGACAGCTAGAACATCTGGAAAAATATTTAGACTAGAGTGAGGAGTCATAAATAACTCAAATAATGATAAGAAAAATTTAGGAAAAATTTTTAAAATAAAATACAACCAAGTTAAATGAGCCGGTGTCCTAGCGATGGGTAACCCAGTGGGAAGTTACGGTTTTCACAACTAGGAGCCCTAAACCCATGAGAAAATTCATAAAATAATTTTTGGGACTTCAGAAAAGAGTCATTGAGGTTTCTAAGGCATTAAAATGCTAATAAAAATGCTTAGAAAAATTTTTCAATCGGTACAAATAATTTTAGTCTGTTAAGCCAAACAGAGGGCATTTTGGTCATTTTATCTTCAGAGATGATTTTTGTCCTACTTGTCCAGTTAAGTAAATAATTATTATGACATAAAATATGAATAAATATTGCTAAAAATTAAATTAAAAATAAGTAGAAAATTTTGACATCACATGATGTCATTTAAAAAGCTTCATCCAATCACCATTTAACAAATAAATTAAAGGGACAAAAATGACATAAAAATGGGACAAAAATAAAACCAATTCCAGCAGCTTCTTCCTCATTTCAGCAGAAGTTCTTCCTTTTCCAAAGCTTTCCACCATTGTTACTCCCTTTAAGCTTAAATTTCCTTAAAATCTCACCATATTTCCCATAATTATCTTCATAAAAACTGAATATCTACCCTAGCTAGAGTGCTTGGAAATAAAAGGAAGCAAGAATCTTGAAGTTGGCAAGAAAGAGACTTGGCTAAATTAAGGTTAGTGCCTATACTCACTTCCCTATCTTTTTAATCTTTGTTAGGAAGACAAATTAAATGAGAATTTGTTGTAAAATTGAACAAAACAATTATATTGAAGTATGTATGAAAATTGGCAGCCATGGGAGAAGGATGAGATTTGTTGATTTGTATAACTTGAATTATTTAGAAGTGGTTTGTAATGAGATAACTTGAGTTAGATGTGGAATTATGTATGTTGGATGTGTTGGATGGTATGGATAGCATGAAATGGACACTTGAAAATTAGGATTTGTGAAAAAATTAGAGTTTTGCTTATATAATGATATGTTAACATTGTAATAGTCAATTAGTGACCATTTGAATGTGTGTGAGGAGGAATTGAAGTGACTAAGGATAATGGAGTTGAACTTAGGCATGTTGCCCTTTGTGACCTACAGGACTGGTTGTGAGTCCAGCAGGTTTGGGCAGTTATAAATGGAGTTGTAGAGGTTTAATAGGTACAAGGCCAATTGAACATGAAACTAAACACATAATGGCACAACTTTGGTAAAGAAACCCTGCCCAGAAAACCAAACCAAGTTGACCTAAAAATTGTTCTAATTCGGGTGACTTGCATTCTGCTTGTGCAAAATGACCAAATGAGCAGTATTTATTCATTTAGTCATAACTCAGTGTAGAAAGGTCCAATTGACTTAAAATTTTACCAGCAGAAAGCTGAGACATAGTCCTACAATTTTCATGAGGAACACAAATCCAAATTCTAACCATAACCTAGTCAAATTGCCAACCAAACTTAGGTTATCAAATTTGATAGAACCAAATTGCCCAGAAATTCTAGGTACAGGTCAATCTGGCTAGTTATGGTAAAATGACTATAACTTAAGTTACAAAACTCCAAATGGAGTGATTTAAAAAAAGGAATGTAACTAGGCACAATAAGGAACAACTTTCATGAAGACAATTTTATCAAATTACTACTGTACAAATAATCAATGGAACAGTAAACCTAGGGTATGAAATATGAAAATTTTGAATAACATAAGATAAGTTTTGAAATGGTATTGGAAATCAATACCAACAAAAATAAAATGCAAAATGTGGTATCTTGGTGAACTTAGATTCAATAAATTCATTATATATTAAAAAGTCAATAATTTGAATGAATAGTAATATAAAGACACAAAGTGTAAGAACTATATTGTTAAAGGAAAATTAAGGCCATAAATTTGAAATCCATGAAATGTTCATGGATTGCTTGAAACATGAAAAGTAAGTCACCTAATTGATGTGAATAGATAGTTAGAGTTTATATGCCCATCACAAATAGAATTCATAAAATGTATAAATGAGAAAGGAAAAATGTTTTGAATACAATGGTACATGTGAACCATTGTTTTGAATTGTGATCAATATGAATAACATAATGAATGAATAAATGAACCATATTAATGTATGAATGAGATATTAATTCTCATTATTGTAAAAAGGAAAAGTACTTTGAGTACAATGATATAAAGGGATAATTGATGTGAATTGTAATCATATATATAATCAAATGAATGTATACATTATAATTGAAAATTATTATGAAACAATGAAGTCATAAAACACAATATATTAATATTTAATGATATTATGTGCCCTTGTATTGTCTAGACATGTGTGTCAGATTGGATAGTTTGGCATGCCAATAGGGTATTGTTTTAGCAGTACTACAAAAGGCTTTATGCCCGCATTCATGGCTTTATGCCAATATTCATGGCTTTTATGCCCGATTATGTGTTATCATGGCTTTTTAGCCATACTGACTGCATACGTGGTTGACGTTCTGCGTCCCATAGTATGACGGCCCAAGGAACTACGGTGTCCAGTGCCAACGATCCGTTATCCAGTTTAGTCAACCTGTCGTAGGTTACTTGGGCAGTCTAATTTATTAAAATAAGTTATGAATATTAGCAATTAAAAATGCTAGAAAGTAAATAAATGAGAAGAAGTTCCGAAATAAATTAGATTAGCTCCAAAAATTTATTCCTTAGAATGATCTGAAGTAAATTAAACTAGTTCTAAAAATTTTAAATATTACGAAATGATTGTAAACAACTTAGAAAGTATCAAGGAAGTGATAAAAAGACTAGTTGAAGAATTATAACTTAAATAACATTACAAATGTGATTTTCATAAGAATATAAGTATAAGTATAAATTTTAAATTTATTTGTACATTATATAAATGATTATTGTAAACTTGTGAAAGAAGTGATTCTATAGAGCAACATACAACTCAACTAAGCCTTTATCCCAAAAATTTGGGGTCGGCTATATGGATTCGCTTTCTCCACTCTAAACAATTTTTGGTTAAATCCTCAGAAATGTGTAATGCTTTTAGGTCATGTTGTACTACTCTCTTCCAAGTCAATTTAGGTCTACCCCTTTTTTTTTTCTATCCTCTAACCTAATGTGCTCTACTTGTCTAACTGGAGCCTCCGTATGTCTATGCTTCACATGACCAAACCACCTCAATCTCCCTTCTCTCAACTTATCTTCAATTAGCACCACTCCTACTTTTTCTCTAATACTCTCATTACGGACTTTATCTAGTCTAGTATGGCCACTCATTCACCTTAACATTCTCATCTCTGTAACTCTTATCTTAGACGCATACGACTCTTTCAGTGCCTAACACTCACTACCATATAACATAGCCGGTCATATGGCTGTATGGTAAAATTTTTCTTTCAACTTTTTGGGAATCTTACGATCACATAAAACTCCCGTGGCACGTCTCCACTTCAACTATCTGGCTTTAATCCTATGACTAACATCCTCCTCACATCCCCCATCTACTTGAAAGACTGAGCCTAGATATTTAAAGTGATTACTTTGGGACAGTACCACTCAATTCAAACTAACTCCTTCCCTATCACCAGTTTGGCCTTCACTGAACTTGCAATGTATGTATTCTGTCTTCGTTCTACTTAACTTAAAACCCTTTGACTCTAGAGCACTTCTCCAAAGCTCTAGCTTTCTATTGACTCCTTCTCGTGTCTCATCTATCAGAACAATATCATCCGCAAATATCATGTACCAAGGAATACTGTCTTGTATATGTTTCGTCAATTCATCTAAAACTAATGTAAAAAGGTAAGGGCTTATGATTGATCCTTGGTATAATCCAATTGAGATCTGAAAATCTCTTGTATCCCCTCCCACCGTGCCCACAATAGTAGTTGCTCCTTCATATATATCTTTCAATACTTGTATGTACCTAATAGATACCCTCTTTTGTTCTAACACATTCCATAAGACATCTCTTAGAACACTATCATAAGCCTTCTCCAAATCAATAAAAACCATGTGTAGATCTTTCTTCACATCTCTATATTTCTCCATCAAGCTTCTAATGAGAAAAATCGCTTCCATAGTTGAACGACCGGGCATGAAACCAAATTGATAGAGAGAGATAGAAGTATCATCACGTAGTCGATACTCCATAACTCTCTCCCACAACTTCATAGTATGGCTCATGAGTTTAATTCTCATATAGTTTGAGCAACTCTTTATGTCTCCCTTATTTTTAAAAATAGGTACTAAGATACTCCTCCTCCATTCATCAGGCATTTTCTTTGAGTTTAGAATCTTATTAAATAATTTAGTTAACCATGCCACTCCCTGATGCGTCCCAACCGCAAGTGCACGGGTCGTACAAGTAGTATAGAAAAATATCGATCCCACGAGGAGTTGTGTTAATGATTGAATTTTCGATATAAAAGTTGACTAAATTGAAGTATTTATGAGATTAAAATGATGAATTAATGGGTAATGGAGTATGAAATCTAAATGTGCAAAATTAATATTCTATTCAACAATGTATTAATTAAACTAAAATTGCATCAAATAGAAATAAGCAAGTTCAAATATGGCAATATTTAAATTGGCAAATGATTAAATTCGATTAGAAATTAACAATGGTAAAAGTGATTAGGAGTTCTGGATTTCATATTCGAGCTATTTTGGGATTTTAAATTGGTTGTCCAATCTTATGAAACTTATGAGTTTTAAGGAGATTAATTCTTAAATCCTTTGAATTCCCTTTCGAGTGAGACAAAGAGTGCCTTAATCAAACTAATCCTACTTTCGTGGAGTTAGAATTAATTAAGACCCATTAAGTTCCTTAATTAATCTGTGAATCCTCTTAATCCTTAGCCTATTTCTAGGTCTAAGTTAATTAAGTTCAATTTCCGATTATCTATCACAAGGCCTTCTCCTTTCTGCTTCAACCATGGATTAAGAACATTACTCAATGGGATCCTACATTAAGCATGTCATTAAGCTTACAAGAAATGAATAAAACTCATTAAGACCACAAAATATGGATTACCCAATCAAAATCCACAAATATCTCAAATATTACAACCCTTACTCCAGAATCAAAAGTAAACTACTCACTATCCATAATGCTTACAAGATATGATGAGTTTAAATGGAAATAAAGCTTTAATCTAAGCTAAGAAGTAAGGAATTAAACACTAGAAATGTAGAAAAGTGTAAAGAAAGAAAGAAATCTGCAAATCTTAGTTGAAAATGGTGTGGAAGGTGGAAATGACTCTTCAAATTCTGCTTAGCCTCCTCCTTTCTTTCTTTGCTCCTTGCCTCCCCTCTAAAATGAGAAAATGGGACTATTTATAGCATTTTTCTGACATGGAGCCCTAAAATGGTATGTTCTAGGAGGAATTATTTGAGGGAATCTCCTGCCAGCTCATTAATGAACTCTTCATGGGACTGCATAAGTGGATAAGTTATGCACCCTTATGCGCTTTACTGTTCTGGGGCCACTTATGCGAAGCTGCATGACTTGGTGCATAGGTTATGCACAATTTCGTGAATCTGCATAAGGGAGGTGAGAATGTGCATAAGCTATGCAGTCTCCTTATGCACATTTCGCCGGTTCTGAACAGTTGTTCTTCCTCCTTATGCAATCGCATAGCTTATATGCAAGTTATGCACGCTTGGTCTATGCATATTTTAGCTTGAAAACTTGCTTTTGGCATCTTTTTGCTGTAGAAGACACTCCTCAATGGCAAAATTCTCTTTAGTCCTTCAAAAACACCATTTTTCCTACAAAACAAAGTAAAAATTACAAATTAATCCAAAATCGACAATTATGAAAAACTAACTAATTAACTAATAAAATTAGCTAAAAATGACTAATAATCAAATAAAAATGGTTATGAAATTAAACCTAAATGATTATGCAAAATGTATGCATCAAATACCCCCAAACTCAAGCTTTTGCTTGTCCTCAAGCAAACTTTAAAATGTGGTGCAAAGTTTTTAAGGGTGCCTTATCCAAAGAACTATGAAAATCACTCATTAAGGTAACTTAACACACCTTTAGCCATACCAACAATCCATATACCCATCCTTCAAAATGCAAAGAATTTAATGCTTATCCAAGCTTTCACCGCTTAGCCATCAAGTCAATTATCATTCAAATCCCCAAACCAACTAATCAAAAGAGAGAGTCATGCTCAAAAGGAATTCTAGGACAATTGATAACCAAAGTATCTCAACATGGAATGATAAAATTGAATGAATAGATGAATAGTTTTCCAATCCCATAGGCAAATTCCCTACTCCTATCTCCACTAATGTAGCAAGTACTATCAAGAGATCAAAGGTCTTTTTAGGGATGTAATGAGGCCATGGGGTTTAAAATGAGGCTAAGAAGAAAGATGGGTAAAAAGTATTCAAAGCATGAGAATATTTTCAATTTTTAAACATAAGGTACACTTCTTATTTTATTATAATTTTTTTCTTTTTCTTCTTTTTTTCTTTTTTTTTTGTATATATGGAGGAGAGAAGTACACAATGAGAATTGTCAAGTGCTAGCATAGTTTACAAAACACATAAAAATGGAGGGACATTTTGATACTTTAGACTTGTATTTTGCATTTTCTTTTGATGATTGTCCCTAAAAATGCCACCCCCAAACTCATTTCTTTCAATACTTTGGGTGGATTTCTTTCATTTTGAATGGCAATAGTGAAAAGCACATATACTAGCACTTTTACAAGGTGACAAGCACTTCTTCTCCCTTTTTTTGTATATTTTTTTCTTTTTTTTTTTTTATTTGGATTTTTTAGAAAGTGTACCTAATATTCAATATTATTCTCATGAAAAGGGTTGGAGTGTTTGGTTCATTGGCTAGGTAGCAATAAGGATTTCAAGAAAAATTAGGGATAAAAAGGCTCAAAGAGGTTTTCAAAGGTCAATTTTAATTAGGAAAAAGGGCCAAAGGTTTAAAATGAGAAGGTTTAAATCAAAGAATGCCTAATCATCTCTCTTTTCAAGTATAAGCTGATATTTCGCCTTGAAAGGTTTAGAAAATTTGTTCTAGGATTGGTGAGACATCATTTGACTACCTTAAATCCAATAATTCCCTCTAAACACTTCCATCTCCAAATGACTAGTTGGGTGGCTTTTTGGCTAAGAAGATATAGGCAAGGGATAGACACTTCAAAACCTTGCACCTTTTAGGAAACTTTCAATCCACAAACCCAACTAAAAGGTGAGTCAAATCACTTTCATAGGCACATTTTCAATACTCAAGGGATTTGGCAAAAGATTTTAATGCATGGTGTATGATTCCTAAAATGAGTAATACATGAACTAAATGGAGGAAGCCTATTTGTATGCAATTTGTACAATTTCTAAGTGATGGATAATGTGTGTGTAAATGTGTAATGAATATGTATGTATGGATGTATATGTAAAATATTTACAATATATGTAAATGAAATGGGATGAGATGCTCTTATACTCAAAATGTGAAAAATAAAGCTAAAAATCAAAATGTGCACCCCCAAACTCAAAATTAGACATTGTCCTCAATGTCTCAAACAGTAGATATCTAAAACTCAAAGCAAATAATATTGACCAGGAATTGTAAAAATAAGAACAAAAAGAAAGAGTTACCTTGTATGAGAATTAAAGTTAAAGGTATGCATAATAGGATTCACAGGTTATGTAGAGTTAAGTGCTGTCCAGAACATGTGCATAGGTAAGGTGCATAAGACATGCTGTTCTTCATATGAGGCAATAGATGTTGCATAGGCTATGCTGGACATTTGCATAAGGGAAATACAACTGTGCAGCTGCAAGTATGAAAAGAGTTGCACAAAGCTATGCAAAGGTTATGCATGAGGAAATTCATAGTGCAGTGTATACAAAACCGCTGCAGGGAATTGGCAAGGGAAATGTACAACCAAGATAAAAGTATGGAAATATAGGCAGTATGGGCAAATATGTACAAAAAGGCAATAAGTGCAATAAAAATCAAAGAGGACTAATGTAATAGCTATTCAATAAAACTTCAAAAGAAACAGAATTTAAAAGAAACTAATTCAGAACAAAGCAACAAAATCCAAAACAAAGTATAAATGTTCGAACATATTTACAAAGAAAAGGTCCTACAAGATTGAACAAAAGTAAACTAAACACTAATCTATGTCTATTGTTTTTCCTTTGTCCAAGGATGTTGCTATAAGGGTGGTCATTTGTCGAAATGATGGTGCAGGAGGAGGTGATGGAGGTGGGGGTGGCATGCCCAGAAACATCATGAGTTGCTTCACCATCTCCTTCAGTTCTTTCTGTTTGTCCCTGGTTTCCATGACAAGGTCAAATAGTTGATCATGACGATCCTTTAGTGTATCAAGACCACTGTCAAGCTTCCTATCCACAAAGTAGATATCATCACTAAGCCTGTCGAGGTAGGTGAATAAGGCTTTAGTGTTGAATGGAGGAGGTGCTGTGGATGAGGTAGGTTCAGCTGTAGGAGGAATGGGCTGAGCAGAGGTAGCTGGAGTGTCCTGAGTAGGCTGAGGGGGTGGGGTAGGGGTAGTAGGGTGATGTGGGACCGTGTGAAAGGTTGGGTTTCGTTGTGCAATAGGCTCGGCCACTGCAGGTGGCCAGATCATCAAAATATGATAAATGAAACCCTGTTTTGGTTAAGTGTGCAGTATCAAAATAGGAAGTGTCCTCAAGTGCTGGGATTGAGTGCTCTGCAGGATTAAAGCCAAAATGCTTGGCTATGACAGTAATGAGCCCACCCAAAACAATGTCACCAATGGATTTGGTGGCAATATGCGCACATGTTCGCAAAAGAAGTAACTGAGACACCTTAACTTTGTGAAATGCACACCATAACATAAATAGTTCAGATTTGCCCACAAGACTTAACTAGTCCCTCTCGCCCAATATGGTGCTAGCCATCAACCTATGAATAAACCTAAGTGCGTGGTCAAGGATTTGGGATGTTTTGGACCTACCACAGAGAAGGTTTGGGGTTGGTTTGTTATGATTCTCCAAAATTGGGCAGGATTCGGATGCCCTTATTGGCTACCTCTACTCCAAAGATGTGGTACTCTAAAGAACCCATCAATTGCAAAACCAAAAATGCTATGAAATTGATCCAATGACAGCTCTCTATTTTGCCCCAAGCATCTAAATGTCATAATTGGCTTATGGTCTACATCATGCAAGTTGAGGGTAGCAGAGAATGAAGAAATAAACTCCAAAACTAGAATTGGATAAACTACCTCTTGCTTATGCACAAATTCTGTCCAACCCATACCGTCAAGAAATGCAACTACATTATCAAATAAACCCATAGATTGTAGAGCATCAACAGATATATACCTAGTAGGTTGTACCCTTCTATCTTTGAGTCTTTTGAAAGCGGCTTTTTGAATTGTATCAGGGAGAGGCCAGGGTAGCTTTGATACAAATGGGGTTGCTGAAATTGTCTTTTTGCTGGAAGAAGGTGTAGAGGCTGGAGCTTTTGGCTTTTTAGGAGGTGGCTCCGAAAATGGGGTGGGTGGGTCTTTGCGTTTGGACAGAGGAGGAGCAGAGGACATGGGTCGCACGGATTTGGACCTAATTTTGCGTTTGTATGTGGTTGGTGGTGTCGTTTGTGGTGGAGGATTGGAAGGGGGGTGTATCGAAGATAATGGAGAGACTTCGAGAGGAGAGGCGGGGCGGGAGTGTGGAGGGGAATCCATGGCCGATTGGAGAAGAGATAGGGGAAATGAAAATGTAGGGGGATTTAGGGTTTCGTGATGAGAGCGCTGATGGAGAAGATGGGAGAGAGACGGCGAGAATGCCGGAAAGAATGAAGGTTGAAGGGCGGTCGTGGGGTTCAAGAGTCGGGAAGTGGAGGTGGTGGGAATGGTCTTTCTTTGAAAATGAATTTGAATCGGGTTGTAGGAGACGCATAAGGGAAAATGATTTATGCATAACCTGCGTGTTTCAAAAGGATTTATATTTGAGAAAGTGCTTATGCACAAGTGCATAGGTTATGCAATTGTCCTTATGCATGTTTCGGTGACCCTGAAATGGTGAGGAGCGAAGTCATGCGGGAGTGCATAAGTTATGCACTCCCCTTATGCATCTCTCGGCAAGAATGGTTTTTTCAGAAACTTGGGTCATGCAGATGTGCATAAGCTATGCACTCTGCATATGCACTCTGCGGCAATTTTTTGAATTTTGGTTGGTGGTTATGCGTAGTGCATAAGCTATGCACTCGCTTATGCACTCTGCGATAGGTTTTGAAATTCAGAATTTTGGATATGCAGAAGTGCATAGGCTATGCACATTGCTTATGCAGGTCTCGGCAACTTTTGGGATTTTCTGTGTGCTGGTTATGCAGGAGTGCATAGGTTATGCACTCGCTTATGCACTCTTCGGCTGAATTGATTTTTGGAGATCTTGGTTATGCGTATGCATAACTTATGCACCTTCCTTATGCATCCCTCGGCAAGGTTGATTTTTTCGGGTTTTCGGTCATGCGTAAGTGCATAGGTTATGCACTCGCTTATGCAACCTTCAGCACTGGAGCTTTGGATTTTGGTTATGCGTAGTGCATAGCTTATGCACCTTCCTTATGCAAACTTCGGCAGAGAGAGAAAATGAAGGATTTGAAGTTATGCAAATGTGCATAAGTCATGCACTCACCTTATGCAAGTTTTGACAGATATGAAATTTGACAAAATGAGGTTATGCAGAGTTGCATAAGCTATGCACTCTGCTTATGCACTTGCAATAAAGGTGAAAAATGGCAAGAATTTTGGTCATGCAGGATTGCATAAGCTATGCAGTTGCTTATGCACAAATTCAACAAGATCAAGAATGCAATAGAACATGGATTGCAAGTGTGAAAGATACCCTGGAATGATGAAATATAATTCTATGAAGCACAAACCATGAGAAATTTTCATCAAAAACACATCAATATATTCAAAGTTCATAAAAAGTGCATCACACAAGCATGTAAAAATGGATCCTACATAAAAGACCTTTGAGAGCTATGCCATTTTGACTCAAATTCTGCAAATCAACATTTAGCACATAAAACTCCATAAAATTTGCATTAAGTTGCATCTAACCACAAATGAGAAATGAACTCTCCAAGATTTGCCAAGAAAATGCAGCATTTCTACCTTGTATCCTATAACCCAAAGAAGTTCAAAACTGCAAAAATGACCAACTTACCACCATAATATCATTATAAGCACAAATATTAGAAAATTACCCACCCAACCTCACCAAAAACACAAGTGATCTGCTGCAGATTCTATTTTTCTGCTCTGCAGAAGATACTTTTCCTCTGCAATAACCAGATTGCAGCTTTCAGCAGTTCACCAACCTTCCTCCATTTAAATACATCCAACCTCATCAAAAACATGAGCCATTTGCTGCAGACACCCTTTTTTACTGCAGATTTTATTTTTCCTCTGCATGAACTAGATTGCAGCTCCTGCACAGATTATGCAGCAAAAGCTTATCAGTTCTTTTGAAGGACAAAATTTTCCAAGTTAAGAATTACTTCCCCAACAGTTCACCAGCCTTTCTTCATTGAATTACATCTACAAGGGACAAGATTTAACAATGTCAAAATTTTAATTTGGGGAGATTTAAGATAAAAACAAAATTAATGAAAATGAAAGTAAATCAACAAAAGCAAAATAAAAGGACTTGGGATGCCTCCCAAGAGCGCTAATTTATAGTCCTTAGCTAGACTCTTTTCATGTTTCATGGTGGCTGAAATTGGAATTTGTTGCCTCTGTTTCCAATAGGTGCTTCAATGAATCTATACTTCATTTTCTTTCCATCACATGAGAAGATCCTTGTTGCTTTGTCTAAAAATCCGACCATTTCTTTCTTGACAACCTTTGGTGCATCTTTTTCTTTGAGAGATGGTTGCTTTACTTCACTTTTCTCCACTTCCTCAACTTGAAAGATTGGTGCCATAGGACAAGGTGGATTACTATTCAAATCTTGTGCAAATGCAGCCTCTTTTGGATTTTCATCATTGATACTCCCTTCATGGATAAGACAACTTTCAAGAGAAGCCTTCGGATAGCTCTTTCTAAAGTGCTCTTTTACTAACTCATCAACTATATCAATTCTCAAACAAGAGTCTACATCTTCATGTTGCTTCTTCTTATCATTGCCAATATTGAAGACTAACTGATCCTCTCCGATTCTAAGAGTAAGCTTTTCACCTTTCACGTCAATCAAAGCACCACTGTAGCTGTGAAAGGCCTCCCAAAATGATTGGCATATGAGAATCCTCTTCCATGTCCAAAATGACAAAGTCAATGGGATGTAAAATTTTCCAACCTTGATGGTATATTTTCCAAGATCCCTTCGATATTTAATTGATCTCATCGCCAACCGAAGAGAAATGTGGGTTGGCTTAAGATCTCCCATGTTAAGCTTCTCATAGATGGAGAGGGCATAAGGCTTACACTAGCCCCTAAATCACATAAAGCTTTTATAGAACATGATTCCCCAATATGGCATGGAATTGAAAAACTCCTGGATCCTTGAGCTTTGGAGGAAGTTTCCTTTGGAGGATAGCACTGCATTCCTCGATTAAGGCTCTGATCTCATAATCTTCAAGTCTTCTTTTGTTTGAGAGAATTTCTTTCAAAACTTAGCATAAGAAGGCATTTGGGAAAGAGCATCGATAAAAGGGACATTTATATATAGCTTCTTCAAAACCTCTAAGAACTTCCCAAATTGCTTATCAAGCTTGGCTTTTGAAATCTCTGGAAAGGGAAGTGGCTTGTAAGGCTCTGGAGGTATATATTTATCTTCTTTCTCTCTAACCTCCTCTTTACCTTTTCTTGCACTCCCATTTTCACTCTTTTGTTTTTCATCTCACTCAAAAACTTCCTCAATATATCTCTTTTCAACTTTTTCACTCTTCTCATTATGCACTATTTTACCACTCCTCGGTGTGATGGCATGACATTGCTCCCTTGGATTTTCTGTTTGACTAGGAAGTTTCCCATAGAATTGGTACTTGATGAGCATGCTTGTTGTGCAACTGATTTTCCAGCATCCTATTGTGTGTTTGCATTTGTTCCAGCCTTGCTTTCATCTCTCTCAACTCTTCATCACGCTTAATTTGATTAGCAAGAATTTGTTGTAATAAAGCCTCTGTGGTGGAACTTTGTTCTTGCTGTCTTGGTAAAGGTGCAGTATTTGCATTCTTTTGCTGAAAACTAGGTGGTGGTTGCCTAGGTTGTTGGTATTGATGCTCTTGTTGTTGTGATGGAAAGTTCTGAGTTGAAGCTTGATTTTGCTGATTCTCCCATGAAAAATTGGGATGATTCCTCCAAGCATATGAAGGATAATCTACTCCACAGCTCATTGTTCCTTCTGCATAAGTAACTTGTTGAGAACTTCCAGAGCATGATGATGAACTGACTAGCATACTTAAATCCTCCATTTTCTTAGCAAGGACATTAGTGAGTGCATCAAATTTGGCATTGATCATGTTGAATGGATCAAGCTCATACATTCCAGCAACTTGCCTTTTTTGAGTTGGAGTTGACCCTCTTGGACTACTCCATAGATGACTGTTCTTTGCTATTTTCTCTAATAACTCATAAGCTTCATCTTCATGCTTAATGATGAATTCCCCTCCAGTTTGAGCATCAATGATTCCTCTGATAGCAGGAGTGACATTTGTGTAAAAATTCTGGTTTATCATCCATTTAGGAATGGCATGATGTGGACATTGTCTCTCCAACTCCTTCCATCTCATCCATGACTCATAAAGAGTCTCATCTTCTCTTGGTCTAAAAGCAATCATTTGATTCCTCAACTCTTGAGTTTTTCCAGGTGGAAAGTATTGGGCAAGAAATACATCAGTGAGCTGCTCCCAATTTGTAATTGAGTTGTGAGGTAAAGAATCAAGCCAATCCAATGCTCTATCTTTCAAAGAGAATGGAAACAATTTTAGCCTTGCTGCATCATCAGATACTCCAGGTTGTTTTTGCATGTCACAAATCATAGCAAACTTCTTCAGATGTGTGTGTGGATTTTCAGAAGGATGACCCCCAAATTGAGAATTCTGAATCATTTGAAGGACTCCAAAATCCATCTTGTAACTATTTACATCAATTCTTGGTCTTGCTATGCTCTCTCTCAAGTCATCAAAACGAGGAAAAGCATGATCCATCATACTTCCCCTAGGCAGATTAGCATTTACTACCTCTTCACCATGGGCTGCATTTTCATTATTTTGACCATTTCCAGCATTACCAACACCAATTCTAATTCTTTCATCAGCCATGTCTGCTTCTAATTCAGTTTCTCTCGAAGCTTCTTTCCTTTTTCTGGTTTCTTTCTTGTTGGCCTTACAAAATTTCTCAATTTCAGGATTGAACAGTAAGGTTGTGTCACTTGAGCTTCTAGCTCTTCTCATAAAAGATTAAAGTACCTGAAAAAGAACAAACAAACACAAAATGAAAAGATAACAAAGATAAAACTAAAAACAACTAAAATGATCAAGAATTCAATCTTAAACAAACAACTCCCCGGCAACGGCGCCAAAAACTTGATGCGTCCCAACCGCAAGCGCACGGGTCGTACAAGTAGTATAGAAAAATATCGATCCCACGAGGAGTTGTGTTAATGATTGAATTTTCGATATAAAAGTTGACTAAATTGAAGTATTTATGAGATTAAAATGATGAATTAATGGGTAATGGAGTATGAAATCTAAATGTGCAAAATTAATATTCTATTCAACAATGTATTAATTAAACTAAAATTGCATCAAATAGAAATAAGCAAGTTCAAATATGGCAATATTTAAATTGGCAAATGATTAAATTCGATTAGAAATTAACAATGGTAAAAAGGCGATTCCGGAGTTCGGGATTTCATATTCGAGCTATTTTGGGATTTTAAATTGGTTGTCCAATCTTATGAAACTTATGAGTTTTAAGGAGATTAATTCTTAAATCCTTTGAATTCCCTGTCGAGTGAGACAATGAGTGCCTTCATCTAACTAATCCTACTTTCGTGGAGTTAGAATTAATTAAGACCCATTAAGTTCCTTAATTAATCTGTGAATCCTCTTAATCCTTAGCCTATTTCTAGGTCTAAGTTAATTAAGTCCAATTTCCTGATTATCTATCACAAGGCCTTCTCCTTTCGGTGCTTCAACCATGGATTAAGAACATTACTCAATGGGATCCTACATTAAGCATGTCATTAAGCTTACAAGAAATGAATAAAACTCATTAAGACCACAAAATATGGATTACCCAATCAAAATCCACAAATATCTCAAATATTACAACCCTTACTCCAGAATCAAAAGTAAACTACTCACTATCCATAATGCTTACAAGATATGATGAGTTTAAATGGAAATAAAGCTTTAATCTAAGCTAAGAAGTAAGGAATTAAACACTAGAAATGTAGAAAAGTGTAAAGAAAGAAAGAAATCTGCAAATCTTAGTTGAAAATGGTGTGGAAGGTGGAAATGACTCTTCAAATTCTGCTTAGCCTCCTCCTTTCTTTCTTTGCTCCTTGCCTCCCCTCTAAAATGAGAAAATGGGACTATTTATAGCATTTTTCTGACATGGAGCCCTAAAATGGTATGTTCTAGGAGGAATTATTTGAGGGAATCTCCTTGACTCATTAATGAACTCTTCATGGGATTGCATAAGTGGATGCATAAGTTATGCAGTCCCTTATGCGATTACTGATTACGGGCCACTTATGTAAGTTGCATGACTTGGTGCATAGGTTATGCACAATTTCGTGAATCTGCATAAGGGAGGTGAGAATGTGCATAAGCTATGCAGTCTCCTTATGCACATTTCGGCTGGTTCTGGAACAGTGTTCTTCCTCCTTATGCAGAACTGCATAGCTTATGCGGCAAGTTATGCACAGTTTGGTCTATGCATATTTTAGCTTGAAAACTTGCTTTTGGCATCTTTTTGCTGTAGAAGACACTCCTCAATGGCAAAATTCTCTTTAGTCCTTCAAAAACACCATTTTTCCTACAAAACAAAGTAAAAATTACAAATTAATCCAAAATCGACAATTATGAAAAACTAACTAATTAACTAATAAAATTAGCTAAAAATGACTAATAATCAAATAAAAATGGTTATGAAATTAAACCTAAATGATTATGCAAAATGTATGCATCACTCCCATATCTCCCAAACACTTCCACACTTCAATTGGTATTTCATCGGGTCCACAGGCTTTACCCACTTTCATTCTCTTAAGTGCTTCCTTTACTTCTAAAGATCTAATCCTTCTAGTATAATTCACATTCTTTTCTATTGTTCTATAATATATATTCACGCTATTACCATTTTAACTATTATTAAAGAGATCATTAAAATAATTTCTCCATCTTTTTTTAATGTCCTCATCTTTCACCAACACTTTTCCTTCTTTATCCTTAATGCACCTGACTTGATTGAGATCTTGACATTTCCTTTCTCTCCTCCTTTCTAATCTATAAATATCTTTCTCCCCTTCTTTAGTTCCAAGTTTCTCATATAACTTTTCAAAGGCCTGTGCTCTTGCTTGACTAACTGCCTTTTTTACCTCTTTCTTTGCTATCTTGTACTGTTCATATGACTCATTATTATCACATTTAGGAAATTTCTTATACCATTCCCTTTTTCTCTTCACTGCCTTTTGTACTTCCTCATTCCACCACCATCTCTCTTTTGAGGGTGGTCCATGTCCTTTAGACTCTTTAAGTACTTTTCTAACTACTTCTCTAATCTTTGATGCCATCTGTATCCACATATCATTGGCCTCTATATCTAGCTTCCATACTTTGGACTTGAGAAGCTAATTTTTGAACTTCACTTGCTTTACTCCTTTGAACTCCCACCACTTTGTTCGAACTATACTATTTCTTCTGACCTTACTTGAATTGTTCCTAAACTTGACATCCAAGACCACCAACCGATGTTGACTTTTTAAAGCCTTTCCTGGAATGACCTTGCAATCCTTACATAGAGTTCTATTTGTCTTCCTGGTTAAGAGGAAGTCGATTTGGCTTCTATGTTGTCCACTTTTGAAAGTCACTATGTAACACCCTCCCGGTAGCAACTCCGTACATTCTACTGTTCCGGTGACCGGTGTCGGTCCGGACAGCTAGAACGTCCGGAAAAAAATATTTAAACTAAAGTCAAGAACCAAAATTAACTCAAATATTAATAAGAAAAATTTAGGAAAAATTTTAGAAATAAAATACAACCAAGTTAAATGAGCCGGTGCCCAAGCGATGGGTAACGGAGGAAGTTGCGGTTCTATAACGAGAGCCCTAGATCAGGGAAAAAATTATAAAATAATTTTTGGGACTCCAGAGAAGGGTCATTAAGGTTCCTATGGCATTAGAATGCCAAGAAAATATTTAGAAAAATTTTTCAATCGGTACAGCCAATTTTGACCCGTTAAGCCAAACGGAGGGCATTTTGGTCATTTCGCCTTCAGAGGCGATTTTTGGCCGACTTGTCCAGTTAAGTAAATAATTAATATGACATAAAATATGAATAAATATTACTAAAAATTAAAGTGAAAAATGAGTAGAGAAAAGAAGAAAAGAAAATGAAAGAAAAACCTAAATATGACATCACATGATGTCATTTGGAAGGCTTCCACCAATCACAACCCAACAAGCCAAATTAAAAAGAGAAAAATGACAAATGAAGAGACAAATTTTCTGGTTCTTCTTCTTCATTTGGACGTGAACCTCTTCTTCCATAGCTAAGTATATTCAAGCTTTTCAAAGCTTGATTCACCCATTTCTACCCAACAAAATCATAACCTAGCTTCACAAAAAATTAACCTAGCAACTTGAGTAACCTCTAGGCAGCCAAAAGAAGAAGAAAGAAGGAGTTTGGGTAGTTTGAAATTCTGCCCTATTCAAGGTTAGTGCCTATTTACACTTAAATCTCTTTTAATTCATGTTAAAGACTTAAAGTGAGTAAGGTTTTGTGAATTAAATGAATGGAATCTATGTATATGGACCCTATGAATTTTTGGCAGCCCTAGGAAGGAATGAGTTTGATTGTATTAATGGACTTAGAGTGAATTGGAGATTATGTTTAGAGTGTATACATATATATATACAAGAATGAAAGAGTTAACTAAAGAAATTGTGAAAACCATGACTTTGAGCTAGGGTTTAGGAGTGAAAATTTGACTTTGCTTATGAAATTGTTAAAGAACATTCTAATAGTCAATTAGTGACCATTTGAGATAAGTTGACCATAATTAGGAGTGAATTATTGCATGGCAAAGTGGAATGGGCAGTTGCCCCATGAGTGCAAAGAGGTGACTGAAATTTCAGTCCACTTGGACTGCCATATCTTGGGCTGTGTTGGTCCAATTGGTGTTTGGCCAATTGGACATGAAACTAGGCTTGTAATGGCACATTTTTGCTGAAGAAACCATGCCCAAAAGACCAAAGCAAGAGGACCAAAAGTTGGCCCCATTCCGGATACCCTGCAACCAAAGACTGCGAAATGACCAAATGAACAGTAACTGTTCATTTGGCCATAACTCACTGTAGATATGGTCAATTGACCTGAAATTTTTACAGTAACAAGATAGGATATAGACAAACAACTTTCATGAAGAACATCACCCCAAATTATGCCATTAACCCATTCAAATTATTGGGCAAAGTTGAGTTATCAAACCTGCAACTCTGCAGATTTTCATTTGAGCAGTAATGTTTGGAGGACTATAACTCTCTCTAGAAAACTCGGATTTAGGCGATTCTTGAACCGATGGAAACCTAAGGTATGGTAGAACATTTCATATGAAGAAAGTTAGACCAAATTATGAACTTAACTTGACCAAATTATTGAACAAAGTTGGACAAAAAATCTACTGACTCCAAAATCTCAAAGATGAGCGATTGCACGTGAGCAAGAAATTTATTTTGGCCATAACTTGAGCTACAAAACTCCAAATGGAGTGATTCAAAAAAAGAAATTCAACTAGACAAAATAAGGAACAACTTTCATGTTTACCATTTCCTCAAATTCTTACTGCAACAGTGCCCAATGGAATAGTAAAATTGAGTTACAAAAATTGAAAATTTTGCTTCTCTTGGTTTAAGCTTAGAAATGGTATTAATGCTTAATGCCAACAAGTTTTAAATGCAAAATGTGGTACATTGGAAGTGTTAAAACCAATGCAACTATTTTCTATGCAAAAGTCAACTTTTTGTTGACCAATGAAGTGAATAGTGACACCAAGACTTGAAATTCAAAAATTGTGAAACTTAAAAGTGCAAAATGCCCTAGTAGACCTAATGTGATTGGTTTGGATAGGTTGGCATGCCAATAGGGTATTGTTTTAGCAAGATCACAAAGGCTTTATGCCTGTGTTCATGGCTTTATGCCCGTATTCATGGCTTTTATGCCCGTATTCATGGCTTTTATGCCCGATTATGTGATATCATGGCTTTTTAGCCATACTGTAACACCCCTGATTTTTTTATATATTATTATTGGGCTTCGTGTAGGTATCCTCAATTCGCGGAAATTCGACAGTTGTCCGGATCTGTGAATTTCCGGCGAACACTCGGCTGGGAAAAGTCTCCGAATTGGATCGAGGTTTTAGCTACCCCACCATTGTCGGGCATTCCGAGCGTTCAAGTCGGAATCGGCAGAGGTAAACCCGAACCTTGCTTTTTCGTAATTTTCTAGTGCTTAAATAGGATTGAAAATCCATAAAATATTCGTGGTAGCTTAGAAAATTACGATTCTTTTTGCAATAGCTTAGTAATATTTCTAAGGACAATGGGCGAGTTTTATAATTTTTAGAGCTTATTTGAGCGGCTTTTTGCAAAAATGATCAATTATAAGGACTAAATTGAAATTTTACATATTGTGAGGAATGATTGATTTGATGGGCCCAGGAGGGCTGTGTGATGTGATTGAGTTGTGGATATATGGATTGTGGATATAGAAGTGTGTTTTGAGCCCTTTTGCAGTTGGGTAGGTCCTAGGTATAGGGAGACTCAGGATTTTCACGACTTAGGGCGTAATTGGTCTTTTTCTTTATTTGTATTGAGTCGATTGTATTAAATAAATGTAATATGATTGTCGTGAGTCGACATGCCTTCTTCCTCCGCCCACGCCACAGTAATTTGTCGTCAAGACTGAGAGTAATATATTAATTTTAATTATAATTTCGATATTATTATATGTTCAAGATGCCCATGCATCACTTATATGCATATATTTATGTAGTTAAACTCTAGGCACGATTTATGTTGCATTCATAATCGTTGATGTACCATGAATGTTGTTGTGGTAATTTGGAGCAGCGGTGTGCGTGCGTTGGCGTGCGTGTGATGTGGTGTGGACTATGGATAGGGCGGGGTAGTCACGGCTTGAGTAATTCGGCTGGGACGTTCCTTCGAGGGGTAGTCACGGCTTGAGTAATTACTGGGACCCTCGATTTGGTTATTAAGTGGAAGTCCGAGCTTGAGTAATTCGGCACCAGTTGGATTTAAGAGAGTCAGATAGGGATCGGCTCCCATATGTTATGATTGATACTACAGGTGTGTGAGTGCTCCAAATTACCTTTTGATGTTATGATGTGAAAATGTTGTGTATGTTGCATTTCACTCTACAAAGTTGCATTAGTTTGAGATAGTTATAGAGATTATAGTTAGGATTGATATTTTACTCTCTGAGTCGAACGCTCACTCTGTTCAAAAATTTTTACAGCCACAGGAGGATATTTTGTTAGGTTAACCTGCCTTTTTACCTCGCAGGTTGTTTATCAATATTGTGTAATTTTAATTACTCCTAGAATTTCCGCATGTGTTAGCAGAAATTATTTGAAATTGTTCTGTAATATTATTTTCTTGTTGGAACTGTAATCTTAATATTTTAAGTCTGTTTGATGGATTGGATGAGGAGTGAGCTCCCATTTATTATTATGTTGATGAGTATGTGGAGGGTGAGTGAGCTCCCAATGGATTGTTTATTGTGTTTACAGTCGGGTGAGTCGAAAACTCCCGTTGGAAAGTCCATTTTATGGCGGACTCTGTCCGCTTGTTTTCTTGATATTGGGCCCAAATGGGCCTTAGAGTTGGGTTAATGAATAGTTAAGGCTTACTACGGGCCTCGGGGCTTTAGGTCGCCCAGTCCTAGTGCGGTCCGCCCATAGGTTGGGTCGTGACAAATGTGGTATCGAGCTTAGGCTCCGATTCATAGGGAAAAATTATCTAAGTGTTGGGAAGAGTCTACTAGAGTCACATGCGGAGTATAGGATTCTGTTTCGTCTTTTCCTGTAATTCTTTGTTTCTAGATTCTACGTTATACCTCGGGAAATATAAGATTACCTCAGTTAGTGTCTTGATTTTCGTGGAGTACACAGAAATATGAAATAGAGTTAGTAGACATGTGAGATCTATCATGAGGATACGTACTCCAAGAAATGTTATATTTTTGTCAGTATGGGTTTAAATGGTGTGCCCATTTCGTGTAAGACACGAGTACATAAAAGTGAGTCTTAAAAGTACAGTTGCCCTAGATAAGGATGAGGATACCACTACTGGCAGTCATCAGTAGATGACCCAGTCAGAATAAGTTTGTGATAATAGAAGATTCAGGAGAGATAAGAAATTAAGAGACCTAGTGCTCAGACGTATCGTAGTAACTATACAATGTTCTCGATGTACGCTCTGTAAGTCGCAGATTCTGATGCAGACATGAGATTATTGTGTAGACTGCGTGCATCCCCGTGGTGCTCCATAATGAGGATGTTGCGAGCGGTCTCTATTTTGGTACATAATACCGCAATGCAGTTCTATATCCGCAAAGGAGTTGGGAACTCTGGTTAAGAGTCTAGAGCTAGAATATCGAAAGGTCACGTTGGGTGGTAACTAGAGTCAATGACTCGATTACCTAGCATGAGCTAGAGTTACTGAAGAGTTGCCATCGGACTGCAGGTTTCGGACTAGTTGCAAAGTAAAGTTGATACCTATAGAGTGAGACCATCTAGTCTTCGGTATGGAATTTTGGATGGTTTTTGCAGAACGATAGACGTTTTGCTTAGAACTTAGTGAGAATAGAATACCTTGTGTGTATCAGTATGGAATAAAGTACAACCCTACTACTTAGAGAAGGTCGAAACTATGAATTGATGATTTACAGAGCTATGATATGATAAAGGAGACATTAATTTGACAGGGTTTTGGGCAAGGTGGTAAATGTAGTACCTTTGTTGCAGCAAGTTAGGGTATAGTCCTATCTTTTCAGAAGGGATCGAAAGTTATTATTAATAATGGTGACCAATAAAATAGTGCCCCAGATAGGACTGTAGAGTGTGGTAGAGAGTAGTTGGCTCGGGTATCCTGCAGAGGATACAAGTTTCATTATAGGAATAATATATAATCAGATCACGATGGATGTAAATCCTTTGAATTGGATGACGGGTTTGGATGCCCGGAATCTTAAGTTTTGGCTAATTGAGTAAACATGGAAAATAATAATAATAATAATAATAATAATAATAATAATAATAATAATAATAATAATAATAATAATAATAATAATAATAATAACAAATAAATAAAATTACTGCAGAATCAGTTCTCGAGGTAGTAAGGGTATTATGTAAACTAAAGGATAAGAATAGAAATCATACGATAAAGGTATGACTGCAATTTCCTGAGTTCCTTTCTAACTTCATATCGTTCAAAACAATAGTATAATCTAATTATAATAGTGTCAAGAGTAATAAATTAGCAAAGATAAATTATAGAAGACCAATGGATAGAGAAAGTGCAGAATGAAAGTTTGGACAATTGATTGCAGATGCAATATAATCTAAATGCTAGTGGAAGTACTAGCTAGAGTGGTCAAAGGACTAAATCTGAGTAGCACAGACATATGATAACGCGATAGAGACTCTGAAAGATATAGTTAGCAAGTACAGCTATTATGTTAGGAAGAAGAATGGAACCAGGGATAGAATAGTCAAGTTCTATTTTGGGTAAGACAAAGGAAATAAATGAAAGGACAACCTAAAGAGCGCATAATAAAAGGAACAAAGTTAAGATATAGGATAGGCTAAGTGTTATTCTTGGCAAGGAGAATGACAAGGATGGAAAACCCAAAATGGGACCACATTAGTGAGAGAAGTGATGGAGGTATGGAATACAATAATAATGAGTAAATGTTAGAAGGTGTGCGATGGTATTGCGGACTACCTAAATAGGTAGAGAAAGAGAAGTTAGTAAGCGATAAGTTGAATAAAAGTCGTCTAAGGGATCAAATAGGTATGATGAGAGGAAAAGAATGATAGATAATGATACATATGCTTAGTTTAGACTTTTGAGATAGTGAAAAGGTAGTTAGAGGTTAGTTATGAATGTCGAGCAAACATTGTTAATGTGATCAATGAATCACTTTGTAGTGAAGCAATAACGACAGGACAACAGTAGGGGTAGAAAAAAAAAAAAAAAAAAAAAAAACAAGTTTGGGTGGTTATAAATCACTAGAAAGTTCAAGGATCAAATTAATGACCATAGATAAGGGTGGAATTAGTGTTGGAAGAATTTATTAGTGAGAGAAATCTTTCAGGAATCAACAAAAGTTAAGGGCACAATAAAAACGATGATAGATATGAATCATAGGCCGAGTATAAGTAAAGTTAATAAATTATAAAATATTATGTCAAGAAGGAAAATGGTACGGTAAAGGGTTCATGCAGATGATACCTTATAGGTAGAGCATAATTGTGCTAGGAGATGATGAAATTTGGAGAGAAAGACCAAGAAACTTAGGTGAAACGTTATAATATGACAATCGGGTGTAGTTGAATATAAGAGGATATTTTCTTTCTTTTCAAGTTTAGCTTGTGCTTTTGGTTCTAGAAGGTTATATAAGGAATGTAAACCGAGTCAAGGAGACCTAGTTATTGAGAGTTTAGTAGGCACAAATTCATACATAATTTCTGATATGAGAATGACAAGAAGTGCATACCTAGTATTAAGTATGAAAGGACGAACAGAGTAATGATAGGAGTTAAATTGAGTTAGCTACTAAGGCTTGCAAACTGCTTTAAACTATGAGTGGAGGAAGTCATGTTTATGGTTGAGATTCAATAGATGAAATTGTTCTGATGGGTAATTTGAGGTTGAAGTTTAGAAAGCTATGGGCGTATATATGATTATAGTAAGGAGAATGAACACGTGAAGTATCTTGTTTGGAATTAAGGCATGACACATATTTCCTACAGTGTTAGTTCAGATGGAACTTATAGTTTATGGGGCTCATATTCATCCAGATAAGCAATTTCCTACTAAGGTGATAGGGAATGATAATGTTCGATAGTTAAGTTGGAAAAAGGGGATACAAGAAAAAAAATTTTCTATGGGTAATTATAAGTGTTACATAAGGTGAAGAATGTCTTTGGTAGGAGTAAATCATAGGATTAGAATTCTTGAAGTAATGAAACTAGTATTCAAGATAAGACTAAGAAATAAAAAGAAAGTTAAAGTTGATGATGGGATAGACATCTTTGAAGGAAAAGGTGTAAGGATAAGATAGGACTAAAATTAAGGAATAAGTACAAAGAGTTGAAATGATACCAACAATACCAAAAATAGGAAAAGGGAAGTGGATAAGATGCAAAGGACAGAAGAGAGCTCGATAGAGTCGGTTATAATGATGAGGATAAGGAGTGTCTAACCATTGCCCCGTGTTAACACTACCTATGAGCGGTGAAGGATACACCGTGTACTGTGATGCCTCTAGAGTTGGCCTAGGGTGTGTTTTGATGCGGAATGGAAAAGTAGTGGCTTATGCTTCAAGGCAGCTGAAGAGGCATGAGCAGAACTATCCCACCCATGATTTGGAAATGGCGGCTGTAGTCTTCGCACTAAAAATCTGGAGACACTACGTATGGTGAAGTGTGCGAGATATACACCGACCATAAGAGTTTGAAGTACTTCTTCCAACAGAGGGATTTAAACTTGAGACAGAGGAGATGGATGGAGCTTCTGGAAGAATATGATTGCCCCATCCAGTACCACCCTGGGAAGGCCAATGTAGTAGCAGATGCTTTAGCGTAAAAATCTTCCGCGGTTGGCGCACATTTCACAGAGAGAAGAGACCGTTGATTCAGAAGTACATGAGTTGATGGATCAAGGTTTAATCCTAGATCTTTCGGATGAGGGTCTTGTTGGCTCACTTTTGGTGAGGCGGACTTGAGGGACAGAGTTAGAGTTTCCCAAACAGAGACCAACAATTGATGAAGATTAGAGAAAGAGTACAGCAAGGTGAAGGTGGTGAGTTTGGATTTGCCAATGATGGCGCCCTAGTGCAAGGTTTTAGGATATGTGTGCACGATGTGGACAACCTCAGGAATGAAATCATGCAAGAGGCACACTATACATCTGCACAAGATTCACCTGTGTTCCACCAAGATGTACCATGATGTGAAAGATAGCTATCGTGGAATGGCATGAAGAGAGACATAGGACTTTGTGTCCATGTGCTTGACGTGTCAGAAGGTGAAGTTTGAACACCAGAGACCGTCAGGGAAGCTGCACGAGCTCTCTATCCCTGAATGGAAGTGGGAAAGGAGTAGTATGGATTTTGTGGTAGGTTGCCTCGTACCACGCGAGGATATGACTCGATATGGGTAATTGTAGACCGCTTGACCAAATCAGCTCACTTCTTACTCAGAAGACTACATACTCGTGGCACAAGATGCCCGGCTCTACATTCGAGAAATAGTCGATTGCATGGAGTTCCGCCCATAATATCCGACAGGGCCCCAGATTCACTTCTCGCTTTGGAGAAAGTTGCAGGAGGCACTTGGCACACGATTGAACTTCAAGATGACCTTCCACCCTCGCAGACGGACGGTCAGAAGGACAATCCAAACACTAGAAGACATGCTTCGCATGAGTGTTTTGGATTTTGGAGGTCAATGGGATGAGCAGCTAGCTTTGGTGGAGTTTGCCTACAAGATTATCACTCCAAAGATAGGAATGGCACCCTATGGGCATTATATGGAAGAAAGTGTAGGTCTCCTCTGTGTTGGATAGAAATGGGGGAAGCGAAGGTGCATGATGTAGACCTAGTGCAGTACACTTCAGAGGTAGTTCCTTTAATCGGGGAACGACTGAAAACAGCTTTCAGTAGGCAGAAGAGTTATGCAGACCCCAGACGGAGGGATGTGGAGTTTGCGATGGCGACTATGTATTCTGAAGGTTTCTCCAATGAAGGAGTCATGAGATTTGGAAAAGGGCAAGTTGGCACCTCAAGATATTGGACCTTTTGAGGTTACGGATAGAGTTGGAGCAGTTGCTCACCGGTTGGAGCTACCACCCAACCTTTCTCACGCTCATCCCGTGTTTCACATCTCCATGCTAAGAAAATACATTCCATCCTTCTCATGTACTATAAACTGATGTAATAGAGCTAAAAGAGAACTTGACATTTGAGGAGCAACTCAGAGCCATAGTGGACTACCAAGTGAGACAATTAAGATCAAAACAGATCCCTATGGTGAAGGTTTTGTGGAGGAGTCGATGGTGGAAGAGTGCACTGGGAGTTAGAACGGACATGCGTAGCAAGTACCCTTTATCTCTGCTCAATATATAATCATGTGATTTATTCTCGCTTGTGTAAAATTCGAGGACGAATTTTCGTAAGGGGGAAAGAATGTAACACCCGATTTTTATATATTATTATTGGGCTTCGTGTAGGTATCCTCAATTCGCGGAAATTCGACGCTTGTCCTGGATGCGTGAATTTCCGGCATGCATCAGCTACTAGGAAAAGTCTCGAATTGGATCGAGGTTTTAGCTACCCCACCATTGTCGGGCATTCCGAGCTGCCTCAAGTCGAATCGCAGAGGTAAACCCGAACCTTGCTTTTTCGTAATTTTCTAGTGCTTAAATAGGATTGAAAATCCATAAAATATTCGTGGTAGCTTAGAAAATTACGATTCTTTTGCAATAGCTTAGTAATATTTCTAAGGACAACAAGGTAGTTTTATAATTTTTAGAGCTTATTTGAGCAGCTTTTGCAAAAATGATCAATTATAAGGACTAAATTGAAATTTTACATATTGTGATGAATGATTGATTTGATGGGCGGGAGGGGCTGTGTGATGTGATTGAGTTGTGGATATATGGATTGTGGATATAGAAGTGTGTTTGAGCCCTTTTGCAGTTGGGTAGGTCCTAGGTATAGGAGACTCTGCGGATTTTCTGCACGACTTAGACGTAATTGGTCTTTTTCTTTATTTGTATTGAGTCGATTGTATTAAATAAATGTAATATGATTGTCGTGAGCTGACAGCCTTTCTTCCTCCGCCCGCCACAAGTAATTTGTCGTCAAGTCCGTGAGTAAAATATTAATTTTAATTATAATTTCGATATTATTATATGTTCAAAGATGCCCATGCATCACTTATATGCATATATTTATGTAGTTAAACTCTAGGCACGATTTATGTTGCATTCATAATCATGATGTACCATGGATGTTGTTGTGGTAATTTGGAGCAGCGTGTGCGTGCGTTGGCGTGCGTGTGATGTGGTGTGGACTATGGATAGGACGGGTAGTCACGCTTGAGTAATTACTGGGACCCGTTCTTCGAGGGGTAGTCACGGCTTGAGTAATTACCGACCTCGATTTGGTTATTAAGTGGAAGTCCGAGCTTGAGTAATTCACCGGGCACCAGTTGGATTTAAGAGAGTCAGATAGGGATCGGCTCCCATATGTTATGATTGATACTACAGGTGTGTGAGTGCTCCAAATTACCTTTTTGATGTTATGATGTGAAAATGTTGTGTATGTTGCATTTCACTCTACAAAGTTGCATTAGTTTGAGATAGTTATAGAGATTATAGTTAGGATTGATATTTTACTCTCTGAGTCGAACGCTCACTCTGTTCAAAAATTTTTACAGCCACAGGAGGATATTTTGTTCAGGTTAACTTTGCCTTTTTACCTCGCAGTTGTTTATCAATATTGTGTAATTTTAATTACTCCTAGAATTTCCGCATGTGTTAGCGGTAATTATTTGAAATTGGTCCGTAATATTATATTCATGTTGGACTGTAAACTTAATATTTTAAGTCTGCTTGATGGATTGGATGAGGGAGCTGAGCTCCCATTTATTATTATATTGATGAGTATGTGGATGGTGAGCAGAGCTCACAAATGGATTGTTTATTGTGTTTACAGGTCGGGTGAGTCAAAAACTCCCCGTTGGAAAGTCCATTTTATGGCCGGACTCTGTCTGTTTGTTTTCTTGATATTGGGCCCAAATGGGCCTTAGAGTTGGGTTAATGAATAGTTAAGGCTTACTACGGGCCTCGGGGCTTTAGGTCGCCCAGTCCTAGTGCTGGGTCCCGCCCATAGGTTGGGTCGTGACACATACGATCGCATACATGGTTGACGCTGCGTCCCATGGTATGACGCCCGAGGCACCGCGGTGCCAGTGCCAACGACGTTATCGATCCAGTCATCCAAAGATAGGTTACTTGGGCAACCAAATGAATGGAAAAGTATAACTGTAATTGAACTGATTGTTAAAGAAAATACGAAAATTAAATATCAGGAATGATTATGATAGAATACAAAGAAACTCAAGATCATGAAGAAAATAATTAACAAAAGGCATGAAGAAGTTAATATCATAAAACGTAATTAGCCCTCGACTAAACATTAAGTTGGTAATTATTCAGTTCTTATGAACACAATGGCTAAGAAATTATGATTTTTATTTGCATATTATATTTTCTTGTATTATTGGCACCACTAAGCTTTATGCTTAACGCGTCGCTTTTGCAACGCGTAGGTACTGAAGATTTGGACAGAGGGCTCAGTAGACCACAGATTGAGTAAGGCCGTTCACTGTTCTGCATAGTGTCTGTGTCACCTCACCGTCTGCAGTGCATTGGTAGGACACTAGGTGTCATTTTGGTATTTTGTAATTGATTTTATTTTCTCATGTGTAAATGAACTTACGAAATGTAATTTGATGTTCATGTAAATAATGAGAATTGTGTTTATAAATGGAAAAGTGAATGTTTATCTGTAATTTATATATGATTATCACATGTGATGAATGATTGAGAAACGAATGGTTGAAAAATATTGAGATCTTGATATTGGAGTTTGTGAATGGATGAATATGATTATTAGAAGTGTTTTTCACAGGTTCCGAAGAACTGTTTTCTCCATTTTTAGCCAGACTCACTGGATTTTCTTTAAAATTTTCGGAACCTCAAATAAATTACAATTTCAATAAATGAATTATATTTCACAAGTTATATTCAAAACTACGATAAAAATGAATTAAGATAAAATAGAGTGCTCCAGCACACTGAGTGGCATAACTTGCTCGGCTACACTGTAGTCGGGTAAGGGGTGTCACACACTAAATGTGACTCTCTTTTTATAAAGTAGGTATTTGCTAGTATTAGGTCATATGCTATAGCAAAATCCACAATGCTTTTTCCCTCCTCATTTTGACTTCCAAAACTAAAACCTCCATGAACATTCTCATAACCTTGTCTATCACTTCCTACATGTCCATTCAAATCTCCACCAATGAAAACATTCTCTTCATTCGGTATGCTTTGCATTAAATCATCCATATCTTTCCAAAACCTTTGTTTACACTCATTGTCTAGTCCTATTTGTGGGGCATAAGCACTAACTATATTTATTGTTTCTCCTTCTAGTGCTAGCTTTACTAGTATAATTCTATCTCTTATTCTTTTCACAGCTATTACTGCGTTTTTCAATGTCTTATCTATGATTATGCCCACTCCGTTCTTATTTCTCTCCTTTCTGGTAAACCACAGTTTGTACCCTGAATTACCCACTTCCTTACTTTTCTCTCCCACCCATTTAGTCTCCTGAATGCAAGCCATATTCACCCTTCTCCTTTCCAAGGTATCCACAAGCTCCATTAATTTTCCTGTAAGTGATCCAACATTCCAAGTACCAACCCTGATCCTCCTCCTAACCTGCTCCTTCCTAATTGGTCTCTTTCTATGATATCTTCTATTGTTTTCTATATCTATCTTCTATTCTGTTCCACTATCTGTTCTACTATCTGTCCTATGGACTAACTTCTTTACCCACACCCGTCCATGATGTGGAAACCCTTGCTCACTTAACACCACACCTGGGCACCGGCATGGCGCGTCACTTTCAGTGAACGCCTTACACCCTTGCATATTTCTCACTACACCCGAGCTCCGATGTAGCGCGTCGTTAGTAGAGGACGCCCCAACGTTTATATCATTTGAATCCATATCATAAGGTGTGACGAAATTTTTATGCTGGTTGTCACCTACCGCAACCCTCCTCCTTTATCCGGGCTTGGGACAGGCTAAGCGCAAACTACTTAGGCGGAGTTTCTAGAGAGCAACATAAATGACAAAAAAAAATGTACTACATAAATGACAAAAAAAAAATGTACTGTATAGCAAATTTCATATGAACCCAGTAAAATTCTTGAGTATAGAAAATATGCTCCAATTATTTTTTTATTTGTATAAATTATTTCTTGTTATATTATTACACCACTAAGCAGCAATACTTAGCACGATGGATTTGTTTCCTCACGCAGGTACTGAAGTTAAAGCCCAGCAAATACCAAACAGAGATTTTGAAATTCTGATCTGCAGAGTGTTCAAGGTTGTCACCTCCTCAGCAACGCATGTAGATAGGGCTCATATAGATCATATTATATATTTTGTACATTATAATTAGTTATTATTTATAATGTAAACTATGAATTGTATGTTGAAATATAGATTATGGAACTATAATTAATTTATAGATCATGTAAATTATGAATTTATGTAATCAATCTGTAAATCATGTAAATTAATGAAACTTGAGAATTTATATATATAAATTGTGCATGAATGGAAATGCATGAAAATGAATATGAAATTGAGATATATGAATAAGATGTGAATTATGAGATGGTTATGAGAATAATTGATGAGATGATTATTGTAAAATATTATTGAAAATTTCAAGCAGGTGAATAGTAAAGTACGCCAACTGATACTAAAATAGGAGAAACTCTGCTGGTTTTTCTGTTTAAAAATAATTGATATTAAAATATAACGAGATCAAATTATTAAAGTAATAAAGTAAGACTGAATATAACACACTTTGCTCGGCTACACTATAGTCGGATGAAGGGTGTTACAATATATATATCAACTTATAATATTTTTATATATTATATTATATTATATTGTTATACATGAAAAAAAGGGAAAAATATAAATATGAATGCAAATTATTATTAAAATAAAATTTTATGTACTAAATTATTTTCATATTAAAAATAAAGTTAAAAGTATTTTAATATTTTTGCTAAATTCAATAGGAATTAACTGTAATTCTAGTGATAGTGACTAATTTATAGGTTTATTAAAATTTTAATGATTAAATCGCTTAGTTTTAAAGATATAGGGACTATTTTGTAGGTTTAACTAAATTTCAGAAACTAAATTGCCAGTAAAATAAAATTACAATGACTAAATTGTTTTCAAAATGTAAATAGAGTTAAAGATATTTTCGTTATTTTTACTAAAATTAATGTAAACTTAATTGAAATTCTAACGGTAAACACTAAGTTATAGATTTTATCAAATATTAGAGACTAAATTACTTAGTTTGGAAAATAAAAAGACTAAATTTTAAATTTTATCAAATTTTAGAGACTATATTATAATTTACCTCAAATTAAATAAGATTTTTAGATTTTGCAATTATTAACAAGTCTTATATTTTTAAGAAACTCATTAAACGTTCATAACTTGTATCATAGTTAAGTATATGGTTCTCCATTCCTTTTTCAAACAGTAGTGAATGTAGAAAATATTTTTCTTAGTCAATATAAAAAAATATATATATTAAAATAAAAAATTTAAATTAATTTTTACTATATAAAAATTTAGTACAATAAAATCAAATTAATATAAGATATATTTTCACGTGAAAATAAAAATTATTAGATTCAAACAAGTCAAATAAATAAATAATATATATATATATATATAGACTATTTTAATAAAAAAATTTGCCAATTTTGTGGTAAATTCACCAGTGTTTTCAAGCAAATTTTTGATATAAAAAAAAATTGATTAAATGTGAGAGAAAACTTCAAAAACTTAAAATTACACTACATCAATCCTGCTTTATCCCTAATCTTCAATGATTGTGAAGAATTTTTTGATTTGATTGATGATGGCTTATGGATAACTCTCACGGCATCTCACGATGGAATCTAAATATTTTATTACTTTCATTGGTAAAAAAATCTTAATTTAATCTCTAATAAATGTAATAAAAAAATTGAAATTCTGAGAAGTAATAATGAGGAGAGTGTATTAATCATCATATTCTAGAAGCCATCATATTCTAGAATCCACAAAAATCCAAGGAAATAGGACGCATGAGCAGTACTTGGGAGTCTTGAATTTTTCTTTCCATAGAAAAAAAGAATTATTAAAATTAAGAGAAAAATCAGGAATAACCTAGACGACGAAGGACAAAACGCCGAAGCACAGATCCAAACATCGAAGCTCATAAGAAAAATCAACCAAGCCAAAAACAGCCAAAAGCCTAAGAATCATTACAAACTCTCACAGATGTTGCAGTTTTTGAGCATGATCATGTTTACTAAACATTACAGCCACAAGTATTACCAGTCTTCTTATGGTGTTGATTGTTTGAAATCTTATATTAAAAAAATATAAAATAAAAAAATAATATATAAATGATTGAATTATAATATTAATTTATTTAATTATTTTAATATATAAAATAATTTAATTATTTATATAAATTTAAATTAAAATAAAATAAATTATAATTTAATTAATATTTTCTCTGAATTTAATATAAATATCACTGTATTATATTAAAATAAAAAGTGCAAAAAAGTATATAAATATAAATGTATATTTAACTTCATCCATTTAAAATTTACATAAAGTTGAGATCAGTAATTTAATTTATTTATATAAATATAAATAAAATATTTTTTAATTTAAATGAAATAAATGATTAAAAATTAAATGAAAGAGAAGATAAAGAAAAAAATTATATTTTATCTATATAATAAAAGGAAAAATAAAAATAAGAAATAAATTTAAATAATTATTAAATTTTTATATTTATTTAATAATAATTAAATAATTTTAATATTTAATTTAGATCATAACATATAAATTATAAATGATTAGAGCTGAAGATAACAATTGATGAAAAATAAAATTTATTATATAGTGACAATACTGATGAATGATGAGACGTAGCATGATAAGAGCCTCAAAAGTCCGGCACTGGATCAGGCTATCTGAATCACTTAACCTTGTCCCCAACTCCTTGCCTACCTAAGCAATGATCTCATCACCCTTTGTGTGGATACTGTTGCCCAGTAGATTTATATAAACCAGGTACAGATACTAATCTTTTCATATTTATCAGCTACTTTAGCTTCTCCACAAATACAAATACTTGTCCTTTGACAATGGGTTATGTAGGTGTTGTTTTGGTGGGTCTGGTAATTGTTGTTGTTATTAGAAAGATTTGGCAGGTGTTTAAGATTGTGGTGTGGAGGCCATATGTCTTGACTAAAACCTTTGAGAAGCAAGGAATCAGAGGACCATCTTACAAGCTCCTTCATGGTTCCCTTGAGGAGATCAAGGAGCTGAAGAAGCTTGCAACAGAAACGGTTTTAGATACAAATTCCAATGATATCACTCGCAGAATTCTCCCACACTATCACAAATGGTCCTCCCAATACGGTCAGTTTTATTTTCTTCATACACATCTTTACTTCTCTTAGCTACTTCAATTTTGCATGTTTGCTTTCTTAATTACAAGTAATTAATTAACATTTTTCTTAAATTAATAATACGCTTTAATTTAATAGTATGATGGTGTTTTCAAATTTGTGATGATGTTATTAGAGGTTTTTGGATCGGTGATTGATCAGAATGCTGCTTGTAATAAGAATAAAAAAAAGGTGAAGTCAGTGGTCTGAATGAAACTACTCTGACGCTCAAGTTAGTAAATGTTAAAGAGAAATAACAGATACTATACATAGTAGAAGAAGAATAGAATAGCATATCTTGAATATTAATGTGAACTATATTTATAGAGTAAACGATAATACATCTTTTATTTTAATCGAAATTTCACTAGCTCATTTCCTTTCACTCTTTGTGGAGGTGTCACTTAATATATTTTATAGAACATACTTTTATTATTTAACTGACTTATGCCTGATTATTTTTCCTTGTCCGAATATATACTTATCCTTTGATTGAACAATCATTTTATCCGAACACCTTATAAACTGTCTGAATACCTGATATCTTATCTGAATATTTTGTGAATTATTCAAATACTTAATTTCTTGTTTAAACACTTTATGAATTATTCGAACATTATTTTTTAAAAAATTTTTAAAGCATTTGAAGATTTTAAAAGAAAAGCTCTTTAATCAACATTATTTTATAAAACTTCCTTCTAAATAGAGAATATTGGCGATTAACCTCAAAATAAATAAATTGAGATATTTTAATTAGAAACGTATTTATTCTTTGCACCTTTAACAATGGAAGATGATTAATTAAACTATTCTTAATTGATAAATAAAAATCATTTTAGTTAATATTTTTAATTGTGTTGTATTCAAAAGCAGGGGAAAAAAAGCAATCTGTGCTGAAAAAACATAAAGCAAGCATATTATGGGCCACCCCATTATATTGCCATTATGAAATTCACATCTACACAACCAAGACGTTGGGGTGATTTTGAATTTTACTTTCTGCATAATCACCTTAAATAATAGAGAAATAAAATATAAAAAATAACCAATATGTATTGCCATTACGCTTTTAAGAGAGAACTCGTGCTAGATTTTTGAAGAAAATATTATTAAAAGGGACAATTCTAAACTTTAAATAAATTAGTTTTATGTAGATTATAAAATTGACATAAAAAAATTCTTATTTAAAAAACGTAACTATAAAACTTACATGAATAAATGATAATTAAGATGAATACAATTTTCTGATAAATAAAATTATAAAGTGAAAATGAAATTAAAAAGTCATAAAAAAGCTCTACACTTGGCAAAATAACCTTTTGATTTGATAAGGATATAAAATGTAAAAAAAAAAAACCTTGAGATGGATTTGAAATGGACCAAATCAAATTGAAATCGAAATCAAAACCTTGAGAGATAGCTGTTTCAATTCCTGTTCATCTTTTTTTAAGTCAACCGGAATCGGGCTTAGGACCCAGGTCTACCCTTCACTCATTTACGTAAAATTATCTCTTTTTTTTAATTATTTAATTTAATTTTTTCAAATATTGTTATAATGTTTTAATTTTCATCTTCTTTTGTGAAATTTTTTATCCCTTTCCTTTTCCTTTGTTAAATTTTGCCACTGATTAGCTTTATCTGAGATGGGTAATTTTTATCGTTGCAGGCGACACACTGCTGTATTGGCATGGTACACAACCAAGAATCACAATAACAAACCCAGAGCTGGCCAAGCAAATACTCTCAAACAAGTTCGGCTTCTATGAGAAACCCAAGTCTAGGCCTTCAATACGATATCTCACCGGGTATGGATTGATTCTCGTTCAAGGACTAGACTGGGTTAGGCACAGAAGGGTTCTCAATCCTGCTTTCTCCATTGACAAACTTAAGGTCTCAAACTTTCTTTCTTAATTTAATTAATAGCTAGTCCTTTTATTCTCTCTACCATCCATGATCATTAGTTCTTTATCGTAAACTTGTGTAGATATATTTTTTCCTTAAGTTTTACGTTCACTGGTTTTTTGCCTAGCAGATTATGATAAAGAAAATGGCTGAATGCACAATTTCAATGCTTGATGAGTGGAAAAATCTGGCTGGAGTGGCTGCCGATCAACGTATCAAGATAGAGATGAATGGAAATTTTCAGAAGCTTACGGCTGATATCATTGCCCACACTGCCTTTGGCAGTAGTTACATGGAGGGAAGAGAAGCCTTTAAAGCACTAAGAGAGCTTCAAAAATGTTGTGTTGCTTCAATTACTGATATTTTCATCCCCGGTAGCCAGTAATAAACTTGCCTCTAAACCATGTTTGACTTGTTTATTCAATCAGTTACACTTACGAGCCAACTGATTGATCTTCTTCTTCTTCTTCTTCTGGGTCCTTGTAGGTATCTGCCTACTCCATCGAATATTCAGATGTGGAAGCTAAACAGGAAGCTAGAGAACTCATTGAAGGGCATCATAGAAAGTAGAATGAGGGCAAAAGCTAGGACAGATGGTTGTTATGGAGATGATCTTCTTGGTATAATGATTGAATCTTCAGAAACAATAGCTGATGACACCAAAATTACTTCAAAGTTGAACATGAAGGAAATCATGGAAAATTGCAAATCATTCTTCTTTGCTGGGCACGAGACCACGTCCAATTTACTAACTTGGACAGTCTTCTTGTTGAGCATACACACAGAATGGCAAGAAAGACTTAGAGAAGAGGTGTTGAAGGAATGTGGGATGGGAATTCCAGATGCAGACATGTTAGCTAAGTTAAAATTGGTTAACATGGTTCTGCTCGAGGCTTTGAGGCTGTACTGTCCAGTGATAATGTTGCTCAGGAAGACATCAGAAGATATGAAACTGGGAAATTTGCTGATCCCAAAAGAAACATGTATAACAATTCCCATTATAAAGATTCACAGGAGCAAGGAATACTGGGGAGAGGATGCAAATGAATTCAATCCAATAAGGTTCGCGAATGGGGTCTCCAAGGCTGGAAAACACCCGAATGCTTTATTGGCCTTTTCAATCGGTCCCAGAGTTTGCATCGGCCAGAATTTTGCAATGCTGGAAGCAAAAACTGTTCTTGCATTGATTCTTCAGAGGTTTTCGCTATCCCTCTCCCCTGAGTATAAACACGCCCCAGTCGACTTTCTTACTCTGCATCCGCAGTATGGTCTACCCATTAATGTAAAATCTTTGCTTTTCTAAGATGAAGCAAGCATTTACCTATGGCAATACCTCTCCGAAATTGGTTTTTTTCCTTTTTTCTTTTGTTGAATGTATCAAGGTATTAAGATCATCGAATAGAGTAATGTTTGTATGCCAAAATAAAGTTAATAAGCAAAAATCCATGTTATTATCTAAATTTCTCAAAATTTTTTCCTATTGAAACTTCTAGTTGAAAATTAATTATATGTTTTATTGTACTCCTGAATTATTTGATTTGTTATATTAAATATAAATAATTACTTAAAAATAAAAATTTAGAATATGAATATCATGTCTATAAAGTCAATATATACGGTTTGAGTTTTTTTTTAAATAATTTAATATATATTATTAAATAAAAATTAAAAAAAAAATAGCATAGACATTACCAATTAAAATCAGGACAATAAGCCATTGACAATGGTAATAAAACAATAATAAAAAACTGAAAAATGACAATAAATAAAAGCCCAATTACATTAAAAAAAAAAAGCGTTGTTCGATTTAACAGAGCGGCTAAAGTTATGCTACTCATTTGATACTCTCTCAATTCCCCGTAAACAAATATACACAAAAAAACAGAACGAAAATTATGCTGCAAAGGGAAGCAAAATTTTGGAGATCCAACCAAGAGCAGTGAAATCTGCAGCGAAATCTGATCATCAGGCCAAGACAACCCGCAGAACAGGACCAGAACAAAGATACAACAAGAAGCCGAAACCAGAAAAGCAGAAATTCTACAAACCATTCAAAAGCAACAAGATTAAGCAGAAAAGGAAGACTACACTCTATAAAACTCGATCCCCATAACAATTAGCATCAGCCATAAGGAACTGATCAACTAGTGCCTGAACAGACTGCTAAAATGAATGGTGTACTCCATCAAGTGACCCAAGTGAGCAAGAGCATTAGCATAAAATTTTCTTTCTTTGTACACATATGATGGATTTCACAATCCCAATGTTGATTCCAAAGGGTCCGACAGTCACTGATCGGTTGCAGAAGATGTGAAGAAACAACATCACCCTTAACCAAATTAACTGCTAAAAGAAAGTCTGATTCCACAATCACATTGCCAACTTCAAACCTTCTCTAAGAGCA